>NC_092334.1:535751250-536378125 GCF_046630445.1 Rutidosis leptorrhynchoides | reverse complement strand
GCTGAAGCTGGTACATTTTGCACCATATTCTCCGAATTGATTATTCGAGCGCGAAGTTCGTTGACTTATTACTCCAGGATGATTGTCAGTCGGAACGAGCGGATGAATAAGGTTCAGAATTGTGGATAGAATATAATCTTGTCGAGTTACCCTGAAAATGAGACTGAAAATGGTGTCTCGAACAGGTTCGCCGGTAAACGCTTCAGGTTCATTGTCAAGAGGTGAATTCGGTTGGTGGAAGGGATTGCCTTCTGTGTGTTTCCATTAATTAAGTCGACTAAGAACTCATCAGATGAATTGATAATGGCTGATTGGTTTATTCATGCCGATGATGCTATTTTCGGAGTTTAGGTGAACATCTATGTCGGAATAGCTGTCGGAATAACTATCAAAATAGCTATCAGAATCTGAGGGACTCGAACTGATTGCAGGATTCATCTCGTACGATCAGATGAAGGATTTTTGATAAGAAATAGACTATAGGATGTAGATTAGTACCCTGCAATACATAATTTACATATGCATATATAATACAAAAATCTCATAAGTTACGGAGGAATCTACGGAAGTTGTCAGGCAAAATTACAATAATAGATACGCTAAGATATGAATTTTGTCTATACACTATTTATGCAGTCAATGCAGTAAAACGTGTCTAGACTAAGAATGATAAGCAAATGATTCTTTAAGAATGATAAGCAGGTAATTTTTGACACAAAATGATAAGCAAAACTTTTGACATGCAGACACGGTCGAAGTCCAGACTCACTAATGCATCCTAACGACTTATCAGTTAGACACACTAATGCAGACATGGTTCGCTAAGACCACCGCTCTGATACCAACTGTGAAGACCTGTCCTAATCCATCCAGACGAAGTCCATATTGATTATAAACGATTCACAACAGTTGATTACATCGCGAGGTACTTGACCCCTATATGATACATTTTACAAACATTGCATTCGTTTTTGAAAAGACAAACTTTCATTACATTGAAAGTTGACAGCAGGCATACCATTTCATAATATATCCAACTATAATTGACTTAATAATAATATTGATGAACTCAACGACTTGAATGCAACGTCTTTTGAAATATGCCATGAATGACTCCAAGTAATGTCTCTAATATGAGTTAATGCACAGCGGAAGATTTCTTTCGTACCTGAGAATAAACATGCTTTAAAGTGTCAACCAAAAGGTTGGTGAGTTCATTAGTTTAACATAAATAGTCATTTCATAATTTTAATAGACCACAAGATTTCATATTTCTATTCCTCATAAACATACGTCTCATGCATAGAGACAAAAATATCATTCATATGGATTGAACACCTGGTAACCGACATTCACAATATGCATATAAGAATATCCCCATCATTCCGGGATCCTCCTTCGGACATGATATAAATTTCGAAGTACTAAAGCATCCGGTACTTTGGATGGGGCTTGTTGGGCCCGATAGATCTATCTTTAGAGTTCGCGTCAATTAGGGTGTCTGTTCCCTAATTCTTAGATTACCAGACTTAATAAAAATGGGCATATTCGGTTTAATAATCCAGCCATAGAATGTAGTTTTAAGTACTTGTGTCTATTTCGTAAAACAGTTATAAAAACAGTGCATGTATTCTCAGTCCCAAAATATATATTGCGAAAGCATTTAAAAAGGGATTAATGAAACTCACCTAATGTATTTTGTAGTAAAAATACATATGACAATATTGAACAATTGAACAAAGCAGGGTTGTCCTCGGATTCACGAACCTATATCATGTATATATATTAACACGTTGTAAACGAACAAAATTAAATATATTATTATTAGTGTTATAATTGGTACTTTAATAATCTATGTATTTCATTATTAACTTACATATATTTAAAAATAAAAAAAATTAATATAGTTTTATTAAGTATATTTTTTATATAATTAACTTTTATTGTAATATTAATATTAATAGTAATATTGATAATAATAATAATGATATAATTTTTATAAGAATAATAATGATATTAGTAATAATAAAAATGTTAATAATAATAATAATAATAATAATAATACTTTTAATTATATGGTACTTTTAATGATACTTTCAATGAAACTTTTAATTATAATGGTAACTTTAACAATAATGTTACTCTTAGTAATAATAATAATATTCTCTAATGATAATGGTAATGATAACTAGAAATAAAATTACTACCTCAATAGAATAGCTTAAAAAGATAAACACCATTGCCCGGGCTTGAACCCACGACCTCTCGCTTAGCAACCACCGACCAAGCCAATGAACTGCTTGTTTCATTCTTGAAATAACTCGCAGATTTAACAATTTAACATGGATAAATCTGTTTGTTTTCTTATTATACTCCATATCATTATCATTCTTTCTTTGTGTCAACCTCTCGGCCCATCAGAATTTTAATAGTTCTCGGCCCAACTGACTTAAGCAAGTTCACGGCCCAACAGCCAAATAAATTTACTCGGCCCAACTGAATATGATGGATCTTCGGCCCACTCTTAAGACATCTTTTATATAAAAAAAAAATGGAGACTCCTGGTGGTTTCGAACCTAGGACCTCTTGTATAACAACCCCACCACCATGCCAATGAACTGATCACTAGTTTCTGGAATTATTACCACTATTAATTTCTTTATCCTATAAATACGAAATATCTTTTTCTTAAAATAAAACCCAGATCAGTTGTGGACTCCATCTCAATTTATTCCTCTCTTGACTTATTTTATAATCACTATATAAGAAGTATATATATAGCGTCTCTCTCTCTCTTTTTTTTTAATATAAAAGTGGTTTACATATATAAAAGTTTGTCTCCCACTTACATGTTAATATCTCAATGTGATAATGAAAGATAAAGGCTATTGGACCCATAATCCCACTTGCACGATCATGATTTGGATTTTATTCATTCGTCCACAGTATGGTTTAGTTTGAAATCATTAATGGATTGTGGGGTTGTTTAAGTGATGGCTTATTGACCATAAAGGAAAAGCAAAGAGAAAAAAAATGCCATAGTGATCATTTACCAACATTAATAGGTATCTCTTTAATAAAATAAATGAACATATGTTGTAGGCTTGCACGTGGGTTCATTTGGTTCGGTAGTGGGGTTTTAATCGGTAACAGTAAAAAAAACAAATTATAAAGTGCGGTGAAAGGTGTTTGAAAACCGATGGTAAAGGGAAAGACAGTGAGAGAAAAATGAAAAAAAAATGGTGATATTCGAATAGTGGTTTGTGGTGTTGGGATTGTTGTAGTCGAACATAAACAAGAAAAAAATATAGCGGCAGCAGTTTGATAAGTTCATATATAGGTTTAATGAAGATGATTATAAAGATGGTGTATTACGATGGTGTGGGTTTGGTTGTGTTGGTCTCGGTTACAAAATAATACGGCAATACTTTGATGATCTTGATGATATGGATTCGTTGGTGATGGTGGCTCGTATAATGATGTAGAGGTGGTGGTGGTACGGCATTGATGATGATTAAAGGGAGGTCGAGGTGGTTCTTATTTGGGAGAGATGGAGGTCACGGTGGTGTGTGGTGATCACAGTGGTTGGTGGTTGTCGACACGAATTAGTAACGACAACGATCATTGATCATGAAAATATTGGTGATGATTGTTCATCGAACCCAAACCCAGAAGGATGGGATAGCAATGGAAATTTGTAGTAGGTGAATTATGGTGTTTTTGCAGGTGGAAAAGGAACAAAGAAAATATCAAGTGGTGTGGTGGGTTTCACATAACCTATATGTATATATATAATATAGAAGAGATAGGTAATAAGTGTCGGTGGAAGGAATTAAACAAACATAGTATTCTTATTAAATCACACTAATTTACACAAATAGTATTAAATAGTTTAGCAGCCAAGGTTTTGTAATTTTATACCGACGGTTGGTCACGGACTGCAATATCGTACTCCGTTGATAAATCAGTGGCGAAAAAAGCACTCAGAAAAATCTCATATTTTTAATTTAACTATATTTATTTATTTTGGTCATTATGGTATAAAATTCAATCATTAATTTGTTAATTAAAAATTACATCAACTGTCCCTCTCAATTCTGGGTAAAAATATAAAAAAAAATCTAAAATTTAACAAATAGCTACTAATTACATTTTTAGTAAGCCTAAAATTTATAGAACTCATTTTCGGATCACCGTTTATTTTAAAATCACATAAGTTCGAATTAACTTCTCTAAATAATAATCTAAACATCCGACAAGTATTACGATCATTTAATATTTATTTTTAATATACCTTATTTATATACAGTTATGTTTTAATTAATAATTATTATAATATCTTATTTTTATTTTATTTTATATATAATTAATTTTAAATACAACAATAAATAATGTTTCAAATTATTATTATTATTATTATTTTTTTTATTTTTACAATTTCTATTCATATATATATATATATATATATATATATATATATATATATATATATATATATATATATATATACATATACATATACACACATAACTATTTACAAATAATTGTTCGTGAATCGTCGAGAATGGTAGTAGGTCGATTGAATATATCAAGCAGTTCAAAATTTTAAGAATCAACATTACAGACTTTGCTTATCGTGTCGAGTTTATCTTAAAAATTAAGTTTAAATTTGGTCGGAAATTTCCGGGTCGTCACAATTTCAACACCTTTTCAAGTTGGGCATTACAAAAGTGAGTTCCCCGATCGCTAATTAAAGCTTTTGGGGCACCAAACCGAGAAAAGAGTTGTTTAAGGAACGAAACTACAACCCGTGCATCATTAGTGGGCAAAGCTTGTGCTTCGACCCATTTCGAAACATAGTCGATGAGAACAAGAATGTAGAGCTTATTATTAGATTTCGGAAACGGGCCTATGAAGTCAATCCCCCAAATATCGAAAACCTCGCAAACTTGAATGACATTTTGAGGCATCTCATCTCGTTGGGTGATTTGGCCCTCCTGTTGAAAAGCATTGCACGATTGACATATTTGGTGGGCATCCTTAAAGATAGTAGGCCAATAAAAACCGGCCTCAAAGACTTTTCACCCCGTAACTTGGGGACCATAATGCCCACCCATCGGTCCATGATGACATTGGACAAGAATGCGCTCGCATTCTCCTCCGGAAACACATCGGCAGATCATTTCATCGGAACACCGCCTAAAAAGGTAAGGGTCCTCCCAAAAATAATACTTAAGGTCACTAAAGAATTTCTTACGTTTATGATGTGACCAACCTTTTTCTAAGAACCCCCCAACCAAGTAATTAGCAAAATCAACGAACCAAGGGTCTTCACACTTCTCCACCTTCATGAGATATTCATCGGGAAAATCAACATGGATACTCGACTCATGAAGGACTTCGAGATTCAGATTCTCGAGTCTAGACAAGTGGTCGGTCGCGAGATTTTCAGCATCCTTCTTGTCCCGGATCTCGATATCGAATTCTTACTAAAGTAAGATCCATCTCAGCAGTCAAGGTTTGGCATCCGGTTTGGCAAAAAGGTACTTTAGAGCAGAATGGTCCGTAAAAACAATAGTCTTAGACAAGACTAAATACGACCGGAACTTATCAAATGAAAAGACCACCGCAAGGAGCTCCTTTTCAGTGGTAGTATAATTCAATTGTGCTCCTTGCAAGGTCTTGCTTGCATAATAAATGGGTCGAAAATGTTTCTCAATCCTTTGGCCCAAAACAGAGCCAACAGCAAAATCGGATGCATCACACATAAGCTCAAACGGAAGGGACCAATTCGGAGCAATTATGATAGGTGTATTGATGAGAGTCTCCTTAAGAAGTTCGAATGCCTTTTGGCACTCTTCAGAGAAGTTACAAGGTGTGTCCTTTTCGAGGAGTTTGTTCATTGGGTTAGCGATTTTGGAAAAATCCTTAATGAATCACCGGTAAAAACCAACGTGCCCGAGAAAACTCCGAACACCCTTAACATCGGTTTGAGGTGGAAGGTTCTTAATAGCCGTTACCTTTACGGGATCCACCTCAATACTATTCCTAGAAATCTTGTGCTCGAGAACTATGCCCCCTTGTACCATGAAATGGCACTTTTCTCAGTTGAGCACAAGATTAGATTTCTCACACCTTACCAACATCCACTCTAAATTAAGAAGGCATGAATCGAAAGTGTCACCGAAGACCGAAAATTCATCCATGAACACCTCCATGCAATCTTCTATCATATCATGGAATATGGCCATCATGCACCTTTGAAAAGTGGCCGGAGCGTTACAAAGGCCAAAGGGCATGCGACGTTATGAGAATGTGCCATATGGGCACGTGAAAGTGGTTTTCTCTTGGTCCTCAGGCGAGATAGGAATTTGAAAATAGCCCGAAAAACCATCAAAAAAACAATAAAAGTTGTTTCCCGCTAACCTTTCTAGAATTTGATCCATGAAAGGTAACGGGAAGTGGTCTTTGCGTGTGGCGTCATTCAACTTACGATAGTCAATACAAACACGCCACCCCTTGACAGATCGAGTGGAAATTAACTCGTTTTTATCATTGGTGGTAACAGTCATACCACCTTTCTTAGGTACACAGTGTACTGGGCTAATCCACAGACTGTCAGAAATCGGGTAAATCAGATCTGCATCGAGGAGCTTAATGATCTCTTTCTTCACGACATCTTGCATGTGCGGGTTCAACCTCCTTTGACGTTGTACCACAGGTTTGGAGTTATCCTCCATTAGAATTTTGTGGGTGCAATAGGAGGGACTAATACCCTTGATGTCATGAATTTTCCACGCAATGGCCGGTTTATGGGCCTTTAGCATGGTCACAAGTTCAGTTTTCTAACCTGTAGTAAGAGAAGAAGAAATAATTACCGGGAGCTTAGATTCCTCCTGCAAATAAGCGTATTCCAAATGATCTGGAAGTGGCTTCAATTCTAACTCGGGAGGTTCTTCAATTGAACACTTGCTTCGGTAATCCACATCACGTTCGAGTTCTTTGAACTCCTCCTCAGTCGGCTCATAGCCGTTCTCCATCAAGGCGGTTAAAATATCCACCTCCTCAACCTACAACTCCTCATCAATTTCAACCAAAGAGCATTCTCCTGAACCCTGTAACTCTAGGAATTCCTGCAAAAACTCAGACTGGACATCCACAGTGTTAAGAAAATAACATGTATCATCAGTGTAGGCATGGTACTTTAAAGCATGGTCGATTGAGAATGTTGCACTCAAATCATCTATCCTAAGGGTCAACTTTTGGCCATAAACATCGATGATACACCTAGCAGTATTCAAAAATGGCCGACCCAAAATAAGTGGAATCCTTTCATCCACTTCCATATCCAAAACCACGAAATTAGCCGAGAAAACCAACGACCCGGTCTTAACTAGCATATTCTCTATAATTCCACGAGGGAATTTAATAGATCGGTCAGCTAGCTGAATAGCCATACGCGTGGGTTTTAACTCCCCGGGGTCTAGCTGTAAATAAATAGAATAAGGCATTAAATTTATGCTAGCCCCCAAATTCGCCAACGCCATCACATAATTCAAATTACCAAGTAAACAAGGAATGGTAAAACTCCCAGGATCCTCAAGCTTCTCGAGAAGCTTGTTTGCAACTACCGCTGAGCATGCGGCATTCAATCTGACTGAAGACACGTTCTCCAGCTTCTTCCTGTTAGTTAGCAAATCCTTCAGAAACCTTGCATACTTTGGCATACCTGCAATCACATCAATAAAAAGCATATTTATGTTAACTTTTTTAATCAAGTCCATGAACTTGGACTTTTCCACCTCAAGCTTCTCCAATCTCTGCTTCCTCGGGAATGGGAGCGGTTGTTAATACTCTTTAACTACCGGTTTCGCAGCAATGGTTTCTGGTACCCTCACAACCTTCTCAATCACCTGTTCTGGCTCCTTTTCCCCCTCTGGTTCACTAACAACAACCGGTTCACTATCCTGAGCTAATGGCACTCGCAAATCATACTCATCGGGCTTCCGTGGTGAATCATATGCTAAACCACTTCGGGTGGTGATAGCATTAACGTGCCCATTCTTCGGTTTAGTATCCGTTTTACTCGGTAACTACCCTGGTTTCCTCTCATTACTCTAATTAGCAAGCTGACCAATTTGTTTCTCCAGATTCTGAATAGCCGTTTGTTGATTGCGAAAATTTTTTCATTCTTCTCATTGTTTTGTGTGACAGTGGTAACAAGCTGAGTTTGAGACATCACAAGCTTTTCGATCATCGCTTCAAGGTTGGACTTTTTCTCTTCGGCTTGGGGTTTCTGAAAATACCCGGAAGCTTGCTGTTGATATCCTCCACTAGATCCTGGCTGGAACCTCGAACCTTGATTACCTTGAGGATTATAGGGATTGTTGAAATTCCTATTAAACTGCGCATGTCCCTGAAACTGATTGTTGTTCTGTTGACTAATATAAGCGATCACTTCTTTCTGGTTCATAGTCAAACCTTCATCACAATCTTTTCTTAAATGTAATCCCCCGCAAAACTCACAACCAACCTTAATACCATGCATGTCCTTCTCCAACTTCTCCAAGTGTCGACCAAATTTGTCTAACTTAGAATTAATAGACCCATAATCATCATACGCACCAGTGGTTTTGGTTCTCTTAACTGACATTGAACGGGTTGACTCATGATCTTGATGCCATTCGTGAGTGTAGGCAGCTTGCTTTTCAATTATCTCTAACGCCTCTTCTTCGGTCTTATCCATTAAAGTTCCACCTGCTGCTTGATCAATACTCTGGCGAGTTGGTATGTCACCCCCTTATAGAAAATCTGGACCTTTTGTAAATCATTCAACCCGTGTTGCGGACACGAGCGTAACATATTAGAATAACGGTCCCAAGCATCAAACAATGTCCCACTGCTCTTTTGTCTGAATTGCGAAATATCTGCTTGAAGTCTAGCAGCTAGAGACGCAGGGAAAAACTTTGCTAAAAACTTATCAACCAAAACTTCCCAAGAGGTAATCGCTCCCTCTGGTTGCTTATCTAACCATCTCTTAGCTTCTCCCTTAAGAGTCCAGGGAAAAAGCCTTGTCTTAATCGAAGTATCGGCAACCTCATACAGCTTGAATAGGTTGCAAACATCATTGAAAATACGAAGATGCTCGTTAGCATCCTCACTATCCTTGCCATGAAATTGGCAATCAGAAGAAATCAAACTCAGAATTGGCCCTGTGATTTGGAAAGGCTGAGTGATGTTTGGTTGAGTAATCGAATTGCCTTGGCCAGCACGGGTGGCCTTCAGCTTTTCTGCCATAGTCTGAGGACGAGGTGGTTGATCGGCCATCTCTTCAGAATCGAAAGTATCAAATGAAATGTAAGAGTCTTCTGCTTCGTGGATTTCAGGTGGTGTATCAGGCACCACAGTCTCAACACTACTACCCAAATTAATTATATTATCACTTGAAGAAAAAGATGAATCCACTATAGACTGTTGCTCTTGACTTAACGCTCTAAATAATTCTCTCTCAGGTTCGTCAAATGGTCGAAGAATAGGAGAATTAGAAGAACGCGTACGTGGCATGCACTACCTGTTATCTGCGAAATCACAACTAACAACTGATTAAACGCACCGATTCAACTGAGAATAAACGAAAAGTAAAAATAAACTATAATTAAAACTAAACTAAGAATAATTAGATAACAATCTTAATTTTTGACACAACTGTCCCCGGCAGCGGCGCCAAAAACTTGATGTGTGAAATCTAGTATATAATTTATCTTAGAAAATTCCGGTTTAAAGATTACTACACACTAACGGGCAGTGTACCCGTTATGCAATAGTATAAAGTTGGTAATTTCGAAATCGTTCCAAGGACAGTTTAAACGTGAGAATTAAGATTGCAACTAATAAAAATAAACTAAGTTAATCTATGAAAATTGAAAGTACGAGATAATTTGTTTTGTGGCTATTTAACGATTAGCCAAATCAAGGATAGATTAAAAGTAAAAGACAATATTTTTGGTATTTTTAAGTTTAAGCTTTAAAGCAAACCAACAAGTAAAAATAAGATAGTTGTAATCAAATAGGAGGACGAATGCTTGTCTAGACTTTTTACACCTAGTATTGGATGCATTTAGATTAAGCCCTAGTTATTATCTAACTAATGTGAATTATCTAGTCGGTTCACCTGGAATTCCCCAGCGCAAACACTTCAATTACGATTACACGACACGGAATTCCCCGTAGCCTAAGACCTCCTAAATGTTACTAAATATCTCAACTGAGATGAAGACTCGAATCACAATCACACCAACTCTCGTTGCGTATAATTCACCCCTATTTCGTCTAGCCTTTTGAATCCAATTTACTCTCGTCTCTGAGTAAGCAAACAATTAATTAAGACAAACCAATTGTAAATTAATGTACTAAATTAATGAACTCTCGTCCTTTCAAACAAATACACAACCAATTGAATCGAAAAGTCTAGCTTTAATAAGAATCGTTCTTTAATTCAAACATCAAATCATCATAAACTAAACGAATAACTGATAAGTAGCATCCAATACAAAGGTTTATAAGTCTAGACAAACATTAAATAACTTAGCCAATAACCATGACAACAATAGAAATCAAAGTAACAATTAATAAAGAAAACATTGTTTGATAAGTAAGAATCAACCTAACACAATGAATCTTGATTAGTGCTTGAATTGATCCTTGATAAAGGAATGATTGGAGCGTTAGAATAACCTTAGAATTCCCCAAAAGTGCCCAAAAATCGCCCTAAGAGCACCCAAAATCGGCTGCCAAAAAGAATACCCAAAGTGATAAAAACTGCACCCTATTTATAAAATCTAATTTCTGGCCGACCTATTCCGCGCGGTGCGCAGATAAGTGCGTGGCGCGCACATCTAAATAAAACACCCTACACAAAATTAATAAATCCCTGATCTGATTCGAAGTACAATTGCGCGGTGCGCATCCTTCCGCGCGGCGCGCACTTCCACATAAATTATGGTGTTCGAAAAGTGAAATCTCCTGATCTGTTTTGAAGTAGAACTGCGCGGTGCGCAGGACGATGCGCGGTGCGCTAACCTGAACACAGCAACTCTGCTCCATTTTTACTTATAACTTGAATAAATCACAACCAAAATCACCAAATAACATAGAAACTGCTGTAACCGCGCCATAAACACCATAAATCAATCAAATAACACTTCTCGGCTCCAAAATCATAAACTTCCAAATAATCGCAAATAATAACCAAAACCGTATCCGAATGGACTAAAGATGATGGATATTGCCATGATAAATATATGAGAAATGTGCAATATCAACAGCTCACCAGGTCGCGATGAACTGATCAGTAGGGTGGGTTCTCCAACATGTCACGTATCAAACATCATTGTAGCGTAACGCGACTAACCAGCTCGCGACATACCATACATAAACGCGACAGTTTTACAGTAAGGCCCCTAAACTCCAATCTCCAACATTTAAACTATATACAATCGATCATGGTTACAATATTAAACATACACGAGATTAAGTACGCACCTTAAATCACATATAAGGAAAACGGGGTGTTACAACTCTCCCCCACTTAAATTGGATCACGTCCTCGTGATCCGCATCAACACTAGAAGTTAAGCACTTCTTCTTCGAACATTTCGATCTCCAACGCGGAGTCGCATACGTAGTAATCACGCATCCGAATTCTCGCTTCATACACTAGCGCATTATATTACAACAACCGTACTTCACACTTCCATTCGACCAAAATTTCCACCACTCACTCCAAAATACACCGTGAAAACTTCATAAGACTCTTCTAATGACCTTATTATTCCATCATTTTCAATGATATCGGGTAATCAACCCACGAAATAAAATAACCACAACCGTTTACTCCTACGCCGAGTATCCAAACTCGTACCATACACCTCACAATCATCCTAAGAGTAGAACAATTCGCGACTATAATCGTCGTCACGCCTTTCAATCGTGGTATTTTCGGGAGTCATCTCGATGCTTTCTGGAAATCTCTCGTATCCGCCATTTGGGAACTTCGCCATTCCAACTCATGTCGCAAAAATATCCTTCATAATTTATTCCAAAGTCCAACTTGGGACTTCTCCGAAGACCATCGAAGTCTTCCTTTCCTAAATAAGTGACACCCGATCGTTCAACACATCTACTAGATAGGGATTATTTCGAAATCTCTGGTACTTACTCCCCCAATTAGGGTTCTAATCCCGTACATCCACCGCCAAGGTGATAACATTTCGCGAAATCCTGACATTATGCAAACCCACATGATCGGTCTCAATGCTGGTCATACTCAACGAATTCTTCGCGGACCTATAACAAGGTACTCGAACCTCGATCCTTCAATTCGGTCAATGCTAACGCCCGCTAAACCCGCAGTAAACCACAGTTGTATCTTCGAGTTCCTCACCGGCACTGAAATACAAAGTAATCACACCATCGGAGTGAAGCATTTCACTAGCAGGTATAAAGAGGCACCTGACGCAGTGTTATGCAGCTCCCATTACTACTACCGAGTCTCAAGAGCTCGACCCTTACGGGGTCTATTCTCGGTGTCACACGTCTCCTGTTTACATCGAAGTCACGCAATTTCTAAGAACTTACGGCTAAGCGCCTATAACCTTCTAGCGACACCCGCTAGTCTAAATTCATCTAGGTCGCACCACTAGCCTATTAACCCTTTGACTCATCACTAAGGAGATGCTTGGAAACATCTGAAATGTCCCGTTCTTATTGATTAAAAACGTTCCATATTAATTGATTTCGTTGCGAGGTTTTGACCTCTATATGAGACGTTTTTTCAAAGACTGCATTCATTTTTAAAACAAACCATAACCTTTATTTCATAAATAAAGGTTTAAAAAGCTTTACGTAGATTATCAAATAATGATAATCTAAAATATCATGTTTACACACGACCATTACATAATGGTTTACAATACAAATATGTTACATCGAAATCAGTTTCTTGAATGCAGTTTTTACACAATATCATACAAACATGGACTCCAAATCTTGTCCTTATTTTAGTATGCAACAGCGGAAGCTCTTAGTATTCACCTGAGAATAAACATGCTTTAAACGTCAACAAAAATGTTGGTGAGTTATAGGTTTAACCTATATATATCAAATCGTAACAATAGACCACAAGATTTCATATTTCAATACACATAACATACATAGAGATAAAAATCATTCATATGGTGAACACCTGGTAACCGACATTAACAAGATGCATATATAAGAATATCCCCATCATTCCGGGACACCCTTCGGATATGATATAAATTTTGAAGTACTAAAGCATCCGGTACTTTGGATGGGGTTTGTTAGGCCCAATAGATCTATCTTTAGGATTCGCGTCAATTAGGGTGTCTGTTCCCTAATTCTTAGATTACTAGACTTAATAAAAAGGGGCATATTCGATTTCGATAATTCAACCATAGAATGTAGTTTCATGTACTTGTGTCTATTTTGAAAATCATTTATAAAACCTGCATGTATTCTCATCCCAAAAATATTAGATTTTAAAAGTGGGACTATAACTCACTTCCACATATTTTTACTTCGTCGGGAAGTAAGACTTGGCCACTGGTTGATTCACGAACCTCAAGTTCCTTAGATAAACCTACTGGAAATGAGAAAAATGGATCTAGCTTCAAAGGATCCTTGGATGGCTTGAAAGTTCTTGAAGCAGAATCATGACACGAAAACAATTTCAAGTAAGATTTCTACTCGAAATAAGATTGTTATAGTTATAGAAATTGAATTAAAGTTTGAATATGATTATTACCTTGTATTAGAAAGATAACCTACTGTAATTAACAAAGGTTTCTTGATCTTGGATGATTACTTGGAATGGATTTAGAAAACTTGGAAGTAAACTTGCCATCTTGGAAGTATTCTTGATTTTATGAAACTAGAACTTTTGGAATTTATGAAGAACACTTAGAACTTGAAGATAGAACTTGAGAGAGATCAAATAGATGAATAAAATTGAAGAATGAAAGTGTTTGTAGGTGTTTTTGGTCGTTGGTGTATGGATTAGATATAAAGGATATGTAATTTTGTTTTCATGTAAATATGTCATGAATGATTACTCATATTTTTGTAATTTTATGAGATATTTCATGCTAGTTGCCAAATGATGGTTCCCACATGAATTAGGTGACTCACATGGGCTGCTAAGAGCTGATCATTGTAGTGTATATACCAATAGTACATACATCTAAAAGCTGTGTATTGTACGAGTACGAATACGGGTGCATACGAGTAGATTTGTTGATGAAACTGAACGAGGATGTAATTGTAAGCATTTTTGTTAAGTAGAAGTATTTTGATAAGTTTCTTGAAGTCTTTCGAAAGTGTATGAATACATATTAAAACACTACATGTATATACATTTTAACTGAGTCGTTAAGTCATCGTTAGTCGTTACATGTAAATGTTGTTTTGAAACCTTTAGGTTAACGATCTTGTTAAATGTTGTTAACCCAATGTTTATAATATCAAATGAGATTTTAAATTATTATATTATCATGATATTATGATGTACGAATATCTCTTAATATGATCTATATACATTAAATGTCGTTACAACGATAATCGTTACATATATGTCTCGTTTCAAAATCATTAAGTTAGTAGTCTTATTTTTACATATGTAGTTCATTGTTAATACACTTAATGATATATTTACTTATCATTTAACATAATTAACCAAGTGTATAAATATCTTAATATGATTCATATGTACCTAGTAAGACGTTATAACGATAATCGTTATATATATCGTTTTCAAGTTTCTTAATTTAATAGTCTCATTTTTATGTATATAACTCATTGTTAAAATACCTAATGAGATACATACTTATAATAAAATCATGTTAACTATATATATAACCATATATATGTCATCGTATAGTTTTTACAAGTTTTAACGTTCGTGAATCACCGGTCAACTTGGGTGGTCATTTGTCTATATGAAACCTATTCCAATTAATCAAGTCTTAATAAGTTTGATTGCTTAACATGTTGGAAACACTTAATCATGAAAATATTAATTTCATTTAATATATATAAACATGAAAAAGTTCGGGTCACTACAGTACCTACCCGTTAAATAAATTTCGTCCCGAAATTTTAAGCTGTTGAAAGTGTTGACGAATCTTCTAGAAATAGATGCGGGTATTTCTTCTTCATCTGATCTTCACGCTCCCAGGTGAACTCGGGTCCTCTACGAGCATTCCATCAAACCTTAACAATCGGTATCTTGTTTTGTTTAAGTCTCTTAACCTCACGATCCATTATTTCGACGGGTTCTTCAATGAATTGAAGTTTTTCATTGATTTGGATTTCGTCCAACGGAATAGTGAGATCTTCTTTAGCAAAACATTTCTTCAAATTTCAGATGTGGAAAGTGTTATGTACAGCCGCGAGTTGTTGAGGTAGCTCCAGTTGGTAAGCTACTGGTCCGACATGATCTGTAATCTTGAATGGTCCAATGTACCTTGGATTTAATTTCCCCCGTTTACCAAATTGAACAACGCCTTTCCAAGGTGAAACCTTAAGCATGACCATTTCTCCAATTTCAAACTCTATATCTTTTCTTTTACTGTCCGCGTAGCTCTTTTGTCGACTCTGGGCGGTTTTCAATCTTTGTTGAATTTGGATGATTTTCTCGGTAGTTTCTTGTATTATCTCCGGACCCGTAATCTGTCTATCCCCTACTTCATTCCAACAAATCGGAGACCTGCACTTTCTACCATAAAGTGCCTCAAACGGCGCCATCTCAATACTAGAATGATAGCTATTATTGTAGGAAAATTCTGCTAACGGTAGGTGTCGATCCCAACTGTTTCCGAAATCAATAACACATGCTCGTAGCATGTCTTCAAGCGTTTGTATCGTCCTTTCGCTCTGCCCATCAGTTTGTGGATGATAGGCAGTACTCATGTCTAGACGAGTTCCTAATGTTTGCTGTAATGTCTGCCAGAATCTTGAAATAAATCTGCCATCCCTATCAGAGATAATAGAGATTGGTATTTCATGTCTGGAGACGACTTCCTTCAAATACAGTCGTGCTAACTTATCCATCTTGTCATCTTCTCTTATTGGCAGGAAGTGTGCTGATTTGGTGAGACGATCAACTATTACCCAAATAGTATCAAAACCACTTGCAGTCCTTGGCAATTTAGTGATGAAATCCATGGTAATGTTTTCCCATTTCCATTCCGGGATTTCGGGTTGTTGAAGTAGACATGATGGTTTCTGATGCTCAGCTTTGACCTTAGAACACGTCAAACATTCTCCTACGTATTTAGCAACATCGGCTTTCATACCCGGCCACCAAAAATGTTTCTTGAGATCCTTGTACATCTTCCCCGTTCCAGGATGTATTGAGTATCTGGTTTTATGAGCTTCTCTAAGTACGATTTCTCTCATATCTTCAAATTTTGGTACCCAAATCCTTTCAGCCCTATACCGGGTTCCGTCTTCCCGAATATTAAGATGCTTCTCCGATCCTTTGGGTATTTCATCCTTTAAATTTCCCTCTTTTAAAACTCCTTGTTGCGCCTCTTTTATTTGAGTAGTAGGGTTATTGTGAATCATTATATTCATAGATTTTACTCGAAGGGGTTCTCTATCCTTCCTGCTCAAGGCGTTGGCTATCACATTTGCCTTCCCCGGGTGGTAACGAATCTCAAAGTCGTAATCATTCAATAATTCAATCCACCTACGCTGCCTCATATTCAGTTGTTTCTGATTAAATATGTGTTGAAGACTTTTGTGGTCGGTATATATAATACTTTTGACCCCATATAAGTAGTGCCTCCAAGTCTTTAATGCAAAAACAACCGCGCCTAATTCCAAATCATGCGTCGTATAATTTTGTTCGTGAATCTTCAATTGTCTAGACGCATAAGCAATCACCTTCGTTCATTGCATTAATATACAACCGAGACCTTGCTTTGATGCGTCACAATAAATGACAAAATCATCATTCCCTTCAGGCAATGAAAATATAGGTTCCGTAGTTAGCTTTTTCTTCAATAACTGAAACGCTTTCTCTTGTTCATCCTTCCATTCAAATTTCTTCCCTTTATGCGTTAATGCAGTCAAGGGTTTTGCTATTCTGGAAAAGTCTTGGATGAACCTTCTGTAGTAACCAGCTAGTCCTAAAAACTGGCGTATGTGTTTCGGAGTTTTCGGGGTTTCCCACTTTTCAACAGTTTCTATCTTTGCCGGATCCACCTTAATACCTTCTTTGTTCACTATGTGAACGAGGAATTGAACTTCTTCCAACCAAAATGCACACTTTGAAAATTTAGCGTACAATTCTTCCTTCCTCAATACTTCTAACACCTTTCTCAAATGTTCACCATGTTCTTGGTCATTCTTTGAGTAAATAAGTATGTCATCAATGAAAACAATGACAAACTTGTCAAGGTATGGTCCACACACTCGGTTTAAAAGGTCCATGAATACAGCTGGTGCATTAGTTAAACCAAACGGCATGACCATAAACTCGTAATGACCGTAACGTGTTCTGAAAGAAGTCTTTGGAATATCATCTTCTTTCACCCGCATTTGATGATACCCGGAATATAAGTCAATCTTTGAATAAACAGACGAGCCTTGTAGTTGATCAAATAAGTCGTCGATTCTCGGTAGTGGGTAGCGGTTCTTGATGGTAAGTTTGTTCAACTCTCGGTAGTCGATACACAACCTGAATGTACCATCTTTCTTCTTGACAAACAAAACAGGAGCTCCCCACGGTGATGTGCTTGGTCGAATGAAACCACGCTCTAAAAGTTCTTGTAATTGGCTTTGCAGTTCTTTCATCGCGCTGGGTGCGAGTCTGTAAGGAGCACGATCTATTGGTGCAGCTCCTGGTATAAGATCTATTTGAAATTCAACGGATCGATGTGGGGGTAATCCCGGTAATTCTTTCGGAAATACATCGGGAAATTCTTTTGTGACGGGAACATCATTGAAGCTCTTTTCTTCAGTTTGTACTTTCTCGACGTGTGCTAGAACAGCATAGCAACCTTTTCTTATTAGTTTTTGTGCCTTCAAATTACTAATAAGATGTAGCTTCGTGTTGCCCTTTTCTCCGTACACCATTAAGGGTTTTCCTTTTTCTCGTATAATGCGAATTGCATTTTTGTAACAAACGATCTCTGCTTTCACTTCTTTCAACCAGTCCATACTGATTATCACATCAAAACTCCCTAACTCTACTGGTATCAAGTCAATCTTAAATGTTTTGCTAACCAGTTTAATTTCTCGATTCCGACATATATTATCTGCTGAAATTAATTTACCATTTGCTAATTCGAGTAAAAATTTACTATCCAAAGGCGTCAATGGACAACTTAATTTAGCACAAAAATCTCTACTCATATAGCTTCTATCCGCACCCGAATCAAATAAAACATAAGCAGATTTATTGTCAATAAGAAACGTACTCGTAACAAGCTCCGGGTCTTCCTGTGCCTCTGCCGCATTAATATTGAAAACTCTTCCGCGGCCTTGTCCATTCGTGTTCTCCTGGTTTGGGAAATTTCTAATAATGTGGCCCGGTTTTCCACATTTATAACAAACTACATTGGCATAACTTGCTCCGACACTACTTGCTCCGCCATTACTCGTTTCGACACCATTTGTTCCTTTCGTTCTGTTAACCCCTGGTCCGTAAACCTCACACTTCGCCGCGCTATGACCATTTCTTTTACACTTGTTGCAAAATTTGGTGCAGAACCCCGAGTGATACTTTTCACACCTTTGGAATAGCTGCTTCTGATTGTTGTTGTTGTTGCGGTTATTATTGTTGTTAAGATGATTGTTGTAGTTGCTGTTGTTGTTGTTGTTGTTGTTGTTGTTGTTGTTGTTATTGTTATTGTTGTTGTTGGGCCGTTTGTTGTAGTTGCGATTGATGTTGCGATTGTTAGGATAGTTGTTGCGATTATTATTGTAATTGCTGTTGTTGTTGTATTGGTGATTCTTATCACCATTTTCCTCCCACTTTCTTTTGACTTGCTTCACATTGGCCTCTTCAGCAGTCTGTTCTTTAATTCTTTCTTCAATCTGGTTCACTAGTTTGTGAGCCATTCTACATGCCTGTTGTATGGAGGCGGGCTCGTGTGAACTTATATCTTCTTGGATTCTTTCCAGTAATCCTTTCACAAACGCGTCGATCTTCTCTTCCTCATCTTCGAACGCTCCCGGACACAATAGGCATAATTCTGTGAATCGTCTTTCGTACGTGGTAATATTAAATCCTTGGGTTCGTAACCCTCTAAGTTCTGTCTTGAGCTTATTGACCTCGGTTCTGGGACGGTACTTCTCGTTCATCAAGTGCTTGAATGCTGACCACGGTAGTGCGTAAGCATCATCTTGTCCGACTTGCTCTAGATAGGTATTCCACCATGTTAACGCAGAACCTATGAAGGTATGCGTAGCGTACTTCACTTTGTCCTCTTCAGTACACTTACTTATGGCAAACACCGATTCGACCTTCTCGGTCCACCATTTCAATCCGATCGGTCCTTCGGTTCCATCAAATTCCAAAGGTTTGCAGGCAGTGAATTCTTTGTAGGTGCATCCTACACGATTTCCTGTACTGCTAGATCCAAGGTTATTGTTGGTATGTAGCGCGGCCTGTACTGCGGCTATGTTTGAAGCAAGAAAGGCATGAAATTCCTCTTCACTCATATTCAAGGTGTGTCGAGTAGTCGGTGCCATTTCCTTCAAAATAGTCAAATGAAACGAGTTAATCATATAGAATATCAAGAGTAGTCAATAGTATTTCGTAGCGTAATATGAACTTATTTATAAAAGCTCTTTCTTCATATTAGCGTTTTATACTCTTTAATTCGGGTAGTACCTACCTGTTAAGTTCATACTTAGTAGCTAACATACCATTTCAGCTACTACAATTCTATATGAAAAACTAATCACAAAAAAATATATATCATATTCGAACCTTTATACAATAACTTGCAAACTTACAATACCGCTATTTTACATATAGCATGAAATATAGCACATAAAACTTTGATACAAAGTAGTTGCGAAGATAATTCTAGTTAATAAATAAGGCGTTCAGCAAAGGCAACAAAGACACGTAATTCATACGTCCAGAAACAAGTCATGCATTCTGGTTTTACTAATACCACTTCCCATCCTTGGTCTTGTGGAACGTAACCGTTGTGACCGATAGTATGACAACGTGTTGTAACGTTGTCAAAAGGATGAAGGTTACGTAATGACCAACAGTCTCGTAATAACCTAAAAACCTCATTTCTTACCCCAATTACCGACTCCGTCACTTGTGGGAACGTTTTGTTTAATAGTTGTAGCCCGATGTTCTTTTTCTCACCTTGGTGAGAAGCGAATATTACTAACCCGTAAGCATAACATGCTTCTTTATGTTGCATGTTAGCCGCTTTTTCTAAATCATGAAGTCCTATATTCGGATACATTGAGTCAAAATAATTTCTTAACCCGTTGCGTAAAATAGCATTTGGGTTCCCCGCAATATATGCATCAAAGTAAACACATCGTAACTTATGGGTTTCCCAATGTGATATCCCCCATCTTTCAAACGAAAGCCTTTTATAAACCAAGGCATTCTTGGAACGTTCTTCGAATGTCTTACAAACTGATTTTGCCATAAATAGTCGTGCCGAGGAATTCTGACCGACTCTAGACAAGATTTCATCAATCATGTCTCCGGATAAGTCTTCTAAAATATTGGGTTGTCTATCCATTTTGTGTTTTTATACTGTAAAATAGACAAGAGTTAGATTCATAAAAGATACTTATTAATACAAGCAATTTTTACATATATCGTAAAGCATAAGCACACTATATTACATATATTACACCGCACAAATACAACTATCTTATTCCGACTCACTCGTTTCTTCTTTTTCGAACTTGGTTCTTTTTGCTAAGTTTTTAGGGATATATGATGTTCCCCTAATACGAACCGTCATTTTCCACATTGGTCTAGAAAAACCTGGTGGTTTAGAGGTTCCCGGGTTATTGTTACAACTTAAGAAATACGGGTGTTGACGATACATATAAAGTTCATCGGGGTTGGAATCAGATTTCTCTATTTTTATGCCCTTTCCCTTATTGTTCTCTTTTGCCTTTTTAAATTCAGTTGGGGTAATTTCTATAACATCATCGGAATCCTCGTCGGGATCCGATTCATCGGAGAATTGGTAATCCTCCCAATATTTTGCTTCCTTGGCGGAAACACTTAACCATAATTAACCTTGGTCGGTTGGTTGAGGATTTTCTTTTACTTAACAGTTTAATTATTTCCCCCACCGGTTCTATTTCTTCTTCCGGTTCGTCCTCCTCCGGTTCCGATTCTTCTTCCGGTTCCGATTCTTCTTCCGGTTCCTCTTCAGGAACTTGTGAATCAGTCCACGAATCATTCCAAATTACATTTGACTCTTCATTATTATTAGGTGAGTCAATGGGACTTGTATTAGAGGTAGACATCTATCACATAATATCAAACACGTTAAGAGATTAATATATCACATAATATTCACATGTTAAAAATATATAGTTTCCAACAAAATTTGTTAAGCAATCATTTTTCAAGTAAACTCGGTCGAAGTCCAGACTCACTATTGCATCCTAACAAACTCGATAAGACACACTAATGCAAAATTCTGGTTCTCTAAGACCAACGCTCGGATACCAACTGAAATGTCCCGTTCTTATTGATTAAAAACGTTCCATATTAATTGATTTCGTTGCGAGGTTTTGACCTCTATATGAGACGTTTTTTCAAAGACTGCATTCATTTTTAAAACAAACCATAACCTTTATTTCATAAATAAAGGTTTAAAAAGCTTTACGTAGATTATCAAATAATGATAATCTAAAATATCCTGTTTACACACGACCATTACATAATGGTTTACAATACAAATATGTTACATCAAAATCAGTTTCTTGAATGCAGTTTTTACACAATATCATACAAACATGGACTCCAAATCTTGTCCTTATTTTAGTATGCAACAGCGGAAGCTCTTAGTATTCACCTGAGAATAAACATGCTTTAAACGTCAACAAAAATGTTGGTGAGTTATAGGTTTAACCGATATATATCAAATCGTAACAATAGACCACAAGATTTCATATTTCAATACACATCCCATACATAGAGATAAAAATCATTCATATGGTGAACACCTGGTAACCGACATTAACAAGATGCATATATAAGAATATCCCCATCATTCCGGGACACCCTTCGGATATGATATAAATTTCGAAGTACTAAAGCATCCGGTACTTTGGATGGGGTTTGTTAGGCCCAATAGATCTATCTTTAGGATTCGTGTCAATTAGGGTGTCTATTCCCTAATTCTTAGATTACCAGACTTAATAAAAAGGGCCATATTCGATTTCGATAATTCAACCATAGAATGTAGTTTCACATACTTGTGTCTATTTTGAAAATCATTTATAAAACCTGCATGTATTCTCATCCCAACAATATTAGATTTTAAAAGTGGGACTATAACTCACTTTCACATATTTTTACTTCGTCGGGAAGTAAGACTTCTCCACTGGTTGATTCACGAACCTCAAGTTCCTTGGATAAACCTACTGGAAATGAGAAAAATGGATCTAGCTTCAAAGGATCCTTGGATGGCTTGAAAGTTCTTGAAGCAGAATCATGACACGAAAACAATTTCAAGTAAGATTTCCACTCGAAATAAGATTGTTATAGTTATAGAAATTGAATTAAAGTTTGAATATGATTATTACCTTGTATTAGAAAGATAACCTACTGTAATTAACAAAGGTTTCTTGATCTTGGATGATTACTTGGAATGGATTTAGAAAACTTGGAAGTAAACTTGCCATCTTGGAAGTATTCTTGATTTTATGAAACTAGAACTTTTGGAATTTATGAAGAACACTTAGAACTTGAAGATAGAACTTGAGAGAGATCAAATAGATGAAGAAAATTGAAGAATGAAAGTGTTTGTAGGTGTTTTTGGTCGTTGGTGTATGGATTAGATATAAAGGATATGTAATTTTGTTTTCATGTAAATAAGTCATGAATGATTACTCATATTTTTGTAATTTTATGAGATATTTCATGCTAGTTACCAAATGATGGTTCCCACATGAATTAGGTGACTCACATGGGCTGCTAAGAGCTGATCATTGTAGTGTATATACCAATAGTACATACATCTAAAAGCTGTGTATTGTACGAGTACGAATACGGGTGCATACGAGTAGATTTGTTGATGAAACTGAACGAGGATGTAATTGTAAGCATTTTTGTTAAGTAGAAGTATTTTGATAAGTTTCTTGAAGTCTTTCGAAAGTGTATGAATACATATTAAAACACTACATGTATATACATTTTAACTGAGTCGTTAAGTCATCGTTAGTCGTTACATGTAAATGTTGTTTTGAAACCTTTAGGTTAACGATCTTGTTAAATGTTGTTAACCCAATGTTTATAATATCAAATGAGATTTTAAATTATTATATTATCATGATATTATGATGTACGAATATCTCTTAATATGATCTATATACATTAAATGTCGTTACAACGATAATCGTTACATATATGTCTCGTTTCAAAATCATTAAGTTAGTAGTCTTATTTTTACATATGTAGTTCATTGTTAATACACTTAATGATATATATACTTATCATTTAACATTATTAACCAAGTGTATCAATATCTTAATATGATTCATATGTACCTAGTAAGACGTTATAACGATAATCATTATATATATCGTTTTTGAGTTTCTTAATTTAATAGTCTCATTTTTATGTATATAACTCATTGTTAAAATACCTAATGAGATACATACTTATAATAAAATCATGTTAACTATATATATAACCATATATATGTCATCGTATAGTTTTTACAAGTTTTAACGTTCGTGAATCACCGGTCAACTTGGGTGGTCATTTGTCTATATGAAACCTATTCCAATTAATCAAGTCTTAATAAGTTTGATTGCTTAACATGTTGGAAACACTTAATCATGTAAATATCAATTTCATTTAATATATATAAACATGGAAAAGTTCGGGTCACTACAACATCAAGGCTTATGCTCTTCCAACTTCATCTTAAACATCTTCACGGTTACCCTCGCACATAAATTCTATGAACACTTGCTACACGCACCGCATCAAACTGCAATTGTGGTTAACAAAAATGCCTCTCGAATGGCATACCACGCATACACCCGAAAATCATAGAAGAAAAGAGTGGGCGTCAAGATCGTACCACACTCGCCACATCGTATCCAAGCCAATGAAATCGAACCACCAATTAACATGTATATACCTCCTAGCATGTTAATATCATCAAACGTACAACTACGCTCCGGTTACGCCCTAATTGGTTTCACTATAATGCTCAACACAATCGACAAATCCTACGGGTCTCACTCGAATGAGTTTAACGACCCAAAAACTACAACGTAAAAAGCCTAGACAACCAAATACTCAGCAACATAGTCAAGACACAACACATCGACCTATACGACCAATCTCCTCATCGATCATAGCCCACGAATTCTCGCGAATTCCTTTTACCATAACATCGACGCTCACTGTCACCCGTTGGCGTCAATTAAGCAACGACCTACCGCCAACATAACTCGTACCTCATATATCAAAGATGCCGCTACCCGCAGGGTAGACTTTCCAACCAGTGGGTTCACTCGACTCATTGTACCTAAATTTGTCCGACCGACAATACACCCATGCTTATCCTCTGGGAAAAAGAGCGAACAATGTTACTTAACAATTACGTCACCCGCATCTTCACCATCAACCACCGTCCTTAACTTGTTCGACCGTCAAGTCCGTGTCCTCATTCCCGATGATCTTGCACAACCATCTCGTTAAAGGGAGATGAAGTTTACCGGTCTAGTACCTCACGATTCGCACGTCATATCACATTGTTCCGTTCATCCCGTGCTACCAGTCTTACGACTAAATGACTTCAATTATAACCAACCTATGAACCTTACGGTTCTTCAAATTCTGACACCATAACAAACACACGTTATTAACCCAACACTAAAGCCCGTTTGTATAGGTTGGTAAAACCAAACCCCTCACTCCACCCTAGGAATGCTTAGAAACTTAAGTCCTTTGCCCTTCATCCATCAATCTGACCGTTGATCGTAGGCTAATTCCAATAGGAATGCTACCCATAATAATACTGTGTATTAACACAATGCACCCGACCCAGGTCACACTATCACGAGTCAACGACTCAAGCATCACCCCGGTGCACCGTCATCGAACTCACTAACAAATCAATTCGTCACCGAGTTCACTAACTCCGGACCCTTATGGGTACTAATTACATACACGTTCACTCGAGACTAGTTAGATCTCGAAACGAGAGCAGTCTTCTAACACATACCTGAATCCATCGACACTCAACAAATAATCATAAGGCATTTTTGTATCGAAAATGAAAGTACCTGAAGCAGCATCGTTGGACTTCCGTGCTTCACTATCCATCGAATACTCGCGCTCTAACCTCTTGACCCGACCGGCAAACGATTCAGAACACTCCGACTTTCGGTGTCCCTCCTTCTGGCAAATAAAGCACTTGATCGTGCTAATAGGTATACTCGCACAATCTCGTGCCAAATGACCTCGTTGTAGACAATTATAACACGTAGGCGCGAAATCTCCCAACTCGCAAATCTGTTTAACAACCAAATCGGGACATTCTGACTTCTGGAGCCCTTCCTTCCGACAGTAAAAACATATAGTCTTGCCCGACGGACACTCGCGAGACTTATGTCCCCTTTGACCACAATTGTAACATTTTGACACACTAGATCCCGACACTCCCTTCACCATGCTACTCGTGCTCTCCACTACACTTTTACCTTGATCATTAAACATCTCGGGACACTCCGCCTTTCGGTGTCCCCCTTTTTAACACTTAAAACATGTGTCATTGTTAGAAGGTGTATTTGGGCAATCACGCGACAGATGACCCCTTTTTGCACAATTATAGCACGTAGGTGCATAACCTCCCTTACTCCTCTTTTTCACGTTCCCTACACCCTCAGGCGTACTCCTCGCCCTCTTACTAGGAGCACCATATGACTCTAACCTTGGAAGTACTTCTTCATCACCACTACCTTGAGGTTCAAGAAACCTATTTTCCAACTCTTCCCTTACGACCTTTGTCACTTGGTCTCGGACCATCTCGGTTACTAGTCCCTCGAATGACTCTCAGACAACTTGTTTAACCTTGTCGGCAAAAATCGAGATATAGCGTTTGAACTCGGCCTTAATCCTTAACGTTATTTCATCCTTCCCTTCTTGAGTAGGTATGTCCGCTCCATATCCATCTTCCGTCTTCATTCAAAGGAATGCAAAAAAACGATTAAACTACGAACGCATATAAATTCACTCGTGCCACAACGCCCCATGTTGCTCAACAATCACCTTACATCACTCGTTAGACAAGATTTGCACCCGTAACAATGGTAGCTAGTCATTATTACGCGAGCACATCGCATCCACTCGTTAGTACCACGACCATCTTGCTTGATGATTGCAAACACAACACAAAACAATTGATTACAAGGTTAGTTCACCTAAACCTAGGCACCAACCAAACCCGGTCCGACCAGTCTCCTACAAGTCCCGTATAAAGCGCACACACAATAAAGTCTAAGTCTAGGCACCTATTTCAAGTCGCCTAAATCCCTTAGACCAAGCTCTGATACCACTTGAAACAACCCAACCCGTATACATCCGACAAAATTTGTTTTTTAAATAGTAAACCATTAATGCGCCGTTTAAATGGTTACATGAAATGAACCGTTTCTTACAAAACGTTTAAACATCCAACAATCCAAAGTTTACATACTTGGCACGAAGGCCATTAACCAAATGTAATACAAGTTCGACCTTAAAATGATAGTTTCTAACCAAACGACACACCATCATAGTTTTGGGGCTAAACTACCCAAAACGATAGGCCGACTTCCAAAAGCTTCACCTAGCAACCAACATGGGGAAATCTAACGCCCAACGACCCCTTTCCCTTTCTCCATACCTGCACCTAAAAAGTAAACAACGAGAGGGGTAAGCTAACGCTTAGTGAGTGCAATAAATATACACATGCATATATAATATACCTACTTGCAACCACCTACTCACATACCACAAACCTGCTAGCAATATAATATTAGCATACGAACTCCAAGCATAAAGCCAATAACCTCAATACCGCAACTAGCATAAATAATAGCATATACTCCAAAATATAATATGCTACACTACAACACATACACAAACTATATGGTTAACCATAAACGCTATGGTGCTACCAGCTCATGGTTCACACCATACGTAATGCTATGACGCTACCGGCTCCTTGGTTCACACCACTACGCATTTGAGTCATACTCTTTTATAGTGCTACCGGCTCCTTGGTTCACACTTTGGCGTTACCGTCTCTTGGTTCACACCTCATTTTATAGTGCTACCGGCTCCTTGGTTCACACTTTGGCGCTACCGGCTCGTGGTTCACACCTCATTTTATAGTGCTACCGTCTCGTGGTTCACACTTTGATGCTACCGGCTAGTGGTGCTCGCATCAACCCAAATTTCAAGATGTTACCGGCTCGTGGTTCACATCATGACATTCGTCACATACATGTTATGGTACTACCGGCTCGTTGGTTCATACCATAACATTCACAAATAAATATACTATATACATACATGCATAAATATCCCACTCACCTCAACTCCTAGGTGATGATGATTATACAACTCCGCAAGCTTCAATGCAAGGTACCTAGTACATTAGGTACACAATCAACATACAAACTGGTAGGACTAGACACCAACACTCAACTCTTGCACATTTAATGACCCAATCACATCAAAATCGGCCATTAATGGCCAAGACTCATCATAAATCACTAAAAGCTAGTGATTATAGTCCAATAACACCAACTAAAACAAACTTAGGGTATTTCATACCCATCTTACCCAACTAGGTCAACCATTACCCATTTAACCCATTTTAACACCAAGACTTATACTTTGGTCAAACTTGCACCCATTAACAACCTTTCACTAACACACAAGTGTATTAGTGATTTGCAACACAATTAACACTTACAAACATCAATTTACATGACCAAACCCTAGATTATAACCATTAGGGTTTCCTTACATCAATTTAACCTATTTTCACCCATTTAACCCCCAAATGGGTCTTACAAGTCTCAATGAACAAACCCTAGCCATAAATCAAATTAAACTCAAAACTCGGAGTTAAAACATACCAACAATATCACAACGTAGCTAGAGACGTAGGGAGCAACTTTAAAACTTGGACTTGAGCAAGATTTCTTCTTCTTCTTCCCCAAAATGAGCTTTCTCTCACTAACACTCTATCTCTCTCACTAGAATTTGAGTGTGTAGGTGTAAGAGTGTTGAATGGATTAAGGATAACCCTTACATCAGTTTTGCAGATCTAAAACCGTCCATAAGTGAATAGACTAATACACCCCCAAAAGATGCCATTTAACATGGACTTAAAAGTCATTTTCTGTGACAAGAGTCGCGTACCGCGACATAGATATCGTGTATCGCGATAAAGTGGACCATAACGTGGTACAGCTCACCAGGTTGCGATGAACTGATCAGTAGGGAGGGTTCTCCAACACGTCACATATCAAACATCATTGTCGCGTAACGCAACTAACCAGCTCGCAACATACCATACTTAAACGCGACAGATTTAAAGTAAGGCCCCTAAACTCCAATGTCCAACATTTAAACTATATACAATCGATCATGGTTATAATATTAAACATACACGAGATTAAGTACGCACCTTAAATCACATATAAGGAAAACGGGGTGTTACAACTCTCCCCCACTTAAATTGGATCACGTCCTCGTGATCCGCATCAACACTAGAAGTTAAACACTTCTTCCTCGAACATTTCCATCTCCAACGCGGAGTCGCATACATAGTAATCACGCATCCAAATTCTCGCTTCATACACTAGCGCATTATATTACAACAACCGTATTTTCCACTTCCATTCGACCAAAATTTCCATCACACACTCGGAAAGACACCGTGAAAACTTCATAACACTCTTCTAATGGCCTTATTCTACTAAAGGATGAGTGCGAAGATCAACATGTGCCAGTCAACTTCTTCAAGATAAGCACTACTCATAGATGGTCAACAAACGAAACATAACATGAAACATGCTTATTGATTAATGAGTCATAAGCTTGACTCAACCCCATGTAAATTTTTCCTTAGTGTGGTTTAACTTTCCCAACACTTATCGGACGGCATATAAAATCAGTGGAAAATGTTCCGCGAATTAGTAACGTTAACATTAACACCACGGGTTATAAAGATAAAATCTAGAAAATTTAATTTTTTGTTTGTTCAAAAGTTTGAAATTAACCCGAGTGTCAGTAAATGATTTTCCATTATGTGTGGCTTGCAGCAATAGGTTTTTTTCCGATTATTGCAAAAATGGATCTTCAACTACCATATTCCATTTGCCGATTTGTTGAGGATATTCAAATTCCACCGAAGCTGTACACACTACAAGTGGTTTTTTTAATACAAGCTCATCCTCATTATGGTCATTAGTTGAGACGAGTCTTAGTATCTTTCTCAGTTCAGCCTCGGGATCAATATCTTTACCAAATTGGGTGACATACAATGTATCTATATCAATTAATGTCCTCAATTCATCTTCAAAAGACGAATCAACGATTTCATCCATAAAAGTTGCATGAATATCAGGTGATAGAAGCACTAATAGTGGATTCGAAGCAAACTCCTCCTTCTTCTCAGTCGCTTGTCCAAAAAATTCAACATCCACCACCGCCCATCCTTTAAGTTCAGGAATATAACCGGATTTCAGTTGATACGACATTATGAATAAGCTAAAAACCTAGCTGCGATCACACCACAGAATACAAAAACAAAAAAGGAAAAACAAGTAGCTTTCGCGAGAATAAATTCCCACGGAAGGATCGAATAACTAAATTAACTAAATCAAAGGTATTTTAGAATGAGAATTAGAAAAGGAATAGGATTTAAAAATATGTATTTTATATTTTTATATAACAACTTTTATCGCTTAACAATAAATAATTAAATAAATTCTCAATCTATCGAATCGTCCACTACTAAATGGCCAGTCAGCAATTAGGATTAGGCAGGACCCTTTAAATCGAAAAATCCAACAACCTAATCCGGTAATCCCAAACATCCTAGACACCACTTTTCATGAATTTTCAATAAACCAAAAATAAATTTAAATTATTTATATTTACCGCAATCCCCGATAGCGACACCAAAAAGTTAATGTGCAAAAGCGTGTGCAGTTGAAGTGCTTAGTTTTGTTTCAACTTTTAAATTTGTATTACCTTAATTTACTTATCACTTTTAACACCCTAACGAACAACAAAACCTGATCAAGGTATTATAGTAACTAGTAAGTTAGGTATCGTCCCAGAAGACTACGGAAGTAGATAAGAGTTGTTTTTTAAATCTATAGTCTAATCCTTATGAAAGAATTAGAAGTATAGATTATATTTATTTAATTATGATAAAAATATCTTAAGAAAGATAAAATATGGATTGATTTAAATTAAAATTAATTAAATAAAATAGAAAGAAACAAAAGCAATTAAAAAGCAAGTGGTTACTATGACTTATGATTTATGAGGGATTCATTATTGGATAGTTTCATTACTCATATTGATAAATAGCAAAACAATAATCATAAACCAATTATTATCCCTAAAGGTTAAACTAAGAATCACATAAAGTTCACAAAGTAGGACATAAAGCATATATTAACTAAATCATATATTAATTAAGTGGGTGTTCAAAGTTAATATCCTAACTTATAGTATACAAATAATCACATGATAAATGTCTTCTTAATCTTGTGGTATGGACTAAGGCAACATTCAATTATGATGACAAATAGATAAGCTAATAAACCTAATTAGATCAATTCAAGTTACTAGGTGAAAATCAATCTTAACTAAGTTCTCATGCAATCAAAAAATTGAATTCACATAAGCAAGGGTTCTTCGATTAAGCCTAACAATAGTGACTTTATTATATGAGCATAATTAATGTTTATCTTGATTCATTACCACACATGATCTTTAGCTAAACTTCATGAAATCCAGATACTTTATTGATGTGATTAATCTCCAAAGTTAGATGAATCGAGTAAAAGCTTACTTAGAATTAATTACTAGTTAATCGTAACTCTTATCACTTAATCATTAAGCATGCAAATAAAGATCTAGAACATGGCAGAAGATAATAGATAAAACAGCAATCACAGAAACATAGTTATATAGTTCTGGAAAAACCATAAACTGCACAATTCGAAGCAGGAAGCCAGCAGCTTTGAGTGTTCCAGCTGGCTGCTAAGAACATCTCAGCCGACGGCTTCATCTGGAATCCCAGATAATCCTCAGTTTACATCCAGATAACCACTATGAACGTTTAGTTCATAGTTTGAAATGAATAGAAACAAATAAAAGGAAAATTGAACATAAATAAAGTATATGCAAGAATTAAAAGTAGATGTACCTCAACAAAACAAAAAAGAAGAAGAAAACTAGAATAAACTTAAATGAAACATGAATCCAAGAGTATAAAGATTAAGAATTAACCCTAAAACATAACCAATTCGTAACTTGAAAGTAAAATACGAAAAGTACCATGAAAAACTGAACCAGATGCCTCTATTTATAGTTTTCAAAAACTGACACTTTAGCCGGCGGCTTTGGTGACTTGAGCTTTAAGTATACGAAATAGATCTTTCGGAGAAAGAAATTTCCAAAAATAGGTCCGAGCTGTCGGCTAAAAAAGGTTTAAGCGGTGGCTCCAATGCTTGGAGGGCAAGGAAAACTTGAGCCGCAAATTTTGACGTTTTGACCCAGAGCCTCCGAATTTAATGGCCTTATCCAGCGGCTGAAACTTCCCAAAGCTGGCGGTTTACTCCCTTTTATTGTAGATCTTTGTCTCGCGGTCGTTTGGATACCTGATTCATCTAAAATGGAGTCCAGATGCTTCATATATGGCCAAAACGGTGACAGTGTGTAGATTTTCCCAATTTCTTCAGAATTTTTTCAATATTTAGCTCATTTTGCACCAACTTCTTGCATATGATCCTATAATCAACATTAACATAATAAAGCATCAAAAGTTCATAATATTGACTAAAACATATAAATTATGTTTGATAACGTCCAAATAAATGGTGTAAGATATGTATAATTTAGGACGTATTAGTGTTAGTGCGCAGATGTAGGACTTGCATGCACATGTCTTGAAGTCATGCAAGTATGCACATGATTAATTACTATGTGAAGAATAACCATTAACAAACGATTCAGCAGGAGAAAACCCATCTTAACAGGGATCTCATCTTGCTTATTAACCTTAGGTTCTTCCTTAGACGAAAACTGATTTAAATCACTATTTAGGTTTCGACTGCCTTTATTGAAACTGACCACGCACCCTTGCATCTTTTACATCTACAACCCTAATAAAACCAAATCGTTTACATCTGCAACCCTAACAAAACCAAATCGTTGGCCCGCCTTTGATCTAACGCTACATAAGCATCCAAAATCAAACTGTACGGATGACACAACAGTTTCAATCAATTGTGATCAACCCTATCAAGAAGGTTAGTAACAAAGAACGTTGTGATCAACCCTATCTGGAACGTTAGGATGAAGTAAGTATTATACGTCGGATATGTTGGTGTCTATAAATGATTATTAGATCTATTTTCAGTTTTCAAATGCAAACCACTTGAGAAAAATTATACTCTCCCCGTCCACAAAATTGTCCGGATTTTCAACGTCTTTCTTCTTCAACTTTGATTTAAAATTGTTTTTTTTTGTGTGTTATAAAATACTTATTGAAAATTGTATTAATGGAAAATACATTTAAAACTCAATTTATATTCATATAAATATTATATCATAAAACTAAAAATATTTAAAGTCAAAGTTGGAAAAGAAAGACCTCAAAAGTCAAACTATGACAGGTTTTATGGTACGGAGGAAGTATCCTTTTTGTTTATCTAAAACTAAATATAATTTAGTGTTCAACATATCTATACCTTATTAAAAGGCAAAATTTATTAGAGACGGATCCTAAAGTTAACTACAATAATAAACTTTTATACACACTTTTTTTGAGAAAAACGAAGAATAAAATTTAAAAACACGAATCATCAAAGCGATGATCAAACCAAAGGTATAACAAATGGTACCTAACACTCCCTAATTAGAATAATCAGACCCGAAAATAGACACAAACGAACATCTAGGAGCTTGATATCGGCTAAAAAGTCACGTTTTCACCCCGGTATTAAGGCCCAAAAACAAGAAAGATTCGAACTTTGTAGGCAAAATACCCACTTCGTTAGTTAGAATTGAAGAATAAGTAATTAAGAAGGCGGTGCAAAAAGAATCAAGAGAATCGGAGCTAAAACGAAGATTCTAGAGCAAAAACGGTGAAAGACAAGAAATCAAGTTACGATCCAGGGAATCCAGCTGACCAGGCAAGCCAAACGGCCTGCCAAACGACTTGCCTGGCTCACAAATGGCCTGCCAAATGGCCAGGACAAACGGACCTTGCAAACGGCTTTGCTTGGAAAACGGCCCCTGCAAACGGCCTGCCAGCCGTTTACAGGGAAAAATTTAGCTTATTTAAAGGGTCTTTGTCATTCATTCCAACACACACTTCAATTCACTTCTTTCTCTCTCTTGTACAATATTAGTCATACTTTCAAGGTCTTCGACTCCGTGTGGGAAACTTAGTACCCGGAGAAGAACGCCGAATATTGTATTAGGAGCGGTCTGGAGTCTTGAAGTTGTCACTTTTGTATTCGGAACTAGTTTAATCTACTGGTACTTCTATCCTTTATCTTTATATAATGTCTTTTATCATTATGTTCTGTGATATTGTTGCCATGATTAGCGAGTAGTTATCTTTAGTGTATGCTATGATGTAAGCAGTTATAATGCCGAAATAATATTATGGTTTGTGTATGTTGTTTAAATGCTTTCCGATTATGCTTTAAACTCAATCGCTTTTCCAACTAATAGAACGTAGTTATTGGCTCTGTTATTGGGAAGTCGCGAACCCCGATTCAGAGTACACTATCTGTGTCACCCCTTGGTAAGAGAAGTCTATCGGATACAACGTAAGATCGACTGAGGCACACCGGTTGTAGTAAGTCTATCGAGCTTTGGATTCCGATTGAGGACTCTTTCGTAGTGAAACATCTGACTAGACCCTTAGTACATTGTCGGTCCCAGACCATGCTAGTGTAGTCACCAAGCATATAAACTTCGTACGTGCACGCTGAAACACAGCGGTTGTTGTAATGTAACAACCCAACCTAATAACCAACCAAAACAGTAAACAAATTTTTTTTTATTCAGTTTAGGTTCGCGGCGCGCACAGGCTCATTCAGCTTCTGTCCGAATCTGTCATTTTTCAAATAAAGATCACCCACTTCCCGACATATTTAGGCGAAACGCTTTTCACAACATGTTATAATATGAAAAACTCACACGATTCAATAATAAAATAAGTTTTATGAAACGGGGCCCACATGTGCCGTAATACGAGTTTCGTACAAAATATATAAGTTTCAACCGAATTAGTTTAAATTCCAAACGACACTAGAGCATGGTGTTTGGGGGTTAAACTACCCAAATCTCGGTCAAACTCCAAAAGCTATCACCCCAAAAGCGTCCCCTATCAAACAAAGCGGGATCTCTAATCTATACGAATGCCCTTACCCTTCTCTCCGCCGGAGCCTATAAAAGGTAAACAACGAGAGGGTAAGCAAAGCTTAGTGAATGCAATAATTATACACATACATATATAACCTACTTACTTGCATTCACTTACAACAATTACCGCATACACGCTAGCAATATAAATAGCATACCTTCGCAAGTACAAAGCTAAACTCCAATACACAAGCTAGCATAACAAAAGCATATAACTCCGATAATGTAATATGCTACGCTACAACACATAACCATGGTTAACCAATCGTACAAAGGGAATAGTCCTCGCGATTGAACCGCTAGCCACACAGACACCACTAGTATGCATCACTAGTCCCTTGGGTGGTATCGCATACCCAAACTTAAAACCCACCCGTTACGTGAAACGTGGTATCGCATACCCGAACTTAAAACCCACACTTCACGCCCGCAAACATACATGATGATATGGTATTGCATACCCGAACTTTAAACCCATATCACATGCCACACATGATGATGAGGTATCGCATACTCGAACTTTAAACCCTCATCCCACGCAACACGATGTGGTATCGCATACCCGAACTTAAAACCCACATCGCATTTCGCACAAGTAAATACATTACATACACACATGTATAATTATTCCACTCACCTTAGCGCCTTTGGTGAGTTAATCAAGCTTGCAACCTTCAACGCGACGTACCTATTACATTATGTATATAATTAATATACCATTAGTCTGATTAGACACCAACAATACACACTTGTGCGTTTAACAACTTAAATGCATTAGTTGACCCATTTATACCAAAACCGTCCATTTAAGGTCAAGACCCATCGTTAATCACTAAAATCTAGTGAGTAAGGTCTAACAACACCGACTAACCCAAACTTAGGACATTTCACACTCATCTTGTCCAACTAGGTCAACAATCACCCATTTAACCATTTTAGGGTCAACACACCCTCTTCGGGTCATCCACTAACCCCGTTAACACCCATTTGCTTAATAACTAGGTGTGCTAGTAATTAACTAACCAATTAGGGCTCATGAACACCAATTAATACTTTGAAACCCTAGGTTAGTCATTATTGAGTCTTCATGACTCAATCTTACCCAAGAACACCCAAAATCACCAAATATGGGTTTTATGTTCATCACTAACCCAAACCCTAACCCTTAAACAAATTAAATTAAGAATCAAGATTAGAGCATACCACCACACTCAAAATGTAGCTAGGGGCTAGATGAACAACTTTAGTACTTGAGCTTTAACCCGAATCAAGCTTCTTCCTCATTGATTTGGGCTTTCTCTCTCTTGAAGGGTTTCTCACTCTAGAAATTGAATTGGAGAGATGATGTGGTAGATGATGAAGTTAAGTGTGTTTCAACCACCACCAAACTGGCCTTTACAGCCCCAAACTCGTCCCCATGTGAAAAGACCATAATACCCTTCATTTAACTTTTAACTAAAAAGCAGAAAACTGTGCACAGGGCTAGTGCGCGACGCGCACACTTAACCCTCGGGGCGCGCACAAAGTTCTGGGCAGGATTCTGACCTCTATTAAACTGCACTGCACCCCCACACCTTATGTACTATATTTACACCGCTGTACAATGAATTATTTGGGTCTTACAACTCTCCCCCACTTGAATCGGAGCGCGTGCTTGCGATCCAAGCCGCATGACAAGAGGGAAGATACACCAACACAAATTCTTATGGCCCCCAAGTAAACTCGGAACTTTTACTACGACGCCATTGAATTTTATAAGTCCTCACTTCTTTATTCCTCAATTGTTTACCTTCTCATCGAGTATAGCGATCGGCTCCTCAACATACTCTAACTTGTTGTTTAACTCAATTTCGTCTAATGGCATCCATGAAGAATCATCCGCAAGACACTTACGGAGATGGGAAACATGAAATGTATTATGAATCCCCGCAAGCTCTTCGAGTAATTCTAAACGATACGCAACTTCACCAACACGAGCTAAAATCTTAAATGGCCTAATAAACCAAGGAGCTAACTTTCCCCGTTTTCGAAATCGAATAATACCCTTCCATGGCGAAACCTTAAGCATCACCATGTCACCTTCTTGGAACTCAATCAATCGCCTACGTTTGTTGGCATATGACTTTTGTCTATCTTGAGTCGCTTTCAAATGAGTCCGAATCATCTCAATCTTACTATTCATCTCTAAGACCAAATCGGTGCTCCTGATTTCTCTTTGACCCACTTCACCCCATAAAATTGGAGTCCGACACCTCTGCCCATAAAGCATCTCGTAAGGTGGCATCCCGATACTAGTATGATAACTATTATTGTACGAGAATTCCACCAATGGTAAGTGCTCATCCCAACTACCCTCGAAATCAATAATGCACGCCTGTAACATATCCTCCAAGGTTTGATTCGTACGTTCGGTTTGACCGTCCGTTTGAGGATGGTATGCCATGCTCATTCTCAATTGTGTGCCCATATCTTCATGAAACTTATTCCAAAACCAAGATGTGAAACGATTGTCTCGATCCGAAATAATAGATATAGGAACCCCATGCCTCGATATCACCTCCTTGATAAATATTTTAGCCAAAGTCTCTGACGATATTGTTTCCCGAATGGGAAGAAACAAAGCACTTTTCGTCAACCTATCAACTATCACCCAAATCGTATCAAATTGGGTTCTCGCCGTCTTCGGTAATTTGGTGATGAAATCCATGGTAATGTGCTCCCATTTCCATTTCGGGACTTCCAACGGTTGTAACTTACCATACGGCTTTTGGTACTCGGCCTTAACTTTCAAACACGTGACACATTGTTCAACATACTTTACAACATCACGTTTCATGCCCGGCTACCAATACTCTTTCTTCAAATCAAGATACATCTTCGTCGCGCCCGGATGAATGGAATACTTTGACTTATGTGCCTTATCAAGTAGCACTCATCGGAAATCTCCCATCCTAGGCAGGCACCCATACACTTCCTTGAAAAGATAACAAATGCGGACCTAAGGTAATAAACTTCGTTTGGCCCACGATTCGTTCCTCATGTTTGTTGTTAACAAAAGCTTCAATTTCAATCTCACCAAGCTTTACAAGAAAATCGTTAGTAATAATCATGTGCAACGACCCTACTCGTATCGCCGGATGTTGACTCTTTCGACTTAACACATCCGCGACCACATTCACCTTGCCCGGATGATATAAGATTTCACAATCATAATCCTTTACCACATCCATCCATATACGTTGACGATAATTCAAATCTCGTTGATCGAAAAGATGTTTTAAGCTCTTGTGATCCGAATAAATTGTACACTTGACACCGTACAAGTAATGGCGCCAAATTTTTAACGCGTGAACCATCGCCGCCAATTCAAGATCGTGAGTCGGGTATCTCGTTTCGTGTTCCTTTAATTGTCGAGAGGCATAGGCGATGACTTTACCTCTTTGCATTAGAACACACCTGATCCCATTTAAAGGAGCATCACAATAAACCGTCATGTCTTCCACACCTTCCAGCAACACTAACACCGGAGCTTGACACAACTTCTCTTTTAGCAATTGGAAAGCAATTTCTTGCTCGTTTTCCTAATTAAATCTCGCGTTCTTTCTCGTCAACTTCGTCAAAGGAGAAGCGATTTTAGAAAAGTCTTGGATAATCCGACGATAATAACCGGCCAATCCTAGGAAACTTCGGATTTCCGTAGGCGTAGTCGGTCGTCCCCAACTCTTTACCGTCTCAATCTTCCCCGGATCTACTTGAATACCATCTTTGTTCATAATATGGCCAAGGAATTGAACTTCCCTTAGCTAAAATTCACATTTGGAGAATTTTGCATACAACTTCTCCTTCCGCAACGTCTTCAATACTTCACGCAAATGATGTTCATGTTCCTTCATACTCTTCGAATAGACAAGTATGTCATCAATGAACACAATCACCGACTTTTCCAACATAGGTTGGCACACTCGGTTCATAAGATCCATGAATGCTGCCGGTGCATTCGTAAGACCAAAAAGCATAACTACAAACTCAAAATGCCCATAACACGTTCGAAAAGCCGTTTTCTCAATATCTTCCTCACGAACCTACATTTGGTGATAGCCGGACCGTAGGTCAATCTTAGAGAAATAAGTTGCACCTTGGAGTTGGTCAAACAAATCGTCAATCCGAGGCAATGGATAACGACTCTTTATCGTCACTTTATTTAACTCCCGATAAACGATGCACATCCGCATACTACCATCCTTCTTCTTCACGAATAAAACCGGAGTGCCCCATGACGAAGCACTCGGTCAGATAAAACCCTTTTCAGGTAATTCTTGGGTTTGATTTAACAACTCTTGCATTTCTGTTGGTGCTAAACAATAAGGAGTTTTAGCAATGGGAGTAGCTCCCGGAACCAACTCAATGCGAAATTCAACTTGTCTTTCCGTCGGAACACCCGGTAATTCATCCGGAAAAATGTCTTCGAATTCACTAACCACCGGAATTTCATGAATGGATGGTGGCTCTTCACGAGTATCAACTACATTAGCAAGAAAAGCCATGCCACCACTAACAAGAAAACGCCGTACCCGTGCATAAGTGCATAATGGCACAAGTCTTCTCCGTCGCTCGCTATGAATAATTAACTCTCCCCCACTTAAGGTCTTCACACGAATAGATTTTTCATGGCATACAATATCGGCTCTATGACAATCGAGCCAATCCATACCAACGACAATATCAAATTCACCCAAGGTCATCGGGATAAGATCGATTTTAAACGTTTCGGAGCCAAACACAATTTCACAATCATTACAATCATCAACCCCTAGCACCGTCTTACCATCCGCTATTTCAACTTCTACCGGATGACTTAACTTAGCTAGCGGTTTATCAAGCTTAGACACAAATCTTGGAGAAACAAACGATAAGTTAGCACCACTATCAAATAGGATCCTTGCTGGATTAGAGTTAACCATGAAAGTACCTGACACCACTTCATTGGATTGCTTGGCTTCGTCATTAGTCATCAAATAATTGCGACCCCTAGCCGTACCCGCTGCGTTCTCTAACTTTTTCAGTTGATCACCATACAAATCGAGACACTCCGACTTTAGGTGTCCTTGCTTTTGGCAATTAAAACATGTGAGCGTGTTAGTAACCGGCTTTGGGCATTCACGCGAGATGTGACCCTTCTGCCTAAAATTATAGAAATTTGGGAGAAAACTTCTGGAACCACTCTTCTTAACGCTATTAACATTTTCAGAGCCCTTCTTGCTCTTCTTGCTTGAAAAGTTCGGTTGACTCGAACCTTCGAATTTTCTCTTAGAAAAGGAGAAATCACTTCTTTTCGGAACCTCCGGCTCAAAACCCCGGGCTAACTCAAACAATTCATCAAAAGACTTAGCCATTCCCCGACTAATCTTACGCTTCAACTCATCGCTTAGTGTACGGTAAAAATCTAGCATCAACTTGTGGTCATCACCAACATACTCCGGACAAAAATGAGTCTTTGCCAAGAAGGTAGACTTGAGAGTAACCAAGTCCATTGAACCTTGTCGCAAATTGTGCAACTCATCCCGGATTATATCAAGGTCGGAAGGAGTTCGGTATTCTTTGAAAAAATTCTTTTTTAAACTTTTCCCACGTCAAACTCATGCATTGCTCTTCACCATAAAACTTAATTTTATCGTCCCACCACAACTTAGCCTCTTCACGTAACATGCTAGAACCGTATCTCGTCTTCTTCTCGGGAGGACACTTCGCGGTACGGAAAGCCCCCTCGATGTCGGAGATCCAACATGTGCTTCTCAATGGATCCCTCACTCCATTAAACATAGGAGGTTGAGCATCCTTGAAATTTTTGTAATGGAAGTCTCGCCTTCCGTATCCACCATTACCATCACCCCCTTCACCCCGAGGATGAATGTTTCTAGCTTCTAATGCCTCCTCGATCGCGGTATTCATTCGCTCATTGATCATTTAGGTTACTTGCCCATCAACCGATTCTTGGAAAACCTTTCGGACATCCTCAAGAAATTCCGCTCTCTGCTTTTTAATGATGGCCTCAACCTTGGCCGTAAACTCGAGGTCCTCGCTCGTACCTCCTTCATTGGTGTTGTGTCTATTTCTCATCTTCATTCTATAAAACGAAAATAGGTTAAACGACGAACGAAAAGACATGTCACAAATACATATTCACCTCACCGCCCCATCTTGCTCAACAATCGTCGTACATCGCTTGTTTGACACGATTTAAACTCGTAACAATGGTAGCTAATCATTGTTACGCGAGCACGTCGCATTAACTCGCTAGTAGAACGTCTATTTCGCTTGGTGATTGCAAAAACACAACACAAAACAATTAGTGCAAGGTTAGTTCACATAAACCTAAGCACTAACCCATCCCGGTCCAACCCGTCTCCTACAAGTCCCGCAATAAGCGCATACACAATAAAGTCTAAGTCTAGGCACCTATATCAAGTCGCCTAAATCCCTTAGACCATGCTATGCTACCACTTTTAACAACCCAACCCAATAACCAACCAAAACAGTAAACAAAATTTTTTTTTATTCCGTTCAGGTGCGCGGCGCGCACAGGCTCATTCAGCTTCTGTCCGAATCTGTCATTTTTCAAATAACGATCACCCACTTCCCGACATATTTAGGCTTAACGCTTTTCACAACATGTTATAATATGAAAAACTTACACGATTCAATCATAAAATAAGTTTTACGAAACAGGGCCCACATGTGCCGTAATACGAGTTTCGTACAAAATATATAAGTTTCAACCGAATTAGTTTAAATTCCAAACGACACTAGAGCATGGTGTTTGGGGGTTAAACTACCCAAATCTCGATCAAACTCCAAAAGCTATCACCCCAAAAGCGTCCCCTATCAAACAAAGCGGGATCTCTAATCCATACGAATGCCCTTACCCTTGTCTCCGCCGGAGCCTATAAAAGGTAAACAACGAGAGGGTAAGCAAAGCTTAGTGAATGCAATAATTATACACATACATATATAACCTACTTACTTGCATTCACTTACAACAATTACCGCATACATGCTAGCAATATAAATAGCATACCTTCGTAAGTACAAAGCTAAACTCCAATACACAAGCTAGCATAACAAAAGCATATAACTCCGATAATGTAATATGCTACACTACAACACATAACCATGGTTAACCAATCGTACAAAGAGAACGGTCCTCGTGATTGAACCGCTAGCCACACAGACGCCATTAGTATGCATCACTAGTCCCTTGGGTGGTATCACATACCCGAACTTAAAATCCACCCGTTATATGAAACATGGTATCGCATACCCGAACTTAAAACCCACACTTTACGCCCGTAAACATACATGATGATATGGTATCGCATACCCGAACTTTAAACCCATATCACATGCCACACATGATGATGAGGTATCGCATACCCGACCTTTAAACCCTCATCCCACGCAACACGATGTGGTATCGCACACCCGAACTTAAAACCCACATCGCATTTCGCACAAGTAAATACATTACATACACACATGTATAATTATTCCACTCACCTTAGCGCCTTTAGTGAGTTAATCAAGCTTGCAACCTTCAACACGACGTACCTATTACATTATGTATATAATTAATATACCATTCGTCGGATTAGACACCAACAATACACACTTGTGCATTTAACGACTTAAATGTATTAGTTGACCCATTTATACCAAAACCGTAAGGTCAAGACCCATCGTTAATCACTAAAAGCTAGTGAGTAAGGTCTAACAACACCGACTAACCCAAACTTAGGACATTTCACACTTATCTTGCCCAACTAGGTCAACAATCACCCATTTAACCATTTTAGGGTCAACACACCCTCTTCGGGTCATCCACTAACCCCGTTAATACCCATTTGCTTAATAACTAGATGTGCTATTAATTAACTAACCAATTAGGGCTCATAAACACCAATTAATACTTTGAAACCCTAGGTTAGTCTCTATTGAGTCTTCATGACTCAATCTTACCCAAGAACACCCAAAATCACCAAATATGGGTTTTATGTTCATCACTAACCCAAACCCTAACCCTTAAACAAATTAAATTAAGAATCAAGATTAGAGCATACCACCACACTCAAAACGTAGCTAGGGGCTAGATGAACAACTTTAGTACTTGAACTTTAACCCGAATCAAGCTTCTTCCTCCTTGATTTGGGCTTTCTCTATCTTGAAGGGTTTCGCACTCTAGAAATTGAATTGGAGAGATGATGTGGTAGATGATGAAGTTAAGTGTGTTCCAACCACCACCAAACTGGCCTTTACAGCCCCAAACTCATCCCCATGTGAAAAGACCACAATACCCTTCATTTAACTTTTAACTAAAAAGCAAAAAAATGTGCACAGGGCTAGTGTGCGGTGCGTACACTTAACCCTGCACGGCGCGCACAAGGTTTTGGGCAGGATTCTGACCTCGGTTAAACTGCACTACACCCCCCACACCTTATGTACTATATTTACACTACTGTACAATGAATTATTTGGGCCTTACATGTAAGCTGTACCTCTACTAAGTAAGGTCATGGAACCCGGTCAGTGTTGATTAGTACACTGCACCATAACGCGCTCTCAAGCATTGCACCCCGCTTGAGGGATTCTTAGTTAATTAAGGAACTGTTTGTTTAGACACATAGAGGATTGGACCGTTAGGATAACTGAACGTGTTCATGGAAGTCAGCTTGACTTGGCCATGATGTTCTTTATGGTTGAACTCTTTTTAAGGGCCTAACTATCTTTTAAAATCAACCATTAACGAAAGCATTGAAACACATCACATCTCTCGGATATGGTAAACCATGTATTCTATTATGCTTAAGAAAGTTTAGACCTTTGTGGAATGTTAATACGTCACCCAACCGAGTCTCTCAATTGGATGAGCCGTCTGAACATGTATGCCTGTAGTCAGACTGCACGGGCGTCGGGAGTAAGGGACGTTGCTGTCTATTCAGAATCTTCAAGCCTAGCGCAGTACCCAGTGACATGTATTATGACAGGGGCGTTTAGGATCAGTGTAATGAATACAAGGCCTCTGCATATTCATGAGCCAGCATTCCATAATCTCGGCAAAGTAACTGATGAAATCATAGTATGCACTTACTTTAACCTTATCTGAATTACAAATTTTATCGCATTTACTTTTCTGTCTTATAAATTAGAAAATCCCAAAAATTAAGTAACCACTACTCCTTCATAACTATCTTAGGCTTAAATATAGGTTCGCTTCTACTGATATCTCAAAAATACGACTCTAGGTCATACTTCCCTTACTCATACTAAGGAGTAGTACGATTTAGGCCCCGCTAAATATAAATTTAAAACAGTACCCCCCCTCTCTTGGTGGTTGATTCTGACGTGTTGTGACCTAACGACACCGCACAAATAAAACCATCCGTTTAGGCCATATCAGAGCTCAAGAGTTCATAATACATGGCTGCTCCTCGTGAAAATAAACTAATCTCTAATTAGAATTCATATTCATAGTTATCCTATATGTAAAATTGATGGGGATAACATAAATTTGCGTTCGACGCTCAGATGAAAGCTTCATTATTATACCTATGACGGTGCTTTTCCATTGCGAGAACTCTCCATCAACAGTGGCTTTGTTTCTCGCTAATCAAATAAACCACAGGGTCGCAAAACCTATAAGCTTCCAAAACTTTGACGTGTTGATCTGCATGCCCGAGAACCAGTTGGATGTATTCATAACAAGAGTGGAAGGAAACGTCCATCTAATATTCAACCAAAGAACTAATGCCTACCAAATCACGTGTGCCCAAGGACAATGCACCAAAAGATCATCAACCAATTCCTCAAAATCAAGCATTAATTACACAATACATTTCGTCTTTGATGAGAAATATCACTTTGAAAGTGAAATAATTTCACCGGGATACTAAATAGCTGATCAATGGAAGACTAATAATTTAGTCGGTATAGGAACGTACCTTAATATATTTGACCGTTTGGAAATGTGAGAAACATTAGCATTGATTAAGAACCGAACACCCTCGAAAACTGAATATCGGCCATCTTGAAAATGGACCCAAGAAGATGTACTCAGTAGGAAAACCTAGAACCGACGTTGAAGTATTGCAACCACCGACGGATGTCATAACTTAAATATTAACAACAAATAGGAAACATAAGCCACATAGAAAGTACAAGAAGAGTAAATCAATAAGGAGAAGGGCAGCGAAAAAAGGAGTTAAGTGTCGGAGAAATTGATGGTTATGAAAAAAATCAGCAGCTGGCTAGGAAAGTATCCTAGGATCCGAAGAAGTAGGGTCCAAGAACACGATAAAAAAACTAACACAACTAAATTTCGGTGAGCCAAATGCCGCCAGATGATTTCGCCGAAAAATGAAAAGGGATGCAAACAGAATTACCCATCGGCCAAAGACCGAGTAGCACCCCGCCACTCTAACCATCCCACCAATGAACTTAAAATCCGAAGAGGACACCTAATATGTTGCTTGAGATACGGCATGGGTGTATGAAATTGGAGTCGGAGCTCAACACTAAAGTAAGATCAGCGAGAGGGAAGGAAAAGATGAAGAAAATAGAAAACAACACAGAAAGCGAGAGGCGTCCGGACCACTGGCGAAAACGGGTGGCTAGAAAACGAAGCTGAAGTTAGCTAGGTTTATACGAGATGAGCGTTTGATATTTTTGAAGACATAGAAATTGAGTTTCATCTTATCTTTTCGTTTTCAATAAATAGTTTCATAACGACAAGAAATGTTAATTATTGTATAACCAGATAAATAAAAAAGTGGTACACGTACATAATCTTTATTTGCTGTTTAGAATAATTTAATTTGAATACAAAAAACCCTAATGCGATTTTGGTATTAAAAAACCCAATGCGATTACGACACACCTCATCTCATACACTAAGTAACACTATTTTTTTAAACAATATTTAATCAAACAGTTGGCCGCATAAAACTGCCTGCCGCCCCTCCCATTCTGTTTTATACGTTTGTTTTTTTTAATGAGTCATGAAATAGTCGGTGCGTTGATGTTGAAAATGATTTTGCTGTGTATTTTAAAAGCTTATATTACAATATGTACACTTTTTATTAAATGCCAAATTAAAAAAAAAAAAAATTATACTTTTTTTTCAATGTAGGCTATATACCCAAAAAATTATTAATGTAGGTCACATACTTTCAAAATTGTATCGATGTAAACAAAAGCTAACCTGTTACCAGCTATACAGGTTACCTTTTATTTACATCGATGCACTTTTTGAAAGTATGTGACCTACATTAGTGTTTTTTTAGGTATATAGCTTACATTGGAACAAAAAAAAAATATACCTTTTTTTGAAGCTCAATCTACAAAATCGATAAAGGGTGATTCTCTTAACAAATTGACTTCAGATTAGTGAATCATAACATCAAACGAAGTTTAGCATATCATCAGAACTGAAAATCAACACCAAATTCATAGAGTTTGATCTCGAGTTCATTCTTCACCGAAAATCGTGCCCGATTTGATCACCGGATCAATCTGAGAGATTATAGCGAAATGTAAAAATACAGATGTGATCGAAATCTCTTCGTGAAAGTATCTGTAAATTTAAGATCTTAAATCGAAGAAATGAATCCGAATTTCGAAGTCGAAGTTTCGAAAAAAAAAGTCAAACGAGCAACCTTATTTATCATGTCAACAAGCTAAGTTGGTGTACATTAACACATTTTTTTAAAGTTTATAGCCTACACTGGTATTTTTCTGAGTATATAGCCTATATTGGAACAAAAAAATTATATAACCATTTGATAATTTAAACCCTTTATTAAATGAATAATAAATAATAAATAAGGAAACATGTTAAGAAAAAAGTGTGGTTTTTCCCACATGAAACCACAATAGAATGAGTTACTATTAGTATACGTAAAAAATTTATCATGCATTGTTGTGAAAAATCATTTGTAGCAGTACATGATTTCACATTATATATTTAATATTATTTTAATCTTTTATAATTTTAGTCTGTATATCGACGATTTAAACAAAACTATATGCTTCTTATTTATTTGGCCAGTAGTATACTAAGGGGGTGTTTGGATTTGCGTTATGAAAATTAATTATGCGTTTTGAATAATTATAATCAAATAATCAGATTTATCAAAACGTGATTTAAAATAATAGTGTTTGGATTTGATTATGCTGTTTGATGTCGTAATAATATAATAATCAAGTTTTTGAGTGTATGGCAAAATTAGATTGTTTACTAATTTAACATGTAAATTACTAAAAAGGACATTCTTTTAAAATATATAAAAAATAAACTATATGAACTTAATATCTAACAATTTTATACAAGAACTATCATAAACTATGATTTCCAATATAACAACATATAGAATAACTAAACATATGGCCTGTAAACCTACAGAGTTTATGATAATGTCACGAATTATTTAAAAATATATATATAACTCCGTATAGTATTAGAACAACTACAACAGATCCTTAATGAAGTGGATTTATTAACAATAATAATAATAAAATAAACATGTGACCAAAGTAAAAAATGTAAGCACCCAAAAGTTGATGGTGAATGGAGGCTACCATCACATATGTTGTAGGGTTATAAATGGAAAATTGAACAAACAATATTTTCTTAGAAATTGCGTTTCCCAGCAGTGACATGGTAGTCACTTTCTCATTTCCACGTTTTCAACCTTAGCAAACGTGAATAATGAAATAGATATCTATTTGCCAAACACCAAAACTAGCTTATCTGCGATTGTAAAACGTAATAATTAAAAAATCTAGTTTCAAATCCGAAAAAAGTTTAATTATAAAAAATCAATCCGAAACGTTAAATCAAAATCATAACTTATGATAATTTACCATAACAAAATATTAGAATAATTTTAATATTTAATATTAAAATATTAGATATATACTATTTTAAATATTTATTTTTATAAATAAATAGTTTATATATAATATCTAATACATAAATAGTTTAAATTAAATAATAGTATATATCTAATATATATAATAATAGTATAATATCTCAGTAATGGCGATATTCTTATATATTATTACGCCATTTGTTTCTTAAATATAATAGTATATATCAATCAATTAATAGTAGTATTGTTTACTTATATATATTTAAAATTTGTTGTTTTATTATTATAATTTGGATATATGTTATGTATTCAATAATATTTAAGTTTATTACAGATGTAGTGTTTTGAACATATGGCATATAAATTATTTTAAATAGATAATATGATTCATTTGCATGTTATCCGGTACTTTATCAATTAATTTTATATATTAAATGATGTAATCATGGTTGAATTTAAATAATTATTTAAGGTAGTAATGATGTTTATAACATCATTCGATTCATACACATAAAGCTATCTTATTCGAAGGTTTAAACTTGTAATCACTAGAACATAGTTTAGTTAATTCTAAACTTGTTCGCAAACAAAAGTTAATCCTTCTAACTTGACTTTTAAAATCAACTAAACACATGTTCTATATCTATATGATATGTTAACTTAATGATTTAAAACCTGGAAACACGAAAAACACTGTAAAACCGAATTTACGCCGTCGTAGTAACACAGCGGGCTGTTTTGGGTTAGTTAATTAAAAACTATGATAAACTTTGATTTAAAAGTTGTTCTTCTGGAAAAATAATTTTTCTTATGAACATGAAACTATATCCAAAAATCATGGTTAAACTCAAAGTGTAAGTATGTTTTCTAAAATGGTCATCTAGACGTCGTTCTTTCGACTGAAATGACTACCTTTACAAAAACGACTTGTAACTTATATTTCCGACTATAAACCTATACTTTTTCTGTTTAGATTCATAAAATAGAGTTCAATATGAAACCATAGCAATTTGATTCACTCAAAACGGATTTAAAATGAAGAAGTTATGGGTAAAACAAGATTGGATAATTTTTCTCATTTTAGCTACGTGAAAATTGGTAACAAATCTATTCCAACCATAACTTAATCAACTTGTATTGTATATTATGTAATCTTGAGATACCATAGACACGTATACAATGTTTTGACCTATCATGTCGACACATCTATATATATTTCGGAACAACCATAGACACTCTATATGTGAATGTTGGAGTTAGCTATACAGGGTTGAGGTTGATTCCAAAATATATATAGTTTGAGTTGTGATCAATACTGAGATATGTATACACTGGGTCGTGGATTGATTCAAGATAATATATATCGATTTATTTCTGTACATCTAACTTTGGACAACTAGTTGTAGGTTACTAACGAGGACAGCTGACTTAATAAACTTAAAACATCAAAATGTATTAAAAGTGTTGTAAATATATTTTGAACATACTTTGATATATATGTACATATTTGTTATAGGTTCGTGAATCGACCAGCGGCCAAGTCTTACTTCCCGACGAAGTAAAAATCTGTGAAAGTGAGTTATAGTCCCACTTTTAAAATCTAATATTTTTGGGATGAGAATACATGCAGGTTTTATAAATGATTTACAAAATAGACACAAGTACGTGAAACTACATTCTATGGTTGAATTATCGAAATCGAATATGCCCCTTTTTATTAAGTTTGGTAATCTAAGAATTAGGGAACATACACCCTAATTGAAGTTCATTCGAGTCGTTGAAGTTCATTAGAGATTATTATTAAGTAAATGACAGATTAGGTCATTTATAGTTTGGATATTATAAAATGGTGTGCATACCTGTCAACTTTCGATGAAATGAAAGTTTGTCTTTTAAAAACCCCATCATTCCGGGATCCTCCTTCGGACATGATTTTAATTGATATATAAATATAATTAATACATATAACACAACAAACTTAATATGTTTATGTACCAAATGAATATATGAAATATATATATTATTAATATAAAAAGGATATAACTAGTAAATCTATATATATATTTATTCAATTACAATTATGTATATTAATAAATATATAAATGATATAGGTTCGTGAATCCGAGGCCAACCTTGCATTGTTCAGTTGTTCAGTATAGTCATATGTATTTTTACTACAAAATACATTTGGTGAGTTTCATTTGCCTTTTTACCCTTTATATTTTTGGGCTGAGAATACATGCGCAATTTTTATAAATGATTTACAAAATAGACACAAGTACGTGAAACTACATTCTATGATTGAATTATCGAAATCGAATATGCCCCTTTTTATTTAGTCTGGTAATCTAAGAATTAGGGAACAGACACCCTAATTGACGCGAATCCTAAAGATAGATCTATCGGGCCCAACAAGCCCCATCCAAAGTACCGGATGCTTTAGTACTTCGAAATTTATATCATGTCCGAAGGAGGATCCCGGAATGATGGGGATATTCTTATATACATATTGTGAATGTCGGTTACCAGGTGTTCAATCCATATGAAGGATATTTTTGTCTCTATGCATGGGACGTATGTTATGAGATATGGTAATATGAAACAACAGTTGGTTACATCGCGAGGTCCTTGACCTCTATATGATACATTTTACAAACATTGCATTCGTTTTTGAAAAGACAATCTTTCATTACATCGAAAGTTAACGGCATGCATATCATTTCATAATATATCTAACTATACTTGACTTAATAATAATCTTGATGAACTCAACGACTCGAATGCAACGTCTTTTGAAATATGCCATGAATGACTCCAAGTAATATCTTTAAAGTGAGCAAATGCACAGCGAAAGATTTCTTTCATACCTGAGAATAAACATGTTTTAAAGTGTCAACCAAAAGGTTGGTGAGTTCATTAGTTTAACATAAATAATCATTTCTATCATTTTAATAGACCACAAGATTTCCATTTCTCATAAAACATGCGTCCCATCCATAGAGACAAAAATATCATTCATATGGATTGAACACCTGGTAACCGACATTCACAATATGCATATAAGAATATCCCCATCATTCCGGGATCCTCCTTCGGACATGATATAAATTTCGAAGTACTAAAGCATCCGGTACTTTGGATGGGGCTTGTTGGGCCCGATAGATCTATCTTTAGGATTCGCGTCAATTAGGGTGTCTGTTCCCTAATTCTTAGATTACCAGACTAAATAAAAAGGGGCATATTCGATTTTGATAATTCAACCATAGAATGTAGTTTCACGTACTTGTGTCTATTTCGTAAAACAGTTATAAAAGTTGCGCATGTATTCTCAGCCCAAAAATATAAAGGGAAAAAAAAGGCAAATGAAAACTCACTTTTAAAATAAGCTATATCAAAATTTACTAACAAAATTTATATTACAATATTTATAAATGTTTATATATAATACTTAAAATAATTATGTAAACTTTATAAATATTAATATAGTTGTAGGTTACTTTTATTAAAATTTCATATTTGAATTTTGATTTATCACAATCCAACAAGTGGCATAATGAAGAAAACATTAGACAGAATAAAAGTTGTTAGAAACAAACGAATTAACTAATTGAAATTTTGTTAAGAATCCACGCTAACTGTTCCTAGCTAACTGTTCCTAGCTAACTGATTACATTTTAGTTATCGCAGTTTATTTATCGCAATTTAATTATCGCAATTTTATTTATCGTTATTCAATTTCTGTTATTTACTTTACGCATTTAATTTATCGTCATTTAATTTCTGTTATTTATTTTACGCACTTTTAATATCGGGACACGTATACAAGGTTTTGACATATCATATCGACGTATCTATATATATTATTTGGAATCACCATAGACACTCTATATGCAGTAATGATCGAGTTCTCTATACAGGGTTGAGGTTGATTCTCAAATAATATATATACTTTGAGTTGTGATCGAGTCTGAGACATGTACACGGGTCACGATACGTATTAATTAATTCGAATATTATATATTAAACTATATATGAATTGTTGAATTGCTAAGTGTGGACTATCAACTAAGGACTACCAACAAATGGACAATTAAAATGAATTAAAATATTGATTATAACATATGAAACTAAACAATTCTTCAAGTTTGCCACTTGATTTCATCCTAAACTTCATTATATCTTGACGATTACGATATGCGTTCAAACCTTTCATGACACTTGAAAACACCTCAATCGAGAGGATAAACCAACCGCACTTCATCTACGAGAAAGAAAGATTGATGCATATAGTTATGCACCTGAAAACTCTCAGAACCTGAGTAAACGTTAACACATATCTGTGCTAGCTCCTTTGGCGTTGTTATTACCGAAAATAACTTTACAATCCCTTTTCAAGGTAGTAAATTTTTTCACAGCTCCAACAAGTCAACTTCGACTTTCTTTCGGATTAGCCTTATTATAGTCTTGATATATAAGTCTGCCTTACGTCATCGTTGTCGGGGAACCTTTTATATTCCACCAAATTAGCAGTAAACTTACCAGCAACTTCATTACTCAGTAACTTAAGTCACTCCGAAGAACCATATTAATTGTTCATTAAAACCCTATCGTATATTCATCCGCAACTTGTAACGAGAATTACCATACCAATTACCGGGAATCAGCAATCAGTACTTTGAAAACTCGCAGCATGTCTACATCAACAGTTATATGTATACATATAACAATTACCTCCTAGAATTACGATCTTCAATTCTAAAATTTTGAAAAGCACCCAGCCTACAAATCAATACTTTGAACTTTGAAAAAGCTGAATGAAACAGCAGAAACTATAGGCAACCGTAAACGACCTTAATCGTCGAAAGTTTGATGATAAAGAATGGAGTATTGGAAGCACTCAATAGAAAATTTGGTGCCGAAAAGCGGATTATGTGAAACTATGAAAGAAGCCGTGGACAAATCACAAAGAATAAGTTTGACTTCAAAGAATTTAAATGATTCTGTTTCTGATGAAATCTTTAGCGAATACCTTGCTTCCGAATCTAAACCCTTACGGGTAAATCTTCTTCATCATCCATCGATATTAGAAATTCCAAGATATCATCGTATCTTTCATTATAAATATCCTCCATGTTTCTGAAAATATTTTCATAACAATTCTTATCTGAAATCATTAATCTCCTCCTGATATCAGTGTTACATCATATAGAAACTGTTATTTTCTATATTCTGTAAAATTTCGAGCTTAAAATATGAATGTTATTGAAGTAATGTTGGGAACTGACGCATGAGTTAGTATAATATAATGACACTTGATCAACGTGATTATATTACAGTAAGTCATGCTGAGTTTCTAAATGGAACATAATGATTCACAGATTATAACGTCATCATGTGCCATGTTACATAACTCTTTCATTCTGCTTAACTTCTGAACATATCAAGAAAATATATTCTTGATAGTTCAAATCTCAGTTATTCAAGTAAAATTGACAAAACAAATTGTGCTAATATTTTTCCTTTCTACCTTGTATATTATGATAATTCGAAACTCCATACCTATGAATTCTGGACCGTTACTTGCGAAAAGTAAACAAAAGCATGAAGCTCCGAAATAGAAAGGGGGTATAAATCGCAGCAAATAAGAGAGCGCATTAACTGTGGATGACAATAATTATAGGAGACAGAAGCAGTGACATTGAAATATAAGGGCAGATATAAGACCCAATAACAACACAGAAGTTACAAACCGTGGATATTAATACGAATAGCGATATAAAGACACGGTATAATTAAGAATAGTATCCCCCCAAGGCAATAGTAGAAGTAAACAGATTTTCTGGTGGAAGATTGAAAATAAGGATGACAGATACATAGATAGGAAAAATATCAAGAGTCAGAACTGGATGGAGCATTTCCACAATATTTTAGAAGTAGGAATAGAGGAAGAAAGTATTGGATGGTGAAAGTAATGGAACGGAAGAAGTACATTTAAGTGAAAATACCAGACAAAGAAATCAAGGCAGATTTCCGCATTAATTATAGAGATCTTAATTTCCTTACTCGCCGAAGAATCAAATCTTTTAGATTTCGAAGATTTTATCCAAATTCCTTGAATTCCGGAATTCAACCCTCTACGTCAAAAGCTATGACGCACCATATCTTCTAAATTCAACCATGACTAGTCAAAAGTTATGATGAAACATGCCTTTCTCATTTCACTATTTGGTGATAGCCTCACTCGTACTCTTCGAGTAATCGAATTATCTTATCCCTATTACTCAACAGTAATAAAATTCTATTTATCAGCTCAAATTCGTCATGAAAATATTTTTAATGTTAGCTATGACGACCTCACTCAAATTTCGGGACGAAATTTCTTTAACGGGTAGGTACTGTGATGACCCGGGAATTTCCGACCAAATTTAAACTTGAATCTTATATGATTTCGAAACGATAAGCAAAATCTAAAATGTTGAATCTCAAATATTTTGAAATGTTTTCACTTATGCAATTACCCTTTGACTGTGCCAACGATTCACGAACACTTGTTTGTAATATATATATATATATATATATATATATATATATATATATATATATATATATATATATATATATATATATATATATATATATATAATTTGATATGTATAAACTACTATATTATTATCATTAATAGTATTAATATTATTATAACTAATAAGATTAATATTATTATTTAGTAATTAAATGTAACAAAAATTATTATTATTGTTAATAATAATATTATTTATTATTTATTATTACTTGTCATTTTATTAATAACATTATCATGAAAAATATTATTATTAGTAATGTTAATAATACTAACATGTTCATACTTATTAAATATCAAAATTTAAGGAATTTATATATACATACATATTTAAACAAGTTAGATAAATATAGTTATAACTAGTGTTCGAGCCCTCGCTTCGCGGCGGGGGTTCGGTTTTTCAATGTATTTTATTGTGTTTAGTTTGTAAAATCATTTTGTGGTTAACGATGATGTCGTTGATGTGCAACTCGAGTCGAACTAAAAGGTATAACTCGTGAAAGATTTAAATGTTATTTTAAATTAACAATATATGTACATCTCCGCGTTTCGCTATGGAATTGTCGACTTTTAAAAATTTAACGGAGAATTAACGTGTATAAAAAGTACCCCAAATATTTAGCGTTTTTTAAAAAGCGTCCATTTTGCGTATAGCTAGTGACATTGTGTTCCTAAAATTATTTCGAGTTTAACGATGGTGGCGGAAAAATTTAACTCGTTGCGAGCGCGAAGATATGACCCGTTGAATATTTAGGTGGAGTTTGTTTAAGTTTTTTTTTTGAGAATGTGTATTTGACACTTTATCCCCCTGTTTGGGGGGTGGGTTTGATTTTTTGGATAAAGTGTGGGAGTTTTGTTGTTTAATTTGAAAAAAAAAAAAACGAAAAGTCGAAAGTACCCCTGGGTACTATTCATTTACCCTATGTCTTTTAGATATAGGTTTAATATATCTACAGCTATATATATAACAAATAAATAAATAAATACAGTTATAATAAATATATATAACAGATATGTATAAATATGTATATCAGATAAATAAATGAATAAATATTGTACGATCCCGTCTCTGAAAAATCTATCAATTTGTTTTTACATTCTTGTTGTTACTCCAATCTGTTACAAGTCGAATTCCATAGTACCAATCAGCTGAATAATTGAATCAACTTTATTCTATTTTATTTAAACTTTCTGTTTCCTTTTGTCTGATTAAGAAATCGTGAACCAATTTTCCTGTTTAAGAGATCAATTCAATCAACTGGTACCTCATTTAACTTACTATCACTCCGAGTAATCACCAACAACATTTGAAGGCTCCAGTTAAATCGAATTTTATTCAAAACACATGAAGAACACCATCGCCTGCCCTGTCCTCTAAACCAAATCACAATAACTCGATTCTGTAATGATTTTCAAATTCCTTAAATGCAATTATGTTTGGAATCTGTTGTTTAATCTATCTGAAAAGTTTCAAAACGCAGATCATTCTAATGAACTCAAATTTCGAAAGTCAAAGTTAATTTCAAAAAGTCAACAAATTTGTTCATTGAGAAATTCGTAATATTGTTAGTGTTTCAGATTAAATTGAGAATGGATAAAGTTTCTAGGAGTTATTTAATGTCTACTTCGTGTTGAAAGTTTTGTCTAAAACGAATTAGAAATCGAGAAGTGATTTGGGGTTCATCAAAGGAGTACAGCGACGGTTCCAGCCCATTTTTTTTTCTTCTTTTGATCTGTTTGGTGTTTATTGCTCATAATCATATCTGAACCTGGTGTTGATCCAGAAACTAAAATAATAATTGATAGATAACAATAACTTGAATCTCTGGTCTCTGTTCGATCAAAAGGAGATAGAGGAAAAAGATGAGGGAAGAACACATGAATGAGTTATATATATTTGGAACGTGTATTTAATCAGAAAATGGGCATAGCCCAGACGGTTTAGGATGATGTCGGGTTTTGAGAGGTCGGGGGTACGAATCCCTGGAGTGACAGTTTTCTTTTTGGCCGAATTTTATTGAAGGTAGTTCATTTATTAACTTACTTTTATTATTATTATTATTATTATTATTATTATTATTATTATTATTATTATTATTATTATTATTATTATTATTATTATTATTATTATTATTATTATTATTATTATTATTATTGTTATTATTATTTCTTATTATTATTACTTGTATTGTTATGTTAACATTATGATTTACTAGTAGTATTGTTATTATCATTAATATTAATATCATTATTATTACAAGTACTAATAACAATATTATTATTATGATAAATATTACTACTAATATTATAATTAGGGGTTACGAATTGTTGCTATAGAAACTTTAATTATTGTTTTAGAAATTAAATATGAAGATTTTATTATTGTTATTAACAAGTTGTATTATTATTAAAATTATCACTAGTAAAAAAAATTATTATTGTTATTATTGAGTATTAGGTATTATTATCAAAATTACTATTATTACCCTTACTATAGGATTATTATAAAAACTATCATTTATATTATCGTTTATAAAATTAATAACACTATTATCATTATTATTAGTATTATCATTATTATTATTGTTATCACCTAAAGTATTAATTTAGTATTATCAAAATACAACTTTAACAACCAAATGAAATTGATATATAAATATAATTAATACATATAACACAACAAACTTAATATGTTTATGTACCAAATGAATATATGAAATATATATATTATTAATATAAAAAGGATATAACTAGTAAATCTATATATATATATATATATATATATATATATATATATATATATATATATTTATTCAATTACAATTATGTATATTAATAAATATATAAATGATATAGGTTCGTGAATCCGAGGCTAACCTTGCATTGTTCAGTATAGTCATATGTATTTTTACTACAAAATACATTTGGTGAGTTTCATTTGCCTTTTTACCCTTTATATTTTTGGGCTGAGAATACATGCGCAATTTTTATAAATGATTTACAAAATAGACACAAGTACGTGAAACTACATTCTATGATTGAATTATCGAAATCGAATATGCCCCTTTTTATTTAGTCTGGTAATCTAAGAATTAGGGAACAGACACCCTAATTGACGCGAATCCTAAAGATAGATCTATCGGGCCCAACAAGCCCCATCCAAAGTACCAGATGCTTTAGTACTTCAAAATTTATATCATGTCCGAAGGAGGATCCCGGAATGATGGGGATATTCTTATATTCATATTGTGAATGTCGGTTACCAGGTGTTCAATCCATATGAAGGATATTTTTGTCTCTATGCATGGGACGTATGTTATGAGATATGGTAATATGAAATCTTGTGGTCTATTAAACTGTTGGAAATGATTATTTATGTTAAACTAATGAACTCACCAACCTTTTGGTTGACACTTTAAAGCATGTTTATTCTCAGGTATGAAAGAAATCTTCCGCTGTGTATTTGCTCATCTTAGAGATATTACTTGGAGTCATTCATGACATATTTCAAAAGACGTTGCATTCGAGTCGTTGAGTTCATCAAGATTTTTATTAAGTCAATTATAGTAAGATATATTACGAAATGGTATGCATGTTGTCAATTTTCGATGTAATGAAAGACTGTCTTTTCAAAAATGAATGCAATGTTTGTAAAATGTATCATATAGAGGTCAAGAACCTCGCGATGTAATCAACTGTTGTGAATCGTTTATAATCGATATGGACTTTGTCCGGATGGATTAGGACGGGTCCTTTCAGAGATTACATAATATACAATACAAGTTGATTAAGTTATGGTTGGAATAGATTTGTTACCAATTTTCACGTAGCTAAAATGAGAAAAATTATCCAATCTTGTTTTACCCATAACTTCTTCATTTTAAATCCGTTTTGAGTGAATCAAATTGCTATGGTTTCATATTGAACTCTATTTTATGAATCTAAATAGAAAAAGTATAGGTTTATAGTCGGAAATATAAGTTACAAGTCGTTTTTGTAAAGGTAGTCATTTCAGTCGAAAGAACGACGTCTAGATGACCATTTTAGAAAACATACTTACACTTTGAGTTTAACCATGATTTTTGGATATAGTTTCATGTTCATAAGAAAAATCATTTTTCCAGAATTAGGTTAATAAATATTTACAAAATTATATTAATATTATTAAAAAATCTAGTTTCAAACGTTAAGTCAAACACCCCCTAAGGGGCAAACAAAAACAATACTCTGATCTAACCTTGTTACATATATAAAGCACTAATCATTAATCTCATATAAAAATAGAAAAAAGAATGAAAAGTATAAAATAAGTGTTCATAAAAAATAATAGACTATCATACACTAATAGAAAACTTTAAAATACAAAATAGGTAGTTCAAAATGACAGCTCAAAAAAAAAAAAAAAAAAGACCTCACAAAGAAAAAAAAAATATGACCAAATTCATGACACGTAATAGTATATATAACAAAATGAAGTACATATCTCTATTAATTAGTTTTTGAGATGCATGAGTTAAAGTGTTTGATGTTTAACTTTTTTTGGATCAATGTATAAACTAAATAATTTTGCTGAGCGGAGTAACAAAATGTATGTAGGATGAACAAAATGTTGTGTTTTAAAGCGTTGGGTTATTTGTCTTTGAAATATGCTAGTATCAGTTGTTTTTTGTTTTAAAGTTTTCGCGTGTTTGTTTCCAAGCTTATGTCAGTCTAATACTCTAATGTTCGTTGAGTTTTGTTGTGAGGCCTCCGTTGTATGTATCTTGTGTTCTATCATAGATTGCTGAACGAATCCTAATTATAGTTGTTTCTGTGTTTTTACAACAACAACAAAAAAAAAAAAATACATAAATAAATAAATAAATTATATCAACAATGCATTGAAAAACCCTACGAAAACTATAGTTGGCTTGTTGACTTTTAATGAATTTGTAAAAGGTAAAACTATATATAAATTGTTGAATGCGAGTCGGTTTAAACAAAATCAAGTGTGTTATGCAAAGATGGGTTCACGATCGCGAGCGACATGTAGAAGATCGAGAAGCTTGCATCCAAGGTGGATGGTGACCGCAGCTACGCATCTCGCGGTCGCGAGAATGTGGCTAGGCTCAATAGTTTGAATCCGAATAAGATTCCCTGTTGCGTTGTGATTCTAACATGTTTAGCGCTATAAATATAACCATATATAATATGTAATTGTGTGCACGAAATTAATAGTAAAAAATTTCTGTTTTGCGCCCGTGCACTAAATCCTTCTCTGTGTTTGGAGTTGAGATATAATCACGTTAAATCTTTGTGTTGTTTTATCCTTATTTTATTGGTTTTTATGTTTTAGCTAGTTCGTTTATCGTTTGTGGGTTAGTGATTAGTGTAAATCACTTGTTTGTTGGATCCTCAATTCATAACAAGTAGTATCAGAGCTATATGTTATGAGATCGGGCACGATGCCGAACTGAAAGCAGGTTTTCGATATGTTGATGATTCGGTAATCGTCAGGTTATTAAACGACGGGCTTATGATTTGTTTTGCAACATGTATCGAGACCAGGTGACTTAGTTGATTTCGGTGTACTCAGGGAGTATGTCTAGGTATCTAAGGAGAATTGATCACACTAGGATCTGGGTAACGATTCTGATGAGTTATGATGTAATTGGGCGCGTCGGTTACATTATGATGGTGATTTTATCGCGAAGGTTGTGGAGTCAGGGTTCGGATCGATGGGTTCGTTGCTGAGAGATTCTCGGGAGATCCGATTGATTGGATCTGAGGTCTTGTTCCACGCTATCATGTGCGAAGGAATGGTTGAGCTATCCAAATTCAGGTCTCTTGTCTTCAGAGTCAACTTTACTCACTTGTGCCATAATATAACACCCCGCCAAATTGCCATCTGACGGCGTGTTAATCATAGGTCCCACAGTTAACAGTTACGCCCTCTATATGAGACGTTTCAAAGCAATCGCATTTAATTTTATTAAAAAGTTGACTTTCAAAACATAAGTCAATAAACCAAATAAGTAATACTATTGTGATCGTAACCATAAGCCAACAGTATTAAATAGATGTAAAAGTTTTAAATGCGAAAGTAAATAATGTCTTTATTTAAGCATGCTGACTCCACGGCCAGACCAAAGCATCAAACACACAGCGAAAGTATACCTCTTATGGACCTAGAATAAAGCACGCAAAACAGGTCAACAATAATGTTGATGAATCTACAGGTTTAAATAATGTAACAGTATCTGGAAAACGGTATTCAGAAAATAGTTTAATTTCATTGACCACGAGATTTCAATAAGTACAACCCAATGTTGCAAAATGTTACATAATCCATGAGCACCTGAATACTAGCATAAAGACCTCCTTTAACCCATAAATATGTATACACTTGTTCGAGTGTATCTAAAGTTCAAAGTAAATGCACCACAGTTAATGTAGGGTACGGTTCGTCTAACCTAACGGGTCCGTCCAACTAAATTGTGCTTACCCGAAGGTAATAAAAGTATTCAAGCTAGGGGCTTTGTGCACAAACTCAATATGTAATAATAAATACTCGTGTCAAACATAAAAGCATTTGTAAAAATGTAAAAAGTGGGACTGTAGACTCACCTTTGAAAACCTCTGAACGAAAAGTAAGCAAGTAACTTGTACGGTTTATTGCCGAGTAATGAAACTTAAGTATACGTATTTAGGTTGGTCAATATTTATGTCTTATACAACAGTGATTTCGTAGAGTAAGTTGTCTTATTGCTCGACTCGACGCGTTTCAAAGTAAAAGTCAACATATAGTCAACTAGTTCATGCAAGTCAACAAAAGTCAACCAAAGTCAAACTTGATCAAAGTGGTCAACTAAAGTCAACCATCAGTGGTTCATGTCAAATTTTGGTCAACATGTCAATCCTAAGTCAACTAACAAGTTTCAGTTCGTAATTTGTCAAGTACGCGTTCACCGTTTAACGTCTAGCGTAAAGTTCATGCACAAGTTGCAAACAACGCACCATATATCATAGCACATATTTCATGGTAATATGACCAACTTCAGATCTCAACTAGACTCATAAACGTTTCCAAAAAGCATGGCCAGGGTCTTATACGATGTCTACAAATTTGGTTTCAGAATGGGTGCAGTTATGGTTCACCAAATCAGTTTCTGACTGCGCACCAATCTCGTAATGGCTATAACCGGAGCTAGGGACATGAAAATCAAGCTAGGTCAGTGGCCATGGTTGAATGACAAGTCAAATTACCACATATCCAAAGATGAGACATTTTTGTTTAGCCAGTTGGTACAGTTTATTCAAGCAAGTTGGACATTCTGTTTCAGTTCAATTCAGCGGTTACCAAATCTACGGCCTCAGTATGCACAATGTATCAAGTTTCAAGGTTTGCAATAAACTAGAGTTTTATCACATGACATACAAAGATTCAATAACCAGAAGATAAAGTTCTCAAACCATGTAAAAATCAACTTATAGGGCTAAAGATTCATACGTAGCAAATTTGAAGAGAATGCAGGTCATCGTTTTGATTCGCATATTACTCAAGCTTCACAAATCCAAATAACACAAGTCCTAGATGAAAAGTTATCTACAACATATGAAATTTACAGATATACAAAGACATAATTCAATATCAAACTTCAAATGAATTTAAAAGTCAGTTTTATGATACCGGGCAAATCAGTTTTACCAAAAACGTTCAATTAAGCATAACGTGAGCATTACAAATCCAAATAGCATGATATCCTAGTCTAACTTGAGTGTTTTTAAGTCCTCTACACATTTATGATCAGTATGTAACACCATTCCATGTCCCTTTTTACAGAATTCGTTTTATTCACAGATTCATCACAAAAACTTCATTTAATCATATCTTAAGCATACGGTAACGAAAATACTCGAATCCAAAGCCTAAAATTATTAGTTTTTCGAGAGGACTTCAAATATATCATAATATTTAACATTTAGCAAAGTCAAGTTTCTGTAATCAAACAAAACAAATTCGGGATTAACCCTAATCACATCAAACAATCAAATTAACGCTAGTAATTAACAACAACGCATATGGACTTGAGCAATTGACAACTTACACTATCAAACTTTATAAAAATCGGATATTTAAAGTTAGGGTTTATGCAAATATGCCTTTGATCGCAAAATTAATTATACCAACGCGTAGAGAACAATGTGAATTGCAACTTTCGTGTTCAAGGTTTTATCTAAAAATCAAAATTGAGGGTGATTGTATGGTGGTGGTTGGTCGATGATGAGCAGAGGAGAGGAGGAAGAAGTCATAGGTTTAGGGTTAGGGAAATTAGGCAGTGTTTGATTTTTACATGTACATTTATATTTTGGCCTAACCACACTAGTAACAAACTAAAAGCCCAAAACAAGAAATATTAAGGGGGAGGGTGGGCCATTCGGCCGAATGGGACCCACCATGGTGTCCCGGGCTCATGTTTTACAAAAATGTGCATTCGCGATTAGTTTCAAGTGCCGTTTAAACGTACCGAAGGCCCGAAACGCTAAACCGATCGTTAAAACGCAATCAATCATTTAATTTATTAAAATACCCAATAAATTAAATATTTTTAAAAGTTAATAATTATCAAAATAATTATTAAAATAAACCCGAGCGTTTCGTTACGTGAAAAGTAGTTTTTGCAGTTATTCAAACCGTTGCGTTTTTATCGTATTTCATTATCCGAAATATATTTATTAATTAATATTAACCCATATTAATTCATGTAACCCTCCAAGGATCGAGTATGCATTTAATACACTTAAACACATAAAAAGTCAAATAATCACCGTTAAAACGATTAACAGACAGTTAATGAAAGTGACGGAAAAAGCAGGGTTGTTAAACATAAATGCGATGCATCCCTTTCTCACATACTTCCGGACTTTCATGCAGTTAATGAGACGTAGCTGTGTGTTGCCCTTTTCTCCATACACCATCATAGGTTCACCATTCGCGATAGGTATACGAATAGCCTTTCGGTCGCACACCACTTCCGCTTTATTGCCAGATAACCAATCCATTCCGACCACAAGGTCAAAACTTCCCAGTTTGATCAGTATCACATCAATGTTAAAAGGCTTGCCCTCTAACTTAAAAAATACAACCACGATAAATCTTATCGGCTCTCATCAATTACCGTTCCCTAGTTCTAAAGAATATACGTTATCTAAGGAAGAGATAGAGTTCTTAACGTTATGAAAAATATCCTTAGATATAAAAATTTTATCAGTGTCAAAAGTGTCAAATAAAACATAAACATGTTGATCGTTGAGTGAAAACGTACCCGTAACTAACTTTGAATCATCACGAGCTTCTGTGGAGTTGATGTTAAACTCCCTGCCTCGAGCAGTTCCAGTATTGTTGTTCTTGGGATAGTCTTTCCTAATGTGACTCGATTGTCCATAACCAAAAGCAGTTCTTATTGTTAGTGTTACCCTTGCAATCCTTGGCCAGATGACCAACTTTCTTACACTTGTCACAAATCATAGCATTAAAAGTTCTAGAGTGGTGTCTGCCACACCTTTGACATTGTGGTTGTTTACCCTTATACCTAGAGTTTGCACTAGTGACACCAGTGTTGTTCCTTGGAGTTTCCTACTTCTTGAAAGGTTTTTAGTTAGGGTTTCTGTCTTATCCACTGTTCCACTTCCTCTTGCCATCATTCGACTTAACTTCACAGGCTTTAACAGTCTTCCCTCTCAGAACAATCTGATCTATCAACAAACTGGCCATATCTATAGCGTCTTGAATAGTTCCTGGCTTAGAAGTAGTAATGCCACCTTGTATATTCTCAGTTAGGCCTTTAATGTACTATTCAATCTTTCAATTCTCAGGAGTGACCATTTCTGGACACATTAATGTTAGTTCAAAAAATCTCTTGTTGTAACCGGTAAGATCAGTGTCGACTAGCTTCAGTTCACGGAACACTCGCTCCATCTTCTTGATTTCGTTGCGAAGACAGCACTCCTCGATCATTCTTTGCTTTAAATTTTCCCACTGAAGAGCATAAGCTTAATCATGACCTAGGGATTGCGAGTAGGAATTCCACCAAGTAAGTGCACTATCAGACAAAGTGCCCATAGAAAACCCTACGCGGTCAGCATCATTACACCCGCTGATACGGAAAACTGACTCTAACTTCTTAAACCATCTGTTAAGACCAACTGATCCTTCAGTTCCACTGAATGAGTGTGGATTGCAGCTTATGAACGTCTTATAAGAACATCCACCTCAGCCATTATTACCATTGTTGTTGTCTGGACCTCCGTTGTTATTGGTAGTTCCACGATTGTTGTTCAACTCTCGCAGGAATTCAGCCCATTCTGCCGCAATACCTTCGGCAATAAGTCTTTGGATTTGAGTAGTTGTAGATACTTTGGGAGGCTTATCTTCACAACAAAATAATACACCTGATTAGTTTCAATGAAAACAATGTCTTAAAAGTATACTAGCAACGAGTAGTGATTCATAGTAAGTCGTAGCAAATTGTAGAGATTTTAGTAGTGAGAAGTAGTGTTAAGTGGTAATAGTAGTGATATGTAGTGTTAATAGTGTCAGTAGCAATGAGACGTTTCAAAAGCATTCACATTTAATTTTATTAAAACAGTTGACTTTAAAACACCAGTCAACAAACGTAAAGAAATACCATTGCAATCGTAACCACAAGCCAACAATATTTAATAAATATAAAAAGTATAAATACGAAATGTATGTGACATTGTCTTATTAAAATATGCCGACTGCACAACAAGACCATGAACCAAGCAAACTAGCGAAAGCAATACCTCTAAGGACCTGAGAACAAACACGCAAAAACAGGTCAACAATAATGTTGGTGAATCTATAGGTATAAGTATCATGAAACAGTATCTGAAAAATAGTAATTCAAAAAAAGTATTGTTTGTTTAGACAACGAGATTTTCTGCGTACAACCCAAATGTTGTAAAATGTACATACATCTTATGTGCACTTGAATACTAACTTAACACCACGAATAGCATAACACTACGTGATTTCCTTTTGCCCTATATTGCGTACACTTGTCCGAGTGTAAAATAGTACGAAGAACATGCACCCAAGTTAACTAGGGTGATCCGTCCATCTAGTTCGCGCTTACCAAAAGGAAATTAAAGTATTTCAAGCTAAGGGATTTCTGGACAATAACTCATATGTATAATTGTAACACCCATATTTGATTTTTTTTTCTTATTCATAGCGGAAGTCTACATAGTTACTAAAGTAACCGTGGTTAATGTTTACAAAACATAGCTAATAATCCAAATCATTATCTTACATTACAACGCTACACGAAAACGATGTTACATAAAAACAGTACAAGATTCTGGACACAGCCATTTTTAAAACGAAGTAAGAAAACATCAGAGTTAAGCTCATAGGCAAAGATGTCTTTTAACCAGTCCACAACACCCGTCCTAAACAGCAGTACCTAAACCTACAATAGGTGAAAAATCTAGGGAAATTAGCACAACTGCTAAGTGAATGGATACTATCTACCATACTAAGCATAAGCAATAGAACATGCAAGGGGACACACATATGCTAACGTCCTGAACTAGCATATCACAACGTCAACTGACAATACGAGGATCGGCGGCTTGTACGAGCACACGACTTAGCTGATCAGGCTACAGTCTACCGATAGTCAGCTTTACTGCATCCACTACAGTCTACTTTTCTTCTCTTAGTCATCATTAGGTTCTGAGCCATCAGTATCACTCCGTCCAAAGTCTCTTTCCCCGCAGCAATAACATTTCCCTGAATTTCTTCAGGAAGACCCTCCATGTACCTCTCTATTTTCTTCTGTTCAGTAGGTATCATGTCTGGGCATAAGGTAGCCAACTCTATGAATCAGTTGGTATAAGTCTCAATGTCAATGCCCTTAACCTTCAATTCCCAGAACTCAACTTCCAGTTTCTGAATCTGGTTCCTCGGGCATAATTTGTCAGTCATCATTCGTTTCAAGACGGGCCATGGAATGGCATTTGCAGCATCTAGCCCTACAGTTTGGGCATAGGCATTCCACCAAGTTAAAGCAAGACCACTTAGAGTGTGGGTAACATACTTCACCCGGTCGACATCCCCACAATTATATATGCAAAATATTGATTCGAGTTTCTCGAACCAACGGATCAACTCAACAGCTTCCTCATTCCCTTTGAAGGATAGAGGCTTGCAGTTTATAAATTCCTTGTAGGTGCATGAAGTAGGGGTATTTTGATTCCATTGGTTGTTGTTCCCATGGTGATTATTATTGTTGCCTTGAGAGACACCGAGTGGTTGTTGAAATTGTTCAGCGGTTAACGTAACATTCGGGGTATTGTTGGTAGCACTGCGAGTTGAGTGAGCCATTGTTCTTCAATACATAAATACAGTATTAGTTGAAGAATTTATGGTGCCATTAAGTTTTACTTAATAAACGTACAAGATCGCACAACATATAATAGGATAGATAAGAGAAACGACAAGATATAATAAAACACATAAGTTTTATTACTAACAAATGGATAAATCATCCTTATTACACCGGGAAATGAAAAGTACGGGAGGCTATGCCTTTACATGAAAAAAATCTAAAATGGAAACGAAACAGAAATCCTAAGATCTAATCCTTCTTAGGAGATGGAGGTTTGGGCTTATGCTGATCCCTTATGTAGCCCTGGAAGTACATCACGAATTTCTCTAGCTCGATGATTATCTGACGTTGTAAGTCGAATTGCCTTTCTTTTCTAGCAAACATCTGGGAAAACTTATTGTAGACCAGTTTCACATCGGTGTTAGTGTAGTCTTGTCATTTTTCCATCATTGCTAGCCGATCACGAAACCCTCATGGTTTCGGTGCGTCGTTGCAAGTTCATAATATCGCATCGGACGAGAGCATGGTCGTATTCGGTGTAGTGACCCGAACTTTTCCATGTTTATATATATTAATTGAGATTGATATTTACATGATTAAATGTTTCCAACATGTTAAGCAATCAAACTTGTTAAGACTTGATTAATTGAAATATGTTTCATATAGACAATTGACCACCCAAGTTAACCGGTGATTCACGAACGTTAAAACTTGTAAAAACTATATGATGATATATATATGGATATATATATAGTTAACATGATACTATGATAAGTGAACATATCATTAAGTATATTAACAACGAACTACATATGTAAAAACAAGACTACTAACTTAATGATTTTTAAACGAGACATATATGTAACGATTATCGTTGTAAAGACATTTAATGTATATATATCATATTAAGAGATATTCATACATGATAATATCATGATAATATAATAATTTAAAATCTCATTTGATATTATAAACATTGGGTTAACAACATTTAACAAGATCGTTAACCTAAAGGTTTCAAAACAACACTTACATGTAACGACTAACGATGACTTAACGACTCAGTTAAAATGTATATACATGTAGTATTTTAATATGTATTTATACACTTTTGAAAGACTTCAATACACTTATCAAAATACTTTTACTTAACAAAAATGCTTACAATTACATCCTCGTTCAGTTTCATCAACAATTCTACTCGTATGCACCCGTATTCGTACTCGTACAATACACAGCTTTTAGATGTATGTACTATTGGTATATAAACTCCAATGATCAGCTCTTAGCAGCCCATGTGAGTCACCTAACACATGTGGGAACTATCATTTGGCAACTAGCATGAAATATCTCATAAAATTACAAAAATATGAGTAATCATTCATGACTTATTTACATGAAAACAAAATTACATATCCTTTATATCTAATCCATACACCAACGACCAAAAACACCTACAAACACTTTCATTCTTCAATTTTCTTCATCTAATTGATCTCTATCAAGTTCTATCTTCAAGTTCTAAGTGTTCTTCATATATTTTACAAGTTCTAGTTACATAAAATCAAGAATACTTTCAAGTTTGCTAGCTCACTTCCAATCTTGTAAGGTGATCATCCAACCTCAAGAAATCTTTGTTTATTATAGTAGGTTATCATTCTAATACAAGGTAATAATCATATTCAAACTTTGGTTCAATTTCTATAACTATAACAATCTTATTTCAAGTGATGATCTTACTTGAACTTGTTTTCGTGTCATGATTCTGCTTCAAGAACTTCGAGCCATCCAAGGATCCATTGAAGCTAGATCCATTTTTCTCTTTTCCAGTAGGTTTATCCAAGGAACTTAAGGTAGTAATGATGTTCATAACATCATTCGATTCATACATATAAAGCCATCTTATTCGAAGGTTTAAACTTGTAATCATTAGAACATAGTTTAGTTAATTCTAAACTTGTTCGCAAACAAAAGTTAATCCTTTTAACTTGACTTTTAAAATCAACTAAACACATGTTCTATATCTATATGATATGCTAACTTAATGATTTAAAACCTGGAAACACGAAAAACACCGTAAAACCGGATTTACGCCGTCGTAGTAATACCGCGGGCTGTTTTGGGTTAGTTAATTAAAAACTATGATAAACTTTGATTTAAAAGTTGTTATTCTGAGAAAATGATTTTTATTATGAACATGAAACTATATCCAAAAATTATGGTTAAACTCAAAGTGGAAGTATGTTTTCTAAAATGGTCATCTAGACGTCGTTCTTTCGACAGAAATGACTACCTTTACAAAAATGACTTGTAACTTATTTTTCCGACTATAAACCTATACTTTTCTGTTTAGATTCATAAAATATAGTTCAATATGAAACCATAGCAATTTGATTCACTCAAAACGGATTTAAAATGAAGAAGTTATGGGTAAAACAAGATTGGATAATTTTTCTCATTTTAGCTACGTGAAAATTGGTAACAAATCTATTCCAACCATAACTTAATCAACTTGTATTGTATATTATGTAATCTTGAGATACCATAGACACGTATACAATGTTTCGACCTATCATGTCGACACATCTATATATATTTCGGAACAACCATAGACACTCTATATGTGAATGTTGGAGTTAGCTATACAGGGTTGAGGTTGATTCCAAAATATATATAGTTTGAGTTGTGATCAATACTGAGATACGTATACACTGGGTCGTGGATTGATTCAAGATAATATTTATCGATTTATTTCTGTACATCTAACTGTGGACAACTAGTTGTAGGTTACTAACGAGGACAGCTGACTTAATAAACTTAAAACATCAAAATATATTAAAAGTGTTGTAAATATATTTTGAACATACTTTGATATATATGTATATATTGTTATAGGTTCGTGAATCAACCAGTGGCCAAGTCTTACTTCACGACGAAGTAAAAATCTGTGAAAGTGAGTTATAGTCCCACTTTTAAAATCTAATATTTTTGGGATGAGAATACATGCAGGTTTTATAAATGATTTACAAAATAGACACAAGTACGTGAAACTACATTCTATGGTTGAATTATCGAAATCGAATATGCCCCTTTTTATTAAGTCTGGTAATCTAAGAATTAGGGAACAGACACCCTAATTGACGCGAATCCTAAAAATAGATCTATCGGGCCCAACAAGCCCCATCCAAAGTACCGGATGCTTTAGTACTTCGAAATTTATATCATATCCGAAGGGTGTCCCGGAATGATGGGGATATTCTTATATATGCATCTTGTTAATGTCGGTTACCAGGTGTTCACCATATGAATGATTTTATCTCTATGTATGGGATGTGTATTGAAATATGAAATCTTGTGGTCTATTATTATGATTTGATATATATAGGTTAAACCTATAACTCACCAACATTTTTGTTGACGTTTTAAGCATGTTTATTCTCAGGTGATTATTAAGAGCTTCCGCTGTCGCATACTTAAATAAGGACGAGATTTGGAGTCCATGCTTGTATGATATTGTGTAAAAACTGCATTCAAGAAACTTGTTTTGTTGTAACATATTTGTATTGTAAACCATTATGTAATGGTCGTGTGTAAACAGGATATTTTAGATTATCATTATTTGATAATCTACGTAAAGCTTTTTAAACCTTTATTGATGAAATAAAGGTTATGGTTTGTTTTAAAATGAATGCAGTCTTTGAAAAACGTCTCATATAGAGGTCAAAACCTCGCAACGAAATCAATTAATATGGAACGTTTTTAATCAATAAGAACGGGACATTTCAGTTGGTATCCGAGCGTTGGTCTTAGAGAACCAGAAAATTTGCATTAGTGTGTCTTATCGAGTTTGTTAGGATGCATTAGTGAGTCTGGACTTCGACCGTGTTTTCTTTAAAAATGATTGCTTAACATTTTTGTTGGAAACTATATATTTTTAACATATGAATATTATGTGATATATTAATCTCTTAACGTGTTTGACATTATGTGATAGATGTCTACCTCTAGAACAAGTCCCATTGACTCACCTAATAATAATGAAGAGTCAAATGTAAATTGGAATGATTCGTGGACTGATTCACAAGTTCCCGAAGAGGAACCGGAAGAAGAGTCGGAACCGGAAGAAGAATCGGAACTGGAAGAAGAATCGGAACCGGATGAAGAAATAGAACCGGTGGGGGAAATAATAAAACGGTTAAGTAAAAGAAAATCCTCAACCAACCGACCAAGGTTAATTATGGTCAATGGTGTTTCCGCCAAGGAAGCAAAATATTGGGAGGATTACCAATTCTCCGATGAATCGGATTCCGACGAGAATTCCGATGATGTTATAGAAATTACCCCAACTGAATTTAAAAAGGCAAAAGAAAATAATAAGGGAAAGGGCATAAAAATAGAGAAATCTAATTCCAACCCCGATGAACTTTATATGTATCGTCAACCCCCGAAGTCCTTAAGTTGTAACAATGACCCGGGAACCTCTAAACCACCAGGTTTTTCTAAACCAATGTGGACAACGACAGTTAGTATTAGGGGAACATCATATATCCCTAGAAACTTGGCAAAACGAACCAAAACCGAAGAAGAAGAAACGAGCGAGTCGGAATAAGATAGTTGTATTCGTGTGGTGTAATATATGTAATATAGTGTGCTTATGCTTTATGATATATGTAAAAATTGCTTGTATTAATAAGTATTTTTTTTATGAATCTAACTCTTGTCTATTTTACAGTTTAAAAACACAAAATGGATAGACAACCCAATATTTTAAGAGACCTACCCGGAGACATGATTGATGAAATCTTGTCTAGAGTCGATCAGAATTCCTCGGCACAACTATTTAAGGCGAGATCAGTTTGTAAGACATTCGAAGAACGTTCCAAGAATGTCTTGGTTTATAAGAGACTTTCGTTTGAAAGATGGGGGATATCACATTGGGAAACCCATAAGTTACGATGTGTTTACTTTGACGCATATATTGCGGGGAACCCAAATGCTATTTTACGCAACGGGTTAAGAAATTATTTTGACTCAATATATCCGAATATTGGACTTCGTGATTTAGAAAAAGCGGCTAACATGCAACATAAAGAAGCATGTTATGCTTACGGATTAGTAATGTTCACTTCTCACCAAAGTGAGAACAAGAACATCGGGCTACAACTATTAAACAAAACGTTTCCACAAGTGACGGAGTCGGTAATTGGGGTAAGAAATGAGGTTTTTAGATTGTTACGAGACTGTTGGACATTACGTAACCCTCGTCCTTTTGACGACGTTACAACACGCTGTCTTATCAACGGCCATAACGGTTATGTTCCACAAGACCAAGGATGGGAAGTAATCCTAGTAAAACCAGAATGCATGACTTGTTTCTGGACGTATGAATTACGTGTCTTTATTGCCTTTGCTGAACGACTTGTGTACTAGCTAGAATTATCTTCACAACTATCTTGTATCAAAGTTATTGCGTGCTATATTTCATGCTTTATGTAAAATAAGCGGTATTGTAAGTTTGTAAAATATTGTATAAAAGTTTGAACGCGAAATATTATTATAATCAGTTTTTCATATAGAATTGTAGTAGTTGAATTGTATATTAGCTACTAAGTATGAACTTAACGGGTAGGTACTACCCGAATTTAAGCTTATAAAACGCTAATATGAAGAAAAAGCTTTTATAAATGAGTTCATATTATGCTACGAAATACTATTAACTACTCTTAATATTCTGTATGATTAACTTGTTCCATTTGAATATTTTGAAGGAAATGGCACCGACTACTCGACACACCGTGAATATGAATGAAGAGGAATTCCGTACTTTTCTAGCTTCAAACATAGCCGCAGTACAGGCTGCGCTAAATACCAACAATAACCTTGGATCTAGCAGTACAGGAAATCGTGTAGGATGCACCTACAAAGAATTCACTGCCTACAAACCTTTGGAATTTGATGGAACCGAAGGACCGATTGGATTGAAACGGTGGACCGAGAAGGTCGAATCGGTGTTTGCCATAAGTAAGTGTACTGAAGAGGACAAAGTAAAGTACGCTACGCATACCTTCACAGGTTCTGCGTTAACATGGTGGAATACCTATCTAGAGCAAGTGGGACAAGACGATGCGTACGCACTACCGTGGTCAGCATTCAAGCACTTGATGAACGAGAAGTACCGTCCCAGAACCGAGGTCAATAAGCTCAAGACAGAACTTAGAGGGTTACGAACCCAAGGATTTGATATTACTACGTACGAAAGACGATTCACAGAATTGTGCCTATTGTGTCCGGGAGCATTCGAAGATGAGGAAGAGAAGATCGACGCATTTGTGAAAGGATTACCGGAAAGAATCCAAGAAGATATAAGTTCACACGAGCCCGCCTCTATACAACAGGCATGTAGAATGGCTCACAAACTAGTGAACCAGATTGAAGAAAGAATTAAAGAACAGACTGCTGAAGAGGCCAATGTGAAGCAAGTCAAAAGAAAGTGGGAGGAAAACGGTGATAAGAATCACCAATACAACAACAACAGCAATTACAACAATAATCGCAACAATTATCCCAACAATCGCAACATCAATCGCAACTACAACAAACGGCCCAACAACAACAACAACAACAACAACAACAATAACAACAACAACAACAACAACAACAACAACAACAACAACAACAACAGCAACTACAACAATCATCCCAATAACAATAATAACCGCAACAACAACAACAATCAGAAGCAGCTATGCCAAAGGTGTGAAAAGTATCACTCGGGGTTCTGCACCAAATTTTGTAACAAGTGTAAAAGAAATGGTCATAGCGCGGCGAAGTGTGAGGTCTACGGACCAGGGGTTAATAGAACGAAAGGAACAAATGGTGTCGGAACGAGTAATGGCGGAGCAAGTAGTGTCGGAGCAAGTTATGCCAATGTAGTTTGTTATAAATGTGGAAAACCGGGCCACATTATTAGAAATTGCCCGAACCAGGAGAACACGAATGGACAAGGCCGCGGAAGAGTTTTCAATATTAATGCGGCAGAGGCACAGGAAGACCCGGAGCTTGTTACGGGTACGTTTCTTATTGACAATAAATCTGCTTACGTTTTATTTGATTCGGGTGCAGATAGAAGCTATATGAGTAGAGATTTTTGTGCTAAATTAAGTTGTCCATTGACGCCTTTGGATAGTAAATTTTTACTCGAATTAGCAAATGGTAAATTAATTTCAGCAGATAATATATGTCGGAATCGAGAAATTAAACTGGTTAGCGAAACATTTAAGATTGATTTGATACCAGTAGAGTTAGGGAGTTTTGATGTGATAATCGGTATGGACTGGTTGAAAGAAGTGAAAGCAGAGATCGTCTGTTACAAAAATGCAATTCGCATTATACGAGAAAAAGGAAAACCCTTAATGGTGTACGGAGAAAAGGGCAACACGAAGCTACATCTTATTAGTAATTTGAAGGCACAAAAACTAATAAGAAAAGGTTGCTATGCTGTTCTAGCACACGTCGAGAAAGTACAAACTGAAGAAAAGAGCATCAATGATGTTCCCATTGCAAAAGAATTTCCCGATGTATTTCCGAAAGAATTACCGGGATTACCCCCACATCGATCTGTTGAATTTCAAATAGATCTTGTACCAGGAGCTGCACCAATAGCTCGTGCTCCTTACAGACTCGCACCCAGCGAGATGAAAGAACTGCAAAGCCAATTACAAGAACTTTTAGAGCGTGGTTTCATTCGACCAAGCACATCACCGTGGGGAGCTCCTGTTTTGTTTGTCAAGAAGAAAGATGGTACATTCAGGTTGTGTATCGACTACCGAGAGTTGAACAAACTCACCATCAAGAACCGCTACCCACTACCGAGAATCGACGACTTATTTGATCAACTACAAGGCTCGTCTGTTTATTCAAAGATTGACTTACGTTCCGGGTATCATCAAATGCGGGTGAAAGAAGATGATATTCCAAAGACTGCTTTCAGAACACGTTACGGTCATTACGAGTTTATGGTCATGCCGTTTGGTTTAACTAATGCACCGGCTGTGTTCATGGACCTTATGAACCGAGTGTGTGGACCATACCTTGACAAGTTTGTCATTGTTTTCATTGATGACATACTTATTTACTCAAAGAATGACCAAGAACACGGTGAACATTTGAGAAAGGTGTTAGAAGTATTGAGGAAGGAAGAATTGTACGCTAAGTTTTCAAAGTGTGCATTTTGGTTGGAAGAAGTTCAATTCCTCGGTCACATAGTGAACAAAGAAGGTATTAAGGTGGATCCGGCAAAGATAGAAACTGTTGAAAAGTGGGAAACCCCGAAAACTCCGAAACACATACGCCAGTTTTTAGGACTAGCTGGTTACTACAGAAGGTTCATCCAAGACTTTTCCAGAATAGCAAAACCCTTGACTGCATTAACGCATAAAGGGAAGAAATTTGAATGGAATGATGAACAAGAGAAAGCGTTTCAGTTATTGAAGAAAAAGCTAACTACGGCACCTATATTGTCATTGCCTGAAGGGAATGATGATTTTGTGATTTATTGTGATGCATCAAAGCAAGGTCTCGGTTGTGTATTAATGCAACGAACGAAGGTGATTGCTTATGCGTCTAGACAATTGAAGATTCACGAACAAAATTATACGACGCATGATTTGGAATTAGGCGCGGTTATTTTTGCATTAAAGACTTGGAGGCACTACTTATATGGGGTCAAAAGTATTATATATACCGACCACAAAAGTCTTCAACACATATTTAATCAGAAACAACTGAATATGAGGCAGCGTAGGTGGATTGAATTGTTGAATGATTACGACTTTGAGATTCGTTACCACCCGGGGAAGGCAAATGTGGTAGCCGATGCCTTGAGCAGGAAGGACAGAGAACCCATTCGAGTAAAATCTATGAATATAATGATTCATAATAACCTTACTACTCAAATAAAGGAGGCGCAACAAGGAGTTTTAAAAGAGGGAAATTTAAAGGATGAAATACCCAAAGGATCGGAGAAGCATCTTAATATTCAGGAAGACGGAACCCGGTATAGGGCTGAAAGGATTTGGGTACCAAAATTTGGAGATATGAGAGAAATGGTACTTAGAGAAGCTCATAAAACCAGATACTCAATACATCCTGGAACGGGGAAGATGTACAAGGATCTCAAGAAACATTTTTGGTGGCTGGGTATGAAAGCCGATGTTGCTAAATACGTAGGAGAATGTTTGACGTGTTCTAAGGTCAAAGCTGAGCATCAGAAACCATCAGGTCTACTTCAACAACCCGAAATCCCGGAATGGAAATGGGAAAACATTACCATGGATTTCATCACTAAATTGCCAAGGACTGCAAGTGGTTTTGATACTATTTGGGTAATAGTTGATCGTCTCACCAAATCAGCACACTTCTTGCCAATAAGGGAAGATGACAAGATGGAGAAGTTAGCACGACTGTATTTGAAGGAAGTCATCTCCAGACATGGAATACCAATCTCTATTATCTCTGATAGGGATGGCAGATTTATTTCAAGATTCTGGCAGACATTACAGCAAGCATTAGGAACTCGTCTAGACATGAGTACTGCCTATCATCCACAAACTGATGGGCAGAGCGAAAGGATGATACAAACGCTTGAAGACATGCTACGAGCATGTGTTATTGATTTCGGAAACAGTTGGGATCGACATCTACCATTAGCAGAATTTTCCTACAACAACAGCTACCATTCAAGCATTGAGATGGCGCCGTTTGAAGCACTTTATGGTAGAAAGTGCAGGTCTCCGATTTGTTGGGGTGAAGTGGGGGATAGACAGATTACGGGTCCGGAGATTATACAAGAAACTACCGAGAAGATCATCCAAATTCAACAACGGTTGAAAACCGCCCAAAGTCGACAAAAGAGCTACGCTGACATTAAAAGAAAAGATATAGAATTTGAAATTGGAGAGATGGTCATGCTTAAAGTTGCACCTTGGAAAGGCGTTGTTCGATTTGGTAAACGAGGGAAATTAAATCCAAGGTATATTGGACCATTCAAGATTATTGATCGTGTCGGACCAGTAGCTTACCGACTTGAGTTACCTCAACAACTCGCGGCTGTACATAACACTTTCCACGTCTCGAATTTGAAGAAATGTTTTGCTAAAGAAGATCTCACTATTCCGTTAGATGAAATCCAAATCAACGAAAAACTTCAATTCATCGAAGAACCCGTCAAAATAATGGATCGTGAGGTTAAAAGACTTAAGCAAAACAAGATACCAATTGTTAAGGTTCGATGGAATGCTCGTAGAGGACCCGAGTTCACCTGGGAGCATGAAGTTCAGATGAAGAAGAAATACCCGCATCTATTTCCAGAAGATTCGTCAACACCTTCAACAGCTTAAAATTTCGGGACGAAATTTATTTAACGGGTAGGTACTGTAGTGACCCGAACTTTTCCATGTTTATATATATTAATTGAGATTGATATTTACATGATTAAATGTTTCCAACATGTTAAGCAATCAAACTTGTTAAGACTTGATTAATTGAAATATGTTTCATATAGACAATTGACCACCCAAGTTAACCGGTGATTCACGAACGTTAAAACTTGTAAAAACTATATGATGATATATATATGGATATATATATAGTTAACATGATACTATGATAAGTAAACATATCATTAAGTATATTAACAATGAACTACATATGTAAAAACAAGACTACTAACTTAATGATTTTTAAACGAGACATATATGTAACGATTATCGTTGTAAAGACATTTAATGTATATATATCATATTAAGAGATATTCATACATGATAATATCATGATAATATAATAATTTAAAATCTCATTTGATATTATAAACATTGGGTTAACAACATTTAACAAGATCGTTAACCTAAAGGTTTCAAAACAACACTTACATGTAACGACTAACGATGACTTAACGACTCAGTTAAAATGTATATACATGTAGTATTTTAATATGTATTTATACACTTTTGAAAGACTTCAATACACTTATCAAAATACTTTTACTTAACAAAAATGCTTACAATTACATCCTCGTTCAGTTTCATCAACAATTCTACTCGTATGCACCCGTATTCGTACTCGTACAATACACAGCTTTTAGATGTATGTACTATTGGTATATACACTCCAATGATCAGCTCTTAGCAGCCCATGTGAGTCACCTAACACATGTGGGAACCATCATTTGGCAACTAGCATGAAATATCTCATAAAATTACAAAAATATGAGTAATCATTCATGACTTATTTACATGAAAACAAAATTACATATCCTTTATATCTAATCCATACACCAACGACCAAAAACACCTACAAACACTTTCATTCTTCAATTTTCTTCATCTAATTGATCTCTCTCAAGTTCTATCTTCAAGTTCTAAGTGTTCTTCATATATTTTACAAGTTCTAGTTACATAAAATCAAGAATACTTTCAAGTTTGCTAGCTCACTTCCAATCTTGTAAGGTGATCATCCAACCTCAAGAAATCTTTGTTTCTTACAGTAGGTTATCATTCTAATACAAGGTAATAATCATATTCAAACTTTGGTTCAATTTCTATAACTATAACAATCTTATTTCAAGTGATGATCTTACTTGAACTTGTTTTCGTGTCATGATTCTGCTTCAAGAACTTCGAGCCATCCAAGGATCCATTGAAGCTAGATCCATTTTTCTCTTTTACAGTAGGTTTATCCAAGGAACTTAAGGTAGTAATGATGTTCATAACATCATTCGATTCATACATATAAAGCTATCTTATTCGAAGATTTAAACTTGTAATCACTAGAACATAGTTTAGTTAATTCTAAACTTGTTCGCAAACAAAAGTTAATCCTTCTAACTTGACTTTTAAAATCAACTAAACACATGTTCTATATCTATATGATATGCTAACTTAATGATTTAAAACCTGGAAACACGAAAAACACCGTAAAACAGGATTTACGCCGTCGTAGTAACACCGCGGGCTGTTTTGGGTTAGTTAATTAAAAACTATGATAAACTTTGATTTAAAAGTTGTTATTCTGAGAAAATGATTTTTATTATGAACATGAAACTATATCCAAAAATTATGGTTAAACTCAAAGTGGAAGTATGTTTTCTAAAATGGTCATCTAGACGTCGTTCTTTCGACAGAAATGACTACCTTTACAAAAACGACTTGTAACTTATTTTTCCGACTATAAACCTATACTTTTCTGTTTAGATTCATAAAATATAGTTCAATATGAAACCATAGCAATTTGATTCACTCAAAACGGATTTAAAATGAAGAAGTTATGGGTAAAACAAGATTGGATAATTTTTCTCATTTTAGCTACGTGAAAATTGGTAACAAATCTATTCCAACCATAACTTAATCAACTTGTATTGTATATTATGTAATCTTGAGATACCATAGACACGTATACAATGTTTCGACCTATCATGTCGACACATCTATATATATTTCGGAACAACCATAGACACTCTATATGTGAATGTTGGAGTTAGCTATACAGGGTTGAGGTTGATTCCAAAATATATATAGTTTGAGTTGTGATCAATACTGAGATACGTATACACTGGGTCGTGGATTGATTCAAGATAATATTTATCGATTTATTTCTGTACATCTAACTGTGGACAACTAGTTGTAGGTTACTAACGAGGACAGCTGACTTAATAAACTTAAAACATCAAAATATATTAAAAGTGTTGTAAATATATTTTGAACATACTTTGATATATATGTATATATTGTTATAGGTTCGTGAATCAACCAGTGGCCAAGTCTTACTTCCCGACGAAGTAAAAATCTGTGAAAGTGAGTTATAGTCCCACTTTTAAAATCTAATATTTTTGGGATGAGAATACATGCAGGTTTTATAAATGATTTACAAAATAGACACAAGTACGTGAAACTACATTCTATGGTTGAATTATCGAAATCGAATATGCCCCTTTTTATTAAGTCTGGTAATCTAAGAATTAGGGAACAGACACCCTAATTGACGCGAATCCTAAAAATAGATCTATCGGGCCCAACAAGCCCCATCCAAAGTACCGGATGCTTTAGTACTTCGAAATTTATATCATATCCGAAGGGTGTCCCGGAATGATGGGGATATTCTTATATATGCATCTTGTTAATGTCGGTTACCAGGTGTTCACCATATGAATGATTTTATCTCTATGTATGGGATGTGTATTGAAATATGAAATCTTGTGGTCTATTATTATGATTTGATATATATAGGTTAAACCTATAACTCACCAACATTTTTGTTGACGTTTTAAGCATGTTTATTCTCAGGTGATTATTAAGAGCTTCCGCTGTCGCATACTTAAATAAGGACGAGATTTGGAGTCCATGCTTGTATGATATTGTGTAAAAACTGCATTCAAGAAACTTGTTTTGTTGTAACATATTTGTATTGTAAACCATTATGTAATGGTCGTGTGTAAACAGGATATTTTAGATTATCATTATTTGATAATCTACGTAAAGCTTTTTAAACCTTTATTGATGAAATAAAGGTTATGGTTTGTTTTAAAATGAATGCAGTCTTTGAAAAACGTCTCATATAGAGGTCAAAACCTCGCAACGAAATTAATTAATATGGAACGTTTTTAATCAATAAGAACGGGACATTTCATTCGGTGTAGGTAAACTCAGGAGCTTTAGACTACTTTGATGAGCTCGCAACGTCAGTAGCTGATGTTTTGGGTTCCTTCCTCTTGGGTGAGGAAGTCTTAACAGTAGGAGGTTCTGGTTCCTCCTCAAGCTCTTCAGGCTCAGAATCATCCTCGAGACTACAAATGATCCCAACAACATCGTAATCCTTCTTGGACTCTCTATTCTTAGGCTCATGCTCTTCTTCCTCTTCGGGTTCGAACTCTTCCTCGGGTTCCCCTTCAGAAGATTCCTCTCCCTCGATAGTTTCCTCAACAAGGATCTCTTCATCATCTTCCTCATTGTCCCCATCATAGTTAACATCAATTTGGGATTCTTCTACAAGTGGTGAGTGTGGTGGAGTAGCAGGCACGTAAAACGGTGATGCGGTCGGTGTGGCCGGTACATAAACTGGTGATGTTGGTGGAGTAACGGGTCCATAAGTCAGTGTACGGACAAATCCTTCAGAGTTGGATCCCTTGGAGTCAGAAATGACGATTGGGTTATAGCTCGACATCCTAAAAGAAAGGAAGTAAGAGGATTAGAGTGATTCTAAAGAAGACGTAAATGCAAGATATAAGGAGGGTATAGTAAGGAAAGCATAGAAATGCGGATAGCACTTAAAACTAAAGCAAGAATATAGACAAATAAGAAAAGCACGTAAACTAAAGCAGGAAAGGTTATAGTCCTATAGATTGCTAACGCACTCTAACTAGCAATAAGGCACACATAAAATGCAATCCTGGTTCTCTATAATAACCTATGCTCTGATACTTATCTGTCACACCCCAAATAGGGTCAGGGGTAAATGTGACCTTTCAATACCAAAACACAAGTATATAACGATAACGACTCTAAATGAGACGTTTTATAAAAACATAAATTGTATTGCAGCGGAATAAAAATGAAGTTTTATATCATAATCCAAGAATAAATGTCAAATGTTTAATAAGTAATAAAATGTAATATGCGAGACTCCAATGCAAGGCAGCACACATATAGCAATCATCATCAGCACATAAGCTAATCATTACCTGAGACAAAACATGCTTAAAAGTCAACACAAAGGTTGAGTGAACGACATAGGTTTAATAATTGAAATATAGATTTTTAGACCACAAGATTTAGTTTAAAATATTAAAAGTAATTAATATGCCATGAGTTATAATATCGAGCTAAACACTAAAACCCCTGACACTGCGCGTGTGTCAGTAATCATTATTATGTACCCCCTTGACGATCTGTCAATGGGTAGAGACGTCGCTCTCAATAGGCCTATTCACAATAATTAAGCTTGCCACATTCTAATTTCAGCAATTAACGATATTACATCGGGGATTTGCATGTAAGAATACAAGTCAACAAAAGTCTCATGAAGTTGCATATCAAAAAGTTTAGGCACTTGTATCTAAATTATAAATCATTTAAAAACAAGCATGTGTCTCACCCCAAGATTTATAAAATTCAATAAAATATGTAAAAGCGGGGCTATGAAGTTCACCTTAAAATAGCACATTGATGAATATCCACAATCGGAAATAGAAACAGAGACCTCAACCTAGAGATGTAGAAATTCAATCAGAAGTTGTCCAAATGACAATGAAAATCCTAAGTGAACTTAAGAGTTATTTTACAAGTGTTTGCGTGTCCACCATAATCAAGTTTAGACCTTGTACAACTTACGCAAACCTCGATGCTATCAAATAAGTCCGGAATGACCAGATGTAACCGGGGGCTAGGACTCTTGATCAGAAACTATGTCATGACATTCGAGATCCACAACCTTATCCTATAATGGCAACCTAGACATCGTTCACTTACGACCGTAAGTAGCAGTGAAGTTTGTATAAATCGTACCTTCATCGGTATGATTATAGCATTCATTTATTATGTGTGTATATAAATACAACACTTAATAGATTACTTGTATATATAATTATAGTTCATGTTATATATGTATATATAATAAGTTTTTTCAATCATTATTATTTATTTTATTTATTATATATTAATTAGTTGTTTAAATTATATTGTATATTAATAGTTATACCACATACATAAATATTTTCCTTTTTATGTTATTATATTAATATATAACTACTATTGTTATAACAAGTATATATAATATAATATATATTATATTTAATTATTTAATATTATTCTTTATTTGTATTTATTACATATATATATATATATATATATATATATATATATATATATATATATATATATATATATATATATATATATATATATATATATATACATTATAAGTTAACTTAATATATAAGTTATTATTATTTAATAATTAATATTGACGTTTATTATTAATTACATATCTCTGAAATAATAATTAATTATTATATATTATATTTATATATATATATCATATATATATATATATATATATACAACACAAATTCATAATTACTTAAATAAATACAAAACAACTAAGGTTATAATTTTCTCAGATCTTTTTCAGATAATAAACCTTTATAAAAATTTTCTATTCTAATATTATATTTATTTTGTATTTATCTTGTTATCTATTTTCGGTATATATACAATAGAAGCTAAATTACAAAATAAATACTAATTTGACCCAATAATTATTTTTATAATTTTTGAAGGTCTAGGTTATTATATAATAAACTTAGAAAAACTTTTATATAATTTTTATTTACTTTTTTTATATTTATTAGAAATTTTACATTGTTTCTATGATTAATAATACATAATTCGTATTTAATTATAAATAATATTTCAAAAATTATTTTTATACGTCCAAACACTGTTTCAAATAGTTTTCAAAATTTTATTACTGTTTTTGATATTTAAAATAATTTATAACCCTTTTATGTATGTATATGTATGTATATATATATATATATATATATATATATATATATATATATATATATATATATATATATATATATATATATATATATATATATATATATATATATATATATCGATCGGTAAACAAATAAATAGAGAATAATTATATATAACAATATATAAATTAGGTTTTCGACTTTAATAATTATTATATGCTTATTACTTTCTGTAAAAATTATTTTTACTAATTTTAAGTATTTAGATTAACTAAATCCAATTCTTATACATATATTGATTATATAGAAATTGTTTTTAATTATTTTAGAATATATAAACATGATATAAATTCGAAAAATTATTTTTTCCAGATCTCATAATACTTATTAATAATTATCATGTACAATTCATAATTTATAAAAGTATATATATATATATATATATATATATATATATATATATATATATATATATATATATATATATATATATATATATATATATATATATCGACTGAAAACAACAACACAAAAATAACTTTTAATCTGAAAAAGTAATTTTTATAGATCATATTCTTCATATTGATAATTATCATACAAAGTTTATATTTAATTAAGTTGTAAATAATTTAATACAATTATTATTATTGTTATTGTTTTTGGCCAGAAAAAGAAAAGAAAAAAAAATCGAAAAAAAAGAAAGAAAGAAAAAGAAAAAAAAAACTTACAAAAATTTAGGGTTTTGATGGAGCTCTCAATTTATGAATAAATTTTTTTTGTGAAGCATAGATGGGTATTTATAATGCATAATTACTTGAAAAACAAAAATACATTATATATGGAAATAATACATTTAATTTAATTTTTCTTTTTTTTATTTGGCCGACTTAGAGGTATATATATATATTTTTTTTATTTTATGAAAGGAACATTCTAGACCATCATATTTTATTTGTAATTATCTTTTATTATTTATTTTATATTAACCAATTTTTATTACATATAATATATATATATATATATATATATATATATATATATATATATATATATATATATCGGTATTTATATAACATAAATGTTTATTTTATAACTTTTATATTTATTACACAAAACTTATACATTTTACATATGTATACTTATATATACTCTTATACATTATTTATACGTATTAATTTATATATAAAACATACTTATATTTTTATTATTATAATAATAATATATATACTAGGGTTAGGGTTTTTAGTTCATTAAATGCGAGTATTAATTAAGTTCATAAATTCTAACTGGATAACAACCCTAAAATCAATACATGAAACAATCAAGTAAAACCCTAAGGGCATTTTGGTCATTTTAGAATAGAAAAATGAGGGTTGTTATAATCACTTATCTACATTCGTACGGTTGCAGATGCATCCGTACGGTTACAAGTCCATTTGTACGGTTACATCATGTATCCGTACGGTTGCAAGTCCACAGCCCGGTTACACAAACACTATTGCATATGTACGGTTGCACGTACACCCGTACAGTTGTATGTTTTATCCGTCAGTTGCAAGATGCATCCGTACGATTATGTTCATCGAGCAACATCAGTAGAAACTGACGAGTTTCGAACCAAAATTACTCAATCTCGTTTCCAAACTTGTTTTTGACCCAGATCCACACACAACAAGTTAGGAAAACGTTTAGGGACTTAAACCCTCTAAATTTAAGCATCAACAACACTAAATTAGCTAGATTTGACTCAAAATCCAATTTGACAAAACTTAACTCAAAAACCACATAAATCCACCAATTTGAATCTGAAAATCATAGATTGTTACCTTGAAATGATCACGAAAACAGTAGTAACAAGTCTCACAACACAATTGTAAATCCCAAAACGAGATTAAGATTTTAGGGTTTTCAAGTGGAAGAGAGTTAGGTACGGGGTGTATAGAAGTTTCAAGAATAAATGAGAAAATGAGTTGCCCTATACACATAAAAGGGTTAAAAACTCATACTCCATCACACATGGGTATTTACCAGTTATGTGTTATCTTTCGTACTTAATTTGACAACCCTAACTAAGTCCAAATTAAATAAACGAACTTGTTATGTGACCCTTGTCACAAACTGGTCTTAACCAAATAATAAAATAATTGTAATCATTTAATTAAAATAAATGCATAATTAACCACACAATTATGCCTAAGGGCAAAGAGGTCATCTTACATCCAAGCCCGGTATCAGGATGTTACAATAATAGTACTCGTGTCAAAAGTAGAAAGCATTTGTAAACAACTTGTATTCTCATCCCAAAATAAGTAAGTAAAAGTGGGATTATAGACTCACCTTGCGTGCACGGTAAAGATAGTCAAAGTAGTACGTAGACCAGACGATTACACACGCAACCTAATCATTTAGATTGTTCAAGTAAGTTTATAACACCACACTATGTTATCCTATAGTGTACATGTTGTTTTATAGCTTGGACCGACTCGGTAAGGTTGTAAAAGTCAACACATAGTCAACATAGCTCATGCAAGTCAACAAAAGTCAAACTTTGTCAAAGTATTCAACAAAGTCAAACACCTTAGTAAGTTATATAATCTTAGTCAATGAGTCAACCTTATGTTAATTAACAAGTTTTAGATCACAGTTTGTCATTTATGGGTTTACTAGTTATCGTGTCATTTCACGTTCATGCAAGTCATGCAAATCAACAGGCATAATTCACAACTCATAAATCATGGAAATGTGGTTCACTCCAAATAAAAAGAACATGTTATAAGCTTTCTAAAAAGTCTAGCCATGCCCTTTAATGATTTCTATAACTCATGTTACATATAATTTTTATCAAGTCAGTTTCTGCACGCGCAACAGTTTTGTTTCATTTACCATTTATTCTAGAAAAATGTAATTGACACATGGCCAGTGGAATATGATCACTAGCATCCCAAAGTTTAAGTGGTAAAAATATCGAAGCTTTTTGTTTAGCCAATTGGTACAGTTTTGCAAAGGAAGTCGGACGTTCCGATTTGGACAAGATCCAAACACATCGTTTTAGGACACATGTATCACACAATGTATAATGTTTCACATGTTGACATAATATGATTTTTAACATCTAAATATCAACATATCAGAAGAAAAAGTCTCCAATCAACTTCTAATTCATGTTAGACCAAACTTTGTGCACACGAGAAAAGATTTGACTCTATTCATGTAGTCATTTTCGGACGCGATTATCCGGACATCTAAGAACAATTAGCATGCATAATCTATATGAAAATTGAAGTACTAATCATTCACTTTTTAGAATTCAAAATCTTATATTCCAGAAGTTATTTTAAATTGGTCGTTCACATCAGTTTTAAGTGTTAATTAACAAAAGTAGTCGCAAACAATCAATCTCGCATAACATGAGCATTACGGATCTGATTCACATGATTCTTAAGTCTAACTTGAGTGATTTTTAATTATCTTTCGGTTGGTAAATAAGCATTTAAATTAGAAAATTTGTATTTAATGCATAATCATGTCAAAACTTCATTTAAGCATAACGAGAGCAATTCATAACGAAATCAAGTGATTCTTATGAGCAAACTTATTAATTTTTCGATAGATTTCCATCTAAATACATATTACCTACTGATTTTGTGCGAAACATATAGTTTAGATCAGATTCAAAAACTAATTTCACATAAAATGTGATGACCCGAGAATTTCCGACCAAATTTAAACTTGATCTTTATAAGATTCTGACACGATAAGCAAAGTCTATTAAATCAAGTCTCAAAAGTTTTGAACTATTTCATATATTCATTTGACTTTTGACTGTTCTCGACGATTCACGAACGATTAATTGTAAATAGATATGTATATATATATAGATATAATTATATAATTATATATATAAATAATTATAATTTTAAATATATTAACAAACCATTATATGCTTTTGGTGTTATATATAAATATCTATATGTTAAACTGTAAAAACATTTGAAATTAATGATATGATTTATTATATAATTGTGTTTGTTTTGTTTAATCTTATCATACTACAAATATCTTATATTATATATATACCACACAAATATGCATAACACTCATCAACTCACTCAACTTTTAAGAAACCCATTAGTCAAGTAGTCTATATACTTGTTTATTCTATGGAATTTAATCAGTGAATCCATAATATATATATATATATATATATATATATATATATATATATATATATATATATATATATATCCTTTAGACTCGACTTTAAATTGTTAAGCAATTCATAATATAATAAAGATTAAAAACGTTGGTATAATAATAATGGCTACTAAATAAATGTGCACATTCTTTTATTTCTTTAATATAATATGATTAATGATTATATCATATTATATATTCATGATACATGCAACTTTGAATTATTAACTTCAAACAACCACAAGCATACAAATTTACTATCCGCTTTTTAATTTTCTTCAAACCCCACACACCATCAATAATTACAAATTATTTCTATTCTTCTGCAATTTGTATACAAAGAGGTAGACAAGAAATAGACATCCACTAATTTTCTATATATCATTTACGTTGCAAGAGTTTCCACAACACAACACGTACTTACTTATCGAATCTTTCTCCTTCCTTACTCTTATTCGACTCACTTTGGCCGAGAACTACATCAACCAAACACCCACCAGGCAACTCTAGCTATACCGCAATGGCTTCTGTACTGCTTCAGACGAGCATCCTTGAGACCACCACCTTTAGTCACCCATCGAACCACCATATCCGTTTGAACCACCCTACACACCACTTTTCATCACCAAACCCACCTTGAATCTCCTTGGTTCATGTTTGGTCCTCTTCTTCACCATATAACCTGTAGAATCACAATCACTCCCAAACTCACAAATACATTATTATGCAATCACAGAAGGTAAAATAATATGATTACCAAAGATGATGAAAATGAACCGTAAACCCTCACCTTCTCAATCAACACCTTCCACCACCATATGTAGTTTTGTTTTTACAACTGGGATCAATTATCAAAGAATGCCACAACCACTACTGCAGTTCACTTTCTGTTGATCGACACCAACACAAGTTGCTACACTGCAGGCCCTGTTTTGATCAATCTGTTTTACTGCTACTTACGTTTCCTGCATTGCATATAAGCACCACGAATACATCATATACCTGTTTCTGTCCAGGGTGAGAACACCACCACAACCTATCAATAAACTAAAAATTGCTGCTACTCCTATTCTCTACCTACAGCCAGAATAGGCTGCTAACTATAATCCTTGGTGAATATCAATCAGGTAAAAATCAACAAGACCTCAAGTATTATTCAAATTCTAAGTTTTTTTTTTATCATATTACCTTCCAGATGTGCCTCAAGAAATTATTAGATCGGTACTTGTATTAGATTATAAAACCCATAATAACTGATGTGCTGGATCGTAACCTTTATTTTGAACGGATTTGAGTTGTTTTGTTACACGAATTGATTTATTGTATATGTGGTATTTTATTGAATTCAGGTTGATTTCACACATATATAGGCAACTAGTCCTATCCGTGTAGTTTAGTTTGTCAGTAAATCCGATTCGTTCCACAGGGAGATGGAGTGTTTAATGGTTTTTAATAGTCTTTGATGTCAAACTTAATTAAAGGGGGTTTTGGATTAGGAATTTATAAAATAACAGTAAAAGAAAATAACTTAAACTAATTTACTAAATAAAATTACAAGATTACAATAATTAACTTAAAAAGGAACTAAATGAAATTATACTAATTATGATGCATTAATTATATTACTAAATGGTAATTAGTAAAATAGTAACTTTTAATAAAACTATATGTTTAGAATTTTGTTTTGAGTAATTATAATATAAATTTATTTAAATTAACTAAATGATATTTTTAATAAGATTAATACAAATTAATAGGAATTGAAATAATTAACTAATTATAAACTAATTACAAATTATAAACTTATAATAATTAACACTAATTAGTAGGTTTTAAACATGTATTAAAGTATTTTATAATAAGTAATATAAATTATGTAATAATAACTTAAATATAATAATTAAAATAACTAAAAACCCTAATTTTGCCCTAACAAAAAGTTGATGTGCTGGATCGTGTCTTGTACATACGCTTTTTGCGTATTTATACGCGTATCGCGTATAATTTAAAACCTACGCGAATTGTGTGAATCTGGTCGTACAGTTTGAATTACAGGCATACGCGTTTCGCGTATACCATACACGATTCGCGTATGATATATAAACTGTGACAAACAGTCTGTTACGAAGTTTAAATGTTTTTATGTATATTTTTTATATTTTGTAATAATAATTCGTAAATAATAATAATAATACTTTTATAATAAATATAAATGGGATAAATGGGAGTGTTTACTTAAATGTGTCACCCCTAGGTCCATGGATTGTTTTGAGTTTACGCCCTATTTAAAATGTTTTAGTAATAAACTTTATATTTTTCTTTCGAAAAAATATAAGGTTACAACTAACTAAAATAAATCTAATTTTCATCGGATTCTTTTTAGATAGCTACTATTCCTTAAGTATTTAAATTGTGACCTAGCCTAGTTTTGACTTTCGCCAATACCCAAATCGTAACGGTTTCCCTTTTTACAATTTCACTGTCATATAATTATTGATATTACCCAAACCACCGAAGTTTATTTCTAAATTGGTGTTAATAACTTATCCATAAATTCGTCTAGATCATTTTAATGTTGAAGCTTAGTTTATGTAAATAAAAACAACTTTCGTTATTTAAATTTAATAAATTAAGTGGCAAGGGTTAAATACCTAATTACACAATAATGGTTCTTTTAACTAGGCTCAATATTAAAAATACTAAAGTTACATTTTAACTTTTACAATTGATAACAATCCATTTCACTAGGGGCTCTACATCTAAGCAAACACTAAGGAAATTTAGCTATTCATTACACTAGGGTAAACATAAAAATATAGATATGCAGACATAATAACAACGATAATTTTAACAGAGTAAACTTACTAAAAATTCTTCACTTTCATTAACTTCAAACGGTAGAAAAATTACAATAATAACACCCTTTTCACGCGTACAATATTACCCTTAATCACGAACAATACACCCTAAATATTTGAAACTATCCTAAATATTAAATATTGAAACTGAATGAAAATAATGCGGAGTACTAAAATTAATTTACAGTAATATGTGTATAGTAATTGTGTTCTTTGATATCTTTTGTCTAAAAATGTGTCCTTGATTCTGTTGATAGTACTCCGTATTTAACATGTATCTTCAAGTAGTAGGTAGGCTTGTTGATTCCTTGCTGTACCACATTTGAGAAAAAGAATTGGTTTTTAAAACATAAAGCAGCCGCCCTTATCTGATAAATGATTAAACTCGGCCTAACATTACGCGTTTCATGTAGAGGTCACACGATTCTCGTAAGGCTAAATAACTACGCGTTTCGTGTAAGCCTACACGATTCGCGTATGGGTATCTTGCAGTTTTCATATTTTTATTTTTTTCGTTTGTTCTCTGTTGATCCCGTATCGATGTGTACCATTTTAGACGACTTGTGTAACCTTTTTCTTCAGTCTTCTTCGTTCTTGAATTCGGATAAACGTTTCTTGATATAAATTTGGTTAAAACCCATCGTTTTATCGTCGTTTCTTCAAACTTCAAGCTCGTGTCTGCTTTTGTCTTTTTTCTTGAATATTATACATTGAATGTCTTTTTAAATGATAAAAGCTAATGAAATATAACTGATATTGCGTCGAATAATATGTATGTTTGGAGCAATATCAAAATACCCTACACTTGAACGTTGCTTGTCCTCAAGCAATTACATCTTTTAACAGAATTAGAACATTATATATATCTTCTTATCGAACATTAGATCACACAACACACACTACACGAAATGAAACACACGCTATATGGAATAAGTTTAGAAACACTACACAATTTTTATTGAATCACACGCACACCACACGAAACGAAATTCTAACAACAGAAACAAACATAAAACTCGTGATTAGGGTTTAAAAATTTGGATCCTTAGGGGAAATTGGACCTTGCGAAAATGTTTTATGATTTTATAAAATGTCATGCTAGCTTTTACACTAGACACGTTTTCCGGTTTTAACCTCAAATTCCGGTTGAGGGTAACTGAAAACCGAAGTCTCAGTCGGCGATTAGCAAGCTATTCGCCCCCATGATTGTAGTATCATGGAACTTGAAGCCGAATGTCCAAAAAAAATGGTTTTACACAAATATAATTAATAAAATAGCATAAGTTTTAGAACAAAATTATATCGTGTCCAAACATCATCGGTGAACCATGAGTTTGCACACCTCAATTTGTTATGGCATATGTATATTGACCGCGGTCAAACATAGATGCGGTTAATCTTTACGGAGATCATCCATCTGGGGATTAGATTCATTAGTCTTAAAAGCTAATTTGCATTGTGCCCCCCCATTGTACGAGACAGATCCATCTCATGGTTAGGATAAGTCTGACCACCAAAAACCCTGTTTGATGCTGAGGTTAGGTGGATTTCCAGTCGATTTTAGGGATGACTTTACAAGATTTTTCGTCAACCTACAGCTGTTCTGGACTACATCTTCTAACATAAGTTAGCAAGTGTGTCAATTTGGAAGACTTTACTTCCTTACGGGATGGACTTGATTCATCCTCTATTACTCGTGATAATGGAATATTCAGGTTTATACATTCCAAAGCAATGATATCTGCAATAACTTCATAGAAACATGTGATAAATGGTTCTCAACATAAGGTTTTATAAATTCTTGTTATAATTGGTTTTCTTTTATAGGTTTTAAACAAATAAACTTATGCGTTTTTAATGTATTGAGACGATAATTTCGGTTTTTGACACCTATGCTTTAATCGCTCGTAGTTACCTTAAAAATTCATTTGATATATTTGTTTAAAAATTTTATAGATCTTGATAAAAATCACCAAATTATAAGTTCTCGAGAATTTATATATTCTCACCCCACAGTTAAGATTATGTAATGCCCTCATTACATAAAATCAGATAATAATGTATAAATTTGAGAGGACAAAAAGTGTAAAGTATTTGGAACATCCTTTGTTAACCGTTTTGGATTTTCAAATTGTTTTACCTATGATTATATCCAACGTTTGTATCACAATGTAATTCGATGTTTTGTTTAGTCTAATTGCATTTTCTTCTGTACCTGTCAAAACCATGTTAAAAACATACAAAACATGGGGTTGTACTTCAATCGTACAAAACAATTTTTACCCCACACTAATTTCATACTAATATATAATAAAACATAAGAAACATAAAAAGTATCAATACACACCATACAATTATGTTATTACAAACCATAAAAATAAAAATGTTTTAAAGAATAGAACTAGTTAAATGGATTCCAAAACGGGCCTCCCTGTTCGCCTTCTTACTGTTGCTGTCGCTGCCGTTGTTCGTTTAGGCGTTGTTCCTCGTAGAAACGCCTATATGCATCCTGACTCGCGACTATGGCGGCGTTATGGTCATATGGTGGAGGTAGAGGGTCATTGGGTGTCTGCCATTGGGGGTATGAAGGATAGGCTGAGGGTGCGTAATTCTGCGGGTTAGACGCGTATAAATATGCCTGATGATGCGCCCACTCTAATTGTGCTCCCTGACCCCTCTGATCGTATCGGATGTTAGACAGAATATTATACTGATCTGTTTGGGTATGCCTAATATCCCCCAATTGCCGAGATAAAGCAGTATACTGGTCTTCTGATCTCACTCCCCAGTTTTGATATGAGTTACGTACATCTAAACTCAATGCGTTAAAAGAATTTTGGAGCATATCAAAATCAGAAGTACCTGTATGAGACGAGCTAGCCTGATCTGTCTCTCTGCGTCTCCTCCTAGCTTCCCTCGCGGGTTCATCATCCTCCTCCATAGGTGCGTGAGCAGCAACTTCCTGTTGCCTTAAACTACGTACCCCACCCCTCACACGTATAGCCTTAGCTGTCTTATACACCTCCAATCCTAAAGTACGAACCCGTTGATCTATCGGCTGGATTGGAGGATCTAATTCGTTCGGGTTGAGACCGAACCAGGCTGCCAAACACGTAACATAGTGACCCCCCGACATGTCACTGGATCCTCGAGCACCCTTACCTATATGGGCCAAAAAGTAGGCCACTCCATAGGGTATACTAATAAACGTATCCCTGTTTCTAATTGCATCCAAATACCAAAGGTCCACATAATTAATCTTATCTGTATTAAGGAATGCCCTTTGGTTAATTGTGTTCGCTATAAATTTATGAATTATGCGATAGCGAACATCATTGATCTTAAGGTATGATTCTTGGCCTGCTACATATGTATTCTTTTGGGAAAAAGAACGCCAGACGCTCAAAGAATCATAATCTCCTGTATACCTAGCTCCTGTAAAAATATATTCCCAAAAACCTGGAGCATTTATCTCATTACCGTCGTAAATCCCTAAAGCCAAAGTCATGTCGCCTAGGGACATTACTCTATCTACCCCACCCAGTCGAAATTGTAGAAATCTAGTATCTTCGATATTTTCCGGGTTTATATTCATCCTAACGGTAGAGTAAAATTCCAAACACAATTCTCTATATACAGGAGAATTCAATCTAAACAATTTCTCAAAGTCATTATAATACCTAATTTCCCCAAATTCATTCGTGAAACTTTGGGTTAAAATTTCCCTTATCGGTGTATCTAAGTTGACTGGGTCTCCTAGGGGATCCCAATCAACAACGTAAACTGGAGAGATGGTTCGATTTACCAGAATGAGTAAATCCTTAACTTTTTGCACCCTTTGATGTAATTCATTAGGAAATTGCAGGATCGGGTGTAGGTTCAAGAGTTGTTGTTCCATTTCGGGGGTAACTTGATCTTGTGCTTGTTGTTGGTTAAATGCCCTCATTCTAAATGGTACCTGCATAACATTTTAAAACAAGAAAATCATCCCAATAGGATGTGTTAATGTTAGCAAAGAGTCTAAATTCAACCTACAAACTTGTTTTCAACACCACATGAATCAATTTATTTCAACAACTTTGGAAGTTTTAGTTCTATGATTCAAAACAAAACAAAAACAAACCAAAAATCATAAATCAAAAATCAAGTTTCATATGCAAAGTTTAATTCACAAGTGAAAACACGCAATTTATCTAAGTGTATCTAATTCAATTCAATCACATTGCGTGTATTTCAGCTTCTAAACAATCCTTAATAGCATTAAAGTTCATACTTGATTCATTAAAATGACAAAAACTATCAAATCATACTAAAATTAAAAATTACAAAATCAAACAAACAAAATCATGTTCAAGAGTTATAACTACTGACAAAACACTTAAAAACATTTAATTACAACCAAAATAACACACCTCAGTAGCAATTTCACAATTATCCCCAATTTGCATAAACCCTAATTTTTTAATAACCAATTAAACATCAATTTTTCATGCTAATCGGGTTTATTATCTTACTAACAACATAGATATAGCAATAATCAAGCAAAAATCAACAATATCATGCATATAATTCGGATTAAAGCCATAAAAATAAATAATGAAAAACTTGAAGAACATGAGGTAAAATGGGTTTAGGACCCTTACCAATCTAGGCATGTTGAAAAATTGAAGAATTGGAGAAGATTGGAAGTGTTAATTTAAGTTTTGGGTGTGATTTTTGGGGATTTTGGCTTGGGTTCTCGTCTCAGCAGCAGAAATAATAAGAATAGAGTGAACAAAACACGCTGCTGCTCGTTCTGATATGTCCCAATATTTGACCGTACGCGTTTCGCGTAGGTATACGCGTTTCGCGTATAACTGGGATCCACGCGTTTCGTGTACCCCTACACGTTACGCGTATGCTTTGTCTGTAAATTTTTTTTTTTTTTTTTTTTAACTTATAATCAATTAAATTTTAAAATATCTTTTATAAATTTATATTTGTAACGGAAATTCGGTTGTTACACCTGATCTTAATCCGTTTATAAATTTTTTTTAATTTCAATTTATAGAATTCAATTCATTAAAAGTTAAAGTTTTAAATCTTTTTCGAAAACAAATTTAAAATAAAATAAAAACACTCTATTTTTTTGTGTTAAAAATATTAACATTTTTAATTTTTAAAACAAGTACATGAAAAATAAAAATTACACAAATTAAAATACACTCTATTTTTTGTATACCCCTAAATCAACTAATTTTCAAACTTAAAACTTTGTTTCCTATCGATTAGGTAGAGATAAATTCGGTCGTCAAACCTATCATTATCCACGACAAAGATTTACAAGTTATATATTTTTACGGTTATTGATAAAAAGGTATATTTTGCAATCTACTGTAGACTTTTAGAATTTAACAAAAAATTTTGTGCAATTTGAAGAATGAAAATTCAGTTGTGACACCTAAACATTTTCATTTTCAAAGAAACAAGTTAAACTCAAGGCGTTTCACCTTCAATTTAGTAGAAAGGATTTTTTTTTTTTAAATTTTTATTTTGTTTTCGTGGTTTACTATTTAACAGATATCTTATGAATCCAACAAGAAATTTCGTGCAATTTGAAAAACGATAATTCAGTTGTAACACTTAACATTTATCGTTTTTAATGAAAACATATTGAACTCAAGGTTCATCACTTTTAAATGGTAGACCGTTTTAATAGAACATACAACAAACAAAAACAAACCAAACACAGCAAAACATTACACACAAAAATGCACAAACACACAATTGGCGAGAAAAAGATTTAAAGAGTGAAGCATCGTTGGCTCGCCTCGTAGTGGAGTCGCATTATTTCGCTCCCCATTGCTTTGTAGGCGTAACCTCGCTGGTTTAAGAGGTTTTCTTCTGCACATTTTAAAGGCCCTTCTCGGCATAAGGTTACGTACTCGTAATTAGAGTCCGTTTGGTTCTTTGGGCAATCTCCGGAGTGAGTCGGTTTTCCACATTTCACACATTTACCCAAATGACGTGCTCGACGCCTTTTAGCTGATTTAGATTTTCCTCTTGCATAGTTTGTCTCATTTAGTTTCTGTCTTTCTTCTTTCCTCGCCTTATCGCATCTTTTCTTAATATCTAACACCACATCCCTCGGTAAAATCTTATCGCACTTTAAAATGAAATGGTTGTAGATATACTGACTGCGCATCTTGAAATTACACAATAAAAACAAAAAGAAATTAAAAAGGTAGAATGGAGGGAGAAGACTAGTTCTTTAGGGTCTGCTAGGGAAAGACCAATCTAACCCCACTCTTAAAGATAAGAATAAAAATCGAGAATGGAGTTTAAAACCTTAGAGTTACCCTGAATTTATTTGTCCTTAGGGTAGAAGGTGATTTCGTCTCTTTCCGTAGTATTGATTTCTTCAAAGTATAACTTGAGTCTGTGTCCGTTCACTTTGAAAGTTCCACCGTCTTTACCATACAACTCTGCATATCCAGATGGAAAAACCTGTTTTATTATATATGGCCCAGTCCATCGGGATCTAAGTTTACCAGGTGAAAACTTGAAACGTGATTGGAATACCAATACTTTATCCCCTTGTTCAAATTCTTTCTTTTTTAATCGTGCATCGTGCCATACTTTAGTTTTTTCTTTATATGTTTTAGAATTTTCGTAGGCTTGTAATCTTAATTCATCTAGTTCGTTAAGTTGTAATAACCTATTTTCTCCGGCTTGTACAAGGTCAGTATTACATTCTCTCATAGCCCAGTATGCCTTGTGTTCAACTTCAACAAGTAGATGACATGCTTTACCGTATACAAGTCTAAATGGTGTGGTACCTATTGGTGTTTTATATGCAGTCCTAAAAGCCCACAACGCGTCATCTAACTTGCGTTTCCAGATTTTAGGGTTGTTATTAACCGTCTTCTCAAGTATGCGTTTTAAGGCACGATTCGTGTTCTCCACTTGACCACTTGTTTGCGGGTGGTACGGAGTAGAGAAACGATGAGTTACGCCATACTTCTTCAACACCTTTTCAAGAAGGTTGTTGGTAAAATGTGTTCCTCGGTCGGATATGAGTGCTTTTGGGATTCCGAAGCGTGAGAAGAGATTTTTCAAGAAGTTTACCACCACCCTAGCATCATTTGTAGGTAAAGCTTTTGCTTCAGCCCACTTGGATACATAGTCAACGGCTACTAGTATGTACTTGCACTTATGTGAACTTGGAAAGGGTCCCATGAAATCGATTCCCCAAATGTCAAAGATTTCACAAACTTGGATGCCGGTTTGAGGCATCTCATCCTTTTTCGTGATGTTACCCGTTCGTTGGCATGCGTTACAAGTCCGAACAAAATCATGGGCATCTTTAAAGATCGTGGGCCAATAAAAGCCCGATTCAAGGATTTTTCTTGCAGTGTGGTTTGGTCCGAAATGACCGCCGGTTGGCCCTTGATGGCAATGCTCAAGAATTTGTTGAGCTTCTTGTCCGTACACACAACGGCGAATTATTTGATCCGCACCAACACGAAATAGGTCTGGGTATCCCCAGAAATATGACTTCAAATCTGCAAAGAATTTCTTCTTTTGCTGATAAGTAAGTCCTTTTTGTAGAATGTCTGAAGCAAGATAGTTTGCAAAATGGGCAAACCATGGGATTTCAGATTCTTTTTCAACCCTCATTAGAGATTCGTCAGGAAATGTATCTTTGATGATTGTATCATCAAGTTTATCTAATTCGGGGTTTTCAAGTCGGGATAAATGATCGGCAGCTAGATTCTCAGCTCCTTTCTTGTCACGTATCTCAATGTCAAATTCTTGAAGTAAAAGAACCCAACGTATGAGACGATGTTTTGCATCTAGTTTCGAGAATAAATACCTAAGTGCCGAATGGTCCGTGTAAACAATGGTCTTGGACAACACCAAATATGACCGAAATTTATCGAATGCATAAACAACCGCTAGGAGTTCTTTTTCCGTGGTGGTATAATTAATTTGGGCTCCCGTTAGAGTTTTACTTGCATAATAAATCGGAAGAAAATGATTATCGGGACGTTGTCCTAAAACAGCACCGAAAGCATAATCGCTTGCGTCACACATTAGCTCAAATGGCATACTCCAATCTGGAGATACCATAATGGGAGCTTGTGTGAGTTTTGACTTAAGAATCGAGAATGCATTCTCGCAATTAGTGTCAAAGTCAAATGGAGCATCCTTTTCAAGAAGCTTGGTCAATGGGCGGGCGATTTTAGAAAAATCTTTGATAAATTGCCTATAGAATCCTGCGTGACCAAGAAAGCTTCTAATGGCTTTAACATTTGATGGTTTAGGTAGCTTAGAGATAACTTCAATTTTAGCTTTATCTACCTCTATTCCCGCACGAGATATTTTGTGACCAAGTACAATGCCCTCTTTCACCATGAAGTGGCATTTTTCCCAATTTAGGACCAAGTTTGCTTTCTCACATCGGATAAGCATACGTTCAAGGTTGAAAAGACACGATTCAAAGGAGTCTCCAAATACGGAAAAGTCATCCATGAAGACTTCCATACAATCCTCTACCATATCATCAAAGATTGCCATCATGCACCTTTGAAAGGTTCCGGGTGCATTGCATAAACCAAACGGCATGCGGCGATAGGCAAAGGTACCGAAAGGACAAGTGAATGTGGTCTTTTCTTGGTCGTTGGGATCAATTGGAATTTGGAAGTAACCGGAGAAACCGTCTAGAAAGCAATAATATTCTTTTCCCGCTAATCGTTCAAGCATTTGATCAATAAAAGGTAACGTGAAATGATCCTTTCTAGTGGCATCATTTAGACGTCTGTAATCAATACAGACTCTCCAGCCGGTAACTATTCTAGTTGGGACGAGTTCGTCCTTTTCATTTAATATAACGGTTGTACCCCCCTTTTTAGGTACTACTTGTACTGGACTAACCCATGGACTATCGGAGATGGGGTAGATTAACCCGGCGTCAAGAAGCTTGACGACCTCCTTTTTAATAACCTCTTTCATGTTGGGATTTAGCCTGCGTTGTCTTTGTACTACGGGTTTGTAGTCATTCTCAAGGAGAATTTTATGTGTACAATAAGATGGGTTTATTCCCGGAATGTCGGTTGTTTTCCAGGCTATAGCCTTTTTATGGGTTTTTAATACAGAAATTAGCTTATCCTTCTCATTATCTGGAAGATGTGAAGCAATAATTACTGGTAATTGAGATGTACCTTCGAGATAAGCATACTCCAAGTGTTTGGGTAGCTCTTTAAGCTCTAGTACGGGTGGTTCTTCTAAGGAATTTTTTATACGAAATCTATCTTCATTTTTGATTTCCTCAAACGATTCCTCTTCCTTAGGAATTTCTTCTATTATGGTCTCGTCATCCGTGACCACCTTCATCAACTCATCAAAATCTTTATCAATATTGAAGTATTCATTCTCACTTACCGGGGCTAACCCCGGGATATCAATTTCAAGTAGCTCCTTCAATTCATTCTCGACACAAAGATCTATAACATCAATTTGAAAACAAGAGTCATTGGTAGAAGTGGGTCTTTTCATGGCTTTGTCAATGTGACAAATTATTCTCTCGCTTCCCACACCTAGACTCAATTGTTCTTTTTGGACATTAATGATAGCATCTGCAGTGTTTAGGAAAGGACGTCCTAAAATGATAGGAACTTTTGTGTCCTCTTGCATTTCTAGAATAACAAAGTCGACGGGAAAGATAAGTGAGCCAACTTTTACAAGTATATCCTCGGCTATACCTATGGGAGTATCAAATGATTGGTTTGCTAATCGAATACCCATTCGGGTTGGTTTTAAGTCTCCTAAGTCAAGTTTTAAATATAACGAGTAAGGCATTAGGTTAACACTTGCACCTAGGTCGGCTAGTGCATCGTACACTACCGAATCACCCATCATACATGGTATGATAAAACTACCAGGGTCTCCTAATTTTGGAGGTACATTTTGTTTCTTTAAGATGGCCGAACATTCCTCATGGAGGAATGTGGCAGAAACGTCGTGGTATTTACCCTTCGAGGATATGAGATCCTTTAAAAACTTCCCGTAATTGGGCATATCCCTAAGAACCTCCGCGAGTGGCATGTTAATGCTAATTTTCTTAATCATGTCTGCAAATTTCTCATACCGCCTTGCGAGTCCGTCTTTCTTTAATGCTTTTGGGTATGGAATGGGTTCCTTATGCACCTTTACTATTGGTTCTTCACTTTTCTTTGGTATGACCTCAGGTGGATCATCTTTCTCTTGTTCTTTATCAACTTGCTCATTTTCATCAACCGGTGTTTGTAAAATAGAAGGACATAAAGGAACTTCCGGGGACTTAAGAGTCTCCGGTTTAGTAGTTAAACCACTTCTAGTAGTTATAGCATTTACATGCTCGTTCCTTGTTTGGGGGTTGTTGGGATTCACTTGAGTATTTGAGGGGAGAGTACCTGGTGGTCTCTCTGATAGTAACTGTGATATCCTTCCAACATCCCTTTCTAAGTTTTGTATTGTGACTTGTTGATTTCGGATTTGCTGAGTTTGGAGCTCTGCATTTTGCTCGTGCTTAACCATAAAATCTCTTAAGAGATCTTCTAAACCAGATTTCCTCTCAGGTTGAGGTTGCATAATTGCTAATGGTTGTGGTTGCATAAGTGCTAGTGGTTGTGGTTGATTGTGTTGGAAATTATTTTGATAATTTCGTTGAGGTTGATTTCGGTTATTATAACCTGGTGGCGGATTTCTTTGATTTTGATTTGGGAAATTCCGGTTATTTTGGTAACCTGGATTTCCTCCTTGATAGTTATTATTATTTTGATAGTTATTATTATTTGATCCTGAAGGTCCTCCTACTTGATAGCTGTTTATAGGAGGATATTTTCGGTTGTTTGCTTCTATAGCTGGAAAATCACTGAAGTTCATTTCACCTTTTCGTAAGTAACCTAAGAAATTTGCTTGCTCTTCCATTGTACTTTGATCACAATCTCTAGTAAGATGGGGACCTTGGCATAGTTCACATCCTACTCTGATAGCATGCATTTCCTTGGTTACTTTCTCGATTTGCCGTGCTTGATTTGCTATTTGAACTTTTAAAGAAGCAATTTCATCATTGCTTTCAATACTAGCAACATTTGATGTTCTAGAGAATTCTATTTCTTGATGCCAATTATGGGAATGGGAAGCTAAATCAGCAATGATTGTGTGAGCGTCTTCAGGTGTTTTCTTCATGATCGAACCTCCGGCTGCAACATCTATATCTTTTCTAGTTGCCACATTGACTCCTTTATAGAATATTTGGACCTTTTGGAATGTATTCAACCCGTGTTGAGGACATACCCTAAGCATTTTGTTGAATCGGGTCCAAGCTTCATAAAGAGTTTCATTAGGCTTTTGCATAAAGTGATTTATATCACTTTGCAATTTTGCTGCTTTTGAAGCAGGAAAGAATTCTGACAAAAACTTATCCATCATATCATTCCAGTTTTCAATATAACCTTCTGGTAATGAGTCTAGCCAATCTCTTGCATCATCTTTTAAGGACCATGGAAAGATTTTTAAACATGCAACTTCATCGGTGACATCTTTGATTTTGAAAAGCTTGCAAATGCTTACAAACTTACGAAGATGCTCGTTAGCATCCTCATTTGGAGCTCCACCAAATTGGCATGTGTTAGTTACCATGTGTAAAAATTGACCTTTTATTTCAAAGCCATCACTCATCGTGGGTTGGATGATTGCGTGGCCTTGACCTTTTCTTGTGGCCTTCATTAATGCTTCCATCGTTTGATTTGTATCAGCCATTTCTTCTTCTTCTTTAATAATCGGCTCTATGATTGGTTGAATTATTGGTTCAGAGTCGGATTCTAAGGAAAGTGACTCTAAATTTTTAGCAAGAGATTCTACTTCTTGAGCTCTTAAGCGTTCGTGGAATTTTCTTTCGGGTTCAGGATGTGAAGGAGTTAATTCAGCGTTGGAGGAACGTAAGTTCATGCATTAATTTCTATTATGAGATCATAACACCAAAAGTTCTTCTAGTGTTACTTACTTGTTTCCTTTTTAGTGTTTTTCGGTGTTTTAAAATTACTAGTACTTCTTTTTGTTGTTTTTGACTTTTATAAATTCTTTGTGGTTCCGGATTAAGTTTAACGAGTTTAGTATTTTCTGAACGGATCATACAATTGGGAAATTGTACAAAGAACTAAAGGATTTATTCATAAACTTTGAACTTTCTTGGAAATGAATTTCCTCGAGAGGATCGAATAACATAAAAACAATGATAAAAACCCTTAAACAAACAGATTTTCCTTCTGATTTTGCCCACGTTTCGAATAGCCAAAAGATGCAGTAGAGGGGCAGGATCCTTCTATTGACCAATAAAATTGGTGATCCAACAACCCGGTCCACCTACAAATCCAACTACTACTACGAATCGGAAAAATTATCTATTTATTTAACTGCCAATTCCCCGGCAGCGGCGCCAAAAAGTTGATGTGCTGGATCGTAACCTTTATTTTGAACGGATTTGAGTTGTTTTGTTACACGAATTGATTTATTGTATATGTGGTATTTTATTGAATTCAGGTTGATTTCACACATATATAGGCAACTAGTCCTATCCGTGTAGTTTAGTTTGTCGGTAAATCCGATTCGTTCCACAGGGAGATGGAGTGTTTAATGGTTTTTAATAGTCTTTGATGTCAAACTTAATTAAAGGGGGTTTTGGATTAGGAATTTATAAAATAACAGTAAAAGAAAATAACTTAAACTAATTTACTAAATAAAATTACAAGATTACAATAATTAACTTAAAAAGGAACTAAATGAAATTATACTAATTATGATGCATTAATTATATTACTAAATGGTAATTAGTAAAATAGTAACTTTTAATAAAACTATATGTTTAGAATTTTGTTTTGAGTAATTATAATATAAATTTATTTAAATTAACTAAATGATATTTTTAATAAGATTAATACAAATTAATAGGAATTGAAATAATTAACTAATTATAAACTAATTACAAATTATAAACTTATAATAATTAACACTAATTAGTAGGTTTTAAACATGTATTAAAGTATTTTATAATAAGTAATATAAATTATGTAATAATAACTTAAATATAATAATTAAAATAACTAAAAACCCTAATTTTGCCCTAACAAAAAGTTGATGTGCTTGATCGTGTCTTGTACATACGCGTTTCGCGTATTTATACGCGTATCGCGTATAATTTAAAACCTACGCGAATTGTGTGAATCTGGTCGTACAGTTTGAATTACAGGCATACACGTTTCGCGTATACCATACACGATTCGCGTATGATATATAAACTGTGACAAACAGACTGTTACGAAATTTAAATGTTTTTATGTATATTTTTTATATTTTGTAATAATAATTCGTAAATAATAATAATAATACTTTTATAATAAATATAAATGGGATAAATGGGAGTGTTTACTTAAATGTGTCACCCCTAGGTCCATGGATTGTTTTGAGTTTACGCCCTATTTAAAATGTTTTAGTAATAAACTTTATATTTTTCTTTCGAAAAAATATAAGGTTACAACTAACTAAAATAAATCTAATTTTCATCGGATTCTTTTTAGATAGCTACTATTCCTTAAGTATTTAAATTGAGACCTAGACTAGTTTTAACTTTCGCCAATACCCAAATCGTAACGGTTTCCCTTTTTACAATTTCACTGTCATATAATTATTGATATTACCCAAACCACCGAAGTTTATTTCTAAATTGGTGTTAATAACTTATCCATAAATTCGTCTAGATCATTTTAATGTTGAAGCTTAATTTATGTAAATAAAAACAACTTTCGTTATTTAAATTTAATAAATTAAGTGGCAAGGGTTAAATACCTAATTACACAATAATGGTTCTTTTAACTAGGCTCAATATTAAAAATACTAAAGTTACATTTTAACTTTTACAATTGATAACAATCCATTTCACTAGGGGCTCTACATCTAAGCAAACACTAAGGAAATTTAGCTATTCATTACACTAGGGTAAACATAAAAATATAGATATGCAGACATAATAACAACGATAATTTTAACAGAGTAAACTTACTAAAAATTCTTCACTTTCATTAACTTCAAACGGTAGAAAAATTACAATAATAACACCCTTTTCACGCGTACAATATTACCCTTAATCACGAACAATACACCCTAAATATTTGAAACTATCCTAAATATTAAATATTGAAACTGAATGAAAATAATGCGGAGTACTAAAATTAATTTACAGTAATATGTGTATAGTAATTGTGTTCTTTGATATCTTTTGTCTAAAAATGTGTCCTTGATTCTGTTGATAGTACTCCGTATTTAACATGTATCTTCAAGTAGTAGGTAGGCTTGTTGATTCCTTGCTGTACCACATTTGAGAAAAAGAATTGGTTTTTAAAACATAAAGCAGCCGCCCTTATCTGATAAATGATTAAACTCGGCCTAACATTACGCGTTTCGTGTAGAGGTCACATGATTCTCGTAAGGCTAAATAACTACGCGTTTCGTGTAAGCCTACACGATTCGCGTATGGGTATCTTGCAGTTTTCATATTTTTATTTTTTTCGTTTGTTCTCTGTTGATCCCGTATCGATGTGTACCATTTTGGACGACTTGTGTAACCTTTTTCTTCAGTCTTCTTCGTTTTTGAATTCGGATAAACGTTTCTTGATATAAATTTGGTTAAAACCCATCGTTTTATCGTCGTTTCTTCAAACTTCAAGCTCGTGTCTGCTTTTGTCGTTTTTCTTGAATATTATACATTGAATGTCTTTTTAAATGATAAAATCTGATGAAATATAACTGATATTGCGTCGAATAATATGTATGTTTGGAGCAATATCAATAACCATCGGAATCATCACATACAATTTTCTCTTATACGTGAACTTCTGCAAGTAATTCAAACATAAAACCAATAACTTGAAAACTATGCTATCGCAAATCTGTTTTCTATTCAAATGTCGCAGACACAACAACAACCTCACTAAAACTGTTATTGCTTACTCATTCAATGACATCAAACCACCTTCCCCGAAAAAGCACCATCGAAATCTTTTTTTTTTTCGAATTAAATCCAAACAGTTTTCAATTTAACAAAGGAACATCAAATACACCAATCTTTTATAATCAAACCCTAACAGATAGATTACACCACAATAATTATGAATGAAATTAATTAATAACTTACAATAATCATTAATGGTTAATAAAAATATATTTATATAATTAATTAATTAAATAAATGAAAAAGAACAATTGATACCCGGTGTTAACAATAAATCAACGAGGATCGAACAATGGCAATAGAAGTCGATGTAGTACCTGTAATTCTCCCTAGTTGAAAAGACACCAACCACTGCTTCGATTTCTCTGTGATTTTCGATAGCGGAGGATTAAGATTTGTTGAGAACGATTGAACGATGAGGATGATGAATCATCGATGATTGGAGTTGATCGAATGATCTATTGATGAGGAGGATGGTGGTCGATTGAATTAACGATGAAGGAATTCTTTCTCTGCGTATGACTCCTGCCAAGACTAGATCAGATTTGGATGATGCCGACAAAACGCGTAGCTTTTTATATAGGTATAATTATAATCACTTTTATTTATTTATTTATTATTATTATTATTATTATTATTATTATTATTATTATTATTATTATTATTATTATTATATTATTCTAATTATAATTATTATATTTGTTATTATTATTATTATTATTATTATATTATTATTATTATTATTATTATTATTTGTTATTAATAGTATTGTCATTATTGATTATTATTATTAGTATCATACCTACATGTATTATAACCATTACTATCATTATTATTATTATAAGTATTATTAGTATTATTATTATTATTAAAATTATGGTTATTTTATTATGTTTATTAATAATATCGTTACTAGTACTAATTCTAACATTATAATTATTATCATTTTAAATTTTATTATTATTAATATGATTATAATTACAATTATTGTTAAGAATATTTCCTATTATTATTATTATTATTATTATAAAATAATACAAATCTTTATTAATATTATCTTATCAAATAACTATTAGGTTATATATAACTATACCTAATATATATAACCTAAGTAAATTAACAATTTCATAATAAATACTAAATTATTTATTTTAAGGTATATAACATAAATATATTTTATTAAGTTAATTAATGAAACATACAAATTATTAATATAAGAATTATATCACTAATAAAAGTATATATAATTTTGTTCGATTTCAATGTGTTAATATATATAATTGATATAGGTTCGTGAATCCGAGGCCAACCCTGCATTGTTCAGTTGTTCAGTATAGTCATATGTATTTTTACTACAAAATACATTAGGTGAGTTTCATTTGATTCCCTTTTTACTCATTACATTTTTAGGCTGAGAATACATGCAAATGCTTTAATAACTGTTTTACAATATTTATATGCGTGAGTTTCATTTGCTCCATTTTTAAATTTTTTTGCAATATATATTTTTGGGACTGAGAATACATGCGCTGTTTTTATAACTGTTTTACAAAATAGACACAAGTAATTGAAACTACATTATATGGTTGAATGATTGAAATCGAATATGCCCATTTTTATTAAGTCTGGTAATCTAAGAATTAGGGAATAGACACCCTAATTGACGCGAACTCTAAAGATAGATCTATCGGGCCCAACAAGCCCCATCCAAAGTACCGGATGCTTTAGTACTTCGAAATTTATATCATGTCCGAAGGAGGATCCCGGAATGATGGGGATATTCCTATATGCATATTGTGAATGTCGGTTACCAGGTGTTCAATTCATATGAATGATATTTTTGTCTCTATGCATGGGACGTATGTTTATGAGAAATGGAAATATGAAATCTTGTGGTCTATTAAAATTATGAAATAATTATTTATGTTAAACTAATGAACTCACCAACCTTTTGGTTGACACTTGAAAACATGTTTATTCTCAGGTATGAAAGAAGTCTTCCGCTGTGCAATTGCTCATTTTAAAGATATTACTTGGAGTCATTCATGACATATTTCAAAAGACGTTGCATTCGAGTCGTTGAGTTCATCAAGATTATTATTAAGTCAATTATAGTTAGATATACTATAAAATGGTATGCACGCCGTCAAGTTTCGATGTAATGAAAGATTGTCTTTTCAAAAACGAATGCAATGTTTGTAAAATGTATCATATAGAGGTCAAGTACCTCGCGATGTAATCAACTATTGTGAATCATTTATAATCGACATGGACTTCGTCCGGATGGATTAGGACGGGTCTTCACAGTTGGTATCAGAGCGGTGGTCTTAGCGAACCATGTCTGCATTAGTGTGTCTAACTGATAAGTCGTTAGGATGCATTAGTGAGTCTGGACTTCGACCGTGTCTACATATCAAAAGTTTTGCTTATCATTTTGTGTCAAAAATTACCTGCTTATCATTCTTAGAGAATCACTTGCTTATCATTCTTAGAGAATCACTTGCTTATCATTCTTAGTCTAGACACGTTTTACTGCATTGACTGCATGAATAGTGTATAGACAAAATTCATATCTTAGCGTATCTGCTACTTCATATCTTAGCGTATCTGTTACTGTAACTTTGCCTGACAACTTCCGTAGATTCCTCCGTAACTTATGGGATTTTAGTATTATATATGCATATGTAAATTATGTATTGCAGGGTACTAATCTACATCCTATAATCTATTTCTTATCGAAAATCCTTCATCTGATCGTACGAGATGAATCCTGCAACCAGTTCGAGTCCCTCAGATTCCGATAGCTATTCTGATAGTTATTTCGACAGTTATTCCGACATAGATGTTCACCTAAGCTCCGAAAACAGCGTCATCAGCATGAATCAACCAATCAGCCATTATCAATTCATCTGATGGGTTCGTACTTGACTTAATTAATGAAATCGCACAGAAGGCAATCCCTTCCACCAACCGAATTCACCTCTTGACAATGAACCTGAAGCTTTTACCGGTGAACCTGTTTGAGACACCATTTTTAGTCTCATTTCCGGGGTAACTTGACAAGATTATATTCTATCCACAATTCTGGATCTTATTCATCTGCTCGTTCCGATCGACAATCATCCTGGAGTAATAAGTCAACAAACTTCGCGCTCGAATAATCAATTCGGAGAATATGGTGCAAAATGTACCAGCTTCAGCAACATCACCGGCACCAACAGTATAATCAATAACAGCACCAGTACCATCAACAATCCATGCTTCAATATCATCATCTGTACTTTGAGTATGATCTTCGTTCGACATGTCGAATATGTAATCTCTAAAGTTTTAAAGATTATTTATTCTAGATCCAACCGAAAAGCAAATGAGTTTAATATTATATTAACTCATTAAATCTATGAATACATCTGAAGAAAATATATATGTATATATGTTTTCATAAAGATTGTAATTAAAAATTCTCTTGTACAAACTGTTAATGGTGAAAATATTTTAACGGATAGGTAATACCCGAGGAATATTTAAATTTCACATTAATAAGTTACATTGTACGTTCTTTGAATCTGTTTCAACAGTCATATACTATCCTACTTACATCCACCGATATACAAATCCGTTCACCACAGAATAACCATATTCATCCAATTTCATATTTGAATTTTGATTTATCAGAATCCAACAAGTGGCATAATGAAGAAAACATTTGACAAAATAAAATTTGTTAGAAACAAATAATTTAACTATGAGAAATTTTGTTAAGAATCCACGCTAACTGTTCCTAGCTAATTGTTCCTAGCTAACTGATTACATTTTATTTATCGTAATTTAATTATCGCAATTTACATTCTCGCAATTTTATTTATCGTCATTTAATTTCTGTTATTTACTTTACGCACTTTATTTATCGTCATTTAAATTTCTCTTATTTATTTTTTTACGCACTTTAAATATCGGGACACGTATACAAGGTTTTGACATATCATATCGACACATCTATATATATTATTTGGAATCACCATAGACACTCTATATGCAGTAATGATCGAGTTCTCTATACAGGGTTGAGGTTGATTCTCAAATAATATATATACTTTGAGTTGTGATCGAGTCTGAGACGTATACGGGTCACGATACGTACTAATTAATTCGAATATTGTATATTAAACTGTATAAGAATTATTGGACTGTCAACTGTGGACTATCGACTGTGGACTAATAACATTGGACAATTAAAATGAATTAAAATATTGATTATAACATATGAAACTAAACGATTCTTCAAGTTTGCCACTTGATTTCATCTTAGACCTCATTTGTATCTGGACGATTACAATATGCGTTCAAACCTTTCATGATTCTTGAAAACATCTCAATCGAGAGGATGAATCAACCACACTTCATTTACGGGAGAAAAGATTGATGCATATAGTTATGCACATGAAAACACTCGGAACCTGAGTAAACGTTTAACACGTAGCTATGCTAATTCCTTTAGCGTTATTATTACCGAAAATAACTTTGCATCTGCTATTCGAGATAGCCAGTTTTGTCACAGCTCCAGCAAGACAACTTTGAATTTTCGTACGAAACAATTATAACGTTGATTTATACGCGTGCTCTTTTAATGTTACCAGGGAACCTTTCATATTCCACCATATTACCATCAGCATTTAATCATCTAAAAACACAATTTTCCTGAAACCACCTCGGATTAATAATCGATGATTCAGATATCATAGCATTAAATGCAGAGGAAACAGAAAAATGGTAGATGGTCTAAACGACCAAAAGTTTGATGATAAAGAAAGGAGTGTTAGGAACGCTCAATAGAAAATTGGGTATTGAAAAATAGATTGAGCTACTCATGAAGGTGACTAAGGACAAATACAAGGACCAAACCCTATATTCAAAGGATTCAGGTAATTCTAGATCCGTTGAAATCTTTAGAGAATATCTTGCTCCGAAGTCATGTTAAAATCTTGCGGAAAATCTTTCTCCATCAACCATCGAACTTAGAAATTCCAAAATATCATCATCAATATCTTCGATATTCCTGAGGATATTTTCATAAATATTCTCGTCCGAAATTATATACCTCCTCGTGCTTCTTGTGTATCATTATATTGGAAACATTCAATATAAAATTTAGTACCGAAAAGCAGATTATGCGAAACCAGGAAGAAAGCCGTGGACAAATCACAAAGAATAAGTTTGACTTCAAAGAATCCAAATGATTCAATGTCTGTTGAAATCTTTAGCGAATACCTTGCTTCTGACTCCGAACTCTTGCGGACAAATTTTCTTCACCATCCTTCAATATTATAAATTCCAAGATATCATCGTATCTTTCATTATAAATATCCTCCATATTTCTGAAGATATTTTTATAACTATTCTTATCTGAAATCATTAATCTCTTCGTACTATCAGTGTTACATCATACAGAAACTGTTAGTTTCTATATTCTGTAAACTTTCGAGCTTAAAATATGAATGTTATTGAAGTAATGTCGGGAACTGATGCATGAGTTAGTATAATATAATGACAATTGATCAACGTGATTATATTACAGTAAGTCATGCTGAGTTTCTAAATGGAACACGATGATTCACAGATTATAACGTCATCATGTGTCATGTTACATAACTTTTTCATTCTGATTAACTTCTGAACGTATCAAGAAAATATATTCTTGATAGTTCTATTCTCAGTGATTCTAGTAATTTGACTAATCAAATCGTGCTATTACCATTTCTTTCCTAGAACATTTACTATGTTCATTTCGAAATTCATATCTATGAATTCTGGACTGTTGCTCGCTTTACTAGAGGTCGAGAGGATAATAAGAAGGCAAAGAGATCCAAAATATAAGAGAAAATATAAAGCCCAATGACAACACTGAAATTATAAACCATGGATATCAGTGAGTATAGCAATATAAAGACACGGGAGGATTATAAATATAATAATCCCTAGAACATAATAGAAATAAACATATTCTTCAGGTGAGAGTTGGAAAAGAAGAACGATCATTGCGATAATTAGAATAAGAACAAGGATCAGAACAGGGTTAAGCATTTTCATAAATCTTTTGAATTTGGGAATTGAGTATAGAAGTGGTGAAAATAATGGAACGGAAGAGCTTAATTTATAGTGGAAATATCCGACAGAGCAATCAAAATAGATTATTGTATTTAACCAAAGAAGATCCAAATTTCCTTAATTATCGAAGAATCAAACCTTATTTTGAAGATTTTCTTCTAAATCCCTTAAATTCTGGAAATCAACCGCGACTACGTCACCGGTTAAGACGGAACTTTTCACTCTTTGGTGATAGCTTCACTCGTACGCTTCACATGAGCGAATCGTTTTATCTATATTAATCAATAGTGATAAAACTCTAACTCATATTCGTCATGAAAACATTTTTATTGTTAGCCATGACCACCTCACTCAAATTTCGGGACGAAATTTCTTTAACGGGTAGGTACTGTGATGACCCGAGAATTTCTGACCAAATTTAAACTTGATCTTTATAAGATTCTGACACGATAAGCAAAGTCTATTAAATCAAGTCTCAAAAGTTTTGAACTATTTCATATATTCATTTGACTTTCGACTGTTCTCGACGATTCACGAACGATTAATTGTAAATAGATATGTATATATATATAGATATAATTATATAATTATATATATAAATAATTTTAATTTTAAATATATTAAGAAACCATTATATGCTTTTGGTGTTATAGATAAATATCTATATGTTAAACTGTAAAAACATTTGAAATTAATGATATGATTTATTATATAATTGTGTTTGTTTTGTTTAATCTTATCATACTACAAATATCTTATATTATATATATACCACACAAATATGCATAACACTCATCAACTCACTCAACTTTTAAGAAACCCATTAGTCAAGTAGTCTATATACTTGTTTATTCTATGGAATTTAATCAGTGAATATATAATATATATATATATATATATATATATATATATATATATATATATATATATATATATATATATATATATATATATATATATATATCCTTTAGACTCGACTTTAAATTGTTAAGCAATTCATAATATAATAAAGATTAAAAACGTTGGTATAATAATAATGGCTACTAAATAAATGTGCACATTCTTTTATTTCTTTAATATAATATGATTAATGATTATATCATATTATATATTCATGATACATGCAACTTTGAATTATTAACTTCAAACAACCACAAGCATACAAATTTACTATCCGCTTTTTAATTTTCTTCAAACCCCACACACCATCAATAATTACAAATTATTTCTATTCTTCTGCAATTTGTATACAAAGAGGTAGACAAGAAATAGACATCCACTAATTTTCTATATATCATTTACGTTGCAAGAGTTTCCACAACACAACACGCACTTACTTATCGAATCTTTCTCCTTCCTTACTCTTATTCGACTCACTTTGGCCGAGAACTACATCAACCAAACACCCACCAGGCAACTCTTGCTATACCGCAACAGCTTCTGTACTGCTTCAGACGAGCATCCTTGAGACCACCACCTTTAGTCACCCATCGAACCACCATATCCGTTTGAACCACCCTACACACCACTTTTCATCACCAAACCCACCTTGAATCTCCTTGGTTCATGTTTGGTCCTCTTCTTCACCATATAACCTGTAGAATCACAATCACTCCCAAACTCACAAATACATTATTATGCAATCACAGAAGGTAAAATAATATGATTACCAAAGATGATGAAAATGAACCGTAAACCCTCACCTTCTCAATCAACACCTTCCACCACCATATGTAGTTTTGTTTTTACAACTGGGATCAATTATCAAAGAACGCCACAACCACTACTGCAGTTCACTTTCTGTTGATCGACACCAACACAAGTTGCTACACTACAGGCCATGTTTTGATCAATCTGTTTTACTGCTACTTACGTTTCCTGCGTTGCATATAAGCACCACGAATACATCATATACCTGTTTCTGTCCAGGGTGAGAATACCACCACAACCTATCAATAAACTAAAAATTGCTGCTACTCCTATTCTCTACCTACAGCCAGAATAGGCTGCTAACTATAATCCTTAGTGAATATCAATCAGGTAAAAATCAACAAGACCTCAAGTATTATTCAAATTCTAAGTTTTTTTTTTTATCATATTACCTTCCAGATGTGCCTCAAGAAATTGTTAGATCGGTACTTGTATTAGATTATAAAACCCATAATAACCATCAGAATCATCACATACAATTTTCTCTTATACGTGAACTTCTGCAAGTAATTCAAACATAAAACCAATAACTTGAAAACTATGCTATCGCAAATCTGTTTTCTATTCAAATGTCGCAGACACAACAACAACCTCACTAAAACTGTTATTGCTTACTCATTCAATGACATCAAACCACCTTCCCCACAAAGCACCATCGAAATCATTTTTTTTCGAATTAAATCCAAACAGTTTTCAATTTAACAAAGGAACATCAAATACACCAATCTTTTATAATCAAACCCCAACAGATAGATTACACCACAATAATTATGAATGAAATTAATTAATAACTTACAATAATCATTAATGGTTAATAAAAATATATTTATATAATTAATTAATTAAATAAATGAAAAAGAACAATTGATACCCGGTGTTAACAATAAATCGACGAGGATCGAACAATGGCAATAGAAGTCGATGCAGTACCTGTAATTCTCCCTAGTTGAAAAGACACCAACCACTGCTTCGATTTCTCTGTGATTTTCGATAGCGGAGGATTAAGATTTGTTGAGAATGATTGAACGATGAGGATGATGAATCATCGATGATTGGAGTTGATCGAATGATCTATTGATGAGGAGGATGGTGGTCGATTGAATTAACGATGAAGGAATTCTTTCTCTGCGTATGACTCCTGCCAAGACTAGATCAGATTTGGATGATGCCGACAAAACGCGTAGCTTTTTATATAGGTATAATTATAATCACTTTTATTTATTTATTATTATTATTATTATTATTATTATTATTATTATTATTATTATTATTATTATTATATTATTATTATTATTATTATTATTATTATTATTATTATTGTTATATTATTCTAATTATAATTATTATATTTGTTATTATTATTATTATTATTATTATTTGTTATTAATAGTATTGTCATTATTGATTATTATTATTAGTATCATACCTACATGTATTATAACCATTACTATCATTATTATTATTATAAGTATTATTAGTATTATTATTATTATTAAAATTATGGTTATTTTATTATTTTTATTAATAATATCGTTACTCGTACTAATTCTAACATTATAATTATTATCATTTTAAATTTTATTATTATTAATATGATTATAATTACAATTATTGTTAAGAATATTTCCTATTATTATTATTATTATAAAATAATACAAATCTTTATTAATATTATCTTATCAAATAACTATTAGGTTATATATAACTATACCTAATATATATAACCTAAGTAAATTAAGAATTTCATAATAAATACTAAATTATTTATTTTAAGGTATATAACATAAATATATTTTATTAAGTTAATTAATGAAACATACAAATTATTAATATAAGAATTATATCACTAATAAAAGTATATATAATTTTGTTCGATTTCAATGTGTTAATATATATAATTGATATAGGTTCGTGAATCCGAGGCCAACCCTGCATTGTTCAGTTGTTCAGTATAGTCATATGTATTTTTACTACAAAATACATTAGGTGAGTTTCATTTGATTCCCTTTTTACTCATTACATTTTTGGGCTGAGAATACATGCAAATGCTTTAATAACTGTTTTACAATATTTATATGCGTGAGTTTCATTTGCTCCATTTTTAAATGTTTTTGCAATATATATTTTTGGGACTGAGAATACATGCGCTGTTTTTATAACTGTTTTACAAAATAGACACAAGTAATTGAAACTACATTATATGGTTGAATGATCGAAATCGAATATGCCCCTTTTTATTAAGTCTGGTAATCTAAGAATTAGGGAACAGACACCCTAATTGACGCGAACTCTAAAGATAGATCTATCGGGCCCAACAAGCCCCATCCAAAGTACCGGATGCTTTAGTACTTCGAAATTTATATCATGTCCGAAGGAGGATCCCGGAATGATGGGGATATTCCTATATGCATATTGTGAATGTCGGTTACCAGGTGTTCAATTCATATGAATGATATTTTTTCTCTATGCATGGGACGTATGTTTATGAGAAATGGAAATATGAAATCTTGTGGTCTATTAAAATTATGAAATGATTATTTATGTTAAACTAATGAACTCACCAACCTTTTGGTTGACACTTGAAAACATGTTTATTCTCAGGTATGAAAGAAGTCTTCCGCTGTGCAATTGCTCATTTTAAAGATATTACTTGGAGTCATTCATGACATATTTCAAAAGACGTTGCATTCGAGTCGTTGAGTTCATCAAGATTATTATTAAGTCAATTATAGTTAGATATATTATAAAATGGTATGCACGCCGTCAAGTTTCGATGTAATGAAAGATTGTCTTTTCAAAAACGAATGCAATGTTTGTAAAATGTATCATATAGAGGTCAAGTAACTCGCGATGTAATCAACTGTTGTGAATCGTTTATAATCGACATGGACTTCGTCCGGATGGATTAGGACGGGTCTTCACATAAAACTTACAAACAACTCAATCTAGCAATCAATAACACGCAATTGGTCATGGATTGAGCTATTACAACATCCACCATGTATAATTGATAGAAAAACAAAAATTAAAAATTAGGGTTTTTAGTTTTATACATCTAGAGATCAAATTACTTATACCAATGCGTAGAGAATGACAAAAGCAACAACTTTCATGCAGAGTGTATGAGCAAACAAGCAAAAATTGATGGGGGTTATGTTGGTGTTGATGGTCGACGGTCACAAGAAGAGAGGGAGGAGGAGACTGTCGATTGATTTAGGGTATTGTGAGGGTTATGTGAGTTTACATACTATTTTATACATTCCAATTAGACCCTAAACAAATCACAACATGGACTAGTCAACCATAAGTGGCCCAAAAAATAAGATAAAAGGGGGAGGGGGTGGAGTTCAGCCGAATGGCCCACTAGGGGGGGAGGGAGTTCCCGGGCTCGTTTTGTTTAGTTACATGTTCTGGTGATCCGTTTCTAGTGTCGTTTAACCGTACCGAAAACCCGGAACGTTAACTGATCGTTTAAACGCAACCAAGTGATCCAATTATTAAAAGTATTAATAAATTAAATTTATTTTTCTAAGTTAATAAATATTAAAAATAATTATTAATTTTTACTCCGCGAAATTCGTTATCGCGAAAAAACACTTTTGCAGTTATTCAAACTGTACCGTTTTCTACATATTTCATTATCCAAAACAAAAGTATACATTTAATTAAATTAAATACAAAAGTTTTCAAGTAATCACCATTAAATTAATTAACATACAGTTAACGGAAGTAACGAAAAACGTAGGGTTGTTACAGAACCCTAGAAGAATTTCACAAAATCAGGATAACCACCGATCGTCAAGAACTCTTTCAATTGAGCTCTGATACCATTTAAAACTACCTCGAATCTTATTGTTTAACCAAAGTATCAACAGATCAAAACAGAAACACTCGATTCTCAATCAACGCAACTGGAAATCGAACCATAACAATTTTTCTACACAAAAAATAGAAGCAAAACTAAAAACAGTGATCGGTAAACTCGGTCGACTCAAAATAAACTACCAATATAATTAAATCATTTAACACATGGAAGAATGATTATAGTTTGTATAAATATGATAGCATAGGTAAACAAACATTTTGATAATGAAACTCTAATCCGAACTCATTCCTTATATATAAACGAAAAAATCTACAGAAGCACCATTGACTCCTGAAACTTCTCATAAACATCACCTTCTTTCCACACATATGCAACCAACACTTCATCTATCTACAATATACAAGTACACCAGACAACATTCTATCATGTGACAAGAGACCCTCTAACTTCAGAAAACATCGCGAATTAAGGATGAATCAGTATGGATACCGAATCGAACCGTACCAAAACTAAAATTACCTAAAATCAAGAACCGAATACCGAATCGAATTAAAAAAAGGTATGAGTTTGCTACCGGTTCCGATATTTTTTCAATGTAACGCCGAATGGAACTGAATTCAAGTTGCACCAGGTTTGATCAATGAGCATCCACTCACTTTAGTATGAGTCATTATACTTAGAAATTATACATATATTGAAAGACAATTGAAATTTGGTCGTTTAATGTGTTCGAGTAATCAAAACGAAGATTTTTAAGGTCTGTTTTGAAACTAACAATTGTAATTAAAAAGTATATATTATTTTTAGACCATGAGTTAACTTTTGTTTTGGTGGTGTAGTGGAAACTTATGTGTTTTAACTTTTTCTATTTAAATAGTTTTTTGCTTAATAATATTCTTATTATGGATAAAATGCTTATAATAATCAATTAATCTGGGGCATCTAAAAAAAATACTATACATTATAACTTAGACGACTCGAGATAATTAATTTGGTACAACTCAAATAGAAATATTGAACAATGGAATAAAGACGGTGGTAATACAATAGTACTCCGTATGTGAGTTTATTATAAAAAATATTTCTAATGTCCAAACATATAAATGTAGATTAATCATCAAATTTAATGACTAAGGATTAAATGACTATTATTTATATAACTAATTTGGGACATCCAAAAAAATAATACTATAGAATACAATTCATACAACTCGGAATAATTAATTTGGTCAATTCAAATAGGAATATTGAATAATGGAATAAAGGCGAAGCAAGTATAATGGTATGAGTGTAAGTCCGAAAAATATTTTTTAGAGAGGTGATACTCACACACTAGTTTATGATCCATACACACTTTATGTCTTAAAACTTACAATTATATTCTTAAGTTTATATAGGAAGTTGAACTTCCATTATTGTTAATAAGGGTATAATAGTAATTTAGCTGTGTATGGATCAAAAACTAGTGTGTGAGTATTACCTCCATATTTCTTATGTTCAAACAAATAAATGCAAATTTATAATCAAAATTTTAAATATGCTTACCTTTATCAACATTTTTAAAATTAACAAATTTAAAAAATTTACATTACACTAGACATAACAAATACTATTAATTTTTTTCAATAGAATTGACCATTATATTTACAAAAATGATCGATCATATATGTAAAAACTACATTACACCATTTTAAAAAACTATCATCTTTTTACAAAAAAGATCATATATGTAAAATATTGTTTTACTTTTACACAAGGTTTCGGTTCTAGCCCAGCAAACCAGGGCCCTCCCTGCTCGCTATATACTAAAAGTTGTCAATGTGTGTGTAGTTTTGTTCAGGCGAGTTCGTCGTTTAATACTATTCACCCGTATGTATACGAGTTGATCCATAGATTGAAAATAAATTTTTTATTTTTCATTTTATAAAGGTTTTTTTTATTAATCGTCGATTGTCGATACGTGAATTGTAATTATATAAGTTAGGATCGAAATCATTTTTCGTAACAACACGAGGGCTTTTCAACTTGCGTGTATAAACAATATATATATATATATATATATATATATATAAAGCGCGTGCCAATAATCTTATGCAAGGTTGCAAAATTCTCTATTCGGGGATTAATCGGTCGGAACTTTGGAAGGATTAATCGGCAATTCGGGTATTAATCGGAGATTAATCGGATTATACTGTTTATATTTAAATATTAAATTTTAAAAATTATATGTGTAACTATAGAAAAAACCATAAATATAAAGATAATTTTGAACATAATTGTCTAAAATTGTTCATTTTGCTTCAAAACTATACAATTCTAGTTTAAATTCATGTTAAAATGTTAACCATTTTTTACTTTGATTGACTTTGATTACCAAATGCGATTTTGAGCCATCAATTAATTTTGACCGTTTAATTAAATGGATTTTTAGAAAACGGAATGGATTGCTCCTAAAAATGATTAATCGGGAATTAATCGGCGAGTAATCGGGTTTTTTTACAACACTGATCTTATGTGTCAATTTATCAATTAATCTGAATTAAATAATCTTGCGTCTCATTTTCTAAAATTAAACTGAATAAAATAATCTTTGATGTGATTTTCTCAATTAAATTGAATTAAAAAATAATAATTTCTCAAAATAACCCCCCTTAGAAAATCATGTTGTAAATTTGCTAAAATCACGTGAAGAAAAAGGATTTTAATATCTTCTAATTTAATTAATGAATTTAAACTTGAAAATTTAAATTTATATATTTTTTATTTTAGCTAAATATTTTTCATAAATCATAATTTATTGAGGAGAGCTACTCTCTGGTTTCGTGGCTTCTCTACGTTGAATTGAACGGTGGATTTCGAAAATAAATAAGGAAGAAAATGATATGATATGTTATCAGCTTAAGAATTATGATAAAATTAATTTTTTATGTGGATTTGTAAATTTTAATTTATCTATTACGTTTTGGGTGGTTCTGTGTGTAGATAGGATTAGTAGATTTTTACGGGCTCATATTTTGTATTTTACGATTATTTATAGACTGAAGTTAAGATGGTTCAAACAGACGGACTCATAATTTATGCGTTAATATTCGATACTAATGCTTTCGATATAAATGTCATCAATAATAAATAGTTTGTTCATAGTAATTGTATTTTACATGTGATAAGTATCAATGCTAACGTAATCGAATACTAATTTATACAATTGTCGTGCAACACACGAGCTCGTGTTTGGTGTTTCTGTGAGTAGATAGAGTAGTAGATTTTTACGAGCTCATGTATGGTGTTTTATCGATTATTTGTCAATTCAAGTTAAAATAGTTCCACCAGACTTAAAATAGTTCCACCAGACGGACTCATAATTTATGCGTTAATATTTAGTATCAATGCTTTCAATACAAATGTTTGTATAATAAAAAATTCTTTTCGTATTATACATTTGATAAATATCAATAACACTATCGAATACCAATTTCCGTGTAACGCACGGGCTCATAAAATTAGTATATATATATATATATATATATATATATATATATATATATATATATATATATATATATATATATATATATATATATATTAAAATTTAAATAACATGTATATACAAAAGTTATAGAAAAGAATTAGATGTATATACAAATGTATGTTCCGTTAGTACTCGTAATAATATAAATGCCACTCATATATACTGCCTCTATTACCGAAAAAGATTTAATTCAGATACTTTTTATCATCGTGACAACTAATATACTCCCAATGATTTTGTAAAACTATTTTGATTGTTTATATAAAGACAATCATACTTTATTGGATCTTTACATGGAACAATCAATTTTATAGTTTTCATAATTCGGTATTCAAAATTAGTCTCCTCATACTGAACCGGTATCGAATTTACCGAAATCAATTTCACTCAAAATCAAAAATCGAAATTGAATCCTTGTAGGTTTGATTTTCGGTACCGGTACACGTTCAATTTTCAGTACCGGTACTGATTCGGTTCTTGTTCGGTTTCCATTTTTTGAGATTTATGCTCATCTCTACTATAAATTAAACCAACACATAAAAAACAAAATTTAAGTTTGTATTTATATTATCTCAACAATATTTACTCGATTTGTTTACTACGTTTATGTGTGAACAATTGTCGACCATGTAAAGATCTCTACTCACCATAACCGATATAAAAGTACATTGAGTTGGCATCAAACGCTCTTAGATTTGACTAAAAGCATAAGAGCACTGGGTGTGGTAACGCGTCAGTTTAGTGTTAGTTCAGTGTCTTGCTGATGACTGAACGCTGACTGGACTGACACTGAAAACTGACACTGGTGAAAAAACAGGAGAATTGGGAAAAATGTCAGTTCAGTGTCAGTTCAGTGTCTTGGAAAAAGAAAATATTGTATTTTATTATTTTTTAATATTATTTTAATTATTTGATAAAATATAAATGATAAATAAAATAAAACTTGCACAAATATTAAAAGGCCTAGTTTATTGAAATTAAAAACTCTAGTACAACAAATACGATCGTTCACAGACAAATACAATTATTGAAACATAAATAACATTAATTCAAACACAAATACGATTCTTCATTCTTCATCATCGAAGTCGGAGTATGAGTCTTCCAAAGCCATTTCTCGACGAATCATCTGCTTCTTTTTCTCGATTGCCCTCCTATCATGTTCATTCAAATTCTCCGTATCAATAGCCAAAATCCTCAACTGCGACTCCATCTTCATTTGAGAGTAGTACGATTTCTTTTTTCGAGACACATCTTCAAAGTGTTCCTTCATGGACGCATGTAAAGACTCACGGGATGATGCTGCTGAATCACTTGAGGTCTTCCTTGATTTCCTTGAGTCAGTCTTCCTTGGTTTGCCGGGTGGACGTGGCAGTCGATCTCTGCCAAATAGCTCCTCATTTGTGTTTGTTTCAACTTCTTCATCTCGGTTCAAGTCAAAATCAGTTTCAACTATAGTTTCATCAACAACGGGGTCAGGCACTCGCTTGTTTCGCCTACCAATAACAACGGGATCAGGATGTAGCCACTTTGGTTTGTCTTGCAAAAAGTCTCATGCCTTATAACTTGGAAAACTCTTCCCCATATTGTGGAGTGTATGTTTTAATTGAACAAATTGTGTGTATAATGAAATGAGGGTAATGTGTGTATATATAGTGTTAAAATTTTATTTGAAAAAAAAAAAGAGGAAAGCAGCTTCAAACGGTCCAAAATTTAAAATGGGGTCCCACTAACGGCTAGCAAATCGACGTCTTGGGCTCGACTTCGAAGGTGAAGACGCTGAACCGACGCCGGCGAGGTATGGGCGACGGTCGGTGGTGGCGACGGTCGGTGGTGGTGACGACGCTGGTAAACTGCCATCTCTACTATAAATTAAACCAACACATAAAAAACAAAATTTAAGTTTTTATTTATATTATCTCAACAATATTTACTCGATTTGTTTACTACGTTTGTGTGTGAACAATTGTCGACCATGTAAAAATCTCTACATACCATAACCGATATAAAAGTACATTGAGTTGGCATCAAACGCTCTTAGATTTGACTAAAAGCATAAGGAATATTAAACACTCACCGTTGATAGCAACTTAATGCACTTTTCGGATACGATAGCTAATTAAAGAAGTTGTTTAGTAATAATCGAATATTATAAAAAGTTAAGAAGAATACCAAATACTCACCTCTTATTACCACATAATGCAATCGTGGCAAAGCCATTCTATTCTATTAATTATTACTCCCTCCGTCCCACTTCAAATGTCTACCTTTCCATTTTGGGTTGTCCCATATCAAATGTCCACTTAGGATTTCAACCAATCAGAAGAGGTTATTCTGGAGAAAGAAGATTTCTGATTGGTGGAGAATGGAGTTAGTGGGATTTCCTAAAACTGTGTGCAAAAAGTAAGTGGACACTTGTAATGGGACGGAGGTAGTATATATTTCGTATATTATATATTTTTTTTTTTTGAAAGGCAAGAATTTTATTATAGATAAAAGGAACAAAATACAACTAGCAAGAAGCTAGTAAAAACAACGAAAGCAAGAGCAAGACACGCAAACGAAAGCAAAAATGCTTTAACGAACCCCGCGACAAAACTATGCTAAATACATCACGCCCAAAAAAACCAAGCTACCTTGACAAAACACCACAAAATATCCAAAAACAACCAAGGATATGGCTAGACACATGCGTGGTTTCCAAACCGAAAGTACTACCACGCAATTGAAGCCCAACAAAGCCTACAGTGAGACCGAGTTCGAGTCCTAGTCCGAGACCGAGTTCGAGCCCGAGCATGAGCATGAGCAGCCATAAAGATCCTCCTCGTCCACATCTGATCGTTTCATAAAATTATCGAGAATTACCCTATCAATCCACGTTTGTTTCTCACGACATCTTTTACGTTTCAATTGTTTTCTTTCTAGAAGGAAATTAATAAAATGGTGTTTAATTAGAGGCCTGAAAATTCGTTTCTTGCATCGAAATCTATTCACCATGGTGGGCTCGTCTCCAATATGAACATTCAGCTCGGGATGAACTTCTTCAACATTAGAATCAAGAGGTCTCGAATTAACCAAACACTCCTCTAGGGTACTCTCACTAGGCCCAAATGGCACACAAGATTCTTTTGAACTTTTAACGTTGAGTTTGGATGCATCAAAATCACTCGAGTTTAATGGGCTAAATGGCCCAACACTTTGAGAGGTATTAGATATCCCTACTGAGATGTCAGCATCTTTTGAAGCATGAGCATCGTTTGAAGCATGAACATATTTTTCAGACATCGAGACATGAGCCTGCACACCACACGAAGCAACAACCTCCCGCTTTTGAGAATTTGATTTTAACTCATTGGAATCTGGATTACATTGACCAATCAGTGAAGAGCAGGCTGAAAACGTCACCCCCGATGAACCTTGCTCTTCCACCTGAGAATTTTCGGCCAATTTGAATCCGGTGACCATAGACAATGGAGAATGGACTTTATGAAAATTCGACTCTTCTGAATCAGCCTGCTTCTGGGGGCTTGGTTCAGTCTCGATATCCTTCGAACCCCCGTCACAACTAGAGGATGAAAGACTTACAAACGGGTCTAACTTCTGTCTCGATTGACGATTTCCGGTGAGCCAAAAATCACCATCATTGCTCGACAACTTCTTGACTTCATCTTGCCCCACATTATTATCAATATAGGAAGCATCACAGACCTTATTATCTTGGCAGTCAGATAGACCTTTAGTTTTTGAATCCGAAAGAACCGAGTCAGCACCCTTATGATCTTTGTCATTCCTGCTTCCATCTTCGATCAAAGACCAAGTGAATCGATCCCGTGAAATTCGGGTTTGTTTAAACGAAACAATTTAATGACATGTTTTAGGTATTAAGTGAATGTAAATGTTAAAGTCATTTATTTTAATAACCCATTTGACTAAGAAACTTGTCGTTGTTTTTACGAATATATAGAGACATGTATTTTCGCATACATATGTTATGTAATTAATTTCGTAAAAAGAATTCATATTTAAATATTAATAATATAATAATTATAATTATAATTATTATATTAAAAGTAAATAATAATAATAAAGTTCGCTCAAAGTTGAGTATTTATATTTTTAATGATGATAATAATTATTAGTAATAATAAATGCCTTTTAAATGTTTTTAGAAAATTAAAATTACAATTTAGGAGAGATTAGTATTTCCTTTTATAAAAGATTTCGTATTATTTTTTAAATAAATTAATATATAATTATGACATCATCATTATGAAAATTAAAGGGTAATTAGTTTAATAATGACATCATCATTTTAAAGTTTTATATGACTATATGGATATATTAATTAATTAATTGTTAAATTATTATAGTTCATAATTGATTCATAAATGGAAAAAAGTTATCCGAAAAAGTTGGTATTTGAGCTGGAGTTGTAATCTCTTGAATCCAATAATTTGCTTAAATCCAACGGACCAATAAGAGCGGGACATGTAGCGCGACAGACACATATGATTGAAAAAAAAATCAAATTTTTTTTTTTATTTTTTTTTTTTGAAATTTTTTGAAAAAAAAAATTTTTGAGAAAAAATTTTAATTTTTTTTTTAAATTTAGCATGTCAAATTCAATCACATGTGATTGTAAAACCCAATCACATGTGATTGTAAACACAATCACATGTGATTCTGCATGTCAAATCCAATCACATGTGATTAAAAAAATATTCAAATTTTTTTTTTAACTTTCAACCGGAAACAAACTTTAATTCGGTGATTTGATCAAGTTTGTTAGCGTTTCGTGATCATATCTTCAAAATTTCAGACTTTAATTCTGTGATTTGATTAAGTTTTGATCAAAAACTTGGTGATTAAAGGTTTTAGCACAAACTTACTGAAATTTGTCATTTTACTAAAAAAAAAAAATTTCAATCTCATGTGATTGAATTTGACATACAGAATCACATGTGATTGGGTTTTACAATCACATATGATTGGCATGCAGAATCACATGTGATTTACTGCATGTCAAATCCAATCACATGTGATTGAAAAAAAAATTAAAAAAAAAAAAAATTCGAAACATAATATTAAAATTTTTTTGTTAATTTTTTTTTCAATCACATGTGATTATCGCACCACGTGTCGCACTCTGATTGGTCCTTTGGATATCAACTTAAAAGTTGGTTTGATTTGAATATTCCTCATTTGAGCCGTGTAACGAAATTATACGGAGTAATCACGAACTAACCCAAATTAATTCGTCCTATTTATAAAATGGTAACACCTCATGAACTTTAAACTATCATTAAAATTCTGTTATATACGACTATGCCTTCATTATGTATCTCATACTAGGCTTTTAAGCACGTGCGTTGCACGGATGTATAAAAATCGTGCAAAAATGTAATTTGATTTTCATATTGGTATGTAAATAGCAATACTAAAATAATTAGAAAAATATAAGAATTACTAAATGAAATTACTCATAAATCACAAGACCACACAGAGTTGGACACTTACGAAAAAAAATTAAAGTATACAACTCAAAAAGTATGTCTAAAATTGAATACACATCTACAAGAACTTCAAAAACTACCCTAAAATTTTGAGAGATGGTGAAAGTTGTTTAGGGTGTTTACTATCCGCTTCAAATACGTTGATAATAATTGTAATTTAATTGAGATAATTAAATTACATTGATAATTGTAATTAAGATGAAATTAATTGCATTAATTACATCTATTGCAAATTTAAATATCGAGTTCTGAGCTCATGCGATGTATGACTGTTAATGAACGAAAAAAATATACGTGTAACACTATCGAGTGAATATGGTATTTAAAAATTGTTGATTGAATTTCAAAAAAATATCAAAAATTGACAAAAAAAAAAATTCAAATCCAAGTAAATCACCAACATATAACATATGTGAGATGATTAAATCTCAAATAAAATTTGATGTAGCTAATTATAAGTTATTGCTAACTATATTTATACAAATTTGATGTAGCTAATTATAAGTAATTGCTAACTATATTTATACAAAATTTTTATGTAGCTAATTATATAGGTCAATTTTACTAGTATAATATATGGAGTAATCCTTTTTAAGTCTGATTGCACTAATATTGTATAAATATAGTTAGCAATAACTTAATATTCAATATAGTTTATAATTTATATCGTAACATATAAAAATTAATCACGATCCAATCATAATTGATGACTAAGATATGAGATCCAAAATTTCAACTAATGAATATTATTTTCTTAGCAATTCGATGCATTTTGATCAATGTATGTTATTATTTATACAATAAACGATTAATAATATAATATTTATATAATAATTACATAGAAAAAAATACATATATCCTAATATAACTTTTGATATTCTAATTTATCTTAATACAATGAATATTCATTATCATATTTTGTTTTTATTACAATGAACATAATATTTGATATTCCAAAATCTTGTGTTATATAATGTATAGAAAAAAAGATAAGATATAAATAGATAAATATACATAGTCTCATTTTTTATTGTATCCTTCTAAATAACAGCATAATCTCTTACGAATTATTAAAGATAATTAAACATGAATTATCACGAATTAATCATCATTAAAAAAACATGAATTATCATGATACTTCAAAAAAACATGTATTATCATCTTTAGCATGGCCAGATAGACCCACTAGTTCTACATTAATACTAATAAATGAATTATACTGATCTAAATCTAATACGGACATTTGTTTAATATATATGCATATATTCAGTATTTAATAAAATTTAATTTAATTGTAATTAAGGAAGTATATTAATTATATAACGTATAAATATCTAAACACTTTCCATATAACTAAAAACTTTTCAAATATAATTAATTAAAAGTTGTTTTTAACTAAATTGACACGTATGCTTTTTTCAAAATAGAGGCTCAAGAAGCATGCCACGTAAGCATTCTAAGATCTTGTTTTATATAATGTATAGATATCATCATCCATTATATTATAGGATGAACTTTTCTCTGATTAAGTTATTCGAAGAGGACGCTCATTTTTATAATATGTATGCAACCTAATAAAATAGTCCCGTAACCGTTTCTAACCTTCTTTTAATTTGGCCACCCAATCACTAAGTAAATATGTGATGGTTGATTATATATATATATATATATATATATATATATATATATATATATATATATATATATTAGACTATATGTGATGGTGTTGGAGATAATTGGTTAAAGAAATCACAATAGTCTCACATCAAAAACTGATAGAAAGAAATGTTTGTATATAAATTTATGGGAATCTTCATTTGTCACCAATTATATGTGGGATGTGTTATTGAGTCAAAAGAAATAAAAAGTGAAGATTTATAATTGGTAATGGTAATGGTAATGGTTTGATTCTCCATAGTACATTTTACGATATTCACTATAATGTCAAGTTTTCTTATTTTGCATCGTATCCTACTCATTCTATTCATATTTAGTTTTATTTTTACACGTAAAACTTAGACAAAATTACACGGGGGTTCATGTGGTATGTTCAAAACTACAACCCGAGTGTAAAGAATTTTTTTAACCTGAGGGGGGTCACTATAGTATGCAATGGTTTCACGCGGAATCCATTTTGCTAGTGTTCGTTAATTTCGTTTGTTAAATCCAACATGTGCGGTGCACATGAGGGTAAAATGGTCTTTTTAGTTGTTTATCTTCCACATTCCCTTTTTATTCTTCTTCATATTTTAGCAGTCACGCCTGATAAATGGAAAGTTCACCTACCTATAGGTTTTAAGTCGTGATACATCTTTGTGATTCCAGGATGAATAGAAAATTTTAATTTTTGTGCTTCAGTCAATATTAACTCCCCCAATCCTCCAAGAAATGGAACCCATATTCTATTATTAAATGTCTTTAATCCACCAGAATCATTAATTAATTCCTCTTTTCGTTTCATTAATATTTCATATTTCATATGTTCATCTCTCAAGTCTTCCAATTGAATTATTTTCAAGTGGTCAATCAAAACTTATACAATCTCAATTCGCATGAATCTCAAATTGTCAGTGGATTTCTTTCTACTTAAAGCATCCGCAACTATGTTTCCTTTACCTGAATGATAACGAATCTCACAATCATAGTCTTTGATTAGTTCTTGCCAACGTCTTTGTTGAGGGAGAATGTGGGTTAATGCGGGATTATGCTTAATGACTATACTAATGTTAACCCATAACAATAAGTGTTTTGATGATGACATATGCACATAATAATGAGGTGATGGTAGACATCTTGACATAAACATACTAGTTCACTAATCCACACTTACTCTAGCGAAAGACCAAAACCAAATAAAGCTTAAAAGGAAAACATAAGCTACACATTTAGGTCCACGGTCGACCGCAGGTCAGACCGTGGAACCTTGCACCTTGGTTTATGAAACCAGGCTCGCACGGGTGACTCCATAGTCAACTGTGGGTCGACCGTAAAAGGTTTTGTCCTAATTTCCACCGATTTTTGTTCGACCACTTCAGGGCATCTATAATTTATGAAACTTGTTTAAACATGCTTAGAATAGTTGCCTCCTTCATACCCAAAGGAGTTTTGGTCACTAGAACACTAATCTTAGTTAATCACATCTAATGACACCTTAATGATGATTAAGCCTTAATTAAGGATAACACATAAGTGTTATAGGAAAACATGTACATCTAAAATGTATCTAGACATACTTATGATGGTCAACAAGTCCCAACCAAGAGTTGATCATTCCTTGTACATGTGTTGGACATTAATGTATACTTATACATTAATATTAAAAAAGTCACTTTGCAAGTAAAACTTACATAGCCTTAGTTCAATGCTATGTTATCACTATATGTTTAATCCTAGATTAATTAGTGATCTCTTGCTAGTCATTACATGAATAATACTTGACTACTTGCTATTAATACATGTGTATTAGTTGACTATGTGCTAAAGGCTAAATGCTAAGTAGTTACTTAATATGTATATGTATGAACCTTGTCTTGCTATGTGTTACAAGTTGGGATTCCATCAACTAGTATTTGGACTACTTCAATATCTGCCACTTGGATAATGCTTAATATTTCATAATCTAGTAATCTTAAAAGATAATGAATCATTAACACACATATGTTTGCTTAAGTCTAAAATCAAGTTTATGAATTGATTTGACTTGATTTAACTTGATGTCTTACAACATGCTTAATTGTTATTACTTTCTTAAATTGTTAAGACTTCACTAACATACTTAATTAATTCACAAACAAGTTTAAATTTGAATACTTGCATGCTTTATGATTAAAGTGGGTTGTTGTCATCAATGACATGTTGACCAATCAATAGGGATTTAGCAAATGTGTTAATTACAAACAAAAGATTATGACACATCTGAGATTGCCTCAAATGATTATCATGACTTGTATTCAAGAATGCCAGACTTTCCACTTTGAGCATGACAAGTCACTATCAAGGCAATACATCCAAGGTAAATGAATATTTAATGCATATAGTAATTGCATGGGATGTTGGGTATCTTTTGCAGGTGTTAAATGAAGTAAAGAGTCCAAAGATTAATGTTTAAAATTGATTCAAACAGCTATACAACATATATGAGTTTTGGACTGGACCGCGTGTGCTTGACCCACAGTTGACCGTGGTCCAAGACGCAGCAACGGCTACCTTTTTTTTTATCTCTACATATAAATAGCAAGACTTGGAGAACTTTGAAGACTTGGACCTCTTGCACGCTACAACTCAAAATCATCAGAGAATCACAAGAACATAACACTCATACATATGTTTGTGATTAGCAAGAGAAGTTCTATAATCTCATAGATTATAGAAGGGGTTTTGTAAACTTACGTTCGAATTACTATCTTTGTGAGTTTACATAGTGTTGTATTAATCCTTAGAATTGTCTTAGGATTGTCATCACTAGAAAGGGTGAGTCTTTGTACTTTGTAAGTAGAAGCATATGCTAGCTTAGCTATCATCTTCCTTAAAGGGAACTAGGGAGTTGATTAATCCCATTCAGGATTAATACTTGTTCAAGGTGAAGACAAGTTGATCTAAGTTGGAGGTAATCTTTCAAAAGGATAGAAGGATTAGGTTTGTTGTCTAAGAAAAAGTACAAGGCTTATAAATCGGATCTCCACTGAATTTGGAGAAAAGTGCTTAGTGAAGCAAAACTCACGATTAGTGAATCGAGGAGTGGATTGAGGTGGATTAGTTAACATCCATGATCCACCCGAACCACTATAAATCCTTGTGTTTATGTTCTTTACTTTACATTCCGCATTTCTACAAACATAAACATGTCACACATTGGTTTGAGTCTATTAAAGTGATCAAGGATTGTTAAAATCTTGTTGATCATTAAAAAAGTTTTAAAAAATCGTATTAAGTAACTATTCACCCCCTCTAGTTACTTACAGTCTTTGTCGCATGTTCAATTGCTTTCGAGAGAAGATATGCTGAAGACTCTTATGATCGGTACAAATCACATAGTGAGTGCCATAAAGAAAATGTCTCCATAATTTCAATGCAAACAATTCTAAATCATGTGTTGGATAATTTATATCGTGTGTTTTCAATTGGCTTGAGGCATAAGCGATAACCTTCTCTCTTTGCATTAACACACAACCCAATCCTGCTAGTGATGCATCACAATACACAATAAAGTCGTCTGTACCCTCAGGTAATGCTAATACCGGAGCTTGACATAATAATTGCTTCAGTGTTTGAAAGGTATTCTCATGTTTGTCGCTCTATCAAAAGTTAAATCCTTTCTAGTCAACTTGGTCAACGGACCTGCAATCTTTAAGAAGACTTTAATAAATCTACATTAATATCCAGCTAAACCCAGAAAACTCTTTATTTCGGTCGGAGTCTTTAGTGAATTCCAATTCATTACCGCTTCTATTCTGGATGGATCTACTTTGATATCCTTTTCGCAGATAACGTGACCCAAAAATAGAACTTTCTCTTAACCATAAATCACACTTGGAAAACTTGGCGTACAGCTTTTCCCGTTTCAACAAATTTAACACTTGTCGTAGATGCGTATCATGTTATGATTCTGTTTTCGAATATATTAAAATATCATCGATAAACACTATCACGAGTTTATCTAGAAATTGTCGTCACACTCATTTCATCAAATTCATGAAAATGGTTGGCACATTCGTTAACCCAAACATCATAACAAAAAATTTTTAATAACTGTATCTCGTACGAAAAGCTGTTTTTAGAATGTCGTTCTCAGAAACACGAACTTGATGATAACCTGATCGTAAGTCAATCTTGGAGAAATACGATGCTCCCTGTAGCTGATCGAACATATCATCAAATCTTGGTAATGAATACTTGTTCTTCACTGTTTTCTTGTTTGATTCCCGATAATCAATACACATGTGGAGCGTTCCATCTTTCGTTTTCACGAATAAAACTGGAGCACCCATGGTGAAGAACTTTGTTAGATAAATACGATCTAACAACTCCTAAATTTGTGACATCGTTTCACGGATCTCAGATGGAGCTAACCGGTACGGAGCCTTTGCAACTGGTGCGAATCCCGACAATAATACAATTTTATATTCCACTTTCCTAACTAGCGACAAACCCGATAATTCATCTAGGAATACTTCAGGGAAGTCAGATACTAATGGGATATCTGATATTTTCTCTATCTTTACATCGATAACATATGCGAGAAATGAATCACATCCCTTCAATAACGATTTGTTGGCCTTCATCATTGATATTAAGGGATAGCTGAACCCTCCCCGATCTGCCAGGACCACCATGTGTGTCCCGTCAGCCAAAGGGAAAGAAATTAATTTTATATGACATTCTTTATGGTGGATTAACCAATCTATACCGAATACATCATCAAACCTAGGTATTGACATAACAAGGCAAGTCATAGGAATACATTTATAACACCGCCCATTTTTCTAAACGCAGTGGAAAACTTAATTATTGAAATCACAATATTAATTACACCACTGCATAAATCCACGTCATTAAGTTAAAGTTTACACAACGGTGTTACTTATTACAAAATACAGGTTACAAAAGTTCACATTAGAGTTCGCACATCAAACATGTCTTTAACACCTGCACCCATCCTAACTAGCAATACCTAAACCTGCAAGGTTAGAAATGTGGGGGATTAGCACAACTGCTAAGTGAATGGAATCTATGAAACAGAAACAGCTTAAGCATCACACATGCAATCAATATCACTAATATGCTAACAACCAACTAGAATACAAATAACGAAAATACGAGGATCGGCGGCTTGTACGAGCACACGACAACTAGCTGATCGGGCTAGTGTCTACCGATAATCCTTTTCAGGCTGAATCAATACACAGACAACATGAATGAACCCAACCTCCCAAGGCACGGTTAACCCCATACGAACTTCAACCTCCCAAGGCTCGGTTAAAAGTCCCTAACCTCCCTAAGCATGGTTGGTGTCAAACACAATGCGTAAATAATATCACAGAATCACAGTAAGCATGCAACCTTTAACTAGCATGGAAACCATTATCTAATCATGGCAATAATAACATAATTAAGAATGGTAATAGAATAAATCATAATAGCATGACATGCTACTAAAACTTTATCCGGAGATAGACCCACTCACCGATTACCAGCAACAATTCAGTTATCAAACTCTGAGCTTCTTCCTTGTTCTTATCACCTGAGAATAAAAGGGAGATGATCGCAACGGGTGGTAAAGTCCCCCTCAGGTGATCCCAATCGCTGTTCAAAAAATAAAATATATAGTGCTCTAATCAAAATTAGACACACGAGCAACATAACGGCTAAAAACGGGCACTTTTCATAAAATTTTCCCAAAAAGACAAACAGCCCATCTCGGTAGTGTGTCTTTAGACAGTCAGTTTAGTGTCTATACAAATGGCCGACTGAGTAGAGACACAAAACCGACTGTCTTTCAAAAGACACGACCGACTGAGTAGACAAACGGCCCACCAGAAAGACACACGGTCGACTGAGTAAAGACACTTGGGCGACTGTGTTCTTGAGCTGCAGTAGCAGCAGCAAACTCTTGGGTTTCGCCTAAAAATCACCAAATCTCGATCCTGGACTCGATTTTGACCTCAAAACCAACCACAAATTGTGTATAAAACATTTATGAACATAAACCCACAATATTTACACACAAACAACAACTAATCAAGTAATTTGACCCAAAATCACCTTTTTAACAAAACCTAACTTGAACAGTCAATTAAACAGTAATTTGGACATGAAATGCACAATTCTTACCTTGTTTAGACTCTAGAAATCACTTGCTACTGATTTCCAACACAATCTAGAATCAATAACAAGATTTGGTAGAATCTAGGGTTTGGAATATAGGTTAGGTTTAAGAACGAGTTAGGTGTGTGAGAGATGGAGATGATTATGGAGAATAATAGAAATGAGCAGCTAATAGTCACTTATTTGGGGTTAAAACCCATACCCCACTTCACACGGGTATTTACTAGTTACTTGAAATCTTTCGTACTTCGTTAGGCGGCCCTAAAGAAGTCCAAATTAAATAAACAAACATGTTCAATGACTCTTGTCACAAACTAGTCTTAACAAACAATAAGATAACACTAAACATATAATTAAAATAAAATCACTAAAATACACATATTAAAACCCTAAGGGCAAAATAGTCCACTTACAACTAGTTCGGGTTTTTGTCTGTTACAAATCTACCCCCTTAACGAGATTTCATCCTCGAAATTTGGTCTAGGTCAAACAAATGAGGGTAACGAGTCTTCATCAACTCTTGTGTTTCTCACGTAAGGCTCGATCCCAAACTATGCTTCCACTCAATCAACACCATCGGAATCTGTTTCTTTTTGAGCTTGGTTATCTTACGATCAACTACACGTATTGGCTCTTCTACAAACTTTTTACTCAAATCAACCTTTAAATCTTTTAACGATAAAAGTTTCGTCTCATCCTCTACTTTACACTTACGTAGATAACATACATCAAAGGTATTATGAATAATGGCTAATTTTGGCGTAAGATCCAAAGTCACTGTCTGATCATACAAAATCTCACTGATCAAAAACGGCCCAATAAACCTCAGCGCAAGCTTACCACATTTATCGAATCTGATAACCCCTTTCCATGGCGAAACTTTCATATACATACGATCACCCACACTAAAGGTTACCGGACGTCTATGCGGATCAGCATACATTTTCTATCTGTCTCTAGCGGCTTTCAACTTTTCTCGAGCAATAGAAACTTTTTTGGCTGTCATTTGAATAATTTCAGGACCTGCAAACTATTTCTCTCCGGCTTCTAACCAACAGGTCGGAGTTCTGCAACGATGACTGTACAACATTTCATAAGGCGACATCCATATACTCGATTGATATTAATTGTTATACGCGAATTCAATCAACGGAAAATGCAAATCCCACGACCCACCATATTCTAGCACACAAGCTCTTAACATATCCTCTAAGGTCTGTATGGTTCTTTCACTATGATCGTCTGTCCGAGGATAATAACTTGTACTCAAATTCACACATGTACCCAGATTCTGTTGTAGACTGTTCCAGAAATTTGACACAAGTCTGAAATCCCTGTCTGCCACAATCGATAACGGCACACCATGATGACTAACAATCTCTTTCACATATAACTCGACCAATTCCCTTAAGGATGTTGTCTCACGGGTAGCCAAAAAGTGAGCACTCTTGGCCAACCGGTTGACTATCACCTATATCATATCATGTATTTTCCGAGTTGTAGGTAACTTGGTCACAAAATCTATCGTAATATGTTCCCACTTCCATTTAGGAATTTCTAACTAGCGTAGCGAACCATAAGGTTTCTGATGTTCTGCTTTCACTTGCGCACAAACATGACACTTTTCAACAAATGAGCGATGTATGTTTTCATAGTCGGCCACCAATATACAATTCTCAAATCATGATACATCTTATTACAGCCTGGATGTACTGTCAGTCTAGATTTATGCGCTTCTGTCAAGATCAAATCCCTCAAATCTCCAAGCATAGGCACCCAAAATCGGTTATGATAGGTCTTAAGTCCATGTGAGTCATCGGTTAGGTCAAATTTTGGTTTAGTCATAAGTTCATATTTAACATGTTCATTCTCCAAAGCACGGGCTTGAACAATACTTAATTGGTCAATCAAATCTGAAGTAACCTCTAAACGAAGAAATTTCACATTCTCAACTGACTTTTTATGACTTAACGCATCTGCAACGACGTTCGTTTTACCAAGATGTATAGTCTTAATCAATTCTTTCCATTGTCTCTGCAATATATTCGGTTCTTTATGCGAGAAGATATACTACAAACTCTTGTGATCTGTACAAATAACACAATGGGTTCCATACAAATAGTGTCTCTACAATTTCAAAGCAAACACTACTACATCCATTTCAAGATCATGCACTAGATATTTCTTCTCATGAATTTTTAACTGACGCGAGGCGTAGGCAATTACTCAATCTCTTTTCATTAATACACAACCTAACCCAGATGATGAAACAACAAAGTACCATAAAATCATCTGAACCCTCTGGTAAAGCTAACATTGGTGCCTAACACAATAAATGCTTCAACGCCTGAAAAGTTTTTTTCCTGTTCATCACTCCATTTAAAGGCTATGTCTTTCGAGTCAACTTAGTCAACGGACCCGGTATTTTCGAGAAATCTTTGATAAACCTACGACAATAACCGGCCAATCCCAAAAAACTCTTAATCTCAGTCGGAGTCCTCAGGGAATTCCATTTCATTACCGCTTCTATTTTAGATGGATCCACTTTGATACCTTTGGCATAGATAAACTATCCCAAAGCCTGAACTTCTCTTAACCAGAACTCACACTTGGAAAATTTAGCAAACATCTGTTTACGTTTCAATAGATTCAAAACCCGTCTCAAATGTTCAACATTCTCTGCCTATGTCTTAGAATACACCAGTACGTCATCTTTAAACACAATCACAAACTTGTCTAAAAACGGACGGAGCACTCTATTTATCAAATCCATGAAGATTGCTGACGCATTCGTCAATGCAAATGGCATGACCAAAAACTACGCAGTCTTAGGTATATCTGATTCCGCAACACGAACTTGATGATACCCTGAACGCAAATCTATCTTGGAGAAATACGAAGCACCCAGTAACTAATCAATCGTCTATTACGGGTACTTATTTTTCACTATTATCTTATTCAACTCGTGATAATCGACACACATGCGCATTGTACCATTTTTTTAACAAACAACACTTGAGCATCCCACAGTGAAGAACTCGATCGACTAAACCAACGATCTAACAATTCCTGAATCTGTGACATCATTTCACGGATCTCAGACAGAGCTAAACGATACAGAGCTAAACGATACAGAGCTTTCACAATCGGAGTAGTTCCTGGCACTAACTCAATTTTATATTCCACTTCCCTCGCTGGAGGCAGACATGGTAACTCGTCTGGAAACACCTTTGGAAATTCAGAACACTGGAATATCAGAGACCGTTTTCTTTTTTTTCTTAGCATCAATCACATACGCTAAAAATGATTCACAACCTTTCACTAACGACTTCTTCATTTTCATCATTGATATTAACGAAAAACCATACCCACCTTGTTTCCCCTCGGGCCACAACACGAGTTCCATCGGTCATACGGAAGGTAATAATTTTACTATCACACTTAATGCTGGTCTAATGGAGGATCAGTTAGTTCATGCATATTACTACATCGAAGCTACTAATAGGCAACACTAGGCAGTACATAGCAAAAGGTCTTCCATCAATTTCTATGATAACCCCAGACACATACGTTGTAACTTGGATCGTCTTACCATCAGTTACCTCTACTCTTACAGGCTCAGACAACACAGTAGCAGGTAACTTAAGTTTAGTACAGAATCCTAAAGACATAAATGTCCTATTCGCACCAGAATCAAATAATACTCTAGCAGGTATTGAGTTGATTAAGAACATACCGGTTGATAATGGTGTTGTGCATATACATATTTTACCCTCTAAATTTATATAATGATTCAAACACTACAAATAAGCACACACAACTAACGAACACTTAGAACCCGGTTATTATAGCACTTTAATGTAAGTATTCTTGTAACGACCCGGATTTTTTCGTTAATATATAGAAGATTAATATTTACATAATTAATGTTTTCAACATGTTAAGCAATCAAACTCATTAAAACTTGGTTATTTGAAATGAATTTTATACAAACATTTGGCCACCCCGTCTGTCTGACGATTCACGAACGTCATAATTCGTAATAATTATTTAATGATGTATATATGAATATAAATATATACTCATGATTGTTAAATGATATTTAAGTATCTCATTACATATATTAACAATTGGTTATATACATAAAATGAGATTACTAACTTAAAGACTTCAAGACTATATACATATATATAACGATTAACGTTGTAATAACTTCTAAATTAAAATGTATGTATATGTATTGTATTAATATGTAATAATACACTTTTGAAGGACTTAAACATATATACTAACACACTTATACTCAACAAAGATAGCTATACTCATAATCTCATTCAATTCCATCAAGAATTCTATTCGTATTCATTCGGTATTTACACCTGGATCATACCCAGCTTCCATACTTCAATACTATGAGTATATACCAATATTAAATACCAATTATAGCCTCCTTAGCAGCCCTATGAGTCACAAGATAAGGATAAATATGATGGAGACTTGTGGGAACCAACATTTAACTTCTAGTTTGCATTATTATGCTATATTCCAAATTTTGATAAAGTCTCTTAATCATATACATGAACCATGACTTTTAACACTCTTTTTACTCATTCATATCAGCTATTTAACTTACCTTCACTCTCATAATACTCACACACAAGAACTCCAAGTATTCTCTCCATTTCTTACTCTTTAAACACTCTTTAAACACACATACTTCAAGTACTAGAAAATCTTCATTCACTTTGATCATAAACTAGCTTCAAGAATACTTTGTTAACTCATCTACTCCTCTTTATCAAGGTAAGAATCATATATAAGCTTTGGTTCAATTCATATACTTATAACTATCTTAATTCAAGATAGAAATCTTATTCGAACTTTTGTTCATTCTATGATTCTACTCCAAGGATTACAAGCCATCAAGGATATCTTTGATCACAAGATTATCATCTTATTTTATCAGCAACTTTGTTCATTTAATTTGAGGTAGTTACCTTATTCATAATCTTTTTCGATTCATATCCATATAGCTATCTTATTATGAGTTTATAACTTACAACAACAAGAACATAGTTTAGATTAATTCTAAACTTGTTCACAAACAAACTTAATCCTTCTAACTTGACTATTAAAATACTTCAACACATGTATTATGATAGTATGTCAAGCTAACATAAGGATATAAAACTTGTAAACACGAAGAACACCTAAAAACTGAACATACGCCATCATAGATCATCGGGGGCTGTTTTGGGTTTGATTTTAAAAACCTATCTTAAACTTTGAATTAAAAGATTTCCTTTGGTGAAAAATCTTATTTTATATGGATATGAAATATATTCAAAATCCATGGTTAAACTCTAATTGGAAGTATGTTTTTCAAAAGAGTCATCAAGATGTCGTTCTTACGACGGATATGACTATCTTTTTGTATTTGACACCTAACCTGTATTTTCGACTATAAACATATACTTTTGCTGTTTATATTAATAAATAACGGTTCGATACAAAACTATGGCAAGTCGAATAACTCAAAACGGATTTGTAACGAAGAAATTATGGGTAAAACAAAATTGGATATTTTTATTTGTTTTTAGCTACGATTTTGATTAATAAAATGGATGCTAACCTTATCCTAGCTAACTTACCTTGTATCCTACATGTATTTATACATGTCTTATTTCCGAACTTATGGAAATACAATTTATAATAGTCGTGATTAAGTTCTACGACAATATATTATAGTCTTAATAAAGACCGTAAGGCACCATATATATATATATATATATATATATATATATATATATATATATATATATATATATATATATATATATATATATATATATATATATATATATATATATATATATATATATATATATATATATATATATATATATATATATATATATGACTTGATCACCGTGGATTCGTATACAAAGTTTTGACATATCATTTTGACTTCTTCTATATATATTATTGGAACGAACTATAAGACACCATTGGCAGTAATCTCGAGTTAGCTGTGGGTCGAAGTGGATTCCAACATAATATATATACTTTGAGTTGTGATCGAGCCTGAGACATGTATATAATGGGTCGCGGATTGCTTCAGACAATATACATATTATGTGTCTTATTATATTAAGACAATATATTATAGTGTTAGTAAATTCTAACACAATATACGCATTTATATTTATATATATATTTATACTGTTGGACTATCGGACTATTGGACTACGAACATTGGACTACTAACAATGGACAATTAAAATTATCACAAGTATCATAAGTATGGAATATTAATTAATTATATATATATATATACATATATATATATATATATATATATATATATATATATATATATATATATATATATATATATATATATATATATATATATCTTGACACAAGAATATTATTATTAGGTTCGTGAATTTGTCAAAGGCCAAGTCTTATTACCATCTATTCGGAAATCATCACAAGTGAGTTATAGTCCCATTTTTACTATCTAAATTATTTTAGGATGAGAATACATGCAAATTTATAAATGTTTTACAAAATAAGCACAAGTTCATGAAACTACATTCTACGATTGTTTTGTTATACCGGATATATGTACTTATTATTATTATTATGCTTAGTAACCTAAGAATTAGTGAAAAACACTAATTGACGCGAATCCTAAAGGTAGATCTACGGGCACCAACCACCCCCATTTTTGAATAGTGGAAATGCTTTAGTACTTCGAAGGGTTCTTGTCATACATTTGAATAGTGGAATGTATGATGCCAGATATCTTAAGCGCTCTATGTTAAGGTCGGTTACCAGGCGACTCATCGTATGAATGATTTTTGCAGTTGTAATGATCCTGCGTATTTAATTAAATGAAATCTTGTGGCTTATTAAATGTTATGATTATTATATAGAAACTAAACCTACGACTCACCAACAATTTTGTTGACTTTTTAAGCATGTTTATTCTCAGGTGATTATTAGAAAGCTTCCGCTGTTGCATGTTTACTCAACGTCAAGATTTGGAGTCATCATGCTTTTCTAAATAAATAAACTTGCATTCGGGAATTGTATTTGTAATATATTGTTGACAAGTATGTAATGGTGTGTGTAAAATACATGTATTTTGAGGAGATTGTCTTTGATCGACAATCAAAACTTATGCTTTTAAACCTTTATTCAATCATAAAGGTTATGGTTATTTTAAAATGAATGCAAGCTTTGAAAACGTCTCATATAGAGGTCAAAACCTCGCAAAGAAATCAATTAATATGAAACGTTTATAATTAATATGAACGGGGCATTTCAATTCTTATCAAGTTCGTCTCAATAGAGCAATGTAAGTCGAATATTTGCAACTATCGATTGTCCTAGAGTTTGTTTGATTGGGGGTTTTGATTGATATTAACTAACAACTAAAACTTGCATACTTAACAAACTTAAACTTAACAAGCAAACAAGTAGCAAACTTAAGACTTAAATCAAATTAACTAAGAAGTGTTCACTTATCTAATCATCTCTATGCTTGGCTTGCCCCGTTTTGCCTCTTTTGCTATCTCATTCGTTGTTGAACTATTAAACGTTTAGAATCACTACTAAACCTCAAATCTAATAACACTCCGCGAATTCACATAAGCATTGTATTCTAGGATCGAGTTAAGCATGATTTGGTCATTGAGATTGAGCTTGGGTTAAAATCACTTAAAACCCCCAACTATCAAAATCACTTAAGATAATCGGTACTACTATGTTGACTAAAGGCCAATTAAAAACCAACCTAGATCAAGAACACAATCACTTGCAATTCCTAAGCTAGTTGTCTAGATCACCTAAGGTGTTTAAGCACACATTGATTCACTTCTCAAATCACTAAGAGAGCTACTCAACATATGTAATCAAATTCAAGCCTAAAAAAAACTCATAGCAATGGATCTTTAGCTAACTCAACAACACATGATCATGTAATTCATTCAAACAACATTATTCAATTGATTTTGGGGCAAACACTAGCATTAGAGATTCATAGATAAGCAAACACAAGAGATTTAGCCAATAATGGCTAAGATCAAACTAATAATAAGCATAGAAACATAAATAATCATCATCTTCAAGTTATTACAAGTAATAGATTCAAAATATGTAAAGTAAAGTGGAGATTACAGCCCAAAATGTAAAGAAGATGAAGATCTAAGCTAAACAATGATGAATCTTGAGCTAGCTTCCTTCAATCCACCCTTAAACACCAATGGATGATGAAATTATGGTTTTGTATGTGAAATTCGGACCTAAGACAGCTGCTCTCTAAAGATGCATATGAAAAATGACCTAATCCCGTTCCTTTTATAGTGCTGAAAATCTGGGCTGAAACAGCGACATGAGCGCCGCTTTTAACTCAGCAGTGCCTCTTTTGGCTTTAATGAAGCTCGACGCTTTTGATCAAGAATGCCGCTTTTGGCTCGAATCAGGGGTGACACTTTTTTTGTAGGAGCGACGCTTTTATCTGGATAGGAGCGGCGCTTCTGGCTTTTGGAATGGCACTTTTGCTCACTGGTGGAAAATGGAGCTGAAATGTGCATAAGAATGTCACTTTTGCAGTTGGTGCGGCGCTTTTGCTCTACAGGAGAGGCGCTCTTAGTTGAGGAGCGGCGCTTTTTGAGCTGATTCTGCACTTTCCAATTCCTTAGCCAATTTTACCCAAGATTTGGTCAATTTTACACCAAATAAAGTCCTTAGCCCTTTAATTACCATTTAGCTCAATAGCACACAAAATAGACTCCATGATTGTCAAAAACTGAACAAAGTGAGGGAGATATCGCGAGATAAAACATATATAATTGGAGCGATATCAAACCCCCTACATTTGAATCTTTGCTTGTCCTCAAGCAAACAATCGACAAAACAAGCTATGGAGTTAGAGAACAAATAAGTGAACAATGCCAAAGCGCGAAGAGTTTTGGGCTCAAAGTGATACCTTCCATGAACATGCACTTGATGGCTAGAGTGTTCTATAAAAACTTTCACTTGCTTAGGACCAAGCACAAACATCATCTTCTTCTACTAACACAAGCTTAACTCAAGCTCCAAATAACCTCTTCAACTAATCATGACTTCAAATCTTCAATCCTCAATCACTATCACAAAAACATTTCAAGCCTAAGTCTACCCGAACCAATCATTTCCCCGGCCAAAGTCAACTTCATATTCGAGAAGGTCATCAAACAACAATCACAAAGTATCAATTCTTCATAAACTCGAACTTGAACTCCTTGACCTTGACCAAATATGTAGGATTCACGGGATAGCCATAACCTCATCAAACTAATCAATCATATCAAATCTCCAAACCAATCAAATTCTAACACAAACCTACTCAAATATACTCGAGGTGTGCTCAAAAGATGTAAAATGCACCCCAAAATGAATAAGGGCCATGAATATCGCACACATCACCAACCGTCAAGAAATGCATCGTGTAAAGAATACGCCTCCAAAAAGATATGCCCACCTTATTAACACGTGATGGCTATCCCTCTTCCACCTCCATGCCCCCAAAACACTTATTTTCGTCAATTCCAATAATGGTCGTCAATTCCAAATTTATGCTGTCAATTCCTAATAATAATCGTCAATTCCAAATATAGGGTTAAGGTAGGTGTGCCAAAGGTAAGGGACTGGGTACCCCACCTTTAATTAGTCACCCGAGCACGGGGTAACCGGCACTCATCAAGCTTTCTATCACAACTCTATGGTTTCTCTCATAGTAGGGCGAAAGCATTGACGGAGGTTCGTGGAATTAGGGCCCCACGTGGCTAAATAAGAGAGTCCTTCAATTCTAAATTTTGAAGCACTAGGAAGACTTTAACTTCCTTTAAGAGGATTGAGCTTGACTTGGGAGACTTTACTCCCAAGCTTGGAACAACATAACTTGGAAGACTTTACTTCCAAGTTTGGAAGACTTTACTTCCAAAATGAAACATTGGGAGTGTTAAAGCTTGAAGCTTGTATTCACTCATCTACTTCCCACATAACAAGCTTTTATGCTTATTTTAAGAAAAGATAGGAAGTAGTTACTACCTTTCCGTTAGTTGATTGAACAAGGGTGCCATAGCTTTTGGCTATGGGTTATGTTGTCTAGCAACACTAGCACGAAACCATTTCTCCTAAAAAGGTGTGACGACCCGGAAATTTTTGAGCAAATTTAAACTTAATCTTTCCATGGTTACGACACGATAAGTAAAGTCCGTTATGTTGCGTCACAAGATTATGAACTATTTATCGTACATTCATTTGACTTCGGCCACTTCTGACGATTCACGAACCATTGTGTGTAAATAAAAATGTAAATATATATATATATATATATATATATATATATATATATATATATATATATATATATATATATATATATATATATATATATATATATATATATAAGTGTATAAATAATATTCTCAAGTGATAAAATACACTAAAATCAATAAGAATTAAAAATGTAAATAATATATAGAATTATTAAGTTGTTATCAAAATGTGTATATATATATATATATATATATATATATATATATATATATATATATATATATATAAATTCCATGTTTAAATATTAAATACTCAGTGTATATATAAATTACGTAATTAATAATATGTGAGGGTAATATTTAAAATAATAAATTATAAATTATATTTGTTATAATAATATTATTGTTACTTTCAATATTAATGTCTAACTTAGTAATATTGATATGAAAAAATATATATATATATAAATAAATTGTTATATTATTACTAATATTATTGTAATTAATGTCATTAATATTATCATCAATAATATTCTTATTATAATTACTCTTATTCTTATTTTTGTTATTAATATAATTTTGATAGGACTATTATTATTATTATTATTATTATTATTATAGTTATTAATGTAAGTATTCTTATTCTATTTAAAATTTATAACATTCTAACAATTAATAATAGATTTATGTTATTTAGCAATATTACAAAAGTTAAAGGGATATATACATATATATAAACAGATACAGATATATATATATATCAGAGTTATATAAAGACAGTCATATACATAAAAATGTACTGATATATACATAAAATCAGTATTTATATTGTATTAATAATTAATAATAAAAATGGTACGTATATATGCATATATTGAGCCAAATTCGGTTTCACATCTCTTTCAAAATTATCTTCATGTCTAGGATCTGTTTACAATCGATATCAATACCTGAAACAGACAAATTCTATTAGATAAGCATACTCCACTTATTGTTTTTATATTTATTTATCTGTACGATTAAACCTTTCTGTCAATAAAATTTTTGCTATAAGACACATTCAATTTCTGTAGTCTGATGAAGTGAATTGATTTATACTAGCAACCAACAATTACCAATACTCCTTACAACTATTATTCGATTTTATTCGTCAAAAATATTCAAGGAAACAAGCTACTGCCCTGTTCTTGTTCCCAATCTTCAAAAAATTCGATTTCCTAATAAATGTTAAAATCCTTAATTGCAGTTGAGTTAGAAAGCTTCCTAGTAAACTATCTGGAAAGTTTTAAATTCTAATTTCATCTATCGTGTTCCAATTTTTGGAGTCAAAGATTTAATTAAAAAGTTAACCGTCGGGTCTTCATTAAAATTTGTACTTGTTATAAAGTTTTGAGTTTAATTGAGGATTCAGATAGTTTCAAATATTGATTTGGCATCTCTTTCATGTTATGAACATGGCCTAAAACATTCTCTAAGATTGAAATCGATTTTGAGTCAAAACGTGTTCTTCAGCAGGTTTGTTTTTATTTTATTTTTTTTGATGTAATTTCTGATAATTCAAAATGATTACTGCTGGTTAACTCTGTCTTAAATTAATTTGCATTAATGGATTAGTTAAGTTAATTGTTAGGATTGATTTTGGGTCGAATATGAACTGAGAAAGAAGAAGAGTAAAAGAATAAGGTAAACGGGTTATGTAGCTTAGGTTCTTGATTACTAACAAAAAAACAGATTCAGAGTAATGGTTTGAAGGGATGTCGATAATTGAGAGGTCACTGGTTCGAAACTGGATTGGGCATATTTTTTTTAGCTATTTAATTGAGGTAGTTACTCATTTAATCAATTATTATTACGTTTATTATTATTAGTATTATAAATATTATTATAGGTACCAAAATTATTATTATTATTATTATTATTATTATTATTATTATTATTATTATTATTATTATTATTATTATTATTATTATTATTATTATTATTATTATTATTATTATTATGTAAGAAATATTTGATACATAACATTTTAGTATTACATAAAATTATAAAATAAACTTATTAACACTAATTATATAAATATCTACATATAACATATTATTGATTTTCAACATAATACTAATCACATATATATATATATATATATATATATATATATATATATATATATATATATATAAAATTATCTAAATATTAATTATCTTAAATAATATACAAAACTAAATATATAAGATATATAATTTAAGATTTAATATATAAATTTATTCGACTCCAATTATATGTGTTAATATATATACAAATGATATAGGTTCGTGAATCCGAGGCCAACCCTGCATTGTTCAATATAATCATATGTATTTTTACTACAAAATACATTAGGTGAGTTTCATTTGCTCCCTTTTTAATTGCTTTTGCAATATATATTTTTGGGCTGAGAATACATGCGCTGCTTTTATAAATGTTTACGAGATAGACACAAGTACTTAAAATATATTCTACGTTGAGTTGTACCACCCTGCATATCTTCCCTAATAGCTTGGTAACTACTATTTACATATGGTATTGTAAACGCGAATCCTGTTGATAGATCTATCGGGCCTGACAACCCCAACTGGACTGGACGACCAGTATTCAACAGTTGCACAGTACTTCATTTCGGTGACTACTCTTGGTACAGTGTAGTGAGATTTCATAATAAAGGGAATATGCGACGTTGATTAAATGTTAAGTATGGTTACCAAGTGCTCAACCACTTAGAATATTTTTATTAAAACGTTTGTGTATATGAAATCTTGTGGTCTATTAAGAAATTGAAATGATTGTTATGATAAACCTATGAACTCACCAACCTTTTGGTTGACACTTTTAAGCATGTTTATTCTCAGGTATGAAAGAAACCTTCCGCTGTGCATTTGCTCATTTTAGAGATATTACTTGGAGTCGTTCATGGTATATTTAAGTCAACGCCTCACAATGGGACCAAATGTTGATGACTTCGTCCAGGTGGATTAGGACGGGTCATTTCAAAAGGATAGCATGTAGCGACCCGACAAAATCGTCATTGACGGCGCCGTCTACTTAGGTCCCGTTACGTGGTCATAAGTCTTTAAAACAACGTTTGACCAAAAGATATGTCGCATTCATTTCAAATGTAAAGATTGTTCAAATTTCACAAGAATAGTTCCACCACAAGTTACGTTACAAAGTTATAAGTACAAGTGAAACTTATGCGACACAAATTAAAAGTAGCCAAAAGACGCTCCATGTATGCATATATACTCGACATCCAATGCAAGTATCAAAATAATGAGCGGAAGCATGTATCATGTATCGTTCAAGGACCTGAGAAAAACATAGAAATCTGTCAACGAAAACGTTGGTGAAATCATAGGTTTGAGTAAGTAAGTACAAGTGAACCACAAGATTTGCAACAATGAGATAATAGTAATACATTCCAAAAGTTTGTTTCACGAGCACCCAATTATCAATGCTTAACATTCCTTCCATAGAACCCCATCACAATAGTGTTAGAACATACACTTTTCTCGAAAACACATTTCATTCATAAACGGTAGCGAACCGTTTGAATGAGGGTTTGTCAAACCCATATGGCCATATAACATAAGTTCTCGCTTACACCCAGCAAGTGTAACTAATGATAATCGAATTGAGGATTTTTTTTCTAAACTCGTATGTAGAATGTTTGTTTTCCTGTACTTGTGTTCACTTAGTTAAAAAGGAACGTTTATGTTTTCTCATCCCAAATGTAAGTTTCAAAAGAGTAAAAGTGGGACTATGATCTCACCTTGAGCGGAAGAGTAAATAAGTACTTCGACAAGTAACATGTGCAAAGAGCAATGCTAGTCTTGACCTAAACAAATAGGTCGTATCAATAACGGTAAACACGATAGGTCAAAGATGTTCAATTAGTCCTATGGCTCGTTAAGACTCGATCGTAATAGCATGTGAATCAAATTGTCATGTTTCATGCAAGGTACAAGTATAAAAGCATATTAGAACGATTGCACAAACAATTGGTTAAGTTTGATTAAAAGTCAACTTGGTCGGGTCAAAGTCAACGAAAAAGTCAACACGTTCGGGTCGGGTCCCGAACTATTTTTCTGAGGTTTTTAATCATATATGAGCATGTTAGAACAAGTTACATGTGAATCGGAGGTCCATAGCATAGCAAACATTTTCCGTAAAATGACCAACGAGGACAGTAGCCTGCCAGTGCATCTGGACGGCGTCCAGATTTTCTGGACGGCGTCCAGCTTTGAAGGCTGGGATGGCGTCCAGACTTTCTGGACGGCGTCCAGCTTTGAATACTGGGACGGCGTCCAAGTATCTGGACGGCGTCCAGGTTGGATTTCAAGTCTGATGCAGAACTCCTAAGTGCACGAACCAAAAACCAAATAAACACAATTTATGATTCGCAAACAATCAAGTCAAGTATTTTATACCGTTGGGAAGGTAATTTGATGAGGAAGACAACTAAACACATTTCATCAATCAATCTACCTATTATAACAACCAAAACCGCATCTAATGCTCAACATTAATCGCATACAAGTTCTTAAATGCAATTCAATGATTCGGGCAACCAATTTACATGAATGATATGCCGTTTCGAAGGTAATCAAGCATACAATCCAACTAAACACTTACTAACCATAATCCATGGCATTCAATGCATCAAAAGTCCATTTCAAGTTCGTCAAACTCTAAACCAAATTCACCAAAATCATAAATCGAGTTCATGAACTTTTCTAAAGCAACCTACACATCAAATTGAAGCTAGTGATACTAGGAACACAATTAGAACATGAACTTTTAACATCTAACAACATATGATCATCCAAAATTCAAGATCAACACACCAAAATTCAAGTTCATGCTAGTTACACTAAAACAACGAGATCGAGCATATAAATCATATAATCATGTTAGACTTGAGCCATAGACACTAATTAACACTTTTATAAGTTAAAAACATAAAGAACACAAAATCTAGTGATTTTAGAAAGTTACCCAAATGTAATGAAATCGGTATGGAATCGAAGAGGAAGATGCAAGGATCACGAATTTGTAATTTGTTTTGTTGCTAGCTTCCTAATCCGAATTTAGATGATGAATTCTTGTTGGTGTTCTTGAGAGAAAAAGGGAGTAGAAGAAAGATGGAGATGTTGAAATGAGAGGAGGAGGTTGAAGGTTTGACTAGTTGACCTAGTCAAATCTTTGGCCTCTTGGCAAGTTTAGTCCCTCTAATTTGAATCGGGTGCGTGAATTACCTAAACGAGATAATTTAAAACGCGTATTAACGGGAGATGTTATAAACATATAACGGAGTTTAAATTAGTATAACGGAAAAGTAAATGGAAAAAGGCGGGATGTTACATAGCACTTTGTGAAGCTCGGTGGCTCCTCTTCCCACGGTATGATACATCGGTTGAAACATCGTGAAATGATGAGACAACCAATGTCAATATGAAATGGTGTAGATTAGGAAGTCTCCTACACCAAGTAAAACGAAATTCGGGAGAATTGACTCCCTACAATGGATGGACTCAATTCATCCGGAACTGTTAAAGCACAAAGCTCTAAACACTTGGTTTTGTTGCACATGCATGAAAGACTTTAACTTTCAAGCACAAGTTTGATTTTTTTTTCTCATGATTTTATCATTTTCGCACAAAATCATATGAAAAGTGAAAGACTTTACTTTCACTTTGTGAATTGCAAGTATGAAACAAAGGGAAGACTTTACTTCCTTAAGTTTTGAAAAACAAAGAAAAGACTTTACTTTTCTCAAAAACTTTGAAAATTGTACAAGTTTTAACCATTTTAATGTTTATGATATGAATTAGTGTAATGGTTAAAAACTTGTTCCAAAAATTGTTCGACAATGCAAGCTTCAAACTTTATATTGTATGTGATGCGTTTACCCGGAAAAGTTCAAAATGGCCCGATATTTTAACTCTCCCCCTACATTTAGTGTATGCAATGCCCTCATTGCATTAAAAAGATAGAATACGTGAAAATGAGGGACATTTTGAAATAGAAAAGATGAGAGAAAAGAAAGTAAAAAACAGGCTAAGATCAAACGATCTTTGTTGTTACCATTCGAGGTGAATGACATTTTCGGCCATATAGCGCTTCAAAAGGTGCGACTTTAATACTCGCGTGATAACTATTGTTGTAAGAGAACTCGACGAGAGGTAAGTGCTTGTCCCAAGCTTTTCCGAAATCAACCACGCAAGCTCGTAACATGTCCTCTAAGGTTTGAATTGTACGTTCGCTTTGTCCATCGGTTTGAGGATGATATGCAGTGCTCATGTCTAAACGCGTTCCCAATGCTTCTTGTAAAGTACGCCAAAATCTAGAAACAAAACGGCCATCTCGATCGGAGATAATCGATAAAGGTACACCGTGTCGGGCTACGATCTCCTTAATGTAAAGTTGTGCAAGTTTCTCCATTTTGTCCGTTTCCTTCATGGCAAGGAAGTGTGCGGATTTGGTGAGACGGTCAACAATAACCCAAATGGTATCATAACCGCCCGTCGTTTTTGGTAGCTTGGTGATAAAATCCATCGTTATCCTTTCCCACTTCCATTGCGGGATCTCTGGTTGTTGAAGTAGTCCGGACGGTCTTTGGTGTTCGGCTTTGACTTTGGAACATGTCAAACACTTGGAAACAAAAGTAGCTACGTCCCTTTTGATGTTCGGCCACCAATATTGTTGTTTAAGGTCGTGGTACATCTTATTGGCACCGGGGTGAATCGAGTATCGTGACTTATGGGCTTCATCTAAAATAAGACTTCGTAGGTCCCCATAACTAGGCACCCAAATCCTTCCAGCGTAATATCGGAGTTCGGTCTCCCCAATTTCGAATCGAGAGACGAGAATGTTCAAGAGCTCGTGTGAAAGGTTTTCATCCTTGAGAGCCTCATCTTGGGCTAACCGAATTTGGCTATTAAGGTTTGTGTGGATGGTGATGTTTAAGGCTCGGACATGAAGAGGCACCGCTCTTTCTTTTCGACTTAAGGCATCGGCTACTACATTTGCCTTCCCGAGATGGTAATGAAGCTCGCAATCGTAATCGTTTAAGGTTTCAATCCACCTTCGTTGTCTCATGTTTAGTTGCTTTTGATCGAAGATGTGTTGAAGGCTTTTGTGATCGGTGAAGATGGTACTCTTGGTTCCATAAAGATAGTGTCTCCACATTTTAAGTGCGAAGACAACGGCTCCGAGTTCGAGATCATGCGTCGTGTAGTTTCGTTCATGAATTTTGAGTTGTCGAGAAGCATAAGCAATGACTTTCGTTCGTTGCATCAATACATACCCAAAACCATGTTTCGAGGCATCGCAATATACAACAAAGTCATCATTGCCTTCGGGAAGTGACAAGATAGGAGCGGTGGTTAGCTTCTTTTTCAAGATTTGGAATGCGGATTCATGTTCGGTTGCCCAAATGAATTTCTTTCCCTTGTGAGTTAATGCGGTTAGAGGACGTACAACCAAAGAGAAATTTTCGATGAATCTACGTTAGTACCCGGCGAGACCCAAGAATTGACGAATGTGAGTAGGAGTAGTAGGAGTCTCCCATTTACTAATGGCTTCGATTTTCATGGGATCGACTTTAATACCTTGATCACTTACAACATGACCAAGAAATTGAACTTCCTTTAACCAAAATTCACACTTGGAGAATTTGGCATAAAGTCGTTCTTGTCTCAAGAGTTCAAGCACAAGTCGGAGGTGTTCCTCGTGTTCTTCTTCACTTTTTGAATAGACTAAAATATCATCGATGAACACGATAACGAATTTGTCAAGATACGGTTTGCACACGCGGTTCATAATATCCATGAACACCGCCGGTGCGTTAGTGAGACCAAATGGCATTACAAGAAATTCATAACTACCATAATGAGTTCGAAAAGCGGTTTTGGAGACATCTTCCCCCTTAACCCTTAATTGATGATAACCCGAGCGGAGATCGATTTTTGAATATACACAAGACCCTTGTAATTGATCAAAGAGATCATCGATGCGAGGAAGAGGATATAGGTTCTTAACCATCAATTTGTTTAGTTCCCGATAGTCAATGCACATTCGTAGGGATCCATCTTTCTTTTTAACAAACAAAATCGGAGCGCCCCAAGGTGAATGGCTAGGTTGGATAAAACCACGGTCAAGTAGTTCTTGGATTTGACTTTGCAATTCTTGCATTTCGGATGGAGAGAGTCTATATGGTGCACGTGCTACGGGTGCGGCTCCCAGAATAAGATCGATTTGGAATTCAACCGGTCGATGAGGTAGAAGACCCGGTAATTCATCGGGAAATACATCGGAATAGTCACTAACAATTGGCACATCATCGATGTGCTTCTCATCGGACTCGACTTTCTTAACGTGAGCAAGGATCGCAAAACAACCCTTACGGAGTAGTTTTCTAACTTTAATACACGAAACGAGGTTGAGTCCGGTGCAACTCTTATCGCCATAGACGATCAAAGGTTCACCATTCTCGATAGGGATTCGGATTGCGTTAAGATCACAAAGGATGTGAGATTTCATTTTGACTAACCAATTCATACCGATTATTACATCAAAGCTTCCTAGTTCCATGGGTATCAAGTCAATTTCAAATTCCTTACCCAAAATGTTTAACGTACACCCCCGGTAATATGTGTCGGCACTTAATAGTTTCCCGTTAGCCACTTCAATGGTATAAGTGGTATCTAATGGAAGAGGTGGAGTGCTAAAAGAATGAGTCAAAGTCTTGGATACAAAGCATTTATCGGCACCCGAATCGAATAAGCAAGAGAAATAAGAATTGTTGAGAAGAAACGTACCCGTGACTAGTTCAGTGTCATCCCGGGCTTCCTCGGTGTTGATGTTGAAAGCTCGGCCGCGCGTGTTGGGGTTATCTTTCTTCTTTGGGCATGCATTTCTATAATGACTCGTTTGGCCACATTCGTAACAAGTGCCCGTCTTTGGTGCATTGGGCCACTTTCGAGCGACGGGAGTGGCACTTTTACAATCGTTGGCCTTATGACCAATTCCTTGGCACCGATGGCAAATTAGCTTACTACATTCGCCAAAGTGATGTTTGTTGCATTTGTTGCAAAGAGGTAGATTTCCGGCATAACCCTTCTTGCCGTCGGAGGTGAAAGATTTCTTGGCAAAGTTGTTGTTGCTTGATTGGGGAGCTTCCCATTTTCTTTTGTTGTTACCCGACTTGTCCTCGGTTTTAGGTGCCGGTACTACGATTTCGTCAACTGTTTCTATCAATTTGCGGGCCATGTTCAAAGCTTCTTGATGATTAGTGGGTTTGGATGACATTACTCCGTGTTTGATACTCTTTGGAAGACCATCCATGTAAAGTTCAACCCTTAAAGCTTCGGGGTTCACAAGATTTGGGCACATCAAGGCTAGTTCGGAAAATCGTTGATTATAAGCCTTGAGATCATTTCCGATCGCCTTTAAAGTTCTTAGCTCTTGTTCGAGCCTTCGGGTTTCTTCACGAGGGAAATATTCGACAATCATCTTTTCCCTCAAGTCGGCCCAAGAGAGAGCGTGAGCTTCATCGGTACCCACCGATTGTACATAAGTATTCCACCATGTAAGAGCGACACCGACGAAAGTGTGAGTGGAGTATTTGACCTAGTCTTGGTCCCGACAACCGCTTATCCTAAAGACGGCTTCCGTTTGCTCAAACCATCGGGTGAGCACGACCGGTCCCCCGGTTCCATCAAAAGTGTGAGGTTTGCACCCCATGAAAGCTTTATAGGAGCATCCCTCATTTGAGTTACCGGCTCCATTGTTGTTGTTGTTGCTGTGGTTGTTATTATTATTGTTGTTGGATGAGTGACCGGCCATGGCCGCATCTACGGCGGTAGCTATCATCCGTTCGAGAGCTTGTTCGGGAGTTTCATTGCGGCGTACACGACGAGGAGCCATTGTTCCTTCAAGACACAAGAATATCATTGATTAGTATTCTCAATAATACTAACCGTGATATAGAATAAAGATAAAGAGAAGTTTTTCCTCAACTCGCCTTAAATTCTTTATGTCATAATGTCGGAACGTTCATATGAGTCACTGTAATATAATCCCGGCAATTATATTACCCTGATTCATATGTGCATTCGACATTATTCTATAAAGTCAAGGTGGCGTGTCAATCAAATTAAACAACGTGAGATTAAGATGAACTAAGAGTAGATATGAGTAGAAGCGTTCGAGTATAAATGCACAAGTAGTCAAGTAATTCCTACTTCAAGTCTATATGCCGATTGTAGTCTAGACTCACCAATGTACCCTATGACTCGAGGTTGACACCAATGAACTCTAAATCCCTACAACCAACGCTCTGATACCATCTGTAGCGACCCGACAAAATCGTCATTGATGGAACCGTCTACTTAGGTCCCGTTACGTGGTCATAAGTCTTTAAAACAACGTTTGACCAAAAGATATGTCGCATTCATTTCAAATGTAAAGATTGTTCAAATTTCACAAGAATAGTTCCACCACAAGTTACGTTGCAAAGTTATAAGTACAAGTGAAACTTATGCGACACAAATTAAAAGTAGCCAAAAGACGCTCCATGTATGCATATATACTCGACATCCAATGCAAGTATCAAAATAATGAGCGGAAGCATGTATCATGTATCGTTCAAGGACCTGAGAAAAACGTAGAAATCTGTCAACGAAAACGTTGGTGAAATCATAGGTTTGAGTAAGTAAGTACAAGTGAACCACAAGATTTGCAACAATGAGATAATAGTAATACATTCCAAAAGTTTGTTTCACGAGCACCCAATTATCAATGCTTAACATTCCTTCCATAGAACCCCATCACAATAGTGTTAGAACATACACTGTTTCTCGAAAATACATTTCATTCGTAAACGGTAGCGAACCGTTTGAATGAGGGTTTGTCAAACCCATATGGCCATATAACATAAGTTCTTGCTTACACCCGGCAAGTGTAACTAATGATAATCGAATTGAGGATTTTTGTTCTAAACTCGTATGTAGAATGTTTGTTTTCCTGTACTTGTGTTCACTTAGTTAAAAAGGAACGTTTATGTTTTCTCATCCCAAATGTAAGTTTCAGAAGAGTAAAAGTGGGACTATGATATCACCTTGAGCGGAAGAGTAAATAAGTACTTCGACAAGTAACATGTGAAAAGAGCAATGCTAGTCTTGACCTAAACAAATAGGTCGTATCAATAACGGTAAACACGATAGGTTAAAGATGTTCAATTAGTCCTATGGCTCGTTAAGACTCGATCGTAATAGCATGTTAATCAAATTGTCATGTTTCATGCAAGGTACAAGTATAAAAGCATATTAGAACGATTGCACAAACAATTGGTTAAGTTTGATTAAAAGTCAACTTGGTCGGGTCAAAGTCAACGAAAAAGTCAACACGTTCGGGTCGGGTCCTGAACTATTTTTCTGAGGTTTTCAATCATATATGAGCATGTTAGAACAAGTTACATGTGAATCGGAGGTCCATAGCATAGCAAACATTTTCCGTAAAATGACCAACGAGGACAGTAGCCTGCCAGTGCATCTGGACGGCGTCCAGATTTTCTGGACGGCGTCCAGCTTTGAAGGCTGGGACGGCGTCCAGACTTTCTGGACGGCGTCCAGCTTTGAATACTGGGACGGCGTCCAAGTATCTGGACGGCGTCCAGGTTGGATTTCAAGTCTGATGCAGAACTCCTAAGTGCACGAACCAAAAACCAAATAAACACAATTTATGATCCGCAAACAATCAAGTCAAGTATTTTATACCGTTGGGAAGGTAATTTGATGAGGAAGACAACTAAACACATTTCATCAATCAATCTACCTATTATAATAACCAAAACCGCATCTAATGCTCAACATTAATCGCATACAAGTTCTTAAATGCAATTCAATGATTCGGGCAACCAATTTACATGAATGATATGCTTTTTCGAAGGTAATCAAGCATACAATCCAACTAAACACTTACTAACCATAATCCATGGCATTCAATGCATCAAAAGTCCATTTCAAGTTCGTCAAACCCTAAACCAAATTCACCAAAATCATAAATCGAGTTCATGAACTTTTCTAAAGCAACCTACACATCAAATTGAAGCTAGTGATACTAGGAACACAATTAGAACATGAACTTTTAACATCTAACAACATATGATCATCCAAAATTCAAGATCAACACACCAAAATTCAAGTTCATGCTAGTTACACTAAAACAACGAGATCGAGCATATAAATCATATAATCATGTTAGACTTGAGCCATAGACACTAATTAACACTTTTATAAGTTAAAAACATAAAGAACACAAAATCTAGTGATTTTAGAAAGTTACCCAAATGTAATGAAATCGGTATGGAATCGAAGAGGAAGATGCAAGGATCACGAATTTGTAATTTGTTTTGTTGCTAGCTTCCTAATCCGAATTTAGATGATGAATTCTTGTTGGTGTTCTTGAGAGAAAAAGGGAGTAGAAGAAAGATGGAGATGTTGAAATGAGAGGAGGAGGTTGAAGGTTTGACTAGTTGACCTAGTCAAATCTTTGGCCTCTTGGCAAGTTTAGTCCCTCTAATTTGAATCGGGTGCGTGAATTACCTAAACGAGATAATTTAAAACGCGTATTAACGGGAGATGTTATAAACATATAACGGAGTTTAAATTAGTATAACGGAAAAGTAAATGGAAAAAGGCGGGATGTTACATAGCTGATAAGGCTAAAAAGGAACATATATTTCATAGCATTATTCCCCAAGAAATACAAGATTTTAGTTGCAATTGTTCCATTTTCAAGTAATATTCGTTTATATTAAATAAGTGCGAAGACAAAAGGCGAAAACGACGAATTGAAGACACAAAGGTCCAAAAAGCTCAAAAGTACAAGATACAATCAAAAAGGTTCAAATTATTGATGAAGAACGTCTAAAAATGACAAGAGTACAAGTTACAAAACGCAAAGTACACAATATAAAATTGTACGAAAGGACGTTCGAAAATCCGGAACCGGGACATGAGTCAACTCTCAACGCTCGACGCAACGGTGTAAAAATTACGAGTCAACTATGCTCAAGAATAAAATATAATATTTAAATAATTCATAATAAGAATAATATTAAATAATAAAAAGTTGTTAATTGAGCATAGTTCAGGGGTCGTAAATGAAAATTTCAATTCTAATTTGCCTATAAAAACTATGTAATACGATGATTACGGAGACTTCTTTTTCGATCAATTTTTTCTATCCTAAATCTATATATCGATCCATCTATCTATTATCAATATCAATTATCAATATCTATATTCTATATCTCTATCATAATGTTAACTTAATAAGATATAACAATAATCTTAATTTTAATTTTAAATTATGATAATAATAAGATTTATGATAGAGATCGTTTGAGTGTGTAAGTCGAAATTCTGTCCGTGTAACGCTACGCTATTTTTAATCATTGTAAGTTATGTTCAACCTTTTTACATTAATGTCTCGTAGCTAAGTCGTTATTATGCTTATTTAAAACGAAGTAATCATGATGTTGGGCTAATTACTAAAATTGGGTAATTGGGCTTTGTACCATAATTGGGGTTTGGACAAAAGAACGACACTTGTGGAAATTAGACTATGGGCTATTAATGGGCTTTATATTTGTTTAACTAAATGATAGTTTGTTAATGTTAAAATAAAGATTTACAATTGGGCGTCCCTATAAATTACCATATACACTCAATCGGACACGATGAGCGGGGTATTTATATGTACGAATAATCGTTCATTTAACCGGATACGGGGATGGATTAATAGCCACTAGAATAATTAAAACAGGGGTGAAATTATGTACAAGGACACTTGGTATAATTGATAACAAAATATTAAAACCTTGGGTTACACTCAGTCGACATCCTGGTGTAATTATTAAACAAAGTATTAAAATCTTGTTACAGTTTAAGTCCCCAATTAGTTGGAATATTTGACTTCGGGTATAAGGGTAATTTGACGAGGATACTCGCACTTTATATTTATGACCGATGGACTATTATGGACAAAAACCAGATAGACGTATCAAATAAACCAGGACAAAGGACAATTAACCCATGGTAATAAATTAAAATCAACACGTCAAACATCATGATTACGGAAGTTTAAATAAGCATAATTCTTTTATTATATTTCTCATCGTATCTTTATTTACTGTCATTTTATTACTCGCAATTTTATTTACTGTCATTTTATTTATTGTCATTATTTTACGCACTTTAATTATCGTCATTTATCTTTACGCTTAAAATATAGAATCGACAAACCGGTCACTAAACGGTAAAAAACCCCCCCCCCCCCCTTTTATAATAATAATACTACTAGTACATATATATTTTTTTGTATTTTTTACAAATATTGTGTGTAAAAATATAGCGTTAAACTTCACTAGCTCCCTGTGGAACGAATCGGACTTACTAAAAACTACACTACTCTACGATTAGGTACACTGCCTATAAGTGTTGTAGCAAGGTTTAAGTATATCCACTCGATAAATAAATAAATAACTTGTGTAAAATTGTAGCATATTTAATAGTATTTCATAAACAAAAATAATACTATTTCGTATACACCCCCTACGACATCAAGATATTTTTGGCGCCGCTGCCGGGGAACGCTGAAGCGAAACGCTATATAAAAAAAAGGAATCTAGACAACTAGTTACCTTATTTTAAGATATATTTTGGAAAAGAAAAAAATTTAATAAGTAAAATTACAACATCAAGTATTTTATCTCTCTTTAATAAGTAAGATCTTTTGGCTAACGATATAGCTCAAAAAATTTACAACCACAATTTACAACCACAAGTTGACTTAAAAAATACACTAGTAACGATATACACATCATCATCACTTATCATTTTAAGTATTTGATAATACTCTATTTAATAATACTCTATTTCGTATTCAAGGCCAATCATATTATAGTATGTTCATTTCATCACTTATCATTTTAAGTATTTCACCATCATCATCATTTTTTTTTTAATCTAAAAGAAAAATATAAAGGCAAGAGTCCCCATCTTGGTTGGCCATGAACTTGTGCCGTGTCCCACCTCTATAAAAAAAAAAAAAAAAAAAATTTTGAAATTTTTAAGCAAAATTTGGAGATTTGTGGGTAAAATTTGAATATTTTGGGGCAAAATAAAAAAAATCCACCGGGGACGCTGAAAAACGCTATATTTTTGTATACTATGTTTGTTTAAAAGTAATTTTTATTTTTAATATATTATAAAAAAAAAAAAAACGACATCAGCTTGAACCACTAGTGATATCTCAAGTTTTTGTATACCGCTCGTGTCACATCTATCACGGGCTCAATAAAAATTGGTCATTAGGCTCTTTAAAGTTATAATTTATTGATCAGAATTATACTATTGTTTAATTTGGTTGGGAGAATGTCATTTAAGAAGTACATGCACACATAGTCAAAAAAGGTGGGCATTTTTTTTTTTTTTTTGGGTGACTCTCATGCGTAGGTGTGAAAAAAACGGGTATAGGGACATAAATGTCATAACATTTATGGTTAAATCCCCACGCTTTTTCACGAAAAAAGTTTACAAGTCTTGATCCTTGGAGTAGTCTCTAGACTCTAGAGTGGTGGGTGTTCCATTATTTTTTTCCCAACGTTTAACTTTTCTATATCTTTTTATGCAACTTTTCCATTATTTATGCAACTTTTCTATATATATATTTTTTTATATGTTTAACTTTTCAAATTTTATATAATAAAAAGGACAACCGTAACGTACAAAATTATTTTACATAAACTGACTTTTATTTAAGAATTATTATTTTGTTGAATCATTTTAAATAATTAAATTATTGAAGTTCTATCGATCAAATTAAAAAAAAAAAAAATTTAGTTTTATTAACTTTAGATTTTTAGACTCAGTCACAACTTTTAGTATTAAGTTTAGTTTTGCATAGTTATTTTTACTTCTAGAATTTTTAGTTTTGCCGTAAAATCCCTTAAGTGCTTTTTCTTTAGACTAAGATTTAGGTGCTTTAAAATTTTGCGACGCTATTTTTCGTGCTACTTTCTTATTTTTATTTATCTTTCGACGCCGTTTACCTATGTATCAATTACAATTCCAATTAGTAATCTCTATTTGTAGTTTTAATTTTAAGATAGTGATAGTTATAAGGTTGGATTAACCGCGTGTTTACAAACCACTCTTCGTCTTTTTCATTTTTCGACGCGCAATCTTTTTCTTTCTTATTTCTCGCCATTCTAGTTTTTAGGACTTAGAATTTTTTCTACTTCTTCTCTAAATTTCTTAAAATTACGAAAATTTATTTTAAGTGGTTAAATTGATAGACATCAAAATTTTCTGGTTCGTAGTAATAGTTGGATTTGTACGTGGACCGGGTTATTGGAGCCAAACAGTACTCAATTATATTGAGACCAAACGAATCCTGCCCCTCTGCTGCATCTTTTGGCTATTCGAAACGTGGGCAAAATCAGAAAAGTCTATTAATTGGATAACTTATTATAATTTTTCTTTCCTTTTTAAAAACTAATAGGATATTCAGTGAATGCACCGAGCAAGACGTTCGCCGCCGGTCATACGTTCACCACCTGTAACTCGCTCAAGACATCGTTTAACGAATATCGCCGCCGTTGATTTTTCTTTAGAATCGTCATCAAGTCGACCAAATCCTCAAACTCAAATTTCCGATTATCCAGTTTTTGAAACAAACCTCACAATTGAGAATCCGGAGAATATTCAGGAACGGTTTGTAGATCCCGAACCATTAAACTTTCCTCCGGAACCACCAATCATTCAAACAGAAATTGTTGAGGAACGAACCATTAAATCAGAATCATCTAGTGATACCGATTCAACAAATTCAATTATGGAGAATCTGGAACCTCTAAGTATGGAAGACCGAATGAGAGCTAAACGCACTGGCCAAGGTCACGCAATTACTCATCCAGACATTAATGCGCCAGATTATGAAATCAAAGGACAAATTCTGCACATGGTGACTAATCAATGCCAATTTAGTGGTGCGCCGAAGGAAGATCCAAATGAACATCTACGTACCTTTAATAGGATCTGCACACTATTTAAAATCCGAGAAGTTGAGGATGAACAGATATATCTCATGTTATTTCCCTGGACTTTAAAGGGAGAAGCCAAAGATTGGTTAGAATCGTTACCTGAAGGGGCGATTGACACATGGGACGTTTTAGTTGAAAATTTTCTTAAACAATTCTTTCCGGCATCCAAAGCCGTAAGACTTCAAGCAGAAATTGTTACGTTCACACAGAAGCCAAATGAAACTCTATATGAGGCATGGACAAGATATGGAAAATTGTTAAGAGGATGTCCGCAACATGGTTTAGACACCTGTCAAATATTACAAATATTCTACCAAGGATGCGACATCACTACAAGAAAAGACATAGATATAGCAGCTGGTGGTTCTATTATGAAGAAAACCGAAACTGATGCTTACAAAATTATTGATAACACTGCTTCCCACTCACATGAGTGGCACCAAGAAAAAGATATCATTAGATCATCTAAAGCAGCTAGAGCCGATTCTAGCCATGACTTAGATTCCATTTCCGCAAAGATAGATGCTGTGGAACGACGAATGGAAAAGATGACTAAAGATATTCACTCAATACGAATTAGTTATGAGCAGTGTGGAGGACCACATTTGACAAAAGATTGTCTCAGTATTGAATTAACAATGGAACAAAGAGAGAATATTTCATACATAAACCAAAGGCCTGGAAATAATTATCAGAATAATTATCAACCGCCAAGACCGATTTACAATCAAAACCAAAATTATAACCGAAATATTCCATACAACAACCAACAAGGTCCTAGTAATCAACAAGTATCCAATAATACTTACAATCAGCAAAGACCAAATTTTCAAAACAAACCACCACAACAAACCGATGATAAAAAGCCAAATTTAGAAGATATGATGACGAAGCTAGTTGAAACTCAAACGCAGTTTTTCACATCTCAGAAACAAACCAATGAACAAAATGCTCAAGCATTTAGAAATCAACAAGCTTCTATTCAAAATCTGGAACAAGAAGTAAGTAACCTAGCAAGGTTAATAGGTGAAAGAAAACCGGGAAGTCTACCTAGTGATACAAATGCTAACCCCCGGAATGAAACAGCTAAAGCCATTACCACAAGAAGTGGTACAACACTTAAACGACCTGAAATACCTGTAACTTCTGATGAAACTATTCCTACTCCACAAGAACCACAACCTGATCAAGATAAGGAAAAAGAACCGGTAGTTGAAAAGGTTAATGAAGATAACACAGTTAAGGCTAAACCTTATGTTAAACCATACCAACCACCACTTCCTTACCCGAGTAAAATGAAGAAAGAGAAACTTGAAGCCGAGCAATCCAAATTCTTGGATATGTTTAAACAGATAAATGTAAATCTTCCTTTCATTGATGTGATTTCAGGAATGCCTAGATATGCTAAATTCTTGAAAGATCTAATCTCAAATAGAAAGAAAATGGAAGAACTCTCGGCTGTTACTATGAATGCTAATTGTTCAGCAGTACTGTTGAATAAGATACCAGTAAAACTATCTGATCCAGGAAGTTTCACAATTCCATGTTTTCTGGGTAGTCTTAGTTCAATAGAAGCATTAGCAGACTTAGCTGCTAGTATAAATTTAATGCCGTATTCACTATACGCTAAACTAGACCTTGGAGAATTGAAACCAACCAGAATAAGCATACAACTAGCCGATAGATCAATAAAATATCCTAGAGGGATAATGGAGAACATGCTAGTTAAAGTTGGTACTTTAGTATTTCCAGTAGATTTTGTTGTTCTGGACATGGAAGAAGATTCTCAAGTTCCTCTCATATTAGGAAGACCATTCTTAAACACGGCTAAAGCAATGATAGACGTGTTCGGTAAGAAATTGACCCTAAGTATAGAGGATGAGAGTGTTACCTTTTCAGTTGATGGAGCAATGCAACAACCACAATCTGCAGATGATACATGTTATTATATTCAAACTATAGATGCACATGCAGAATTATTAGAAGAATTTCCAGAATTACAAGGAACAGGAGAATGTTCTTTAGGAGAAGGTAATGAACCAATTGATGAAGCTGAAATGTTAGCTACACTTATAGCTAATGGATATGAACCAACAACAGAAGAAATTCAAATGCTAAAAGAAGAAGACAGATATCGATATAAATCATCGATAGAAGAACCTCCGAAATTAGAGTTAAAGCCACTTCCAAACCATTTGGAATACGCTTATTTACATGGTGAATCTGAATTACCCGTAATAATATCGTCTTCTCTTACTGAAAATGAGAAATCACAACTCATTTCTGTGTTGAAAGCTCATAAACCAGCCATTGCATGGAAGATTCATGATATTAAAGGAATAAGTCCTTCGTATTGCACACATAAAATCCTTATGGAAAAAGGTCATAAAACGTATGTGCAACGCCAACGAAGACTAAATCCTAATATGCAAGATGTTGTTAAGAAGGAAATAATAAAACTGCTAGATGCAGGTTTAATTTATCCAATTTCTGATAGTCCATGGGTAAGCCCAGTTCAATGCGTACCGAAGAAGGGTGGCATGACTGTCATCACAAATGAAAAAGATGAGCTTATTCCTACTAGGACTGTAACAGGATGGCGTGTTTGTATTGATTATAGAAAATTAAATGACGCCACCAGAAAAGATCACTTTCCCTTACCTTTCATTGATCAAATGTTGGAAAGATTAGCCGGAAATAGTTACTATTGTTTTCTAGATGGATTTTCCGAATATTTTCAAATTCCAATAGCACCCGAAGATCAAGAGAAAACCACTTTTACGTGCCCTTATGGTACTTTTGCTTACAAACGAATGCCATTTGGACTTTGCAACGCCCCTGCAACCTTTCAAAGGTGTATGATGGCGATTTTTCACGACATGATAGAAGAATGCATGGAAGTTTTCATGGATGACTTTTCAGTCTTTGGTGATACATTTGAATCATGTCTAGTTAATCTGGAACGAATGCTTCTTAGATGCGAACAATCCAATCTAGTACTTAATTGGGAGAAATGCCATTTCATGGTTAAAGAAGGCATCGTTCTTGGACATAAAATTTCAAAAGAAGGAATTGAAGTGGATAGAGCTAAAGTAGATGTAATTGCTAAACTTCCACATCCCACCAATGTTAGAGGAGTTAGGAGTTTTCTAGGGCATGCCGGTTTTTACCGACGTTTCATAAAAGATTTTTCTAAAATTGCCACTCCTTTGAATAAACTCCTAGAGAAGGATGCACCATTCATCTTTTCGGATGAATGCATCAAATCTTTTAATATTCTTAAAGAGAAACTCACTAATGCGCCGATCATGATAACGCCAAATTGGAATCTACCATTTGAACTCATGTGCGATGCAAGTGATTTTGCAATGGGAGCTGTTTTAGGACAAAGGATTGAAAAACGATTTCAACCTATTTATTACGCTAGTAAGACGTTACAAGGAGCACAAACGAATTACACAACTACTGAAAAAGAACTCCTTGCTATTGTCTTCGCTTTCGACAAATTTCGTTCATATCTCGTTCTATCTAAAACAATAGTCTATACCGATCATTCTGCTCTTAGATACCTATTTTCGAAACAAGATGCCAAACCGAGATTAATTCGTTGGATCTTACTTTTACAAGAATTCGATATTGAAATCCGAGACAAGAAGGGAGCAGAAAATCTCGCAGCCGATCATCTCTCTCGTCTTGAAAATCCCGATTTAGAAGTTCTAAATGAATCGGCTATTCAAGATAACTTTCCCGATGAATATCTTTTGAAGATAGATTATAGTGAAATTCCATGGTTTGCTGACTTTGCAAACTACCTAGTATGTAGATTCCTTGAAAAAGGGTTGTCGTACCAAAAACGAAAGAAATTCTTTAGTGATATAAAACACTATTTCTGGGAAGATCCACATTTGTTCAAAAGATGTCCCGATGGAATAATACGCCGATGCGTATTCGGAGAAGAAGCCAATCAAATCTTAAACCATTGTCACACAGGACCAACAGGAGGGCATTATGGGCCTCAACTCACAGCAAGAAAAGTCTACGATGCTGGATTCTATTGGCCTACAATTTTCAAAGATGCACACCTTCTTTGTAAATCCTGTGATGCTTGTCAAAGGGCCGGAAAAATAAGTCAACGTGATGAAATGCCACAAAATGTCATCCAAGTATGTGAAGTATTTGACATTTGGGGTATTGACTTTATGGGTCCATTTCCAAAATCTCATAATAATCTATATATACTCGTATCCATTGATTATGTATCTAAATGGGCGGAAGCACAAGCTCTCCCAACTAACGATGCACGAGTTGTAGTCAACTTTTTAAAACGTCTTTTTGCAAGGTTTGGAACACCGAAAGCTTTAATAAGTGATCGGGGTACTCATTTCTGTAATAATCAACTTGAGAAAGTTCTTAAAAGATATGGAGTAACTCATAAAATCTCCACCGCATATCATCCACAAACAAGTGGACAAGTTGAAAATACCAACCGAGCTTTAAAACGTATTCTAGAGAAAACCGTAGGATCAAATCCGAAGGAATGGTCCATTAAATTGGAGGATGCACTCTGGGCTTTTAGAACAGCCTACAAAACTCCAATTGGAACCACACCTTTTAGACTTGTTTATGGAAAAGCATGTCATCTTCCAGTAGAAATTGAACACAAAGCATTTTGGGCTTTGAAAACATGTAATCTTGATTTACATGAAGCTGGACGTCTACGATTAAGTCAACTAAACGAATTAGAAGAATTAAGACATGAAGCATACGAAAATTCGTTAATCTATAAAGAAAGAACGAAGAAATGGCATGATAAAAGAATCAGAAGTTCAAAAGAATTTAAAGAAGGAGACAGAGTTCTTCTTTTCAATTCACGATTCAAGCTATTTCCTGAAAAATTGAAATCAAGATGGTCTGGACCATTCATAGTAAAAAGAGTTTTCCCATACGGAACGATAGAATTAATTAATTCAAATGGGATTGAATTTAAAGTTAATGGTCACAGAGTTAAACATTACATACATGGTCCAATGGAAGTCGACAACGAAGTTAATCACAATTTCGACACCACAGCTAACTAAGTGTGGGGAGAATCAAGTCTTTAAAGGATAATATGTATTTCTGTTAGAGTTAGATTGTCTGTTTTCATATAGTTCTCGAAAATGGAACCCGAATGGTCTTTCCCTAGCAGACCCTAAAGAACTAGTCTTCTCCCCCCATTCTGAATTTTTATTTTTTTTAGGTTTTTACAAAATGAAGACTGCCTGTGAACTAAACCATGGTCTAATGCTACACGCTTTGATCACTAAACGTAATAATGACATACTACCGAGTGAAATAGTATCAGTAATCAGAGAAAGAATGGACGGAGTTAGAAAAGAATCCAGATACGAAGATAATAAGTTACAATTTGGTAAAGGAAAATCAAAATCCGCAGCGAAAAGAAGAGCACGACACCTAGAAAGATGTCACAAATGCGGAAAATGGTCACATGGAGGTAAATGTTCAAATAATCAAACCTATTCAAATACCGAATTTGTTACTTTATGCAGAGACGGACCGTTCATATGTTTAGAAGAAAAGACACTGAATGCTCGAGGTTACGCCTATGTAGCCATGGAAAACCAATTAAACCGACTATCTTATGAATGGGATAGATCATATAACTAAGAAATCTATTTCACAGGTATGTCTGTACAGTTTTTATTTTTATTTTTATTTTTAACCTTTTGATAATAAACGCTAATTTGTTCGCTAAAAAGTATTAAATTGGTATTGAATAAAATTAGGTTTGGCGACTGAAATTATTGATATCATTCAAAAATTTATTACATCACTGCGAAATTTAACGTTTATTCTTAAGGTATAAATATCTTTAATCAATCAACCCAAAATATTTCAAAAATTCGTCATGAGTTAAATTAGGTCTTGGAACCGAAATTACTTTACCGAAAAGAGGGGCGCATATTTTTGATAATATTTGATTGATTAAAGTGGGATAAAAAGCCAAAAAGATTTTTAATTTTATTTTTACCATGTTTTTAAAATTAATATTTAAATCTTAAATTAATATTGTAAACTTTGTAAAAACAATATTTTTAAAATTGTAAATATTTGAAAAATTAATATAAGTTTGGTGTGAATTTATAATATGAATTTTTAAAATTAAGTTTGGTGTGAATTTTTAATTTTTAAAATATGAATTTTTAATTTTATGCATTTTAAATTTTTAAGTTTGGTGTGAATTTTTAATATTAATTTTGAATTTTATATTTAAGTTGTGTGAATTTAAAAACAAAAAATTTACTTTATCTCATTAAGTTAAAAATATGATTTTTAAAATTCGACGTAAGTTGAAGACTAGGTCATTGAACCGAAATTGCTTTACCCGAGGGAGGGACGAGAACTTTTATTATCATTATTTTTAATCTTATTGATTTAAAGTATGCCAAAAAAATTAAAAAATCCAAAAATCTAAGCTTTTAAAACAATTGCTTGAAAATGACAAATTTTAAAATTTTGTCGAGGGACGGACTAGGGCATCGTTCCGAAACGTCCTCATTCTTAAAAGAAACAAATTTTTAAAATTAATTAATATTTGTTTTATAAGTTAAAGGGTTTATAAAAAAAAAAAATAGTATGTATATATTTGTTTGTAGTTTATCTTATAAACAGGGTAAAACAACACGTTTTCAAAGACTGGCATTAAGTTCAGCAAAAGTAACTAATTTTAATGACAAGAAGCAAAATTATATGTGATGTAACAACAAACGGAATGAACAAATGACGTGCACCATTTATCATTCAAAACAAACGCCAATATGTTTGGAAGTTTTGGTAAAATTTAATCATTTTTCTACGCTAATCACCCTCAATAATTTAAATTGTTACTGATTTCTTGCAAATGAGGGCATTGCAAGATATTAAGTGTGGGAAGGGGTTAAATTCTTTCGGATTTTAAAAATTTTTATTTTAAACACTTGGTTACCATTAAAAATACTAGTAACGCAGTAGTTGTATTAGAATCTAGTGCTCTCCGATAACAAGGAACAGCCCTAGTCTTATATACTGACTACCCACTTCTAGTAAATTTTTCAAAATTTTCAACAAAATGAATTCAAAATCATGTTTATACATATTTATGAACGATGAAAACTAGGTCATTGAGCCGAAATTATCGTTACCTCGGAAAGGACATAAATTGAGAAACAACCAAAATGTTGAAATTCATTTAAAATGGAATAGAGGACGATAAAAAGGAAAATAAAAGCCAAGTGTGGGAAAACTTTACCAAGTTATTCAAAATATATCACATATTTTTGTACAAACAATTGAAAATACTTTTGTTTTGAACAATAATCAATAATCAACTGTTTTATCCGAGGAAAGAAAAGAAGAGATGGATCTACACGATGAATCAATTCCATCATTAAAAGGAAGTAAAGTCTTCCGAAAAAGACACGCGCTTCTTGATTTAGGTCATGAAGTTGTCGTCCAGACCAGCTGTAGGTTGACGAAAAATCTAGAAAAGTCATCACTAAAATCGGCTGGAAATCCACGGACCTCAGCATCAAACAGGGTCGCCAGGTGGTCAGATTTATCCTAACCATGAGAAGGATTTATCTCGTACAATGGGGGGCACCGTGCAAATTAGCTGGATAAGACTAATGAATCAGATCCCCAGAAAGGATAATCTCCTTAAAAGATCAAAAATCAGCTTTTAAGACTGATATTACTCAATCCTTGAGATTGACCTTAAAGATTGAGAATTCAAACTCATGGAATTCGATGATGTCTAAACTCGAGCTTGAACGAGAAAATATTTTGATCAAAATACAAACTGATTTGTTTTCTGAAAACCCATTTTCAATGCGTTCATTACCATTGAACGTAAAATCCTAGGAATTCACCTGGAATTCATTAGGTCACCTGAACCAAATCGGGTGTCAACCGTAAGAACGGTGGTTGCATAGCATGGTCAAAGACAGGACCTTGTGCCATACAAAAAAAATTATAGGATGATCTTTACTATTGCTCCTACCAAGGATAGTTCTAGCATCCGACACGTTAATAAGACCATAATCATTTGCATGTCACGGGACATTGCCTTAACAGTTTCTTGTTCATCGCTTTCCTTTACAACCGGACGGTAGTTTACCGAAAGGTAATATACGGAACAAGTAAACTGGATGTGTGCTTTCCGATACCGGGATAGCAGTGGATTACACGAACCTAAAAGTTTTTAGCCAAAATATTGATCCACAAATATATTTTGCAACATCGATGATGGATCAAATCGGAAAACTTGTCTAGGGTAAAATCTAGCATGAATTTTCAAAAGATCAAATGTTTTCATAAAGATCCAATTTCCCTAAAGGATCTACATTTTTATAGTCATGTGAGACTGTAAACCGCCTTTCAAATGTGCACTTTGCTTTGGAAACCGAAAGTAAATTGGTTATTTGATTGAAAGTGTCGTTGACCTAAACCCAAGGCAACTGTGGATGACACACCCACCTTTAACCATGGTTACATTGTTACTACCATTGTTCATACCGCCATATTGAAATCACTGATGTACAAAGTGTGAAGAATAAAGAAGTGATTCAAGTGTTTTTCAAGACTATATTGCTTGAGGACAAGCAACGCTTAAGTGTGGGAATATTGATAAGGCTAAAAAGGAACATATATTTCATAGCATTATTCCCCAAGAAATACAAGATTTTAGTTGCAATTGTTCTATTTTCAAGTAATATTCGTTTATATTAAATAAGTGCGAAGACAAAAGGCGAAAACGACGAATTGAAGACACAAAGGTCCAAAAAGCTCAAAAGTACAAGATACAATAAAAAAGGTTCAAATTATTGATGAAGAACGTCTAAAAATGACAAGAGTACAAGTTACAAAACGCAAAGTACACAATATAAAATTGTACGAAAGGACGTTCGAAAATCCGGAACCGGGACATGAGTCAACTCTCAACGCTCGACGCAACGGTGTAAAAATTACGAGTCAACTATGCACAAGAATAAAATATAATATTTAAATAATTCATAATAAGAATAATATTAAATAATAAAAAGTTGTTAATTGAGCATAGTTCAGGGGTCGTAAATGAAAATTTCAATTCTAATTTGCCTATAAAAACTATGTAATACGATGATTACGGAGACTTCTTTTTCGATCAATTTTTTCTATCCTAAATCTATATATCGATCCATCTATCTATTATCAATATCAATTATCAATATCTATATTCTATATCTCTATCATAATGTTAACTTAATAAGATATAACAATAATCTTAATTTTAATTTTAAATTATGATAATAATAAGATTTATGATAGAGATCGTTTGAGTGTGTAAGTCGAAATTCTGTCCGTGTAACGCTACGCTATTTTTAATCATTGTAAGTTATGTTCAACCTTTTTACATTAATGTCTCGTAGCTAAGTCGTTATTATGCTTATTTAAAACGAAGTAATCATGATGTTGGGCTAATTACTAAAATTGGGTAATTGGGCTTTGTACCATAATTGGGGTTTGGACAAAAGAACGACACTTGTGGAAATTAGACTATGGGCTATTAATGGGCTTTATATTTGTTTAACTAAATGATAGTTTGTTAATGTTAATATAAAGATTTACAATTGGGCGTCCCTATAAATTACCATATACACTCAATCGGACACGATGAGCGGGGTATTTATATGTACGAATAATCGTTCATTTAACCGGATACGGGGATGGATTAATAGCCACTAGAATAATTAAAACAGGGGTGAAATTATGTACAAGGACACTTGGTATAATTGATAACAAAATATTAAAACCTTGGGTTACACTCAGTCGACATCCTGGTGTAATTATTAAACAAAGTATTAAAATCTTGTTACAGTTTAAGTCCCCAATTAGTTGGAATATTTGACTTCGGGTATAAGGGTAATTTGATGAGGATACTCGCACTTTATATTTATGACCGATGGACTATTATGGACAAAAACCAGATAGACGTATCAAATAAACCAGGACAAAGGACAATTAACCCATGGTAATTGTCATAACCCGTCCTTAACCATAAGAACGCGTTAGATAACGTATGATTTCATTGCGAGGTATTGACCTCTATATGAGACATTTTTGAAAGAAAACTGCATATATTATACATTACAAACCATAACCATTATTTTTGTTACAAGCTTAAGACAATAAAAAGAAGATTAACGTTTAGCGATAATCTTCGACTTACAAACTTTACAAATGATGACAACAACACGGTTTCTAGCATATTTTACAATACAACATCTCGGATATGCAGTTTTATTTTTGACACAAACATGCGTACGCAAGATCCTGGTTAGATCCAACATGATGCAGCGGAAGCTTTAGAAATCACCTGAGAATAGACATGTTTTAAAAGGTCAACATAAAGTTGGTGAGATATAGGTTTAATGCCGGCAGCAATATATATATAGACCACAAGATTTCGTATATAAACAGTTTAATAAAAGTATTCTAAGTGGTTGAGCACTTGGTAACCATACTTAACATTTTCACGTCGCATATTCCCTTTAATATGAAATCTTACTACACCGTACCAAGTGTAGTCACAAAACGAAGTACTGTGCAACCGTTGAATACTGGTCGTCCAGTCCGGTTGGGGTTGTCAGGCCCGATAGATCTATCAACAGGATTCGCGTTTACAATACCGCTGTAAATATTAGTTACCAAGCTACAGGGAAGTATGCCAGTGGTACAACTCAACGTAGAACATATTTTTCAGTTACTTGTGTCCATATCGTAAAACATAAAATACATGTATTCTCATCCCGAAATATTTAGAGTTTAAAAGTGGGACTATATACTCACTCTTGTCTTGATGATATAAATAATTTGACTCGGTCTTCCGGTTGATATCACGAACCTATCCATATATAATATATCAATATGTTTTCATTTTAAAACAAACGTTATATATATATATACTTGTTATACTTTTAATATTTTGAATATTTCCTTAGTCCGTAGTTAGCATTCCGATGTTAGTAATTCAATTTTAATGGTTCATTTTTAGATGTTTAATATACCCGCAATAAACAAAACCCCCAACGAAATAAATAAAACCCCATCGTATATGTATTGGTCGAGATTAATCTTGACCCATGGTACCGGTGTTGTCAAATGACGTGTTGCGTACATAAAGTACCGGTGTTGTCAAATGACGTGTTGCGTACAATCATGGGATCTTATGATTAATCTTCTCGTGTTGCTTACGGGTGATCCTGAACCATATGAAATTGAATTATGAGTACATATATATAAAATATCATGTTATCTTAGAAGTATGTGATTTTATGTAAATTTTTCCAATGAATCCCGAAGTTGAAAATGTCTAGGATAGCCAATTTTGTTTCGGTCATAGTTTCTTCGTTACAAGTCCGTTTTCGTTGATTCAAATTGCCATCTTCTTGGATCGAGTTCTTCTTTAAGACTATGAACTGTAAATACCTTGGTTTGTATTCAAAATCATACGGCATAAGTGAAAGTTTAGTGAAACATATGAAGTTAAACATTTTTGTTACAACAAAATCATTTAATGACCATTTTTCCAAAAATACTTATACTTTGAAAAACCAAGTTTTACCTTGTTAAATTAACATATAAATAAGTCATGTTACATGTCTTGAAGTATTTTAAAAGTTAAGTTAGAAGGATCTATTTAGTTTGCAAACAAGTTTGAAAACATTCAAACTATGTTCTTGTTGTTAAACTTTTGTACCACAAAATAAGATAGCTATATATATATGAATCGAATAAGGTTATGAACATAGATTCTACCTCAAGTTCCTTGGATGAAGTTGCTGTAAAAGAGAAGTAAGAAGCTAGAATCAAAAGGGTGATAGAAGTGGATGAAAGATTGGAAGTAAGTTGGTGTTCTTGGAAGGTTTTCTTGAAGTGTTTTTGTATGGTTTTCTTATGGTGTTTTAGTATGGTTTTTGAAGCTAGATCTTCTTGGAAACTTTGCTGAATTGATTAAGGGTTTTAAGGCTTCAAAGTATGTGTGTGTTTTGGCTAGAAAGTTGAAGTAAAATGAATGAAGATGATGATACATATAAAGGCCTTAAAAAAACGTGGCATTAGGTGTTCATGGACAAAATTCTAGTTTGTAATCTTGCTAATTAGTCAAGTAATCATCCAAAAGTAATTACCTAGCTCTAAGGGCATGAATAATGGCTGGTTAGGTGGTGATTTTGATGTGTATTTACTATTAGTAAATACGTATAGGAGCTAGGTATGATACGAGTACAAATACTCTAGGTATACGTATAGAAATTTTGTGAAAAATGAAATGAGGATTCAAATATAGCTATCTTTTGTGAATACACTTATATGGTTTTATGTATTTAAGTTCTTTAAAAGTAATTAAATACATTACTTATACAATATATGTATAACATTATAAGTCTTAAGTATATATGTCAAATAACGTTACGTATTGTTATCGTTTTGAAAACTTAAGTTAGTAGTTTCAAAATACACATATAACTTGTTGTTATTAATATAAAATGAGGTATTAAAACATTCTTTAATCATGTTAAATATGTATATATACATATATATACACAAACGTATAATTATCATATATTGTATAGTTCGTGATATCATCGGTCAAACTAGATGGTCAAACGTTATGTAAAACTCTTTTCGGAAATATAAATCTCGACAATTTGGATTGCTTATCATGTTGGCAAGGTTTAATTTATGTAAATATTAATCTTATAAGTATAGTATGATCGAAAAAGTGCGGGTCGTTACATTACCTCCCCGTTAAATAAATTTCGTCCCGAAATTTTAAAATTGTACCTATTTTGCGTCATCGAGAAACAAGTGTGGATACTTTTGCTTCATCTGATCCTCTCGTTCCCAAGTAAACTCGGGACCTCTTCTAGCATTCCAACGAACCTTAACAATCGGTATATTACTCTGTTTGAGCTGTTTAACTTCACGGTCCATGATTTCGATTGGTTCTTCGACGAATTGTAGTTTCTCGTCGACATGAATTTCTTCAAGAGGAATGGTGAGGTCTTCCTTTGCAAGACACTTCTTAAGGTTTGAGATGTGAAAGGTATTATGTACTCCGGCGAGTTGTTGCGGTAACTCGAGTCGATAAGCTACCGGTCCAATGCGTTCGATGATCTTGAACGGGCCTACGTACCTTGGGTTCAGTTTACCCCTTTTGCCGAATCGTATTACACCTTTCCAAGGTGACACCTTTAGCATAACCATGTCCCCGACCTGAAACTCTAATGGTTTCCTTCGAACATTGGCGTAGCTCTTTTGGCGACTACGAGCTGTTTTTAATCTCTCCTTGATTTGCACTATCTTCTCAGTCGTTTCATGTATGATCTCGGGACCAGTTAATTGTCGATCTCCTACTTCATTCCAACAGATAGGAGATCTACACTTCCTTCCATACAATGCTTCGAATGGCGCAGCTCCAATGCTCGCATGATAACTATTATTATACGAGAATTCTGCTAACGGTAGATATTTATCCCATCCGTTTCCAAAATCGATCACACATGCCCTGAGCATGTCTTCAAGAGTCTGAATTGTTCTTTCACTCTGCCCGTCGGTCTGCGGATGATATGCGGTACTCATATCCAAACGAGTTCCTAGTGCCTCCTGTAGTGATTGCCAAAACTTTGAGGTAAATCTACTATCACGATCGGATATAATGGAAATAGGTATTCCATGCCTTGAAACAACTTCCTTTATATACAATCGTAATAGTTTCTCCATTCTATCTGTTTCCTTTATAGGCAAGAAATGTGCAGACTTGGTAAGACGATCAACAATTACCCAAATGGTGTCGTATCCCCAGGCAGTCTTTGGTAACTTCGTGATGAAATCCATGGTAATACCGTCCCATTTCCATTCTGGAATTTCTGGTTGTTGAAGTAACCCTGACGGCTTCTGGTGTTCTGCTTTGACTTTGGAACAAGTTAAACATTCCCCAACATATGTTGCAACGTCTGTCTTCAAATTAGGCCACCAATAATGCGTCTTAAGATCTTGGTACATCTTTCCAACTCCAGGATGTATCGAATATCTTGTCTTATGTGCCTCGTTCAATATCAACTTCCTTAATCCACCCAACTTCGGTACCCAAATACGATTTGCAAAATATCGAATTCCATCTTCCCGCATAACGAGTTGCTTCGCATACTTCTTCATTATTTCATTTCCTATATTTTCTTTAGTAAGTGCTTCTCGTTGAACTTCTTTGATTTGTGAGTTGAGATTCATGCGAATTTTTATGTTCATCGCTCGTACTCGAATTGGTTCTCGTTCCTTTCTGCTTAGTGCGTCAGCCACCACATTCGCTTTCCCGGGATGATAACGAATTTCACAATCATAGTCGTTTATTAACTCGACCCACCTACGTTGCCTCATGTTCAATTGTTTCTGATCAAAAATATGTTGAAGGCTTTTATGATCAGTAAACACAGTGAATTTAACCCCATACAAGTAGTGTCTCCACATCTTCAATGCAAACACGACTGCTCCCAATTCTAGATCATGCGTCGTATAATTCCGCTCGTGAATCTTCAATTGTCGGGATGCAAATGCAATTACTTTCTTTCGTTGCATAAGAACACAACCAAAACCTTGTCGCGAAGCGTCACAATATATTTCAAAATCATCGTTCCCTTCTGGTAACGATAAAATAGGCGCCGTAGTTAACTTCTTCTTCAGTATTTGAAATGCGTTCTCCTGCTCCGAGGTCCATTCATATTTCTTCCCTTTTTGCGTTAACGCTGTCAACGGTTTAGCTATTCGGGAAAAATCTTGAATAAACCTTCTATAATAACCGGCTAAACCCAAAAATTGGCGTATCTGTGTTGGTGTCTTAGGAGTCTCCCATTTTTCAATAGCTTCAGTTTTTGCTGGATCAACCTGAATTCCTTCGCTATTAACAACGTGACCAAGAAATTGCACTTCTTTCAACCAGAAAGCACACTTAGAAAATTTAGCATAAAGTTGTTCTTTTCTCAACAACTCCAGTATCAACCTTAAATGCTCTTCATGCTCTTGCTCACTCTTGGAATAGATAAGAATATCATCAATGAAAACGATAACAAACTTATCTAAATACGGACTACAAACTCGATTCATGAGGTCCATGAATACAGCTGGCGCATTCGTCAATCCAAACGGCATAACCAAAAATTCGTAATGACCATAACGTGTCCGAAAAGCAGTTTTCGGAATATCCTCTTCTTTGACGCGTAGTTGATGATAGCCCGATCTTAAGTCGATTTTCGAATAAACACATGATCCTTGCAATTGATCAAATAAGTCATCAATTCTCGGTAGTGGATACCGATTCTTGATAGTTAACTTATTTAATTCACGATAATCTATACACATTCGGAAAGATCCGTCTTTCTTCTTGACAAACAAAATTGGAGCTCCCCACGGTGATGTACTTGGTCGTATGAATCCACGGTCCAATAATTCTTTTAACTGACTTTGAAGTTCTTTTAATTCGGACGGTGCAAGTCTATATGGAGCACGAGCCACTGGTGCAGCTCCTGGTACTAAATCTATTTGAAATTCTACCGATCTAAATGGAGGTAATCCCGGCAATTCTTCCGGAAAAACTTCAGGAAAATCTCTTGCCACAGGCACGTCGTTGATGCACTTTTCTTTCTTTTCGACTTTATTAACATGTGCTAAAATAGCGTAACATCCCTTTTCTAAACACTTCTTGGCTTTCAAACAGCTAATGAGTTTTAGCTTTGAATTACCCTTCTCTCCATAAATCATCACCGGTATTTTATCCTTACCAGGAATACGAATTGCCTTCTTGGCACAAACAACTTCCGCTCCTATTTTGGACATCCAGTCCATGCCGACTATTACATCAAAACCTCCTAATTCTACGGGTATTAAGTCGATTTTAAACGTTTCTCCGGCTAGATTTATTTCACAATCACGACAAATTTTATCGGCTTTAATTAGCTTACCATTAGCTAACTCAATCAAGTACTTAGCATCTAGAGGTAATGATGAACAATTCAATTTAGTGTAAAAATTTATACACACGTAACTTCTATCGGCGCCAGTATCAAATAAAATAGATGCTGATAAGTTATTAATGGTAAACGTACCCGTAACAAGTTCCGGGTCTTCTCGTGCCTCTCTAGCATTAATAACAAACGCTCTTCCACGTGCAGGTCCGCCATTCTGATTCGGGCACTGGCTCTTATAATGACATTGTTTTCCACACCCAAAACAAGTAATGTTAGCCAAAGCAGTTCTATTTGCGTTGGTGGCAGGAGTCTTGTTACCATTTGCATTTGTAACGAGAGCCTTACAATCTTCAGCAAGATGTCCCTGTCTATTGCATTTAGTGCACAACACACTACAGTAACCAAAATGATGTTTGTGACAACGGTTGCATAAAGGACTTTGTCCTTTGTAACCAAAGCCTGAACCGCTACCCGCACCTTTCGTGGTTTCTTGTTTCTTATAAGGTTGTTGTTGGTTACCTCGATCATAACCTCCATTCCACTTTTTCTTGTTCCCCAATACCTTCACCTCAGTATTGAATGCTTTCTTGTCCAAAATGACCTGATCCATTAGCTCGTTTGCCATGGTTATAGCTTCATGAATTGTCTTAGGTTTCGATGCTGTAACGTTTGCCTTGACCTTTTTGGGCAAACCACCTTTGTACATTTCAATCTTCCGTGCTTCGGTTGGAACCAATTCAGGACATAGTAAAACCAATTCCATGAATCGCTGATTGTAGTTGGTGATTTCAGTACCAACCACCTTCAAACTTCGTAACTCATCTTCTAACTTAATAACCTCATTCCTTGGACAATACTCGGTGATTATCATTGTTTTGAATTCTTCCCATGGAGTATCATAAGCTACATCTCCTCCTACCGCCTTCACATAATTCTTCCACCATGTGAGTGCACTATCTTGTAAAGTGCACGATGCAAACTTGGTCATGTCTTTTTCATCACAACCACTGATTTTAAACACCGTCTCCATCTTTTCTATCCATCGGGTTAAACCGATCGGTCCTTCCGTTCCACTGAATGATGATGGCTTGCAAGCTTGAAACGTCTTGTAGGAGCATCCTACACGAGGATTTGGATTAACTGCAGCAGCTCTTGCAGCTTCGACCCATAACATTCTATCGTTCACTCGTTGATTGATGAGTTCCTCGAGTTCTTGTTCCGTCATTCGATTCAATCGCGCCATTTCCTAATGAAAAAAAATAATTATTCACATGGATTATTATAGATGTAGTGTGTATTTATAGTACATTATAGCTTGTTAATAATATGAACCAGGTATTATTATAAAAGCCTTTTCTTCTTATTAGCGTTTTATAATTATATCTTGGGTAGTACTTACCCGTTAATGTTCATACTTAATGGCTTAGTACAGAACCAATTACTACAATCTAAATAATACTTAACCATGGAAAATTATTGCATTTCATACTTCGCTATTTTACATATGCTTATCTTACATCAAACTTTAAGCAAACCACACTAATAATATTATACAAAACATTATATGATTCCATGGCTTAATACGGCAGTGCATCGTTCGGTCTATTTTCTAGGGCGTTTAGTTCCAATGAATGGCCTAACGCTTATCCTAGCTGTCTGCCTACGTTTTGGCTGAGGAGCCGAAGAACTAGATGCGGGGATAGCACTAATAGGAATAGCGGGAATAGGGGTGGTAGTGTTGAGTGGAATTGGTGCTACGTCATTCTCACTAAGTTCGGGATTTGAATTTTCTAATTCATTCGCTTTTCGTTTCTTTCCTTGATCGAATTTTTCTTTTGTAATTTCTAGTATTTCTTCCTCGGGTTCACTTTCTTCTTCGGGTTCACTTTCCTCTTCGGGTTCACTTTCCTCCTCGGGTTCACTTTCCGATATTTCTATAGTTGGTTCATCCGGAAATTGTGAGTCTTCCCCAAAAATACCACTTTCGTCATCGGATATGTTAATGACTGAAACACAATCTGAAGGTTCTGATTCGGAGTCGCTGAATGTGATAATAAGTTTCGAGCCCGACATCTATCACACAACAACTAACCCATTAGTACTTACATAATATTTACACATAAATTTTAACCAACAGTGATAAGCAATGGTTTTTTTTTTTAAAATCAGACCCGGTCAAAGTCCAGACTTTACTAATGTATCCTAACGACTTCTCGGTTAGACACACTAATGCAAACCTGGTTCGCTAAGACCAACGCTCTGATACCACATGTCATAACCCGTCCTTAACCATAAGAACGCGTTAGATAACGTATGATTTCATTGCGAGGTATTGACCTCTATATGAGACATTTTTGAAAGAAAACTGCATATATTATACATTACAAACCATAACCATTATTTTTGTTACAAGCTTAAGACAATAAAAAGAAGATTAACGTTTAGCGATAATCTTCGACTTACAAACTTTACAAATGATGACAACAACACGGTTTCTAGCATATTTTACAATACAACATCTCGGATATGCAGTTTTATTTTTGACACAAACATGCGTACGCAAGATCCTGGTTAGATCCAACATGATGCAGCGGAAGCTTTAGAAATCACCTGAGAATAGACATGTTTTAAAAGGTCAACATAAAGTTGGTGAGATATAGGTTTAATGCCGGCAGCAATATATATATAGACCACAAGATTTCGTATATAAACAGTTTAATAAAAGTATTCTAAGTGGTTGAGCACTTGGTAACCATACTTAACATTTTCACGTCGCATATTCCCTTTAATATGAAATCTTACTACACCGTACCAAGTGTAGTCACAAAACGAAGTACTGTGCAACCGTTGAATACTGGTCGTCCAGTCCGGTTGGGGTTGTCAGGCCCGATAGATCTATCAACAGGATTCGCGTTTACAATACCGCTGTAAATATTAGTTACCAAGCTACAGGGAAGTATGCCAGTGGTACAACTCAACGTAGAACATATTTTTCAGTTACTTGTGTCCATATCGTAAAACATAAAATACATGTATTCTCATCCCGAAATATTTAGAGTTTAAAAGTGGGACTATATACTCACTCTTGTCTTGATGATATAAATAATTTGACTCGGTCTTCCGGTTGATATCACGAACCTATCCATATATAATATATCAATATGTTTTCATTTTAAAACAAACGTTATATATATATATACTTGTTATACTTTTAATATTTTGAATATTTCCTTAGTCCGTAGTTAGCATTCCGATGTTAGTAATTCAATTTTAATGGTTCATTTTTAGATGTTTAATATACCCGCAATAAACAAAACCCCCAACGAAATAAATAAAACCCCATCGTATATGTATTGGTCGAGATTAATCTTGACCCATGGTACCGGTGTTGTCAAATGACGTGTTGCGTACATAAAGTACCGGTGTTGTCAAATGACGTGTTGCGTACAATCATGGGATCTTATGATTAATCTTCTCGTGTTGCTTACGGGTGATCCTGAACCATATGAAATTGAATTATGAGTACATATATATAAAATATCATGTTATCTTAGAAGTATGTGATTTTATGTAAATTTTTCCAATGAATCCCGAAGTTGAAAATGTCTAGGATAGCCAATTTTGTTTCGGTCATAGTTTCTTCGTTACAAGTCCGTTTTCGTTGATTCAAATTGCCATCTTCTTGGATCGAGTTCTTCTTTAAGACTATGAACTGTAAATACCTTGGTTAGTATTCAAAATCATACGGCATAAGTGAAAGTTTAGTGAAACATATGAAGTTAAACATTTTTGTTACAACAAAATCATTTAATGACCATTTTTCCAAAAATACTTATACTTTGAAAAACCAAGTTTTACCTTGTTAAATTAACATATAAATAAGTCATGTTACATGTCTTGAAGTATTTTAAAAGTTAAGTTAGAAGGATCTATTTAGTTTGCAAACAAGTTTGAAAACATTCAAACTATGTTCTTGTTGTTAAACTTTTGTACCACAAAATAAGATAGCTATATATATATGAATCGAATAAGGTTATGAACATAGATTCTACCTCAAGTTCCTTGGATGAAGTTGCTGTAAAAGAGAAGTAAGAAGCTAGAATCAAAAGGGTGATAGAAGTGGATGAAAGATTGGAAGTAAGTTGGTGTTCTTGGAAGGTTTTCTTGAAGTGTTTTTGTATGGTTTTCTTATGGTGTTTTAGTATGGTTTTTGAAGCTAGATCTTCTTGGAAACTTTGCTGAATTGATTAAGGGTTTTAAGGCTTCAAAGTATGTGTGTGTTTTGGCTAGAAAGTTGAAGTAAAATGAATGAAGATGATGATACATATAAAGGCCTTAAAAAAACGTGGCATTAGGTGTTCATGGACAAAATTCTAGTTTGTAATCTTGCTAATTAGTCAAGTAATCATCCAAAAGTAATTACCTAGCTCTAAGGGCATGAATAATGGCTGGTTAGGTGGTGATTTTGATGTGTATTTACTATTAGTAAATACGTATAGGAGCTAGGTATGATACGAGTACAAATACTCTAGGTATACGTATAGAAATTTTGTGAAAAATGAAATGAGGATTCAAATATAGCTATCTTTTGTGAATACACTTATATGGTTTTATGTATTTAAGTTCTTTAAAAGTAATTAAATACATTACTTATACAATATATGTATAACATTATAAGTCTTAAGTATATATGTCAAATAACGTTACGTATTGTTATCGTTTTGAAAACTTAAGTTAGTAGTTTCAAAATACACATATAACTTGTTGTTATTAATATAAAATGAGGTATTAAAACATTCTTTAATCATGTTAAATATGTATATATACATATATATACACAAACGTATAATTATCATATATTGTATAGTTCGTGATATCATCGGTCAAACTAGATGGTCAAACGTTATGTAAAACTCTTTTCGGAAATATAAATCTCGACAATTTGGATTGCTTATCATGTTGGCAAGGTTTAATTTATGTAAATATTAATCTTATAAGTATAGTATGATCGAAAAAGTGCGGGTCGTTACAGTAATAAATTAAAATCAACACGTCAAACATCATGATTACGGAAGTTTAAATAAGCATAATTCTTTTATTATATTTCTCATCGTATCTTTATTTACTGTCATTTTATTACTCGCAATTTTATTTACTGTCATTTTATTTATTGTCATTATTTTATGCACTTTAATTATCGTCATTTATCTTTACGCTTAAAATATAGAATCGACAAACCGGTCATTAAACGGTAAACCCCCCCCCCCCCCTTTTATAATAATAATACTACTAGTACATATATATTTTTTTGTATTTTTTACAAATATTGTGTGTAAAAATATAGCGTTAAACTTCACTAGCTCCCTGTGGAACGAACCGGACTTACTAAAAACTACACTACTCTACGATTAGGTACACTGCCTATAAGTGTTGTAGCAAGGTTTAAGTATATCCACTCGATAAATAAATAAATAACTTGTGTAAAATTGTAGCATATTTAATAGTATTTCGTAAACAAAAATAATACTATTTCGTATACACCCCCTACGACATCAATAGCACTTTGTGAAGCTCGGTGTCTCCTCTTCCCACGGTATGATACATCGGTTGAAACATCGTGAAATGATGAGACAACCAATGTCAATATGAAATGGTGTAGATTAGGAAGTCTCCTACACCAAGTAAAACGAAATTCGGGAGAATTGACTCCCTACAATGGATGGACTCAATTCATCCGGAAGTGTTAAAGCACAAAGCTCTAAACACTTGGTTTTGTTGCACATGCATGAAAGACTTTAACTTTCAAGCACAAGTTTGAGTTTTGTTTCTCATGATTTTATCATTTTCGCACAAAATCATATGAAAAGTGAAAGACTTTACTTTCACTTTGTGAATTGCAAGTATGAAACAAAGGGAAGACTTTACTTCCTTAAGTTTTGAAAAACAAAGAAAAGACTTTACTTTTCTCAAAAACTTTGAAAATTGTACAAGTTTTAACCATTTTAATGTTTATGATATGAATTAGTGTAATGGTTAAAAACTTGTTCCAAAAATTGTTCGACAATGCAAGCTTCAAACTTTATATTGTATGTGATGCGTTTACCCGGAAAAGTTCAAAATGGCCCGATATTTTAACTCTCCCCCTACATTTAGTGTATGCAATGCCCTCATTGCATTAAAAAGATAGAATACGTGAAAATGAGGGACATTTTGAAATAGAAAAGATGAGAGAAAAGAAAGTAAAAACCGGCTAAGATCAAACGATCTTTGTTGTTACCATTCGAGAAACTTAATCACCAAGGAATGCAAGTCGATGAGCTTGACGCCTGAACTTAATGCCAGGCTTGGATCAATCATCAATAAGTATATCCTGCCACTAAGAACCACAACAAGCAAGAGAAATACAAACAACCATAAGAATATCCACGCACGCCCATTGTTAAATTATTACAAACATAGAGATGTTCATGTGTGAGACAGTGTTGTAAATCTCCTTATTTCTCCCTGAAATCTCCCCCAGATCTCATTTTTGGAAGGTCGCCAAGACGAGATGTCCATCTCCCCAGATTTCTCCGTCAACGGGGTCAACCTTGGTCAAAACCACAATTTCTCGAAATTTCTCGCTCAATTTTCGAGATTTCTCATAAAATCTCGTAATTTTTCGGATTTTCTCGCTAATTTCTTGGATTTTTTTTGTAAAATCATATAAAAATGTATATAAATATACAAATATTGATTAATTTATATATATTTATATTATAAAAACAAAAAAGTCAACGTAAGTCAACATCCGAGATCTCCCCGATATTTTTCTGAGATGCCGAGATCTCCCAAAAAATTCCAAACGAGATCTCCCCGAGATCCGAGATCTACAACCATGGTGTGAGAGTAGCAATATAGTTATACTACCTCACACCGGATCGATAATTTCACGTTTCACACACATAAGTACCAAGTTAAGTTAACTTACATGCCAAATCATAAGATAAATTGTTCACAAACCATGACGAAGATTTATTACCAAATAACCATAGAGTGTTAGCTTGACATCTAGACGCGCCTCCAAATTCACTCATGATACCCCAAACGCTCCATGGGCATCTCCTCCGACTCATTGAAATTGACTTTTAAAAATTTCGCGATTCGAGTCTCGTAATGACCAACAACACTTGGGAATTCCGACTTCTTGCCACTTGCGTCGAAAAGATAGCTTGTGTAGTGACCCGAGCTTTTTCATGATTATATATTAAATGAAATTGATATTTACATGATTAAATGTTTCCAACATGTTAAGTAATCAAACTTGTTAAGACTTGATTAATTGAAATAGGTTTCATGTAAACAATTGACCACCCAAGTTGACCGGCGATTCACGAACGTTAAAACTTGTAAAAACTATATGATATATATATATATATATATATATATATATATATATATATATATATATATATATATATATATATATATATATATATATATATATATAGTTAACATGATATTATGATAAGTAAGTATCTCACTAGGTATATTAACAATGAGTTATATACATAAAAATGAGACTACTAAGTTAAGAAACTCGAAACGATATATATAACGATTATCGTTATAACAACGTGTTACTAAATACATATGAATCATTTAAGATATTGATACATCATGTATAGCATGATAAAATGATAATTAAATATATTATCAAGTATGTTAACAATGAACTACATATGTAAAACAAGACTACTAACTTAAGAATTTCGAAACGAGACATATATGTAACGATTATCGTTGTAACAACATTTTAATGTATATATATCATATTAAGATATATTCATACATCATAATATCATGATAATGTAATAATTTAACATCTCATTAGATATAATAAACAATGGGTTAACAACATTAAATGAGATCGTTAACTTAAAGGTTTCAAAACAACACTTACATGTAACGACTAACGATGACTTAACGACTCAGTTAAAATGTATATATATGTATTGTATTAATATGTATTGGTACACTTTTGAAAGCCTTAAGAACACATATCAAAGTACTTCTACATAACAAAAATGCTTAAAATTGCATTCTCATTCGTTTTCATCAACAATTCTACTCTTATTCATTCGTATTTGTACTCGTACAATACCCAGCTTCTAGATGCATTTACTATTCGTATATACCAATAGAAAAACATCTAAATCAGACTCCTAATCAGCTACTTTTGTTCTCTAGCAAGGATGATTGATCTTGTTGGCCATTAGTGGTAATTATTACACTAAGTAACAAATCACAACTTGCATATAATCATGCATGCAAGTCGTGATTTTCACACACACATACATCAATCCATTTTCAATTTCATTTACTCTCTAATTCCACTCTATAATCACCTACTCAAGGGCATTCAAACTTCCAGCAAAACAACCTTCATAGTAATCATAAACTACACCAAGAAACAAGATTTGAACACCATAGAAAGAATCACTCAAGAACACATCAAATTAGTCATTCGATTTCAAGAATATTTCTTTCTAATTTTTAACCAATTCCAAGAACGCTTCCAAGATCAAGAAACCTTCATTTTTCTCAGTAGGTGTTCTTTCTAAATCAAGGTAATAACTATATATAAGCTTTGATTAAAATTTATATACATAACTATCTTAATTCGAGAAGAAATCTTACTTGAACTTGTTTTCGTGTCATGATTCTATTTCAAGAACTTTCAAGCCATCCAAGATCCTTTGAAGCTAGATCATTTCTTGTCACTTCCAGTAGGTTTACCTACTATAATTGAGGTAGTAATGATGTTCATAACATCATTCGATTCATATATATATATATATATATATATATATATATATATATATATATATATATATATATATATATATATATATATAACTAATATATATATATATATATATATATATATATATATATATATATATATATATATATATATATATATATATATATATATAACTATCTTATTCGAAGATTTAAACTTGTAATCACTAGAACATAGTTTAGTTAATTCTAAACTTGTTCGCAAACAAAGTTAATCCTTCTAACTTAACTTTTAAAATCAACTAACCACATGTTCTATATCTATATGATATACTAACTTAATGATTTAAAACCAGGAAACACGAAGAACACCGTAAAACTGGACATACGCCGTCGTAGTAAAACCGAGGGCTGTTTTGGGTTAGATAATTAAAAACTATTGATGTGCGTAGAGGTGTATACGAAATAGCTTATATTTTACTACGAAATACTATTAAATACGATACAATTTTACACAAGTTATTTATTTATTTATAGAGTGGATATACCTAAACCTTGCTACAACACTTATAGGCAGTGTACCTAATCGTACAGTAGTGTAGTTTTTAGTAAGTCCGGTTCGTTCCACAGGGATCTAGCCAAGTTTAACGCTATATTTTTAAAACTAAATTTGTAAATATATAAATATATATATAAGTACTACTATTATTATAAAAGGGGGTTTTTACCGTTTAATGACCGGTTTGTCGATTTTAAAAATTTAGTCGCTGTTAAAACCCAATGTAAAATATTAAAAATAAATATAACTTAATTTAAAGCGTAAAGTAAATGACAATAATTAAAGTGCGATAAATTAAAATGCGATAAGTAAATAACAATAAATAAAATTGCAATAATTAAAAAGTACGATAATTAAAAGTGCAATTAAATAAAAAGACAGTAAATAAAAATGCGATAAAATATGAAATAAAGGAATTATGCTTATTTAAACTTCCGTAATCATGATGTTTGACGTGTTGATTTTAGTTTATTACCATGGGTTAATTGTCCTTTGTCCTGGATTATTCAATATGTCCATCTGGTTTTTGTCCATAACAATCCATCAGTCATAAATATAAAGTGCGAGTATCCTCGTCAAATTATTCTTATATCCGAAGTCAAATATTCCAACTAATTGGGGACTTAAACTATAATTACACCAATTTTCCTTGTATGTAATTCACCCCTATTTTAATAATTCCATTGACTATTAATCCATTCCCGTATCTGGTTAAATGAACGATTATTAGTACTTATAAATATCCCGCCCATCGTGTCCGATCGAGTGTATATGGTTATTTATAGGTATGTCCAATTGTAAATATTTATATTAAATTAACGAACTATCATTCAATTAAACAAATATAAAGCCCATTAATAGCCCATAGTCTAATTTCCACAAGTGTCATTCTTTTGTCCAAACCCCAATTATGGTACAAAGCCCAATAACCCCGTCTTTAATATTTAGCCCAACATCATGATTACTTCAAATTAAATAAGCATAATAATAACTTAGCTACGAGATTAATTTAAAAAGGTTGAACATAACTTACAATGATTAATAATAGCGTAGCGTTACACGGACAGAATTTCGACTTACACGCTTACAACATTCGCTAACATACCCTTATTATTATTAAATTAAAATTAAAATTAAAATTATAATATATATATATATATATATATATATATATATATATATATATATATATATATATATATATATATATATATATATATATATATATATATATATATATATATATATATATATATATATATATATTACTTGAGATAGAGAGTAGAGAAAGATGTATTGAGCTCGAGCAAAAAGACTGCCTTTTATAGGAATGTGGCCAGAAAAAGTAGGCCATGCGATCGCATGGGAATTAGGCCTCCAGGCCATGCGATCGCATGGAGCAGGAATCCAGCTCACATACGTTTGTCACCTAGTTTGCCGACGGTTTTTAATTTATAATATAATATATATATAATTTTAAGAATTATTTATATATTATATTATATTTATGTGCATAGTTGACTTGTATGAAGGGACATGTATGAAGTATCCCGAGTAGATATATCTATGTTATTAGGGACATGTATGAAGGGGCTAAATCCTGTGTTCGAACGCCTGTGGGAAATACTGAAGTTTTCCCAATAAAAGTGGGCCTGCATCAGGGGTCGGCCCTTAGCCCTTTTCTTTTCGCTTTGATCCTTGACGAGCTTTCTTGAGGGATACAAGAGTGCATCCCTTGGTGCTTGATTTTTGCCGATGATATCGTGCTTGTTTCAGAATCCAAGGAGGAGCTTAATAGAAGATTAGAGCAATGGAGGGTGGCCTTAGAAAGTAATGGCCTACAAATTAGTAGACAAAAGACGAAATATCTTAGATGTGATTTCGATAGGAACGACGATGCTCAAGAGGATGGAGTGAACATCTGCATTGGAGACCAGATCTTGCATCAACAAACCTCGTTCAGATACCTAGGCTCGGTGCTCCACAAATCGGGGAGGATTGACGAAGATGTTTCGCACCGTATTAAGGTAGGGTGGCTGAAGTGGAGGTCAGCGACTGGGGTCTTATGCGACAAGAAGATCCCCCTTAAGCTGAAAGGGAAATTCTTCAAGGTGGCAATTAGACCGGCCATGTTATATGGTTCAGAGTGTTGGCCTATGACGAAGGCGCAAGAGAGAAGGATGGAGGTCGCAGAGATGAGAATGCTTAGGTGGACTTGCGGTAAAACCATGTTGGATATGATTCCAAATAGTGTTTTCAAGGAGAACCTAGAAGTTAGAAGCATCTCTGATAAGCTAAGAGAAGGACGGCTTCGCTGGTTTGGGCATGTGAGGAGGCGACCTCTTACTGCCCCTGTTAGGAAAGTCGAGGCACTTACGGTTGACGGTGTAAGGAGAAGGGGTAGACCCACTCGTAGGTGGGAGGATTGAATAAAGATGGACTTGAAGGAGCTTTTATTGTCCGAGGACATGACTTCTGATAGGATTACGTGGAGGACTAGAATTAGAATAGACGAGTAGGTTTTTGGTGTTTGTGTTTGTTTTTGGTTATGTTTGTTTTTTTTTTTTTGCTTGCGTTGGTTCGGCTGTTGGCATGGGTGCTTTTTTTTTTTTTTTTTTTTTTTGGTTTGGTAAGTTTGTGTAGGTTTTTAGGTTTGTGTTTGACTTGAGTTGTTTTTCATTGGTTTGTCAATGAGTTTTTTTTTTTTTTTTAATGTTGTATGTGTATGTTGTTTGTTCTTTCTATGACTTGCTTTGTTCCGTTGGTATGTTTGTTTTGGATTTAGGTATCTGTGTTTTGTTTGTATGTATGCATGTTTGTTTAGGTATGTTTTGTTTTTATGTATGTATGTGTGTGTTGGTTTGTTAGTTTGTATGTATGTATGTTCGTAAGTATGTCCCTTGTTGGTTTGTTTTGTATGTTTAGGTACGATTTTATGTATGTATTTTTGTATGTATGTTTATTCGTCGGTATGTCCCTGGTTGGTTTGTTTTTATGTATGTATGCTTTTTGTATGTTTGTCATGTATGTATATCATGTTTGTATATCATGTTTGTTTGGTTGCTTGTTTGTTTGTGGGTTTTTCATGTTCTTTGACTTTTTAGCTATCCTTTGCCTTGCGCTCCGCACTACACTCTAAGGTACGTTTTTATTTTCATTTTATTTATCTTTTTATTTATTATTTTTATCATTTTTTTTACGCATCCGGCTCTATTAAGTGAGTTATCAGCAAGCGCCAATATATTGGCGACTTGACTTCTCTCTAGAGCCTAGATTGAATACCAGGCATTATTTAAAACCCATGAAAATTTGATCCTACCATTTTCAGGGCGTCTTTTTTTTTTTTTTTATCTATTGGCCGGAGGTCCTCTTCAAAGCAATCTCTCTATTCGTCGAACATTGAGAGGGATGACTTTCTCTACTCTTGGAGTGTTTCACTCGGGGTGAAGAAATGACTTCTCTTTATTCTAGGGTAGAGGAAGGATTGTCTACGTTCCACCTCCCCCATACCCCACAAAATGGGATTGGGAGTGTTGTTGTTGTTGTTGACTTGTAATTTTTAGTCCGTTACGTTGAGCGTTGAGAGTTGACTCTGGTCCCGGTTCCGGATTTTCGAACGTCCTTTCGTACTATTTAATATCTTGTACTTTGCGTTTTGCGGCTCGTACTCTTGTAATTTTGAGATGTTTCTCATCAATAATTTGAACCACTTTGATTGGACTTTGTATTTTTTGGCTTTTTGGTCGTTTGTGTCTTCAAATCGTTGAATCTGTCTTTTATCTTCACCTTTTATTATTTAAACGAATATCACTTGTAAATAGAACAATTGCAACTAAAAGCTTGTCTTTCTTGCGAGATAATGCTATGAAATATATGTTCATTTTTAGCATTATCAAATATTCCCACACTTGAGCGTTGCTTGTCCTCAAGCAATATAGTCTTGAAATAAAAATACTAGAATCACTTCTTTATTCTTCACACTTTGTACATCAGTGATTTCTATACGGCGGCATGAACAATGGTAGTAACGATGTGGTTTACAGTCCCACATGACTATGAAAATTTAGATCCTTTAAGGAAATTGGATCTTTATGAAAACATTTGATCTTTCAAAAATAAAATCTAGCTTTTACCCTAGATAAGTTTTCCGGAATAACCCTTCACCGGTGTTTGCAAAATCTTTTTGTGGGTTTTGTGGGTTTCAGATTTGAAAATTTTAGCTCAAAACTTGCGGTTTTGTGTCACCTACTTGCTAACCTTGTATTGGGAAAGCAACACGTCCAGTATACTTGCTCCGTATATTACCTTTCGGTAAACTACCGTCCGGTTGTAAAGGAAAGCGTTGAACAAGCAACTGTTAAGGCAATGTCCCGTGACATGCTTTTAATTATGGTCTATAACGTGTCGGATGCATTTACTATCCTTTATAGGAGCAATAGTAAAGATCACCCTATAGTTTTTCGGTCTGGCACAAGGTCCTGTCTTCGACCATGCTATGCAACCACCGTTCTTACGGTTGACACCCGATTTGGTTCAGGTGACCTAATGAATTTCAGGTGAATTCCTAGGATTTTACGTTCAATGGTAATGAACGCATTAAAAATAGGGTTTTCAGAAAACAAATCGGTTTGTAATTTGATCAAAATATTTTCTCGTTCAAGCTCGAGTTTAGATATCATCGAATTCTATGAGTTTGTAATTCTCAATCTTTAAGGTCAATCTCAAGGATTGAGTAATATCAGTCTTAAAAGCTGATTTTTGATCTTTAAGGAGATTATCCTTTCTGGGGATCTGATTCATTAGTCTTATAAGCTAATTTGCACGGTACCCCCCATTGTACGAGACAGATCCTCTTATGGTTAGGATAAGTCTGACCACTTGGCGACCCTGTTTGATGCTGAGGTTCATGGATTTCCAGCTGATTTTTGAGAAAAATTTTCAAGGTTTTTCGTAGACTCTACAACTGGTCTGGACGACAATTTTCTGACCTAAATCAAAAAGCGCGTGTCTTTTTATCGGAAGACTTTACTTCCTTTTAGATTCCATTTATATTACAATAAACTGGGTAAAACTGATTAATATCGTCCAAAATAAAAGTATTTTCAATTATTTGTACAAAAATATGTGACATATGTTCTAAATAACTTGGTAAATTTTTCCTACACTTGGCTTTTATTTTCCTTTCTTTGCCTTTTTATTGTCCTCTATTCCATTTTAAATGAATTCTAACATTTTTGGGTTGTTTCTCAATTTATGTCCTTTTCGAGGTAATAATAATTTCGGTGTTAACACCTAGTTTTATCGTTCATAAATTTGTATAAACATGATTTTGAGTTCATTTAATTGAAAATTTTGAAAATTTTTACTAGAATTGAGTAGTCAGTATATGAGACTAGGGCAGTTCTTTATTATCAGAGAGCACTAGATTCTAATACAACTACTACGTTACTAGTATTTTTAATGGTAACCAAGTGCTTAAGTTAAAATTTTTTTAAAATCCGAAAGAATTTAACCCCTTCCCACACTTAAGATCTTGCAATGCCCTCATTTGCAAGAAATCAGTAACAATTTAAATTATTGAGGGTGATTAGCGTAGAAAAATGATTAAATTTTACCAAAGTTTCCAAACATATTGGCATTTGTTTGCTGAATGATAAATGGTGCACATCATTTGTTCATTCCGTCTTGTTGTTACATCACATTTGTTTTTTTGTTTTGTCATCAAGATTAGTAGCTTTTGCTGAACTTAATGCCAGTCTTTGAAAATGTGCTGTTTTACCCTATTTTGTACATAAAATAAAATACATACAATACAAATAATAACATGCATGATAATTTGAAATGGGACTTAACATCCCACCTTCAAATCAAACATGAAATATTAGTACAAAATAATAAAAATATTAAACATTACATTAAAAGTATCACAATATTATATGTTTAAACATAAAAATAAATAAAGATAATAAAAAGATAAAAATCACCAACGAGAACTATATCAATCTGGATAAGGGTTCCAGTTCATGTCGTCGGGCGGGTTCCATGGTTGGTTATAGGTGTACTGATAGGCCTAGTTAAGGTCGTAGAGAGTAAATAGTGGTCGTATATCGGGTTGGTATGGAGGATAGTAAGCAGGTCGGGTCGGTACATAGTTATTTGGTACCTGAGGTGATAGCTGGCTCATGATCTGATGCTAATGATAGTGCCATCTATCATGCTGTCGTTGCCTAGAATGCTCGTAAACATTCTCGGCTTGCCACTGCTCGTACCGATGTAGTGACCCGAACTTTTCCATGTTTTTATATATTAAATGAAATTGATATTTACATGATTAAATGTTTTCAACATGTTAAGCAATCAAACTTGTTAAGACTTGATTAATTGAAATAGGTTTCATATAGACAACTGACCACCCAAGTTGACCGGCGATTCACGAACGTTAAAACTTGTAAAAACTATATGATGACATATATATGGATATATATATATATATATATATATATATATATATATATATATATATATATATATATATATATATATATATATATATATATATATATAGTTAACATGATATTATGATAAGTAAACATATCATTAAGTATATTAACAATGAACTACATATGTAAAAACAAGACTACTAACTTAATGATTTTGAAACGAGACATATATGTAACGATTATCGTTATAACGACATTTAATATATATATATATATATATATATATATATATATATATATATATATATATATATATATATATATATATATATATATCATATTAAGATATATTAATACATCATGATATCATGATGATGTAATAATTTAACATCTCATTTGATTTAATAAACAATGGGTTAACAATATTTAACAAGATCGTTATCCTAAAGGTTTCAAAACAACACTTACATGTAACGACTAACGATGACTTAACGACTCAGTTAAAATGTATATACATGTAGTGTTTTAATATGTATTCATACACTTTTTAAAGACTTCAAGACACTTATCAAAATACTTCTACTTAACAAAAATGCTTACAATTACATCCTCGTTCAGTTTCATCAACAATTCTACTCGTATGCACCCGTATTCGTACTCGTACAATACACAGCTTTTAGATGTATGTACTATTGGTATATACACTCCAATGATCAGCTCTTAGCAGCCCATGTGAGTCACCTAACACATGTGGGAACCATCATTTGGCAACTAGCATGAAATATCTCATAAAATTACAAAAATATGAGTAATCATTCATGACTTATTTACATGTAAACAAAATTACACATCCTTTATATCTAATCCATATACCAACGACCAAAAACACCTACAAATACTTTCATTCTTCAATTTTCTTCATCTAATTAATCTCTCTCAAGTTCTATCTTCAAGTTCTAAGTGTTCTTCATAAATTCTACAAGTTCTAGTTTCATAAAATCAAGAATACTTCCAAGTTTGCTAGCTTACTTCCAATCTTGTAGAGTGATCATCCAACCTCAAGAAATCTTTATTATTTACATTAAGATATCTTTCTAATACAAGATAATATTCATATTCAAACTTTGATTCAATTTCTATAACTATAACAATCTTATTTCGAGTGGAAATCTTACTTGAACTTGTTTTCTTGTCATGATTCTGCTTCAAGAACTTTCAAGCCATCCAAGGATCCTTTGAAGCTAGATCCATTTTTCTCATTTCCAGTAGCTTTATCCAGAAAACTTGAGGTAGTAATGATGTTCATAACATCATTCGATTCATACATATAAAGCTATCTTATTCGAAGGTTTAAACTTGTAATCACTAGAACATAGTTTAGTTAATTCTAAACTTGTTCGCAAACAAAAGTTAATCCTTCTAACTTGAATTTTAAAATCAACTAAACACATGTTCTATATCTATATGTTATGCTAACTTAATGATTTAAAACCTGGAAACACGAAGAACACTATAAAACCGGACATACGCCGTCGTAGTAACAACGCGGGCTGTTTTGGGTTAGTTAATTAAAAACTATGATAAACTTTGATTTAAAATTTGTTCTTCTGGGAAAATGATTTTTCTTATGAACATGAAACTATATCCAAAAATCATGGTTAAACTCAAAGTGGAAGTATGTTTTCTAAAATGGTCATCTAGATGTCGTTCTTTCGACTGAAATGACTACCTTTACAAAAAAGACTTGTAACTTATATTTCTGACTATAAACCTATACTTTTTCTGTTTAGATTCATAAAATAGAGTTCAATATGAAACCATAGCAATTTGATTCACTCAAAACGGATTTAAAATGAAGAAGTTATGGGTAAAACAAGATTGGATAATTTTTCTTGTTGTAGCAACGTGAAAATTGGTAACAAATCTATATTAATCATATCCTAGCTAACTTATATTGTATTATACATGTATTCTAATATATTATGTAATCTTGGGATACCATAGACACGTATGCAAATGTTTTGACATATCATATCGACCCATGTGTATATATTATTTGGAACAACCATAGACACTCTATATGCAGTAATGTGGGAGTTAGCTATACAGGGTTGAGGTTGATTCCAAAAATATATATACTTTGAGTTGTGATCTAGCCTGAGATGTGTATACACTGGGTCGTGGATTGATTCAAGATAATATATATCAATTTTTTTTGTACATCTAACGTTGGACAACTAGTTGTAGGTTACTAACGAGGACAGCTGACTTAATAAACTTAAAACATCAAAATGTATTAAGAATGTTGTAAATATATTTTGAATATACTTTGATATATATGTACATATTTGTTATAGGTTCGTGAATCGACCAGTGGCCAAGTCTTACTTCCCGACGAAGTAAAAATCTGTGAAAGTGAGTTATAGTCCCACTTTTAAAATCTAATATTTTTGGGATGAGAATACATGCAGGTTTTATAAATGATTTACAAAATAGACACAAGTACGTGAAACTACATTCTATGGTTGAATTATCGAAATCGAATATGCCCCTTTTTATTAAGTCTGGTAATCTAAGAATTAGGGAACATACACCCTAATTGACGCGAATTCTAAAGATAGATCTATTGGGCCTAACAAACCCCATCCAAAGTACCGGATGCTTTAGTACTTCGAAATTTATATCATATCCGAAGGGTGTCCCGAATGAAGGTTTTTTGTATGCCCGAGAGACATATCAAATTAACGTGGCTAATATGTTTTGATCCATGTCGGGTCATACCCAATAACAAGCTTACCGACACCTTATACGTATTTGATCTTATTGATTGGATCATTAAACAAATACCCGACACTTGGATTTTAGAAAATCGGGTTTCTAAAATATTATCACTTGAGATAAATTATTTGGATAATTTATATATAATTGTTTATGGGTTTAAATGATTATATTGTGTTATATTTTATAAAAGGTTTTATAAAATATATAAGTAACAAAATAATACATAAGTTTATAACAAGTTTATAAACTTTTATAAACTTACAAGTATTATTATTAAACATTATAAGTGTGCAGATTTTGGGACTCCAAGGAGACACCCCATGCTTATTTTGGTTACTTTAAAGTTGACACAACTCCTAATGAACATGCCTAACTAGTTTACCAAGGCTTGACTCAAGTGATACATAAAATACACAAAAAATAGCAAGTGAAATTCAGCTCCTTTTGCTGAATTCTGGCTGATTTTTCTGCTGTCCAAGAGGGAGTTCTTGAGCTTATTTGGAAGCTTATTTTCAAGTGTCAATAAATCCTAACCATTGTACAAGGTGTTGGTGTCAAGTTTGGGGCATAATCTCTTGAGGTTTCATCACTTTGAGGCTTGCATTCATCATCATCTTCATCATCATCTTGCAACTTTGAAAACAACCCTCAACTAGCTTGAGGAGGTATAATCTCTAAACCCACTCTTAGTTTGTAAGTATGTTTCACAACTAGATCCTATTTGGGATTTAACTTTAAATGGTTAAAGATTTACAAGTTTTAAAATGGTAATTTATACGCTTCCGCAAATCTTATTTCTTGAATGATTATAAGTATTATGAAACTTGTTAAATCCCAACAATGGTATCTAGAGCCGAAGTTGTTGAAATATGCTTCGAGATGGTTATTAAACCCACTATAATTTTGCATTCTATGAACATGCATGAAGTAGAATGTAAAATTTTTGGTTTTGAGCGGTTTCTCATTTTGGCCAAAATCACTTGTGATTCTGCATTCTGTGTTACCGATCACTTGTGATTCTGTGTTGCCGATCACTTGTGATTCTGTGTTGCCGATCACTTGTGATTCTGTGTTGCCAATCACTTGTGATTCTGTGTTGCCGATCACTTGTGATTCTGTATTGCCAATCACTTGTGATTCTGTGTTGCAGATCACTTGTGATTCTGTGTTTCCAATCACTTGTGATTCTGTATTGCCTATCACTTATGTTGATGATGTTCACAATCTAAGCCTTGACCTTGTGTTTGGTTGCATGTTTGGTTGATTTAATATTTATTCATTTGGTATGTAATAATATTATTTTGGTTATGTAATTTATTTTATATTTGGTATGTAAAATAGATTAGGTTGTAATTTCACTTTTTTAGACAAAATGTATTAGGATATATTTTGTAAAAAGATGAAGATGATGAAGACTTTAAGAACACAAGAAGAAGCATTTGGATGCAAGATTAAGTGAGAGATTTAAAATCTCCTACTTTGTGTTATAACCCCTTATCCGGTGGCATTTGTTTTCGGCTAAACAAATGTCTACCAAAATGGCTTGATTGTGAACATATTTGTTTTGCATGCATGGTTGTTTATTGTATGATTGTGGATTGTATGTTTGTATGCTACAAGTTAATCACACAAGTTAACAACAAGCAAAATGGCAATTTAATTGGTTAAATTATACATTAATTAACGACATGCAAAACGACAATTTAATTGGTTAAATTAAAAATGGCTAAAAGGACATTAATAAACGGTTATTAAGAACATGATTAGGATCATATATATAAAATGGTTTATAGACATGAAAATGGATTTCAAATGAACCATACACTAAATGCATGTTGGTGTATGGCATAAAAGTTTTCTCAAACTAGAATTAATGAAAACTTAAAATCCCTTATTAACAAGGCAAACAAGTTAAACGCCATCCTTTTGTGCAACACTTAAAAATATTAGGGAACTCACAATGGGATAAAGGTCACCTAACCGTTATGAGCAAACTAATATGATTAAGGTGAATTTCGCATACTTGTGGGATAAAGGTCACCTAACCACTTGTATGTTAAGTTTACACGTTTACACAAGTAGGACGACTTGATTTGGAAATCATGAACTTAGGGTCACCGAAGCATGAGGAACAAATAGGCGTTGATGGGATAAATATGCCATGCAAAAGGATTGCATGATCCCATAACTTAGAAGTTGCAAAAGGATTGCAATTGTCATATAATGACTACCTAGCTAAATCAAATGACGGGATAAAGGTCACCTAACCGAAATTTGGTTTACCGTTGGATTCTAAAATTTAATAAATATCAATTGGATTTAAAGGGTATTGATCGTTAAATTAAAATTGATACTTAAACAACTTTGTTAAATTTTGTAGATGGCCGCCAATAACAACAACATTCCGAACGCACCAATAAACTTTAACAACCTATCGTTGAGGTCAATCCTCGAAAAGGAAAAACTCAACCATACGAACTTCATGGATTGGTTCCGCAATCTAAGAATTGTCCTCAAACTAGAGGACAGGGCGTATGTGTTGGAAGACCCCATTCCCGATCAACCGGACGAGGATGATACGGAAGGCATGACTTATTGGGAGAAATATTGCACCGATTCGTTGCAAGTTTCTTGCCTCATGCTTGGGACTATGATACCCGAACTCCAAAAGGATTTTGAGCATCATAGTGCATATGACATGATCACACAGTTGAAGGAGATGTTCCTTCAACAAGCTCGTGTCGAGTGCTTCGAAACAGTTCGAGCGCTTCATGCATGTCGGATGGATGACTCCCAATCCGTTTCATCTTATGTCCTTAAGATGAAAAGCCTTATTGATCGAGCGAACTGTCTAAATTGCAACGTGTCTAATGAATTAGCCACGGACCTCATTCTCAACTCATTGTCAAAAAGGTTTGACACATTTGTAATGAATTACAATATGAATGGTTGGGATAAAAGCATTGGCGAATTACATGCCATGCTTAAGACGGCAGAAGCAAGCATGGGTAAAAGGGCTTCACCCGTGTTTACGATCAATGAAGGCGGGTCCAAAAACAATAACACTTCTAAGCCAAAGGCGTCTAAGAGGAAGGGACCCGCCTACCAAGGCAAAGGCAAGGCAAAAGGGAAGATGGTTAACCCAACCAACAACAACAAGAAGCAAAAGGTTGCTGGTAAAGCTAACCCCAAGGAAGATCCGTGCTTTGGTTGCGGTGAGATGGGTCACTGGAAACGCAACTGCCCGGTCTACCTAAAGGAGTTGAAGGAAAAGAGGGATGCAGGGCAAACCTCAGGTAATGTATATATGGTATATATTGAGCTTAGTATTACTTCTTCTAATACATGGGTATTAAACACAGGATGTGGAACTCATATTTGCAATTCTTTGCAGGGTTCAAAAGAAGTAATCAAGATGCGGGAACAACAAGTCTCTTCATGGGAAATGGAGCAAGGGTGCAAGTGAAAGCTCATGGAGACTTTATTTTAAAGCTTTCAAGTGGTTTGGAGCTTATTTTGAAAAATGTTTTGTATGCACCCGATTTATCTCGAAACATTATTTCTGTATCCTGTTTGAAACAATATGGTTTTAATCTTAATTTTATTAATGATGATATCCATGTTTCTTTAGATAATGTGTTCTATTTTAAGGCTTCGCCTTCGAATGGTATTTATGAATTGGTTCATGATGACACATCATACAATAGCTCAATTTACCATGCAAACACTAAGAAACTCAAAAGGGATTTGAGTGATTCCTACTTATGGCATTGTCGCCTTGGTCACATAAACAAGAATCGAATGCATACACTTCAAAAGAATGGCCTTTTGAAATCAAATGAACTAGACTCGTTTGATGTATGTGAATCTTGTTTACAAGGCAAAATGACTAAAGCACCTTTCAAAGGGACCTATGAAAGGGCTAAGGACTTATTGGGATTAATACACTCGGATGTATGTGGACCCTTTAAGCCCATAACTAGGAATGGTGAAAGATACTTCGTTACTTTCATTGATGACTTTAGTCGTTTCAGATATGTCTACTTATTAAGACACAAGGACGAAACTTTTGAAGCATTCAAGGAATATCAAAACGAAGTACAAAATCAACTCAATAAGACAATCAAGGTACTTCGTACCGATAGAGGAGGTGAATACCTAAGCGATGCTTTCCAAGATCATCTTAAAAGTTGTGGGATTATCTCGCAACTCACTCCTCCTGGAACACCCCAACTTAATGGAGTTTCTGAAAGGAGAAACCGAACCCTAATGGATATGGTTCGATCTATGATGGCTAGAAGCTCGTTGCCTCTATCATTTTGGGGTTATTGTCTATGCTCCACGGCTCGTATTTTAAATATGGCCCCAACCAAGAAAGTGGAACGAACTCCTCATGAGATGTGGTTTGGAAAACCTCCATCTCTATCATACTTAAAGGTATGGGAATGTGAAGCTTACCCTAAGTGTTACGTCCCTAATAAGTTGAATGCTCGATCCACGAAGTGTATCTTCATAGGATATCCCAAGGATGATATGGGATATTATTTCTATGATCCATCCGAGCAGAATGTATTTGTTGCTCGAAAGGCTGAATTCCTTGAAACTAAGTTCCTAATGGAAGGAAATAGTGAAAGGAAGATATATCTTGAAGAGGTTCAAGATCAAGTAGATGATACACAATTGGTTTGCACTAGCACACAACATGAAAATGTTGAGAGTGATCAAATGGATGATCAAAATACACAAGACGTTCGCAGATCTGGTAGGATTAGTAATCCTGCTGAGAGATATGGGTTTCTCATGGATGGTTGCTATGTGGTTGATTTGGATGAACCAATAAACTACCAAGATGCTTTAAAAAGGATTGATAAAGATAAATGGATGGAAGCCATGAACGCTGAGATGCAATCCATGTATGACAACCAAGTTTGGGAACTTGTTACACAACCTGCTGGCTCAAGGTTAGTTGATTGTAAATGGCTTTTCAAAATGAAAACCGACATACATGGAAACTTGGATACATATAAAGCTAGACTTGTAGCAAAAGGTTTCACTCAAACTCAAGGGGTTGACTATGATGAAACTTTTTCGCCTGTGGCAATGCTAGAGTCTATTAGGATATTACTTGCCATTGCTGCTCATTATGATTATGAAATATGGCAAATGGATGTCAAGACTGCTATCCTAAATGGACATCTTGAGGAAGATGTCTATATGGTTCAGCCTGAAGGTTTTGTTGATCCGAAATATCCTAAAAAGGTATGCAAGTTAAAGAAGTCAATCTACGGATTGAAATAAGCATCTAGAATGTGGAATCATCGATTTAATGAGGAGGCCAAGAAATTTGGCCTCATTAAAAATGGTGATGAAGCTTGTGTATACAAGAAAGCTAGTAGGAGCACTATCATGTTCCTTGCACTATATGTAGATGATATATTGTTATTTGGAAACGATATTCCGGCAATGCAAGGTGTTAAAACTTTGCTAAGTAAATGCTTCTCCATTAAGGATCTTGGAGAAGCACAATACGTTTTGGGGATTGGGATCTACAGGGATAGATCCAAGAAACTGATAGGTTTGAATCAAAGTGCATACATTGAAAAGGTCTTGAAAAGGTTCAAGATGGAGAACTCTAAGAAAGGTTTGGTACCTATTCAAAGAGGAACGCTCCTTAGTTCATCTCAGTGCCCCACCACGAAAGATGAACAGGAAAGAATGAAGAATGTCCCATATGCGTCTGCTATTGGGTCAATCATGTATGCAATGATATGCACTAGACCGGATGTGTCATGCACTCTAAGCTTGACAAGTAGATACCAGAATAACCCAGGAAACAGTTATTGGATTGCTGTTAAAAGTATATTGAAATACCTTAGGAGGACTAAGGATATGTTTCTAATATATGGGTCTGGTGAGGAGGAACTCGCTGTAAAAGGTTACGTGGACGCGAGTTTCCAAACTGATCGAGATGATTCTCGATCACAATCCGGTTATGTCTTCACGTTAAATGGAGGTGCGGTCTCTTGGAAGAGTTCAAAACAGGATGTTGTTGCATTATCCACTACAGAGTCGGAGTACATTGCCGCCTCATTGGCAGCGCAGGAAGCTGCATGGATGAAGAAATTCATCGACGACTTAGGAGTAGTCCCTTCCATTCAGAACCCTCTTGAGATCTTTTGTGACAACGAGGGTGCGATTGCTCAAATCAAGGACCCTCGTGCTCACCAAAAGACCCGTCACATTGAGCGGAGATTCAACTACATAAGGGATGAAGTTGAAAAGGGAAAGATATGTATTCGCAAAGTTCACACAGATCTTAATATAGCGGATCCACTCACGAAACTCTTACATGGTGCAAAACATCTGGGGCATGTTAGTGCATTAGGGCTTCGATATTCTAGTGATTGGTCATGATCTGTTTTAAGTATTGTAACAGAAAGAAATTGTTCAAACTCATTAATATAATTATGGTATTAATTTATTTTGAGTTATGTTCATATTTTGCATATTTTATCCATGAATAAGTAATTATTCTAAATTCTGTAGTCGATCACATTTGTGGAAACAAGTGTGAGGTTTAGACTATTGTGAACTTGGATTGGTATAAATTCACGAAATGAATGTGGGGCAAGGTTTCAACCAAGGTTCATAGATATTTGTGGGATACAAATATTGGAAGACCCGCCCTCAAGATTCACTAAATGGAGCCTTTGTGGTTGATCACATGTAATCTTGAGTAAAGGCGAATATCATCGTATCCTCTGACCTGAGATACATATTGGGTTCGGATATTCACTAAGTATTGTGCCTTGATTCTTTCCTTCGCTATTCTGAAATATGGTAGTTCATAAGGAAGAGCTCAGGTATAATGCATAGTGTATATCTATGACATATGTAGTTAAGATGGAATTTGTCCCTCTTATTCGTTGAGAGTCAGATGTCTAAGGCCTGATAAAGTTAAATCTAGAAGAGAGTGATCACTCTATGTCTCTTGGATTTAACATGACATCTAGGATGAAAGGATATAATGAAAAGATTCACCTATTCATATTCAAGATGGGAACTCGAAAGGGATGATGTTATTGAATGGAACTAAGTCATAACATATTGGGGGTGATGGACGGTCGTTAGGTGGTATCCGTCACTTGCATTAATTTCTTATGTTTCTCGTGCAAGTGGGAGATTGAAGGTTTTTTGTATGCCCGAGAGACATATCAAATTAACGTGGCTAATATGTTTTGATCCAAGTTGGGTCATACCCAATAACAAGCTTACCGACACCTTATATGTATTTGATCTTAATGATTGGATCATTAAACAAATACGCGACACTTGAATTTTAGAAAATCGGGTTTCTAAAATATTATCACTTGAGATAAATTATTTGGATAATTTATATATAATTGTTTATGGGTTTAAATGATTATATTGTGTTATATTTTATAAAAGGTTTTATAAAATATATAAGTAACAAAATAATACATAAGTTTATAATAAGTTTATAAACTTTTATAAACTTACAAGTATTATTATTAAACATTATAAGTGTGCAGATTTTGGGACTCCAAGGAGACACCCCATGCTTATTTTGGTTACTTTAAAGTTGACACAACTCCTAAGGAACATGCCTAACTAGTTTACCAAGGCTTGACTCAAGTGATACATAAAATACACAAAAAATAGCAAGTGAAATTCAGCTCCTTTTTCTGAATTCTGGCTGATTTTTTTGCTGTCCAAGAGGGAGTTCTTGGGCTTATTTTCAAGTGTCAATAAATCCTAACCATTGTACAAGGTGTTGGTGTCAAGTTTGGGGTATAATCTCTTGAGGTTTCATCACTTTGAGGCTTGCATTCATCATCATCTTCATCATCATCTTGCAACTTTGAAAACAACCCTCAACTAGCTTGAGGAGGTATAATCTCTAAACCCACTCTTAGTTTGTAAGTATGTTTCACAACTTGATCTTATTTGGGATTTAACTTTAAATGGTTAAAGATTTACAAGTTTTAAAATGGTAATTTATACGCTTCCGCAAATCTTATTTCCTGAATGATTATAAGTATTATGAAACTTGTTAAATCCCAACACCGGAATGATGGGGATATTCTTATATATGCGTCTTATTAATGTCGGTTAACAGGTGTTCACCATATGAATGATTTTTATCTCTATGTATGGGATGTATATTGAAATATGAAATCTTGTGGTCTATTGTTACGATTTGATATATATAGGTTAAACCTATAACTCACCAACATTTTTGTTGACGTTTAAAGCATGTTTATTCTCAGGTGAATATTAAGAGCTTCCGCTGTTGCATACTAAAATAAGGACAATATTTGGAGTCCATGTTTGTATGATATTATGTAAAAACTGCATTCAAGAAACATATGTCGATGTAATATATTTCTATTGTAAACCATTATGTAATGGTCGTGTGTAAACAGTATATTTTAGATTATCATTATTTGATAATCTACGTAATGCTTTTGAAACCTTTATTGATAAAATAAAGGTTATGGTTGTTTTAAAAATGAATGTAGTCTTTGAAAAACGTCTCATATAGAGGTCAAAACCTCTCAACGAAATCAATTAATATGGAACGTTTATAATCAATATGAACGGGACATTTCAGTTGGTATCCGAGCGTTGGTCTTAGAGAACCAGAAAATTTGCATTAGTGTATCTTATCGAGTTTGTTAGGATGCATTAGTGAGTCTGGACTTCGACAGTGTTTTCTTTAAAAATGATTGCTTAACATTTTTGTTGGAAACTATATATTTTTAACATGTGAATATTATGTGATATATTAATCTCTTAACGTGTTTGATATTATGTGATAGATGTCTACCTCTAGAACAAGTCCCATTGACTCACTTAATAATAATGAAGAGTCAAATGTAAATTGGAATGATTCGTGGACTGATTCACAAGTTCCCGAAGAGGAACCGGAAGAAGAGTCGGAACCGGAAGAAGAATCGGAACCGGAAGAAGAATCGGAACTGGAAGAATAAATAGAACCAGTGGGGGAAATAATAAAACGGTTAAGTAGAAGAAAATCCTCAACCAACCGACCAAAGTTAATTATGGTCAATGGTGTTTCTGCCAAGAAAGCAAAGTATTGGGAGGATTACCAATTCTTCGATGAATCGGATCCCGACAAGGATTCCGATGATGTTATAGAAATTACCCCAACACAATTTAATAAGGAAAAAGAGAACAATAAGGGAAAGGGCATAAAAATAGAGAAATTTAATTCCAAACACGATGAACTTTATATGTATCGTCAACACTCGTATTTCTTAAGTTGTGACAATAACCCGGGAACCTCTAAACCACCAGGTTTTTCTAAACCAATGTGGAAAACGACGGCTCGTATTAGGGGAACATCATATATCCCTAGAAACTTGGCAAAACGAACCAAAACTGAAGAAGAAGAAACGAGCGAGTCGGAATAAGATAGTTGTATTCGTGTGGTGTAATATATGTAATATAGTGTGCTTATGCTTTATGATATATGTAAAAATTGCTTGTATTAATAAGTATTTTTTTATGAATCTAACTCTTGTCTATTTTACAGTATAAAAACACAAAATGGATAGACAACCCAATATTTTAAGAGACCTACTCGGAGACATGATTGATGAAATCTTGTCTAGAGTCGGTCAGAATTCCTCGGCACAACTATTTAAGGCGAGATCAGTTTGAAAGACATTCGAAGAACGTTCCAAGAATGCCTTGATTTATAAAAAGCTTTCGTTCGAAAGATGGGGGATATCACATTGGGAAATCCATAAGTTACGATGTGTTTACTTTGACGCATATATTGTGGGGAACCCAAATGCTATTTTACGCAACGGGTTAAGAAATTATTTTGACTCAATATATCCGAATATAGGAATTCGTGATTTAGAAAAAGCGGCTAACATGCAACATAAAGAAGCATGTTATGCTTACGGGTTAGTAATGTTCACTTCTCACCAAAGTGAGAACAAGAACATCGGTCTACAACTATTAAACAAAACATTCCCACAAGTGACGGAGTCGGTAATTGGGGTAAGAAATGAGGTTTTTAGGTTATTACGAGACTGTTAGTCATTACGTAACCTTCATCCTTTTGACGACGTTACAACACATTGTCCTACTATCGGTTACAGCGGTTATGTTCCACAAAACCAAGGATGTGAAAAGTATCACTCGGGGTTATGCACCAAATTTTACAACAAGTGTAAAAGAAATGGTCATAGAGCGACGAAGTGTGAGGTCTACGGACCAGGGGTTAACAGAACGAAAGGAACAAATGGTGTCGGAACGAGTAATGGCAGAGCAAGTAGTGTCGGAGCAAGTTATGCCAATGTAGTTTGTTATAAATGTGGAAAACTGGGCCACATTATTAGAAATTGCCCAAACCAGGAGAACACGAATGGACAAGGCCGTGGAAGAGTTTTCAATATTAATGCGGCAAAGGCACAGGAAGACCCGGAGCTTGTTACGGGTACGTTTCTTATTGACAATAAATCTGCTTACGTTTTATTTGATTCGGGTGCGGATAGAAGTTATATGAGTAGAGATTTTTGTGCTAAATTAAGTTGTCCATTGACGCCGTTGGATAGTAAATTTTTACTCGAATTAGCAAACGGTAAATTAATTTCAGCAGATTATACATGCCGGAATCGAGAAATTAAACTGGGTAGCGAAATATTTAAGATTGATTTGATACCCGTAGAGTTAGGGAGTTTTGATGTAATAGTTGGCATGGACTGGCTGAAGAAGGTGAAAGCAGAGATCGTATGTTATAAAAATGCAATTCGCATTGTACGAGAAGAAGGAGAACCCTTAATGGTGTACGGAGAAAAGGGCAACACGAAGCTACATCTTATTAGTAATTTTAAGGCACAAAAACTAATAAGAAAAGGTTGCTATGCTATTCTAGCACACGTCGAGAAAGTACAAACTGAAGAAAAGAGCATTAATGATGTTCCCGTCGCAAAAGAATTTCCCGATGTATTTCTGAAAGAATTACCGGGACTACCTCCACATCGATCTGTTGAATTTCAAATAGATCTTGTACCAGGAGCTGCACCAATAGCTCGTGCTCCTTATAGACTCGCACCCAGTGAGATGAAAGAACTGCAAAGCCAACTGCAAGAACTATTAGAACGTGGTTTCATTTGACCAAGCACATCACCATGGAGAGCTCCTGTTTTGTTTGTCAAGAAGAAGGATGGTACATTTAGGTTGTGTATTGACTACAGAGAGTTAAACAAACTTACCATCAAAAACTGTTATCCACTGCCGAGAATTGACGACTTATTTGATCAACTACAAGGCTCATCGGTTTATTCGAAGATTGATTTACGTTCTGGATATCATCAAATGCGAGTAAAGGAGGATGATATTCCAAAAACTGCTTTTAGGACGCGTTATGGTCATTACGAGTTTATGGTTATGCCGTTTGGATTGACTAACGCACCAGCTGTGTTCATGGACCTTATGAACCGAGTATGTGGGCTATATCTTGACAAGTTTGTCATTGTTTTCATCGATGACATACTTATTTACTCAAAGAATGATCAAGAGCACGAAGAACATTTGAGAAAAGTGCTAGAAGTATTGAGGAAAGAAAAACTGTACGCTAAGTTTTCAAAGTGTGCATTTTGGTTAGAAGAAGTTCAATTCCTCGGTCACATAGTGAACAAAGAAGGTATCCAGGTGGACTTGGAAAAGATCGAAACCGTTGAAAAGTGGGAAACCCCAAAAACTCCGAAGCATATACGTCAATTTTTAGGATTGGCTGGTTACTACAGAAGATTCATCCTAGATTTCTCCAAAATAGCAAAACCCTTGACTGCATTAACGCATAAAGGGAAGAAATTTGAATGGAAGGATAAACAAGAGAAGGCGTTTCAATTATTGAAGAAAAAGCTAACTACGGCACCTATATTGTCATTGCCTGAAGGGAATGATGATTTTGTGATTTATTGTGACGCATCAAAGCAAGGTCTCGGTTGTGTATTAATGCAACGGACGAAGGTGATTGCTTATGCGTCTAGACAATTGAAGATTCACGAGCAAAATTATACGACGCATGATTTGGAATTAGGCGCGGTTGTTTTTGCATTAAAGACTTGGAGGCACTACTTATATGGGGTCAAAAGTATTATATATACCGACCACAAAAGTCTTCAACACATATTTAATCAGAAACAACTGAATATGAGGCAGCGTAGGTGGATTGAATTGTTGAATGATTACGACTTTGAGATTCGTTACCACCCGGGGAAGGCAAATGTGGTAGCCGACGCCTTGAGCAGAAAGGACAGAGAACCCATTCGAGTAAAATCTATGAATATAATGATTCACACTAACCTTACTACTCAAATAAAGGAGGCGCAACAAGGAGTTTTAAAAGAGGGAAATTTAAAGGATGAAATACCCAAAGGATCGGAGAAGCATCTTAATATTCGGGAAGACGGAACCCGGTATAGGGCTGAAAAAATTTGGGTACCAAAATTTGGAGATATGAGAGAAATGGTACTTAGAGAAGCTCATAAAACCAGATACTCAATACATCCTGGAACGGGGAAGATGTACAAGGATCTTAAGAAACATTTTTGGTGGCCAGGTATGAAAGCCGATATTGTTAAATATGTAGGAGAATGTTTGACGTGTTCTAAGGTCAAAGCTGAACATCAGAAACCATCAGGTCTACTACAACAACCTGAAATCCTGGAATGGAAATGGGAAAACATTACCATGGATTTCATTACTAAATTGCCAAGGACTGCAAGTGGTTATGATACTATTTGGGTAATAGTTGATCGTCTCACCAAGTCAGCACACTTTCTGCCAATAAGGGAAGATGACAAGATGGAGAAGTTAGCACGACTGTATTTGAAGGAAGTCGTCTCCAGATATAGAATACCAATCTCTATTATATCTGATAGGGATGGCAGATTTATTTCAAGATTCTGGCAGACATTACAGCAAGCATTAGGAACTCGTCTAGACATGAGTACTGCCTATCATCCACAAACTGATGGGCAGAGCGAAAGGATGATACAAATGCTTAAAGACATGCTACGAGCATGTGTTATTGATTTCGGAAACAGTTGGGATCGACATCTACCGTTAGCAGAATTTTTCTACAACAACAACTATCATTCAAGCATTGAGATGGTGCTGTTTGAAGCACTATATGGTAGAAAGTGCAGGTCTTCGGTTTGTTGGAGTGAAGTGGGGGATAGACAGATTACGGGTCCGGAGATAATACAAGAAACTACCGAGAAGATCATCCAAATTCAACAACGGTTGAAAACCGCCCAAAGTTGACAAAAGAGCTACGCCGACATTAAAAGAAAAGACATAGAATTTGAAATTGGAGAAATGTTCATGCTTAAGGTTGCACCTTGGAAAGGTGTTGTTCGATTTGGTAAACGGGGGGAATTAAATCCAAGGTATATTGGACCATTCAAGATTATTGATCGTGTCGGACCAGTAGCTTACCGACTTGAGTTACCTTAACAACTTTCAAATGTACATAACACTTTCCACGTCTCGAATTTGAAGAAATGTTTTGCTAAAGAAGATCTCACTATTCCGTTGGACGAAATCCAAATCAATGAAAAACTTCAATTCATTGAAGAACCCGTCGAAATAATGGATCGTGAGGTTAAGAGACTTAAACAAAACAAGACACCGATTGTTAAGGTTCGATGGAATGCTCGTAGAGGACCCGAGTTCACCTGGGAGTGTGAAGATCAGATGAAGAAGAAATACCCGCATCTATTTCCAGAAGATTCGTCAACACTTTCAACAGCTTAAAATTTCGGGACGAAATTTATTTAACGGGTAGGTACTGTAGTGACCCGAACTTTTCCATGTTTTTATATATTAAATGAAATTGATATTTACATGATTAAATGTTTCCAACATGTTAAGCAATCAAACTTGTTAAGACTTGATTAATTGAAATATGTTTCATATAGACAACTGACCACCCAAGTTGACCGGCGATTCACGAACATTAAAACTTGTAAAAACTATATGATGACATGTATATGGATATATATATATATATATATATATAGTTAACATGATATTATGATAAGTAAACATATCATTAAGTATATTAACAATGAACTACATATGTAAAAACAACACTACTAACTTAATGATTTTGAAACGAGACATATATGTAACGATTATCGTTGTAACGACATTTAATGTATATATATCATATTAAGATATATTAATACATCATGATATCATGCTGATGTAATAATTTAACATCTCATTTGATTTAATAAACAATGGGTTAACAACATTTAACAAGATCGCTAACCTAAAGGTTTCAAAACAACACTTACATGTAACGACTAACGATGACTTAACGACTCAGTTAAAATGTATATACATGTAGTGTTTTAATATGTATTCATACACTTTTGAAAGACTTCAAGTCACTTATCAAAATACTTCTACTTAACAAAAATGCTTACAATTACATCCTCGTTCATTTTCATCAACAATTCTACTCGTATGCACCCGTATTCGTACTCGTACAATACACAGCTTTTAGATGTATGTACTATTAGTATATACACTCCAATGATTAGCTCTTAGCAGCCCATATGAGTTACCTAACACATGTGGGAACCATCATTTGGCAACTAGCATGAAATATCTCATAAAATTACAAAAATATGAGTAATCATTCATGACTTATTTACATGTAAACAAAATTACACATCCTTTATATCTAATCCATATACCAACAACCAAAAACACCTACAAACACTTTCATTCTTCAATTTTCTTCATCTAATTAATCTCTCTCAAGTTCTATCTTCAAGTTCTAAGTGTTCTTCATAAATTCTACAAGTTCTAGTTTCATAAAATCAAGAATACTTCCAAGTTTGCTAGCTTACTTCCAATCTTGTAGAGTGATCATCCAATCTCAAGAAATCTTTATTATTTACAGTAAGATATCTTTCTAATACAAGGTAATATTCATATTCAAACTTTGATTCAATTTCTATAACTATAACAATCTTATTTCGAGTGGAAATCTTACTTGAACTTGTTTTCGTGTCATGATTCTGCTTCAAGAACTTTCAAGCCATCCAAGGATCCTTTGAAGCTAGATCGATTTTTATCATTTCCAGTAGCTTTATCTAGAAAACTTGAGGTAGTAATGATGTTCATAATATCTTTCGATTCATACATATAAAGCTATCTTATTCGAAGGTTTAAACTTGTAATCACTAGAACATAGTTTAGTTAATTCTAAACTTGTTCGCAAAAAAAAGTTAATCCTTCTAACTTGACTTTTAAAATCAACTAAACACATGTTCTATATCTATATGATATGCTAACTTAATGATTTAAAACCTGAAAACACGAAGAACACTGTAAAACCGGACATACGCCGTCGTAGTAACACCGCGGGCTGTTTTGGGTTAGTTAATTAAAAACTATGATAAACTTTGATTTAAAAGTTGTTCTTCTGGGAAAATTATTTTTCTTATGAATATGAAACTATATCCAAAAATCATGGTTAAACTCAAAGTGGAAGTATGTTTTCTAAAATGGTCATCTAGACGTCGTTCTTTCGACTGAAATAACTACCTTTACAAAAACAACTTGTAACTTATATTTCTGACTATAAACCTATACTTTTTCTGTTTAGATTCATAAAATAGAATTCAATATGAAACCATAGCAATTTGATTCACTCAAAACGGATTTAAAATGAAGAAGTTATGGGTAAAACAAGATTGGATAATTTTTCTTGTTGTAGCAACGTGAAAATTGGTAACAAATCTATATTAATTATATCCTAGCTAACTTATATTCTATTATACATGTATTCTAATATATTATGTAATCTTGGGATACCATAGATACGTATGCAAATGTTTTGACATATCATATCGACCCATGTGTATATATTATTTGGAACAACCATAGACACTCTATATGCAGTAATGTGGGAGTTAGCTATACATGGTTGAGGTTGATTCCAAAAATATATATACTTTGATTTGTGATCTAGCCTGAGACATGTATACACTGGGTCGTGGATTGATTCAAGATAATATATATCAATTTTTTTCTGTACATCTAACGTTGGACAACTAGTTGTAGGTTACTAACGAGGACAGCTGACTTAATAAACTTAAAACATCAAAATGTATTAAAAGTGTTGTAAATATATTTTGAATATACTTTGATATATATGTACATATTTGTTATAGGTTCGTGAATCGACCAGTGGCCAAGTCTTACTTCCCGACGAAGTAAAAATCTGTGAAAGTGAGTTATAGTCCCACTTTTAAAATCTAATATTTTTGGGATGAGAATACATGCAGGTTTTATAAATGATTTACAAAATAGACACAAGTACGTGAAACTACATTCTATGGTTAAATTATCGAAATCGAATATGCCCCTTTTTATTAAGTCTGGTAATCTAAGAATTAGGGAACAGACACCCTAATTGACGCGAATCCTAAAGATAGATCTATTGGGTCTAACAAACCCCATCCAAAGTACCGGATGCTTTAGTACTTCGAAATTTATATCATATCCGAAGGGTGTCCCGGAATGATGGGGATATTCTTATATATGCATCTTGTTAATGTCGGTTACCAGGTGTTCACCATATGAATGATTTTTATCTCTATGTATGGGATGTATATTGAAATATGAAATCTTGTGGTCTATTGTTACGATTTGATATATATAGGTTAAACCTATAACTCACCAACATTTTTGTTAACGTTTAAAGCATGTTTATTCTCAGGTGAATATTAAGAGCTTCCGCTGTTGCATACTAAAATAAAGACAAGATTTGGAGTCCATGTTTGTATGATATTATGTAAAAACTGCATTCAAGAAACATATGTCGATGTAATATATTTCTATTGTAAACCATTATGTAATGGTCGTGTGTAAACAGTATATTTTAGATTATCATTATTTGATAATCTACGTAATGCTTTTGAAACCTTTATTGATAAAATAAAGGTTATGGTTGTTTTAAAAATGAATGCAGTCTTTGAAAAAACGTCTCATATAGAGGTCAAAACCTCGCAACGAAATCAATTAATATGGAACGTTTATAATCAATATGAACGGGACATTTCAACTGACTATGTCTATCCTGGTTTGTCATTTCTACCTCATCTATACGCTGGTACACGTCAGTCGTAGCCTCCCTAATGACATCCCTAATGTCATCTGCTTCCTCCATTTCCTCATCTGAACCTCTCTCTACCTGTGGATGATTACCATCATATGGTACTGCCTGATTGCGTCTGCTCTTTAATACCTTAGCACCCTGATAGACCTTCAATCCTAAAGTATCATCCTGTTCCCTACATACCATAAGTGAACCCCCTTGATCCCTATCTACACCCAAATACTCTCCAATGAGAGTAACAAAAATACCTCCTCCTATTACTCCCCCGTCCTGTATTCCTGCCACTACTTTGGATAGATAAAAACCAACACAGTAGGGGATATTAACAAAGCTTCTAGGGTTTCGAATACACTTAAGGTAAAATAAATCGTGTAAGGTCATCTTCTCCTTGTTTTTACCTCTTTTTGTAATCGAATTAGCTAAAAATCTATGTATAATACGTAGCTCTGATTTGTTAATATCTAAATAGGAGTGTCTTCCTCCCAGAGTAAAAACATTATAATCTGACATACGCCTCCAGAAGGCATCCGCGTCAAAATTCCTATCTACCCGCTCCCCATGATAAATCAAATTTGTACAATCGGGTAGTAGTAATTCACCAGGAGTGTAAATCTGTAAAGCCCTGGCCATGTCCAGCATGGACATTCTATACATCCTACGGCCAAGTAAAAATCTAAGAAAACTTCTATCATCTAACCTAACTACATCCGCATTAAGTGAAATAGTACTCATAAGCTCAACGCACCACTCTTTATATACAGGCCTACGAATGGTGAATAAACGTTCCCAATCGGGAAAAGAAGAGCTGCCATACCTTTGGATCAGATGCTGCCTAACTGAGTTAACTTGTTGGACCCTTTCCAAAGGCTCCCAATCAATTACCCTCGGCACTTCTACATTTTTTGTTACCATTTTGTATTTGTTACTTTGGTACGTCGGGTAATCTCTCCAATTTCGATCAAATCTCAAATTCGGATGCAACTGTTCTTCATGAATCGTTGGGTGTGCTATTATCGGATGAATCAGAAATTGTACGTAGGCATTAACATATTCTAGTTGCGGATCATAATATGGTACATGTTGATCAGGTTGTTGTTGTTGTTCATGTTGTTGCTCCTGTTCAGGTTCTGGTTCATATTGTGGCTCATATTGCATTTCTGGTTCAGGTTCTGGAGCAGGTTGCCTAGATGATGATGATGCACCATCAGTATCGGTATTTTTCTGCAAAACACATTAAACATAAAATTTGTGCATCCAAATATGCATTAATGTTAGCAAAATAACAACTTGAAACAATTACAATAACATGTTTAATCAAAATTAAACTTATACACATTTTCACAATTTTTACAATTCTACACTTTTTCAAATAAGCATATATGAAAATGTTTACAAAGTTCATAAGCATCCAACTCAAATAACATGTTAAAATAACCATTACTAGCAATTAAACAAGTTTCAAATGGCATTTACACAAATTTAATCAAGTTCATGAATTTTAGACCTAAAAAGTCCACTTTAATTCTCAAAAATCATGTTTAGGATCAAAGTTTGGATCATTTAGCTACCTAAACATGTTACACTACTTACTTTAGCAATAATTCATGACAAAAATCGGCCATAACCTGTTTATATCAAAAAGCCCCAAATTGCTCAAGAACACAAACCATAGATTTCTAAAAATTTTGAAGTTTTTGGCTTCAAATCATGTTAAATAGCATCAATCTAGGTTATACATGCATAATATACTAACAATTTAACTCTAATTACACTAGAAATTAACAAAATCAAATTAGGTAAATTATAGCTCAAGAACACTAAAAATCAAATTTAAAGAGGTTTAGGGGTGTAATTGTTACCTTCTTGCTAAAAAAATCCGAACCTAGGCATGATTAGAGTTGATTTTAAGACGAAATATGATGAATTTTGGTGAAAATTTGGGAATTTTTGAGGTGTTTTTGAGAGGTATTTGCGTATTTGTGTGTGTTTGTGAAAGAGCAGAACAGCTCATGGCCTTTTGTTCCTGACCTGATTTCGGTCTTCATGCGACTGCATGAAGTTTACAAGGAAACCCCATGCGATCGCATGGGGTCTGGCATTTTTTTTTTATAAAAACCTTCACTTAATAAAACATAAATTAATAAATTTTAAAAATTTTGTTTCTTTTTAGGAGTGAGGGCGTTTCGAATCGTTGTCCTAGTCCGTCTCTCGACAAAATTTTAAAACTTTGTTATTTCAAAGCGTTGTTTTAAAAGCAAAGATTTTTGGGTTTTTATTTTTATGTTTTTGGCATACTTTAATTCAATAAGATTAAAAATAATGATAATAAAAGTTCTCGTCCCTCCCTTAGGTAGAGCAATTTCGGTTCAACGACCTAGTTTTCAACTCACGACGAATTTTAAAAATCAAATTTTTAACTTAGTGAAATAAAGTAAATTTTTTGTTTTTAAATTCACACCAAACTTAAATTTAAAATGCATAAAATTAAAAATTCATATTATTAAAATTAAAAATTCACACCAAACTTATATTATATTTTTGTTTTTATACATACAAACTTATATTAAAAATATTAATTTTTTTAAATATTTACAAACCTAAATATATTGATTTTAAAAAGTTTACAATATTAATTTAATATTTATATATTAATTTTAAAAACATGGTAAAAATTAAAATTAAAAATCTTTTTGGTCTTTTATCCCACTTTAATCAATCAAATATTATCAAAAATATACACCCCTCTTTTCGGTAAAGTAATTTCAGTTCCATAACCTAGTTTTACTCCTTGCGAATTTTTGAAATATTTTGGGTTGATTAATTAAAGATATTTATACCTTAAGAATAAACGGTAAATTTCGCAGTGATGTAATAAATTTTTGTATGATATCAATAATTTCGATTACGCATACCTAATTTTATTGAATACCAATTTAATACTTTATAGCGAACGATTCAGCGTTTATTATCAAAAGGTTAAAAGCAATAAAAATAAAAATAAAAACTGTACATACTTACCTGTGAGAAAGAATTCTCAGAGACCTGCTTTAGCCGACTCATAAGAGAGTCGTGTAATTTGATTTTCCATAGTTACGTAACCATAACCTCGATTCTTCAATATCTTTTCTTCTAAACATATGAACGGTCCTTCTCTGCATAGAGTAACAAATTCGGTATTTGAATATGTTTGATTATTTGAACATTTACCTTCGTGTGACCATTTTCCGCATTTATAACATCTTTCAAGGTGTCGTGCTCTTCTTTTTGTTGCGGATTTTGATTTTCCTTTACCAAAATGTATTTTATGATGATCTTTTCTGAGTTCTTTTCTTACTCCATCCATTTTGCCTCTTATTACTTACACCAGGTCACTCGGGAGTGTGTCATTATTACGTTTAGTAATCAAAGCGTGTAGCATTAGACCATGGTTCAGATCAAAGGAATTCTTCATCTCGTAAAACTTAAAAAAATAAAAATTCAGAATGGGGGAAGAAGACTAGTTCTTTAGGGTCTGCTAGGGAAAGACCATTCGGATTCCATTCTCGGAAACTACACGAAAACAGAATATCTAACTCTAACAGAAATATATATTACCCTAAAAAGATTTGAACCTTCCCACACTTAGTTAGCTGTGGTGTCGAATTTGTGATTAACTTCATCTTCACCTTCCATTAAATTATCTATGTAATGTTTAACTCTGTGACCATTAACCTTAAATTCAATTCCATTTGAATTTATTAATTCTACTGTTCCATATGGGAAAACTCTTTTGACTATGAATGGTCCAGACCATCTTGATTTCAATTTTCCAGGAAATAGCTTGAATCGTGAATTGAAAAGAAGAACTCTGTCTCCTTCTTTAAATTCTTTTGAACTTCTGATTCTTTTATCATGCCATTTCTTCGTTCTTTCCTTATAGATTAATGAATTTTCATATGCTTCATATCTTAGTTCTTCTAATTCGTTTAGTTGACTTAATCGTAGACGTCCAGCTTCATGTAAATCAAGATTACATGTCTTCAAAGCCCAAAATGCTTTGTGTTCAATTTATACTGGAAGATGACATGCTTTTCCGTAAACAAGTCTAAAAGGTGTGGTGTCAATTGGAGTTTTGTAGGCTGTTCTAAAAGCTCATAGTGCATCCTCTAATTTCATGGACCATTCCTTCGGATTTGATCCTACAATTTTCTCTAGAATATGTTTTAAAGCTCGGTTGGTATTTTCAACTTGTCCACTTGTTTGTGGATGATAAGCAGTTGAGATTTTATGAGTTACTCCATATCTTTTGAGAACTTTCTCAAGTTGATTATTACAAAAATGAGTACCCCGATCACTTATTAAAGCTTTCGGTGTTCCGACCTTGCAAAAAGACGTTTTAAAAAGTTGACTACAACTCGTGCATCATTAGTCGGGAGAGCTTGTGCTTCCGCCCATTTAGATACATAATCAATGGCAACGAGAATGTAGAGATTATTATGAGATTTTGGAAATGGACCCATAAAGTCAATACCCCAAACGTCAAATACTTCACATACTTGAATGACATTTTGTGGCATTTCATCACGTTGACTTATTTTTCCGGCCCTTTGACATGCATCACAGGATTTGCAAAGAATGTGTGCGTCTTTGAAAATTGTAGGCCAATAGAATCCAGCATCGTAAACTTTTCTTGCGGTAAGTTGAGGCCCATAATGCCCTCATGTTGGTCCTGTGTAACAATGGTTTAAGATTTTACTGGCTTCATCCCCGAATACACATCGACGTATTATTCCATCGGGACAACTTTTAAACAAATGTGGATCTTCCCAGAAATAGTGTTTTATATCACTAAAGAATTTCTTTCGTTTTTGGTACGACAACCCTTTTTCAAAGAATCCACATACTAAGTAGTTTGCATAGTCTGCAAACCATGGAATTTCACTATAATCTATCTTCAATAGATATTCATCAGGAAAGTTATCTTGTATGGCCAATTCATTTAGAACTTCTAATTCAGGATTTTCAAGACGAGAAAGATGATCAGCGGCGAGATTTTCTGCTCCCTTTTTGTCTCGGATCTCAATATCGAACTCTTGTAAAAGTAAGATCCAACGAATTAATCGTGGTTTGGCATCTTGTTTCGAAAATAGATATCTAAGAGCAGAATGGTCAGTATAGACCACCGTTTTAGCTCGAACGAGATATGAACGAAATTTGTCAAAAGCAAAGACAATGGCAAGGAGTTCTTTTTCAGTAGTTGTGTAAATTTTTTGTGCTCTTTGTAATGTCTTACTAGCTTAATAAATAGGTTGAAATCATTTTTCAATCCTTTATCCTAAAACGGCTCCCATTGCAAAATCACTTGCATCGCACATGAGTTCAAATGGTAGATTTCAATTTGGAGTTATCATGATCAGCGCATTAGTGAGTTTTTCTTTAAGAATATTAAAAGATTTGATGCATTCATCTGAAAAGATGAATGGAGCATCCTTTTCTAGGAGTTTATTCATAGGAGTGGCAATTTTAGAAAAATCTTTTATGAAACGTCGGTAAAAACCGGCATGCCCTAGAAAACTCCTAACTCCTCTAGCATTGGTGGGATGTGGAAGTTTAGCAATTACATCTACTTTAGCTCTATCCACTTCAATTCCTTCCTTTGAAATTTTATGACCAAGAACGATGCCTTCTTTAACCATGAAATGGCATTTCTCCCAATTAAGAACTAGATTTGATTATTCGCATCTAATAAGCATTCGTTCAAGATTAACTAGACATGTTTCAAAAGTATCATCGAAGACTGAAAAGTCATCCATGAAAACTTCCATGCATTCTTCTATCATGTCGTGAAAAATCGCCATCATGCACCTTTGAAAGGTTGCAGGGGCGTTGCAAAGTCCAAATGGCATGCGTTTGTAAGCAAAAGTACCATAAGGGCACGTGAATGTGGTTTTCTCTTGATCCTCGGGTGCTATTGGAATTTGAAAGTATCCGGAAAAACCATCAAGAAAACAATAGTAACTATTTCCGGCTAATCTTTCCAACATTTGATCAATGAAAGGTAAGGGAAAGTGATCTTTTCTGGTGGCGTCATTTAATTTTCTATAATCAATACAAACACACCATCCTGTTACTGTCCTAGTAGGAATAAGCTCATTTTTTTCATTTGTGATGACAGTCATGCCTCCTTTCTTAGGTACGCATTGAACTGGGCTTACCCATGGACTATCAGAGATTTGATAAATTAATCCTGCATCTAGCAGTTTAATAATTTCTTTCTTAACAACATCTTGCATATTTGGATTTAGTCTTCTTTGGCGTTGCACATACGTTTTATGACCTTCTTCCATAAGGATTTTATGTGTGCAATACGAAGGACTTATTCCTTTAATATCATGAATTTTCCATGCAATAGCTGGTTTATGAGCTTTTAACACAGAAATGAGTTGAGATTTTTCATTTTCAGTAAGAGAAGACGATATTATTACAGGTAATTCAGATTCACCATGTAAATAAGCATATTCCAAATGGTTTGGAAGTGGTTTTAACTCTAATGTTGGTGGTTCTTCTATCGATGATTTGTATCGATATCTGTCTTCCTCTTTTAGCATTTGAATTTCTTCTGTTGTTATTTCATATCCATTAGCCATGAGTGCGGCTAACATTTCAGCTTCATCAATTGGTTCAGTTCCTTCTCCTAAAGAACATTCTCCTTTTCCTTGTAATTCTGAAAATTCTTCTAACAATTCTGCATGTGAATCTATAGTTTGAATATAATAACATGTATCATCTGCAGATTGCTTTAGCCGTGTTTAAGAATGGTCTTTCTAATATGAGAGGAACTCGAGAATCTTCTTCCATGTCTAGAATAACAAAATCTACTGGAAATACTAAAGTACCAACTTTAACTAGCATGTTCTCCATTATTCCTCTAGGATATTTTACTGATCGATCGGCTAGTTGTATACTTATTCGTGTTGCTTTCAATTCTCCAAGGTCTAGTTTAGCGTATAGTGAATACGACATTAAATTTATACTAGCACCTAAGTCTGCCAATGCTTCTATTGAACTAAGACTACCCAGAAAACATGAAATTGTGAAACTTCCTGGATCTGATAATTATTCTGGTATCTTATTCAACAGCACTGCAGAACAATTAGCATTCATAGTAACAGCCGATAGTTCTTCCATTTTCTATCTATTTGTGATTAGATCTTTTAAGAATTTAGCATATCTAGGCATTCCTGAAATCACATCAATGAAAGGAAGATTTACATTTATCTGTTTAAACATATCCAAGAATTTGGATTGCTCGGCTTCAAGTCTCTCTTTTCTCATTTTACTCGGGTAAGGAAGTGGTGGTTGGTATGGTTTAACATAAGGTTTAGCCTTAACTGTGTTATCTTCATTAACCTTTTCAACTACCGGTTCTGTTTCCTTATCTTGTTCAGGCTGTTGTTCCTGTGGAGTAGGAATAGAGTCATCAGAAATTACAGGTATTTCAGGTGGTTTAAGTGTAATACCACTTCTCGTGGTAATGGCTTTAGCTGTTTCATTTCAGGGGTTAGCATTTGAATCGCTAGGTAGACTTTCCGATTTTCTTTCACCTATCAACTTTGCTAGGTTGCTCAATTCTTTTTCCAAATTTTGAATAGAAGCTTGTTGATTTCTAAATGCTTGAGCATTTTGTTCATTGGTTTGTTTCTGAGATGTGAAAAATTGAGTTTGAGATTCAACTAGCTTCGACATCATGTCTTCTAGATTTGGCTTTTTATCATCGGTTTGTGGTGGTTTATTTTGAAAAATAGGTCTTTGCTGATTGTAAGTATTGTTGGATACTTGTTGATTGCTGTAACAACCCAAACCAACCCGCGACCCAACCACGTGAAAATAAAAAAATAAAAAAAATTTGCAGTACAGTGAAGTGGCGCGGCGCGCCAGGATGGCCGCGCGGCGCGCCATTCAGGCCTGTCCGGAAACTTTCAAATGCGAAAAAGATCGACTAGTTCCCGACATTTTTAGACGACACGCTTTTAACCACACATTTAAATATGTAAAACTATCACGATTCAAACATAAAAATGATGTTTTACAAGCGGGGCCCACATCGGTCGTTTAACGAGTTTAATTCAAAATATGAGTTTCGACCATCAAAAGTTTAAGTACCAAACTACACTACGAGCATGGTGTTTGGGATTAAACTACCCAAGTCTCGGTCAATACTCCAAAAGCTAAATAGCCCAAAAGCATTCTCTAGCAACGACGGGATCTCTAATCCAAGATGATGCCCTTACCCTTGTCCACAACCGAACCTATAAAAAGGTAAACAACGAGAGGGTAAGCAAAGCTTAGTGAATGCAATAATTATACGAATACATATATAATTATACCTACTTGCATACACTTACACAATACCGCAAACATGCTAGCAAACACAATTAGCTTATCGTCAAAATTACAACTATCATTCTCCAATACCACGAGCTAGCATATCAACCGCATATAAATATAACTCGAATAATATAATATGCTTACAACACAAATAACCATGGTTAACCAATCGTACAAGGGAACGGCGCTCGCGAAAACGCCATCGGTGTTCATAACATCTGTTAGGGCACTTAACACCTCGCACCACTAACCCCTAGGGTGGCACCTTAACACCTCGGTACTTCACCCCGAGTGGCATCTTAACACCTCGATGCTTCACTCATATTTTACGGAGTGGTGTCTTAACACCTTGACACTACACTCCTAGGTGGCATCTTAACACCTCGATGCTACACCCGAGTGGCATCTTAACACCTCGATGCTTCACTCATATTTTAGGGAGTGGTGTCTTAACACCTCGACACTACACTCCTAGGTGGCATCTTAACACCTCGATGCTACACCCGAGTGGCATCTTAACACCTCGATGCTACACTCTTCACGTGAAACGTGGTGTCTTAACACCTCAACACTACACATTTCACGCTACAACAAATAGATACATTATATACCTACGCATATAATTATTCCACTCACCTCAAAGTCTTGTGAAAAGATACCCGAGCTTGCGAAACCTCAATGTAATGTACCTAATCACATTATGCATATTATTAAATGCAACTCAAGTTGGTCAACCAATTCTTTCACCATTCTAAAGCCATTTTGACCCAAAGTGCAATTTCAACCCATTTTGCACCATTAACCCTAATAATGGGTTAACTTCACCAAAAACCCTAACTCTAGCCAATTATGGTCTTATTACATTCTTAAATCACAAGGTTAACTCAATTTCACACTAGCAAGACCACTTAGGTCATTAAAGACCCATTTGACCCATTTCAAGGTCATTACACCCATTTACATATATATAAGTGTGCTAGTACATTAACTAACCAATTTAGGCTTATAAACATAATTTAATACTTTGAAAACCCTAATTGGTCATCTTTGAATCTACATGACCCAAATTCACCCAAAACCCCCAAATTTACTAGAAAATGGGTTTTGTGTGCAACACTAACCCAACCCTAACCCTTAAACACAATTAAAGTAAGAAATAGGGTTTTATAACTTACCAACACAATCACCACGTAGCTAGTGACTAGATGAACGACTTTATAACTCGCACCAAGACTCGATTCGACTTCCTTCTTCCTTTAATGGAGTTTTCTCACTCTAGAACCTCCTCTCTCTTTAAACTTGAATGGAAGATGATAATGTGGTTGTGAATGGAGTGAATGAGGCTGCCAAACTGATCTAAGGCATTAAATTCGGGTCCCAAAGTAGTTTTACCAAAATGCCCTCAAAATATCTAATTAAAAGAAAAGGGGAATCTGTCGCAGCGGCGCTCGACACCCCCAGTTCAGAATTCTTCCCTGCTTTAAATATACACAACAAAACCCCATCTCAAGTATCGCAAATACACTTATGTACACTGCAATTATTCGGGTCTTACAACTCTCCCCCACTTATTCGGATTGCGTCCTCGCAATCCAAGCCGCATGACACGAGGGAAGATAAACCAACACGAACTCTTCGGGCTCCCACGTAAACTCGGAACCTTTACTCCGTCGCCATTGAACCTTAAAAGTTCTCACCTCTTTATTCCTCAGCATTTTCACCTTCTCATCTAGTATAGCAATCGGCTCTTCAACATATTCTAACTTGTTGTTTAGCTCGATTTCGTTTAATGGCATCCATGAAGAATCATCCGCAAGACACTTACGGAGATGGGAAACATGAAACGTGTTTTGGATCCCCGCAAGCTCTTCGGGTAATTCCAAACGATACGCAACTTCACCAACACGAGCTAAAACCTTGAATGCCCCAATAAACCGAGGAGCTAACTTTCCCCGTTTTCGAAATCGAATAATACCTTTCCATGGCGAAACCTTAAGCATCACCATGTCACCTTCTTGAAATTCGATCGTTCGTCTACGTTTGTCGGCATACGACTTTTGTTTATCTTGTGCCTTCTTCAAATGTTCCCGAATAATATCAATCTTGTTATTTGTCTCCAAAACCAAATCGGTACTCCCGATCTCTCTTTGACCCACTTCTCCCCAACAAATGGGAGTTCGACACCTTCGCCCATAAAGCATCTCATAAGGTGGCATCCCGATACTAGTATGATAACTATTATTGTACGAGAATTCCACCAGAGGCAAATGCTCATCTCAACTACCACCGAAGTCAATAATGCACGCCCGTAACATATCTTCCAAAGTTTGATTCGTACGATCGGTTTGACCGTCCATTTGAGGATGATACGCCGTGCTCAACTTCAATTGTGTACCCATATCTTCATGAAACTTTTCCCAAAACCGAGATGTAAAACGGGTATCTCGATCCGAAATAATAGATATAGGAACCCCATGTCGCGAGACCACTTCCTTGATAAACAACTTAGCCAAGGCCTCTGACGATATCGCTTCTTTAATGGGAAGAAACAAAGCACTTTTCGTCAATCTATCAACTATAACCCAAATCGAATCAAATTGGGTTCTCGCCGTTTTAGGTAACTTTGTGATGAAATCCATGGTAATGTGCTCCCATTTAGATTTCGGGATTTCTAACGGTTGCAACTTACCATACGGCTTTTGGTGTTTGGCTTTTACTTGTAAACACGTGACGCATTGCTCAACATACTTCACAACATCACGTTTCATGCCCGGCCACCAATAATCTTTCTTCAAGTCATGATACATTTTCGTCGCACCCGGATGAATGTAATATTTAGACTTATGTGCTTCATCAAGTAGCACCAGCCGGTAATCACCCATCTTAGGCACCCACACCCTTCTTTGAAAAGACAACAAACCACGCGGGCCCATAGTAATGAACTCCGATTAACCCACGATTCGTTCCGAATGCTTGTTGTGAACGTAAGCCTCGATCTGTATTTCACCAAGCTTCTCAAGAAAATCGTTGGTAATAATCAATCGTAACGATCCTACTTTTATCGCCGGATGTTGACTCTTTCGAATCAACGCATCCGCGACAACATTCGCCTTACCCGGATGATAAAGTATCTCACAATCATAGTCTTTCACCACATCCATCCATCTACGTTGACGATAATTCAAATATCATTGAGTGAAAAGATGTTTCAAATTCTTGTGATCCGAATAAATCGTACATTTGACACCATACAAGTAGTGGCGCCAAATTTTCAATGCATGTACCACCGCCGCCATCTCAAGATCATGAGTCGGATACCTCGTTTCGTGCTCCTTTAATTGTCGAGAGGCATAAGCAATGACTTTACCTCTTTGCATAAGGACACACTCGAGCCCATTTAGCGAAGCATCACAATAAACCGTCATATCTTCCACACCTTCCGGCAATACTAACACCGGAGCTTGACACAACTTCTCTTTTAGCAATTGAAAAGCAATTTCTTGCTCATTCTCCCAATTAAACTTAGCATTCTTTCTCGTCAACTTCGTTAATGGAGAAGCAATCTTAGAAAAGTCTTGGATAAACCGACGATAATAACCGGCCAATCCGAGAAAACTTCTGATTTATGTAGGCGTAGTCGGTCGTCCCCAACTCTTCACCGTCTCGATCTTCCCCGGATCTACTTGAATACCGTCTTTGTTCACAATATGACCAAGGAATTGGACTTCCCTTAGCCAAAATTCACATTTGGAGAACTTTGCGTACAACTTCTCCTTTCGTAACATCTTCAATACCTCATGCAAATGACGTTCATATTCGTTCTTACTTTTCGAATAGACTAGTATGTCGTCAATGAACACTATTACCGACTTGTCCAACATAGGTTGGCACACTCAGTTCATAAGATCCATGAATGCCGCCGGTGCATTCGTAAGACCAAAAGGCATAACCACGAACTCAAAATGCCCATAACGCGTTCGAAAAGCCGTTTTCTCAATATCTTCCTCGCGGACCCGCATTTGGTGATAGCCGGACCGTAGGTCAATTTTAGAGAAATACGTTGCACCTTGGAGTTGGTCAAACAAATCGTCAATCTGAGGCAAAGGATAACGATTCTTGATCTTCACTTTATTCAACTCCCTATAATCGATGCACATCCGCATGCTACCATCCTTCTTCTTCACAAATAACACCGGAGCGCCCCATGGCGAAGCACTCGGTCGAATAAAACCCTTTTCAAGCAACTCTTGGATTTGATTCAACAACTCTTGCATTTCCGTTGGCGCTAAATGATAGGGTGTTTTAGCAATGAGGGTAGCCCCCGGAACCAACTCGATGCGAAATTCAACTTGTCTTTCCGCCGAAACACCCGGTAACTCATCCGGAAAAACGTCTTCAAATTCATTAACCACCGGAATTTCATGAATGGGTGGTGGCTCATTACGAATATCGACAACATGAGCAAGGAAAGCCATGCCACCAATAACAACAAAACGACGTGCCCGTGCAAAAGTGCATATCAGCACCGGCCTCCTTCGCTTATCACCATGAATAATTAACTCTCCCCCACTTGGGGTCTTCACACGAATAAACTTATCATGGCATGCAATATCGGCTCTATAACGATCGAGCCAATTCATACCAACGACAATATCGAAATCGCCCAAGGTCATTGGAATGAGATCAATTTTAAAGGTTTCGGCACCGAAAACAACATCACAATTCTTACACACATCAACCACTAGCACCGTCTTGCCGTCCGCTATTTCGACTTCTACCGGACGACTTAACTTAGCTAACGGTCTATCGAGTTTAGGCACAAATTTTGGAGACACAAACGAAAAATTTGCACCGCTATCAAAAAGAATCCTTGCCGGATTAGAATTAACCATGAAAGTACCTGAGACAACTTCGTTCGATTGTTTGGCTTCATCATTGGTTATCAAGTAATTGCGACCCCTAGCCGTACCCGCCGCCTTCTCTAATCGCTTCACATTATCGTTTCGCAAATCGGGACACTCCGGTTTTTGTGCCCCTCTTTACCGCAATTGAAACAAGTGATTTTTTTTTCGGAAGTTGGTTTTGGACATTCACGAGCCATATGACCCGGTTGCCCACAATTGTAGCACGTATAAGAAAAACCACCGGTAGCGCCCTTCTTCACGCTATTGACACTTTCGGAACCTTTCTTGTTCTTGTTCTTCTTGTTTGAAGAGTTAGAGTAACTAAAACCTTCAAACTTTCTTTTGGAAAATGTGAAATCGCTCTTTCTTGGAACCTCCGGCTCAAAACCCCGAGCCACCTCAAACAATTCATCAAACGACTTAGCCATACCCTGACTAATCTTGCCCTTGTACTCATCATTCAAGGTACGGTAGAAATCCTTCATTAACTTGTGATCATCACCCACATATTGCGGGCAAAAACGAGTCTTTGCCAAGAAGGTAGACTTGAGTGTAACCAAGTCCATTGACCTTTGTTGAAAATGGTGCAACTCGTCCCGGATTCTATCGAGATCGGATGAAGTTCGGTATTCTTTGAAAAATTCTTTCTTGAACTCCTCCCATGTCAAGCCCATACATTGTTCTTCGCCATATAAGTTGATCTTATCGTCCCACCACAACTTAGCTTCCTCCCGCAACATGCTTGAACCATACCTTGTTTTCTTCTCGGGAGGGCATTCCACGGTACAGAAAGCTCCCTCGATATCGGAGATCCAACATGTACTCTTTAAAGGATCTCGTACCCCATTAAACATCGGGGGTTGAGCATCCTTGAAATTCTTATAATGGAAGTCCCGCCTTCCCTCACCTCCTTCACCGCAAGGATAAATGTTTCTAGCATCAAGGGCCTCTTCGATAGTGGCCTTCATTCGTTCATTTATCAAATCGGTCACTTGCCCATCGTCCGAATCTTGGAAGACCTTTCGGACGTCCGTAAGAAAATCCGCTTTTAACTTTTTAAAGACGGCCTCAACCTTGGCCGAAAACTCGGCGTCCTCGCTTGTACTTCCGTTATCATGATCGGGTCCGTTTCTCGTCTTCATTCTATAAAACGGAAGAGGTTAAGCAACGAAACGAAAAGACACAACACATACGTACGTACATATATACCACACTATCCCATCTCGCTCAACAATCGTCGTACATTACTTGTTTGACACGATTTGCTCCCGTAATAATTGTAGCTAGTCATTACTACGCGAGCACGTCGCATTAACTTGCTAGTACAACGTCCATCTCGCTCGATGCTCGCTAAACATACACAACAAATAGCGCATGATTAGTTTACATAAACCTATCTCAAGTCACCTAAATCCCTTAGACCATGCTCTGATACCACTTGTAACAACCCGAACCAACCCGCGACCCAACCATGTGAAAATAAAAAATAAAAATTGCTGTACAGTGAAGTGGCGCGGCGCGCCAGGATGGCCGCGCGGCGCGCCATTCAGGCCTGTCCGGAAAGTTTCAAATGCGAAAAAGATAGACTAGTTCCCGACATTTTTAGACGACACGCTTTTAACCACACATTTAAATATGTAAAACAATCACGATTCAAACATAAAAATGATGTTTTACAAGCAGGGCCCACATCGACCATTTTACGAGTTTAATTCAAAATATGAGTTTCGACCATCAAAAGTTTAAGTACCAAACTACACTACGAGCATGGTGTTTGGGATTAAACTACCCAAGTGTCGGTCAATACTCCAAAAGCTAAATAGCCCAAAAGCATTCTCTAGCAACGACGGGATCTCTAATCCAAGATGATGCCCTTACCCTTGTCCCCAACCGAACCTATAAAAAGGTAAACAACGAGAGGGTAAGCAAAGCTTAGTGAATGCAATAATTATACGAATACATATATAATTATACCTACTTGCATACACTTACACAATACCGCAAACATGCTAGCAAACACAATTAGCTTATCGTCAAAATTACAACTATCATTCTCCAATACCACGAGCTAGCATATCAACCGCATATAAATATAACTTGAATAATATAATATGATTACAACACAAATAACCATGGTTAACCAATCGTACAAGGGAACGACGCTCGCGAAAATGCCATCGGTGTTCATAACATCCGTTAGGGCACTTAACACCTCGCAACACTAACCCCTAGGGTGGCACCTTAACACCTCGGTACTTCACCCCGAGTGGCATCTTAACACCTCGATGCTTCACTCATATTTTACGGAGTGGTGTCTTAACACCTCGACACTACACTCCTAGGTGGCATCTTAACACCTCGATGCTACACCCGAGTGGCATCTTAACACCTCGATGCTTCACTCATATTTTACGGAGTGGTGTCTTAACACCTCGATACTACACTCCTAGGTGGCATCTTAACACCTCAATGCTACACCCTAGTGGCATCTTAACACCTCGATGCTACACTCTTCACGTGAAACGTGGTGTCTTAACACCTCGACACTACACATTTCACGCTACAACAAATAGATACATTATATGCCTACGCATATAATTATTCCACTCACCTCAAAGTCTTGTGAAAAGATACCCGAGCTTGCGAAACCTCAATGTAACGTACCTAATCACATTATGCATATTATTAAACGCAACTCAAGTTGGTCAACCAATTCTTTCACCATTCTAAAGCCATTTTGACCCAAAGTGAAATTTCAACCCATTTTGCACCATTAACCCTTATAATGGGTTAACTTCACCAAAAACACTAACTCTAGCCAATTATGGTCTTATTACATTCTTAAATCACAAGGTTAACTCAATTTACACTAGCAAGACCACTTAGGTCATTAAAGACCCATTTGACCCATTTCAAGGTCATTACACCCATTTACATATATATAAGTGTGCTAGTACATTAACTAACCAATTTAGGCTTATAAACATAATTTAATACTTTGAAAATCCTAATTGGTCATCTTTGAATCTACATGACCCAAATTCACCCAAAACCCCCAAATTTACTAGCAAATGGATTTTGTGTGCAACACTAACCCAACCCTAACCCTTAAACATAATTAAAGTAAGAAGTTGGGTTTTATAACTTACCAACACAATCACCACGTAGCTAGCGACTAGATGAACGACTTTAGAACTCGCACCAAGACTCGATTCGACTTCCTTCTTCCTTTAATGGAGTTTTCTCACTCTAGAACCTCCTCTCTCTCTAAACTTGAATGGAAGATGATAAGGTGGTTGTGAATGGAGTGAATGAGGCTCTCAAACTGATCTAAGGCATTAAATTCAGGTCCCAAAGTAGTTTTACCAAAATGCCCTCAAAATATCTAATTAAAAGAAAAGGGGAATCTGTTGCAGACAGATGGCGCGGCGCGCGACACCCCTAGTTCAGAATTCTTCCCTGCTTTAAATATACACAACAAAACCCCGTCTCAAGTATCGCAAATACACTTATGTACACTGCAATTATTTGGGTCTTACAATTGCTAGGACCTTGTTGGTTGTTGTATGGAACATTTCGGTTATAATTCTGGTTTTGATTGTAGATTGGTCTTGGCGGTTGATAATTTTTCTGATAATTATTTCCAGGCCTTTGGTTTATGTATGAAACATTCTCTCTTTGTTCCATTGTTTGTTCAATACTGAGACAATCTTTTGTCAAATTTGGTCCTCCACACTGCTCACAACTAATTCGTATTGAGTGAATATATTTAGTCATCTTTTCCATTCGTCTCTCGACAGCATCTATCTTTGCAGAAATGAAATCAAAGTCATGGATAGAATCGGCTCTAGCCGCTTTAGATGATCTAACGATATCTTTTTCTTGATGCCACTCATGTGAGTGGGAAGCAGTGTTATCAATAATTTTGTAAGCTTCAGTTGCGATTTTCTTTATAATGGAACCACCAGCTGCTATATCGATGTCTTTTCTTGTAGTGATGTCGCATCCTTGGTAGAATATTTGTACTATTTGATAAGTGTCTAAACCATGTTGCGGACATCCTCTTAATAACTTTCCAAATCTTATCCACGCCTCATATAGAGTTTCATTTGGCTTTTGTGTGAACGTAACAATTTCTCCTTGAAGTCTTACAGCTTTAGATGCAGGAAAGAATTGTTTAAGAAATTTTTCAACTAAAACATCCCATGTATCAATCGCCCCTTCAGGTAACGATTCTAACCAATATTTGGCTTCTCCCTTTAAAGTCCAGAGAAATAACATGAGATAGATCTTTTCATCCTCCACTTCTCTTATTTTAAATAAAGTACAGATCCTATTAAAGGTTCGAAGATGTTCGTTTGGATATTCCTTCGGCGCACCACTAAATTGGCATTGATTAGTTACCATGTGTAGGATTTGTCCTTTGATTTCATAATCTGGCGCATTAATGTCTGGTTGAGTAATTGCGTGACCTTGGCCAGTGCGTTTAGCTCTCATTCGGTCTTCCATACTTAGAGGTTCCAGATTTTCCATGATTGAATTTGTTGAATCTGAATCACTAGAGAATTCTGATTTAATGGTTTGTTCCTCGACAATCTCTGTTTGAATGATTGGTGGTTCCGGAGGAAAGATTAATGGTTCAGGATCTCTGAATTGTCCCTGAATATCCTCCGAATTCTCAATTGTGAGGTCGGGTTCAAAAAATGGATTATCGGAAATTTGAATTGGAGTACTTGGTCGACTGGATGATGATTCTAAAGAAAAATCAACGGCGAAAATATTGGCGAGATGCCTTGATCGAGTTACAAGTGGTGAACGTATGAAAGGTGGTGAACGTTTTGCTCAGTGCATTCACTGAATATCCTATTAGTTATAAAAATAAAAATTATATAAGTTATCAAATTAATAGACTTTTTCTGATTTTTCCCACGTTTCGAATAGCCAATAGATGCAGCAGGTAGCCAGGACCCTTTAAATCGGAAGCCCACAACTCACCACTAACAAATCCAACTATTACTACGAACCAGAAAATTTTGAATGTCTATCAATTTAACCACTTAAAATAATTTTTCGTTGAAATTTAAAGAAATTTTAGAGACGAAATAGAAAATTCTATGTCCTAAAAACTAGAGTGTCGAAAAATAAGAAAGAAAAAGAGCGCGTCGGAAAATGTCGAAAAATAAAAGGTCGAAAAATAATAAAAAGAAAGTAGCGCGTCGAAACTTAAAAGTCTAAAAACTAAAATAATAGAAGTTGAGTCTAAAGGTATTAAAGCTTAAAGGAATTCTATATCCAAAACGGCAAAAACTTAAAAAGTACTAAAATCTTAAAATGACGTCGCAAAATTCTAAAGCACCTATATCTTAGTCTAAAGAAAAAGCAGTTAAGGGATTTTACGGCAAAGCCTAAAAATCTAGAAATAAAAATAACTACGGCAAAATACTATATCTTAAAACTAATTACGAGCGAAAAATATAAATATTACGAATAAACGATTAAAAAGATATAAATATAAAAAGAAACTTAAAGTTATAAAAATACAATTTTTATAAAAATATTATTTTTATATTATTTATTTTATACAAATAATAAGTTTATATATTTAATAAAACTAATTTTAACTTAAAATATAAATTAATTAAAAACTAAAACTAAGTTATTATAATAAATAACCCTAATTAGGGTTTAATAATAATAATAATAATTAATACACCATAATTAATGCAGTACCAGGTTCAGTTGGACGTGTCAGGTTACCTCATGCGATCGCATGAGGTTTCTTTGTTAATTTCATGCGGTCGCATGGTTCGTGGATCCAGGCCAGATATTGGGCCGCTACAGTACCTTGGCGCGATTTCTATTTTATTTTTTATTTTTTTGTTTTTATAAAACATTTATATAAACAAATAAAAACTTATATTTTAAAAAATAAAAATAAAGAAACTTTATAATTTTATATATATATATATATTTAACAAACTCTTAAAAATATATATATTTTGTTTTTTTTAATATTTAAAACGTATTTTTACAAAAAGAAATTAAAACTTAAATTTTTTTTTATATATAGTGTTGCGCTTTCGGTGTTGTTTTGTCCCCGGCAGCGGCGCCAAAAATACTTGATGTGCGTAGAGGTGTACACGAAATAGCTTATATTTTACTACGAAATACTATTAAATACGATACAATTTTACACAATTTATTTATTTATTTATAGAGTGGATATACATATACCTTGCTACAACACTTATAGGCAGTGTACCTAATCGTACAGTAGTGTAGTTTTTAGTAAGTCCGGTTCTTTTCACAGGAATCTAGCCAAGTTTAACGCTATATTTTTAAAACTAAATTTCTAAATATATAAATATATATATATAAGTAGTATTATTATTATAAAAGGGGGTTTTTACCGTTTAATGACCGGTTTGTCGATTTTAAAACTTTAGTCGCAGTTAAAACCTAATGTAAAATATTAAAAATAAATATAACTTAATTTAAAGCGTAAAGTAAATGACAATAATTAAAGTGCGATAAATTAAAATGCGATAAGTAAATGACAATAAATAAAATTGCGATAATTAAAAAGTAAGATAATTAAAAGTGCAATTAAATAAAAAGATAGTAAATAAAAATGCGATAAAATATGAAATAAATGAATTATGCTTATTTAAACTTCCGTAATCATGATGTTTGACGTGTTGATTTTAGTTTATTACCATGTGTTAATTGTCCTTTGTCCTGGATTATTCAATATGTCCATCTGGTTTTTGTCCATAACAGTCCATCAGTCATAAATATAAAGTGCAAGTATCCTCGTCAAATTATTCTTATATCCGAAGTCAAATATTCCAACTAATTGGGGACTTAAACTATAATTACACCAATTTTTCTTGTATGTAATTCACCCCTGTTTTAATAATTTCATTGACTATTAATCCATTCCCGTGTCCGGTTAAATGAACGATTATTAGTACTTATAAATATCCCGCCCATCGTGTCCGATCGAGTGTATATGGTTATTTATAGGTACGTCTAATTGTAAATCTTTATATTAAATTAACGAACTATCATTCAATTAAACAAATATAAAGCCCATTAATAGCCCATAGTCTAATTTCCACAAGTGTCGTTCTTTTGTCCAAACCCCAATTATGGTACAAAGCCCAATAACCCCGTCTTTAATATTTAGCCCAACATCACGATTACTTCGATTTAAATAAGCATAATAATAACTTAGCTACGAGACATTAATTTAAAAAGGTTGAACATAACTTACAATGATTAATAATAGCGTAGAGTTACACGGACAGAATTTTGACTTACACACTTACAACATTCGCTAACATACCCTTATTATTTTAAATTAAAATTAAAATTATAATATATATATATATATATATATATATATATATATATATATATATATATATATATATATATATATATATATATATATATATATATATATTACGTGAGATAGAGAGTAGATAAAGATGTATTGAGCTCGAGCAAAAGACTGCCTTTTATAGGAATGTGGCCAGAAAAAGTAGGCCATGCGATCGCATGGGAATTAGGCCTCCAGGCCATGCGATCACATGGAGCAGGAATCCAGCTCACATACGTTTATCACCTAGTTTGCCGACGGTTTTTAATTTATAATATAATATATATATAATTTTAAGAATTATTTATATATTATATTATATTTATGTGCATAGTTGACTTGTAATTTTTAGTCCATTGCGTCGAGCGTTGAGAGTTGACTCTGGTCCCGGTTCCGGATTTTTGAACGTCCTTTCGTACTATTTAATATCTTGTACTTTGCGTTTTGCGGCTCGTACTCTTGTAATTTTGAGACGTTTCTCATCAATAATTTGAACCACTTTGATTGTACTTTGTATTTTTTGACTTTTTTGTCGTTTACGTCTTCAAATCATCGAATTTGTCTTTTGTCTTCACCTTTTATTATTTAAACGAATATCACTTGTAAATAGAACAATTGCAACTAAAAGCTTGTCTTTCTTGAGGGATAATGCTATGAAATATATGTTCGTTTTTAGCATTATCAACTATGATAAACTTTGATTGAAAAGTTGTTCTTCTGAAAAAATGATTTTTCTTATGAACATGAAACTATATCCAAAAATCATGGTTAAACTCAAAGTGAAAATACGTTTTTCAAAATGGTCATCAAGACGTCGTTTTTTTCGACTGAAATGACTACCTCTACAAAAACGACTTGTAACCTGTATTTTCGACTATAAACCTATACTTTTTCTGTTTAGTTTCATAAAGTACAGTTCAATATGAAACCATAGCAAGTTTATTCACTCAAAACGCACTTAAAACGAAGAAGTTATGGGTAAAACAAAATTGGAAAATTTTACTTGTTGTAGCTACGTAAATTTTATAACAAATCCATACTAACCATAACTTAACTAACATATATAATATTATACATATCTTGATAGACCATAGACACGTATACAATGTTTTGACATATCATATCGACGTCATCTATATATATTATTTGGAACAACCATAGACACTCTATATGCGGTAATGATCGAGTTAGCTATACATGGTTGAAGTTGATTCCAAAATAATATATATACTTTTAGTTGTGATCGAGTCTGAGACTTGTATGCACTGGGTCGTGGATTGATTCAAGAAATTATATTGATTTATTTCTGTACTACTAACTGTGGACAATTAATTGTGAACTACATACGTTGGACTGCTAACTTAACAACTTAAATCGTTAAAAACGTAAATAAAATATGTTGTGAATATATTTCGATCATACTTTGATATATATGTATATATTTGTTATAGGTTCGTGAATCGACCAGTGGCCAAGGTTAAATCTCGACGAATTGGTAATATGTGAAAGTGAGTTATAGTCCCACTTTTAAAATCTATTATTTTTGGGATGAGAATACATGCAGTTTTATAAATGTTTTACAAAATAGACGCAAGTGATCGAAATTACATTCTATGTTAAATTATCGAATCGAATATGCCCCTTTTTAGCTTGGTAACCTAAGAATTGGTGTTTATGATAATTGCCACCAATTGACGCGAATTCTAAAGATAGATCTATTTGGCCTAACAAGCCTCATCCGAGTTACGGATGCTTTAGTACTTCGATTTATCATGTACATGAGAGTCCCGAAATGATGGGGATATTCTATATGCATCCTGTTAAGGTCGGTTACCAGGTGTTCATCATATGAATGATTTTTATGCAGATTGCATGTTATTGAAAAATGGAAATGGAAATCTTGTGGTCTATTATTACGATTTGATAAATATGTAGGTTAAACCTATAACTCACCAACATTTTTGTTGACGTTTTAAGCATGTTTATTCTCAGGTGATTATTAAGAGCTTCCGCTGTTGCATGCTAATTTAAGGACAAGAATCGGAGTTAGCATGCTTGTAATATATTATTTAAAAACTGCATTCGGAGATTTAAATCGATGTGTAATATTATTGTAAACCAATATGTAATGGTCGTGTGTAAAACGTTATCTTTTAGATTATCATTACTTGATAATCTATGTTATAGTTTTTAAAACCTTTATCGATATAATAAAGGTTATGGTTTGTTTTGAAAACGAATGCAGTCTTTGAAAAATGTCTCATATAGAGGTCAAAACCTCGCAACAAAACCAATTAATATGAAACGTTTATGATCGATATGAACGGGACATTTCAGTTGGTATCCGAGCGTTGGTCTTAGAGAACCAGAAATTTGCATTATTGTATCTTATCGAGTTTGTTAGGATGCATTAGTGAGTCTGGACTTCGACCGTGTTTTCTTTAAAAATGATTGCTTAACACTTTTTGTTGGAAACTACATATTGTTAACATGTAAATATTATGTGATATATTGATCTCTTAACGTGTTTGATATTGTGTGATAGATGTCTACCTCTAGTACAAATCCCATCGACTCACCTAATAATAATGAAGAGTCGAATATATATTGGGAAGATTCACAAATTCCCAAAGAAGAACCAGAAGAAGAGGAACCGGAAAAAGAGGAACTGAAAGAAGAGGAACCAGAAGAAGAAGAGGTTCCAGAGGAGGAAATATTAGGAACCACAAAAAAACAGATAAATAAAAGGAAATCTTCAACAAATGGACCAAAGTTAAAAATGGTCAATGGTGTTTCCGCCGAGGAAGCAAAATATTGGGAAAATTACCAATTTTCTGGTGAATCGGATCCCGATGAGGATTCCGATGATGTTATAGAAATAACCCTGACCCAATTTGAAAAAGCAAAAGAAAACAACAAGGGAAAGGCATCAAAATAGAGAAACCTAATTCCAACCCCGATGAACTCTATGTTAACATGAAATATCCCGATGGGAAATACTGTCAACACCCGTATTTCTTAAGTTTTAACTATAACCCGTGGACATCTAAGCCACCAGGTTTTTCTAAACCATTTGTGAAAACAACAGCTCGTATTATAGGAACACCATATATTCCTAGGAAATTAGCGAAACGAACCAAGTCCGAAGAGGAAAAAACAAGTGAGTTGGAATGAAGAGTAGTAATCATGTTGTGTAATATATGTATTGTAGTATGCTTGTACTTTGATGTTATATGTAAAAATTACTTGTATTGTTTGTTAATTATCTTTTACGAATCTAATCCTCGTCTGTTTTACAGTATAAAAACACAATGGACGTTAAGGATAGACAACCGAATATTTTAGAAGACCTACCAGGGGATATGATTGATGAAATCTTGTCTAGAGTTGGTCAGAATTCATCGGCACAATTATTTATGGCGAAATTAGTTTGTCGAACATTTGAAAGATGTTCCAAGCATGCCTTAGTTCATAAAAGGCTTTCCTTTGAAAGATGGGGTATATCACATTGGGGAGACCTTAAGTTACATCGTGTTTTCTTTAAGGCATTAAGTGCGGAAAACCCAGATGCAATTTTACGCTACGGGTTGAGAACCTATTTGACTCCACATATCCCAACATAGGACTTCGTTCTTTAGAAAGAGCTTCAAACATGCAACATAAAGAAGCATGTTATGTGTATGGGTTAGTGATGTTCGCTTCTCACCAAATTGAGAAAAAGAACATCGGATTACAACTGTTAAATAAAACATTCCCACAAGTGACGGATTCAGTAGTTGGGGTGGGAAATAAGGTTTTTAGATTGTTACGGGGCTGTTGGGCATTACATAACCCCCGTCCTTTTGACGATATTACAACATGCTGCCTAGCCAATGGCCACAACGATTATCTTCCACATAACCAAGGATGGGAAATAATATTAGTACAACCAGAATGCATGACTTGTTTCTGGACCTTTGAATTACGTGTCTTTATTGCTTTTGCTGAACGACTTGCGTATTAACTAGAATTGCCTTCATAACTGCCGTGAAGCAAAGTCATTATGTGCTATAATTCATCCTGTATGTAAAATAGTTGTGATGACCCGGGAATTTCCAACCAAATTTAAACTTAATCTTCATATGATCTCGACATGTTAAACAAAGTCTATTAAACCGAGTTCCAAAATGTTTGGACTATTTTTCATGAATGCATTCGACCGTTGACTGGTTCCGACGATTCACAAACAATTATTTGTAAATAAATATGTACAGATGTATATATATATATATATATATATATATATATATATATATATATATATATATATATATATATATATATATATATATATATATATATATATATATATATATATATATATATATATATATATATGTGTGTGTGTGTGTGTGTGTGTGTGTGTGTGTGTGTGTAAATTCTATACATAAGAAATATTAAATATAAATAGTAAATAAATACTAAAGATTCAATATAATTATATTATTAGTAAATATGATATAATTAATAATTTGTAACATATTAAATTAAATTTTTATTTTGAGTGTAAATACTATACTAATATTATTATCATTACTTTCATTATTATTAACATTAATATTAATATTTGTAGCATTACTATTATTATATATATATATATATATATATATATATATATATGAAATTAAATTAGTATATATTGTTATTAGTATCATTATCAGTAAATTAATGTTATTATAATTAATAATATTACTAGTATCATTAATAATAAAAAATATTTTATTAAAATCAATGTTAGATATATATTATATAGATAATACATAAATATGAAATTTGACATATATAAATATTATTATTAACATTAATCTAATTAGTATTATTATTATTATTATCTTTAATAATATATTCATTACTTGTAAAAATTATTATTAATACAATTATGAATATTATTAATCCTATTCTTATTAATATTCTTATTAAAATTAATGATATAAATATATGTTATTAATAAATCCATATCAGTAATTTATATTATTGAAATTAATATATTATATACAGTTATACTTCGTATAAATATGAAGATACTGATATATATATATATACCGTGTATAAATACATATATATTCATGTATTCTGTTTGTTATTGATCTTCCTGTGCAATCTGTCTGATTATTTGGTATAGATGTTGAATTCATCCGAGTAGGATACAAAAAAAATATTTGTTACATGTCAATTATCAAGTTTTAATTGTATCTGTTAAAGTCTTATTCTTCCTTTATTTTTTTGTACTCTTTTACTTGTTTTATATTCTGTCAATTATTAAACTCGCTATAAGCCAGTTCATCTAGCTCAATGAATGGAAAAACCATTCAAGTATTCACTACCCTTATCAATTAAAATTCCATAAACTACAAGTCCTGAATTAAAATTATAAAGTCCACAAGTTACAGCTCGCTGTAACTCTGTTGTTCAACTTTTTATTCATATCACAATTTCTTATCGAATTCCAAAATGTATTAATGCCAAGTCGTTTGGAATCGTTTTCTTAAACTATCTGTAAATTATCAAAACCCAATTTTTTCTATCAAAGACGAATTGTGGAGTCAAAGTTTGAGTTTTAAAAAGTCAACTTTTGTTCTTAAGCCAAATTCGAGTGTTCTGTTTCGATTTGAGTTAAATTAGTGTTTCTAATAGTTTCTAGCATTGATTTGTAGTATGTTTCGTGTTATAAATTTTGTCTAAAACGTTATCAAATCGTTAATCAATTTTTTTTAAAAATAATACCGTGAGCTGCAGGCTACGATTTTAATTTTTTTTAAATCGGTTTCAGTTAATTACGAGTCTCTATAGATGGTTTATGTATTATTTGATGGTCCTAAAAACGTTTCATTGATTGATTCTCATGTTGGGTTGAATCTCTAGTCGATTGATTGAATGAAGAAGATGAAGTTGAGCATATAATCAATTACGGGTTATATATTTATTAATAGTCTATTAAAACAGAAAGACAACATTGGAGGAACGGTTTGAGGGGGATGTCGGGTTTCGAGAGGTTGAGGGTTCGAGCTTAGACAGGGCCATTCTTTTTTCTGAATTTTATTCTTTAAGGTAGCCCATTTTTATTATTATTATTATTATTATTATTATTATTATTATTATTATTATTATTATTATTATTATTATTATTATTATTATTAATGTTATAATTATTATTATTGTTATCATTATTATTACTATCATTATTATTATTATTTCTAAGTAATTGTTATTATTGTTATTATGTTAGTTATTATTATTAAAGAAGTGATTATTAATATAATTTAGGATATTAATATTATTATTGCTAGTATTATCATTTAAAAATGTTTTAGTATTATCATTACTAATCTTATTGATATTATTTTTATTATTATTAGTGTATTATGATTATTAGTATTATTTTTATTACTAATACAAGTATTAGATATCTATTATTATTATTATTATTATTATTATTATTATTATTATTATTATTATTATTATTATTATTATTATTATTATTACCATAACTTTAGTTACAATTATAATTATTGTTAACAAAAGTATTTTATTAAGATTACCAATAATAATAAAATCGTTATAATTATTATTATCAAACATAAGTATTACTATGAAGAAATATGATTATTAATATCATCATTATTAATTACCAAAACTACCAGTTTTAACAAATAAATATTTTGTACACAAAATACACTTAATACATATACACTAATTATATTAATATTTCATAAAATCATATACCAAACATATTATATTTTTTAAATAAATACTTTCATACAATAAACTATTGAATTTATCATTTAATACTAATCATAGATATATATATATAGATATTAGCTATTTTAATTACATATAACTAAATGTAAAGATAAAAATTAATTTTAAATATATATACAAAATACACAAATATAACATAAGATATATTATATATAAATAAAATATATATTTAAATAGATTTTAGTATAACTTATATATAACAAAACATATATAAAAATCTATATAATTAATGATTGAAATTATGAGATTTTTATTAAATGTTTTAATAGATTTACAATTGATATAGGATCGTGAATCCGAGGCCAACCCCGCAATGTCAATATAGTCATATGTATTTTTACTACAAAATACATTAGGTGAGTTTCATTAATCCCTTTTTAAATGCTTTTGCAATATATATTTTTGGGACTGAGAATACATGCGCTGCTTTTATAACTGTTTTACGAAATAGACACAAGTACGTGAAACTACATTCTATGATTGAATTATCGAAATCGAATATGCCCTTATTATTAAGTCTGGTAATCTAAGAATTAGGGATCAGACACCCTAATTGACGTGAACTCTAAAGATAGATCTATTGGGCCCAACAAGCCCCATCCAAAGTACCGGATGCTTTAGTACTTCGAAATTTATATCATGTCCGAAGGAGGATCCCGGAATGATGGGGATATTCTTATATGCATCTTGTGAATGTCGGTTACCAGGTGTTCAATCCATATGAATGATTATTTTTGTCTCTATGCATGGGACGTATGTTATGAGAAATGGAAATATGAAATCTTGTGGTCTATTAAAATTATAAAATGATTATTTATGTTAAGCTAATGAACTCACCAACCTTTTGGTTGACACTTGAAAGCATGTTTATTCTCAGGTGCGAAAGAAATCTTTCACTGTGCATTTGCTCATTTTAAAGATATTACTTGGAGTCATTCATGGCATATTTCGAAAGACGTTGCATTCGAGTCATTGAGTTCATCAAGATTATTATTAAGTCAAATATAGTTGGATGTATTATAAAATGGTATGCATAATATCAACTTTAGATGAAAAGAAAGTTTGTCTTTTAAAAACGAATGCAATGTTTGTAAAAAGTATCATATAGAGGTCAAATACCTCGCGATGTAATCAACTATGGTAAATCGTTTATAATCGATATGGACTTTGTCCGGATGGATTAGGACGGGTCTTCACAATAGTCATATTGTATGTTTGTAAAATATTGTATAAAAGTTTGAACGCGAAATATTATTATCAGTTTTTCATATAGAATTGTAGTAGTTGAATTGTATATTAGCTACTAAGTATGAACTTAACGGGTAGGTACTACCCGAATTAAAACTATAAAACGCTAATATGAAGAAAAAGCTTTTATAAATAAGTTCATATTATGCTACGAAATACTATTGACTACTCTTAAAATTCTATATGATTAACTCAATTCTTTGGCTATTTTTGAAGGAAATGGCACCGACTACTCGTCAGAACTTGAACATGAGCGAGGAAGACTTCCGTGTTTTTCTTGCTGCCAACATAGCCGCAGTACAGGATGTAATGCAAAACAACAATAATAACTCTGAATCTAGTAATGCAACTAACGCCACAAGAAATCATGTAGGATGCTCCTATAAAGAATTTATTGCCTGCAAACCTTTGGAATTTGATGGAACCGAAGGACCAATCAGATTGAAACGGTGGACCGAGAAGGTCGAATCGGTGTTTGCTATAAGTAAATGTACTGAAGAAGATAGGGTGAAGTACGCCACGCATATCTTCACAGGTACTGCGTTAACATGGTGGAATACCTATCTAGAACAAGTGGGAAAGATGTTGCTTACGCACTACCATGGTCAGCATTCAAGCACTTGATGAATGAGCAGTACCGTCCCAGAAACGAGGTCAATAAGCTCAAGGTAGAGCTTAGAGGATTACGAACGCAAGGTTTCGACATTACCACGTACGAACGAAGATTCACAGAGTTGTGCCTATTATGTCCAAGAGCGTTCGAAGATGAAGAAGAGAAGATCGACGCGTTTGTGAAAGGGTTACCAGAAAGGATTCAAGAAGATGTGAGTTCACACGAGCCCGCCTCCATACAAAAGGCGAGTCGAATGGTTCATAAACTCATAAATTAGATTGAAGAAAGAATTAAAGAGCCGGCGGCCGAAGAAGCCAACATGAAACAAGTCAAGAGGAAGTGGGAAGAAACCAGTGACAAGGGTCACCAATACAACAACAACAACAACACTCACAACCACAATTGCAACAACTATCCCAACAATCGTAACATCAATCGCAACAACAACAATCGCAATCCCAACAATAAATACAACAAACATCCCAACAACAACAACTACAACAACCGTTCCAACAACAATAACAACAACAACAACAACAATCCTAACAACAACCTCAATAACAACAATGGCAACAACAATCAGAAAATTCCATGTTATAGATGTGAAGGATATCATCTGGATAAATACTGTAGGGTTGTATGTACCAAATGTAATAGACCGGGTCATGGTGCGACGAAGTATGAAGCTTACGGACCAGCAACTAAAGGAAAAAATAACGCCCACATTATTTGTTTCGGATGTGGGAAGAAGGGCCACTACAAAACTATGTGCCCAAATCAGGAAAATAATAATGGGAAAAGCCGTGGAAGAGTTTTTAACATTAATGCAGAAGAAGCACAGGAAGACCCGGAGCTTGTTACGGGTACGTTTCTTACCAATGAAAAACCTGCTTATGTTTTATTTGATTCAGGTTGGATAATAAATTTTTACTCGAATTAGCAAATGGTAAATTAATCACAGCAGATAAAATATGTCGGAATCAAGAAATTAAACTGGTTAGCGAAACATTTAAGATTGATTTGATACCAGTAGAGTTAGGAAGTTTTGATGTGATAATCGGCATGGACTGGTTGAAAGAGATGAAAGCAGAAATTATTTGTTACAAAAATGCGATATGCATTATGCGCGAGAAGAGAAAACCTTTAATAGTGTACGGAGAAAAGAGCAACGCAAAGTTAAATCTTATTAGTAACCTGAAGGCGAAAAAACTAATAAGAAAAGGTTGTTTTGCTGTTCTAGCACACGTTGAGAAAGTCAATTCCGAAGAAAAGAACATCAATGATGTTCCCGTCGCAAAAGAATTTCCGGATGTATTTCCGAAAGAATTACTGGGACTACCTCCGCACCAATCCGTTGAATTTCAAATAGATCTTGTACCAGGAGCTGCACCAATAGCTCGTGCTCCATACAGAATCGCACCCAGTAAAATGAAGGAACTCCACAGCCAATTACAAGAACTTTTAGAGCGTGATTTCATTCGACCAAGCACATCACCATGGGGAGCTCCTGTTTTGTTTGTCAAAAAGAAAGATGGTACATTCAGGTTGTGTATCGACTACCGAGAGTTGAACAAACTTACCATCAAGAACTGTTACCCACTACCGAGAATCGACCACTTATTTGATCAACTATAAGGCTCGTCGGTTTATTCAAAGATCGATTTACGTTCCGGGTATCATCAAATGCGGGTGAAGGAGGATGATATTCCAAAACTGCTTTCAGGACGTGTTACGGTCATTACAAGTTTATGGTTATGCCGTTTGGTTTGACTAACGCTCCAGCTGTGTTCATGGACCTCATGAACCGAGTGTGTGGACCATACCTTGACAAGTTTGTCATTGTTTTCATCGATGACATACTTATTTACTCAAAGAATGATCAAGAGCATGAAGAACATTTGAGAAAAGTGCTAGAGTTGTTAAGGAAAGAAAAATTTACGCTAAGTTTTCAAAGTGTTCATTTTGGTTGGAAGAAGTTTAATTCCTCGGTCACATAGTGAACAAAGAAGGTATTCAGGTTGATCCGGCAAAGATTGAAACCGTCAAAAAATGGGAACCCCAAAAAACTCCGAAGCACATACGTCAATTTTTAGGATTGGCTGGTTACTACAGAAGATTCATCCAAGATTTTCCCAAAATAGCAAAACCCTTGACTGTATTAACGCATAAAGGGATGAAATTTGAATGGAAGGATGAATAAGAGAAAGCGTTTCAATTGTTGATGAAAAAGTTAACTACGGCACCTATATTGTCATTGCCGGAAGGGAATGATGATTTTGTGATATATTGTGACGCCTCAAATCAAGGCCTCGGTTGTGTATTAATGCAATGAACGAAGGTAATTGTTATGCGTCTAGATAATTGAAGATTCAAGAGCAAATTTATACGACTCACGATTTGGAATTGGGTGCTGTTGTTTTTGCATTAAAGACTTGGAGGCACTACTTATATGGGGTCAAAAGTATTATATATACCGACCACAAAAGTTTCCAACATATATTTAATCAGAAACAACTGAATATGAGGCAGCGTAGGTAGATTGAGTTGTTGAATGATTACGATTTCGAGATTCGTTACCACCCGGGGAAGGCAAATGTTGTAGCCGACGCTTTGAGTAGAAAGGACAGAGAACCAATGCGGGTAAAAGCTATGAATATAATTATTCGTACTAACCTTACTACTCAAATAAAGGAAGCGCAACAGGGAGTTTTAAAAGAGGGAAATTTGAAGAATGAAATACCCAAAGGTTCGGAGAAACATCTTAATATTAGGGAAGACGTAACCCGGTATAGGGCTGAAAGAATTTGGGTACCAAAGTTTAGAGATGTGAGAGAAATGGTACTTAAAGAAGCACATAAAACCATATACTCAATACATCCCGGAGCGGGAAAGATATACAAAGATCACAAGAAACACTTTTGGTGGCCGGGTATGAAACCTGATATTGCGACATATGTAGGAGAATGCTTAACTTGTTCTAAAGTTAAAGCTGAACATCAGAAACCATCAGGGCTACTACAACAACCTGAAATTCTGGAATGGAAATGGGAAAACATTACCATGGATTTCATTACTAAATTGCCAAGGACTGAAAGTGGTTATGATACTATTTGGGTAATAGTCGATCGTCTCACTAAGTTAGCACACTTTCTGCCAATGAGAGAAGATGATAAAATGGAAAAGTTGGCACGATTATACTTGAAGGAAGTCGTCTCCAGACATGGAATACTAATCTCTATTATCTCTGATAGGGATGGCAGATTTGTTTCAAGGTTCTGGCAAATGTTACAACAAGCATTAGGGACTCGTCTAAACATTAGCACTGCCTATCATCCACAAACAGATGGGCAAAGTGAAAGGATGATACAGACCCTTGAAGACATGCTACGAGCATGTGTTATTGATTTTGAAAACAGTTGGGATCGACATCTACCGTTAGCAGAATTTTCCTACAACAATAGTTACCATTCGAGTATTGTGATGTCGCAGTTTAAGGCACTGTATGGTAGAAAGTGCAGGTCTCCGATTTGTTGTAGTGAAGTGGGGGATAGAAAGATTACGGGTCCAGAAATTATCCAAGAAACTACGGAGAAAATCATTCAAATTCAACAACGGTTGAAAACCGCCCAAAGTCAACAAAAGAGTTACGCGGACATTAAAAGAAAAGATATAGAGTTTGAATTTGGAGAGATGGTCATGCTAAAGGTTTCACCTTGGAAAGGCGTTGTTCGTTTTGGAAAATGGGGAAAACTAAACCCGAGATACATTGGGCCATTCAAAATTATTGATCGTGTTGGACCAGAAGCTTACCGACTTGACTTACCTCAATAACTCGCCGGAGTACATAATACTTTTCATGTCTCGAATCTGAAGAAATGTTTTGCTTAAGAAGATCTTACTATTCCGTTAGACGGAATCCAAATCAATGAAAATCTTCAATTCATCGAAGAACCCATCGAAATAATGGATCGTGAGGTTAAAAGACTTAAGCAAAATAAAATACCAATTGTTAAGGTTCGATGGAATGCTCGTAGAGGACCCAATTTCACCTGGGAGCGTGAAGATCAGATGAAGCTGAAATACCCGCACCTATTTCCAGAAGATGCGTCAACACCTACAACAACTTAAAATTTCGGGACGAAATTTATTTAACGGGTAGGTACTGTAGTGACCCGAGCTTTTCCATGATTATATATTAAATGAAATTGATATTTACATGATTAAATGTTTCCAACATGTTAAGCAATCAAACTTGTTAAGACTTGATTAATTGAAATAGGTTTCATGTAGACAATTGACCACCCAAGTTGACTGGCGATTCACGAACGTTAAAACTTGTAAAAACTATATGATGATGATATATATATATATATATATATATATATATATATATATATATATATATATATATATATATATATATATATATATATATATATATATATATATATATATATATATATATATATATATATATATATATATATGGATATAGATATATAGTTAACATGATATTATGATAAGTAAGTATCTCACTAGGTATATTAACAATGAGTTATATACATAAAAATGATACTACTAAGTTAAGAAACTCGAAACGATATATATAACGATTATCGTTATAACAACGTCTTACTAAATACATATGAATCATTTAAGATATTGATACATTATGTATAACATGATAAAATGATAATAAAATATATCATCAAGTATGTTAACAATGAAATACATATGTAAAACAAGACTACTAACTTAAGAATTTCGAAACGAGACATATATGTAACGATTATCGTTGTAACGACATTTTAATGTATATATATCATATTAAGATATATTCATACATCATAATATCATGATAATGTAATAATTTAACATCTCATTAGATATAATAAACAATGGGTTAACAACATTAAATGAGATCGTTAACTTAAAGGTTTCAAAACAACACTTACATGTAACGACTAACGATGACTTAACGACTCAGTTAAAATGTATATATATGTATTGTATTAATATGTATTGGTACACTTTTGAAAGCCTTAAGGACACATATCAAAGTACTTCTACTTAACAAAAATGCTTAAAATTGCATTCTCATTCGTTTTCATCAACAATTCTACTCGTATTCATCCGTATTCATACTCGTACAATACCCAGCTTCTAGATGCATTTACTATTGGTATTTACCAATAGAAAAACATCTAAATCAGACTCCTAATCATCTACTTTTATTCTCTAGCAAGGACGATTGATCATGTTGGCCATTAGTGGTCATTATTACACTAAGTAACAAATCACAACTTGCATATAATCATGCACGCAAGTCATGATTTTCACACACACATACATCAATCCATTTTCAATTTCATTTACTCTCTAATTCCACTCTATAATCACCTACTCAAGGGCATTCAAACTTCCAGAAAATCAACCTTCATATTAATCATAAACTACACCAAGAAACAAGACTTGAACACCATAGAAAGAATCACTCAAGAACACATCAAATTAGTCATTCGATTTCAAGAAGATTTCTTTCTAATTTTTAACCAATTCCAAGAACACTTCCAAAATCAAGAAACCTTCATTTTTCTTATTAGGTGTTCTTTCTAAATCAAGGTAATAACTATATATAAGATTTGATTAGAATTTATATACATAACTATCTTAATTCGAGAAGAAATCTTACTTGAACTTGTTTTCGTGTCATGATTCTACTTCAAGAACTTTCAAGCCATCCAAGATCCTTTGAAGCTGGATCATTTCTTGTCACTTCCAGTAGGTTTACCTACTATAATTGAGGTAGTAATGATGTTCATAACATCATTCGATTCATACATATATATATATATATATATATATATATATATATATATATATATATATATATATATATAACTATCTTATTCGAAGATTTAAACTTGTAATCACTAGAACATAGTTTAGTTAATTCTAAACTTGTTCGCAAATAAAGTTAATCCTTCTAACTTAACTTTTAAAATTAACTAAACACATGTTCTATATCTATATGATATGCTAACTTAATGATTTAAAACCTGGAAACACGAAGAACATTGTAAAACCGGACATACGCCGTCGTAGTAAAACCGGGGGCTGTTTTGGGTTATATAATTAAAAACTATGATAAACTTTGATTTAAAAATTGTTCTTCTGGGAAAATTATTTTTCTTATGAACATGAAACTATATCCAAAAATCATGGTTAAACTCAAAGTGAAAATATGTTTTTCAAAATGGTCATCAAGAAGTCGTTTTTTTCGACTGAAATGACTACCTCTACAAAAAAGATTTGTAACCTGTATTTTTGACTATAAAATTATACTTTTTCTATTTAGTTTCATAAAGTACAGTTCAATATGAAACCATAGCAAGTTGATTCACTCAAAATGGACTTAAAACGAAGAAGTTATGGGTAAAACAAAATTGGAAAATTTTACTTGTTGTAGCTACGTACATTTTATAACAAATCCATACTAACCATAACTTAACTAACTTACATTATATTATACATATCTTGATAGACCATAGACACGTATACAATGTTTTGACATATCATATCGACGTCATCTATATATATTATTTGGAACAACCATAGACACTCTATATGCGGTAATGATCGAGTTAGCTATACAGGGTTGAGGTTGATTTAAAAATAATATATATACTTTGAGTTATGATTGAGTCTGAGACTTGTATGCACTGGGTCGTGGATTGATTCGAGAAATTTTATTGATTTATTTCTGTACTACTAACTGTGGACAATTAATTGTGAACTACTTACGTTGGACTGCTAACTTAACAACTTAAATCGTTAAAAACGTAAATAAAATATGTTGTGAATATATTTTGATCATACTTTGATATATATGTATATATTTGTTATAGGTTCGTGAAACGACCAGTGGCCAAGTTTAAATATCGACGAATTGGTAATCTGTGAAAGTGAGTTATAGTCCCACTTTTAAAATCTATTATTTTTGGGATGAGAATACATGCAGTTTTATAAATGTTTTACGAAATAGACGCAAGTGATCAAAATTACATTCTATGTTGAATTTTCAAACCGAATATGCCCCTTTTTAGCTTGGTAACCTAAGAATTGGTGTTTATGATAATTGCCACCAATTGACGCGAATCCTAAAGATAGATCTATTTGGCCCAACAAGCCTTATCCGAGTTACGGATGCTTTAGTACTTCGATTTATCATGTCCGATGAGAGTCCCAGAATGATGGGGATATTCTATATGCATCCTGTTAAGGTCGGTTATGAGGTGTTCATCATATGAATGATTTTTATGCAGATTGCATGTTATTGAAAAATGGAAATGGAAATCTTGTGGTCTATTATTACGATTTGATAAATATGTAGGTTAAACCTATAACTCACTAACATTTTTGTTGACGTTTTAAGCATGTTTATTGTCAGGTGATTATTAAGAGCTTCCGCTGTTGCATGCTAATTTAAGGACAAGAATCGGAGTCAGCATGCTTTTAATATATTGTTTAAAAACTGCATTCGGAGATTTAAATCGATGTGTAATATTATTGTAAACTAATATGTAATGGTCGTGTGTAAAACGTTATCTTTTAGATTATCATTATTTGATAATCTACGTTATAGTTTTTAAAACCTTTGTCGATATAATAAAGGTTATGGTTTGTTTTGAAAACGAATGCAGTCTTTGAAAAACGTCTCATATAGAGGTCAAAACCTCGCAACGAAACCAATTAATATGAAACGTTTATAATCGATATGAACGGGATATTTCAGCTTACGATAAGGTTAGGAATGTGAATGTGCTTTCTCTTATGGATACCATGAATCAACAAAATATCGAACATTGTCATCTTATCAACATCCTCCGTTTGGTGGAAGACCGATTGGGCGAAGAACCGTTGGATGCACATAAGTATTGGGCTTTAAAGCGCACTAGGAACTTGGTTAGCGGGGGTTAACTTGACGTGAATGATTTCTTTCCATGCTGGTTTGGGATCAAACTCGATTGGGTTGTAGGTTTCACATTTTGCCAAGTATGCGAAGGTTGAATCGGGATCAAAATATGTGTAGAGACCTATGCATGCTATGAATTGGGCCATGCTCATTTGCCATTCCGCACCCCCTAACCTGAATGTGAGATAGTTGCGGATCCATGGTGAGGCGACCTTGAAATCAACCCTCAGAGTTGCTAAGAACTCACAGGTTAGCAATGGGTAGACACTTTCTTTCATGTAAAGGAGCATCTTCCATGGGTACATAACCTGATTACCCTCTTCAACCGTGAATATTTCCCTAATCTGATGACCTAACCCCGCCAAATCAAAGTCAGTCCAATTGATGTACTTAGCCGGGCACACCGACATGTGAATCCTATTAACCACTTTATCTTGAATTGTTTCATCCAAGAGAAGCACTTGCAACCATTCATGAGCATCGGTGGATCTTATGTATCCCTGTCCTTTAGAAGTACTTCCCTGCAATAGACTCAACAAATAATACACGCAAAAATGTTTCTATGAAATTAGCATTAATTAAATATATCGCATTCAATAATCGATTAATAAAATGGCAACATGCCCCCCTACATTTAATTTCAGGGCAAGGGCTTCACAACATGCAAAGATGAACAATATGGCTTAATTGCAAAAAGTCAACTCTATTCCTTCAAAGGTCAATTTAAGTTTAGAACTAGGAGTACGCATTTTAGTGAAGCAATTAGCCAAATTAACAAGTATAATCATCAACAAGTAAGGTTCAATTGCAATCACACCCCAATTGGTCAAACTTAGTCAAAAGTCAAAGAATCAAAAACCCTAATTTCAATATAATTGCATACAAGCATGAAAGTTAGTTTCTTTTTTATCTAAACATAACATAGAAGCATAAAATGACCAATTGTGTCATTACATTCTCAATTAGACAACATCTTTGAAAACCCCCAAATTGGGAATAACCCTAAAAATTCAAAATGTAAATTTCCAAAATCAAACATGCAAATCATGTTAGGAATTATGATAACAATAAGGTTTCATCACCAATTTAGCATAATCATCATCAATTACTTAGAGATCTAGAAATAAGAAGAAACAAGAACATAGTAAGAATCATGCAAATAATTGAAGATAAGTGTTAATGAAGCATGAATCTTACATTAATCATGTTAGATGATGACAAGAATGCAAGAAAACTTCACAAAAGATGTTAATTTGGTGCTAGGGGTCAAAGTAGCTGAGCTTTGGTCGAGAATAAATGAAGTGGGTGGAGAAAATGAAGTGTTTGAGTCATATTTAAAACTTGACAACCCAGGTCCAGGAGCGCCGCTCTTGTAGTAGGAGCGTCGTTCCTGAAGAAGCAAAAGCGTCGCTTCTCAAATAGAAGCGTCGCTCTTGAGGAATTAAAAGCACCGCTTTTCAATGGAAAAGCGTCGCTCTTGACTACTGTCCATTTTTGATCCAAAATCACATGTTAAAGCGTCGCTGTTGAAGCAGAAGCGTCGCTCTTGAAGACCCAAAAGCGCCGCTCCTAGGACAAAAGCGCCGCTTTTGTACCTGAAGCAGTTTTGCAGTTTCAAAATCCATTTCAACTCATTCAAAAGCTATTTTTGCAGTTTTCCAATTTACCCAAATGCATGAAATGCAACTATATGCAAATGCAAACTATAAAAACACAATATCATACAAATTTATATGAAATGCAATTCTAAATGCACAAATATATACAAGTGTGATTGTTTTGATCACGGGTCTATCACTTGACCCATTTTAGCGCAAAGGTGTTACTTTGGGTAGAGCTTGATGTCATCAAGCTCAATAGCATTGATGTCATCCCTATAAACCTTCAATCTATGACCGTTTACCTTGAACGTGTTCCCATTCCCATATAACTCCACATAACCCGTAGGATAAGCTTTCTTAACAATGTATGGACCCGTCCATCTAGACTTCAACTTACAGGGTGAGAACTTAAAGCGAGAGTTGAAAACTAAGACCTTGTCGTTTGGGTGAAATTCTTTAGGACCTTTGAGTCAGGAATCGTGCCAACGCTTAGTTTTCTCTTTGTATGCCAAAGATTTATCGTATGCCTCTAACCTAAGCTCCTTTAATTCGTGCAATTGCATCACCCGTTTTTTCTTAGCTTTTTCTAGGTCTAGGTTTATCTCCTTAATTGCCTAAAATGCCTTATGTTCAACCTCAACCGGGATGTGACATGCCTTTCCATACACTAACCGATACGGTGTGGTTCGTATGGGTGTCTTGTAAGCGGTTCTAAATGCCCATAATGCCTCATCTAGCTTAGTTGCCCAAATCTTAGGGTTATTACTAACCGTCTTTTTCAAAATCCTTTTCATAGCACAATTTGTATTCTCTACTTGACCACTAGTTTGGGGATGGTAAGGGTTCGAAAAATGATGTGTTACACCATATTTTTTCATGACTCTCTCCATAAGACTATTAGCAAAATGTGTCCCCCGATCCGAGATCAATGCTTTTGGTACACCAAACCTAGCAAACAACCCTTTCAAAAACTTAACATCTACTCTCGCATCATTGGTTGGCAAGGCTTTGGCATCGGCCCACTTCGAAACAAAATCTACCACCACCAAAATATAAACGCACATATTTGAGTTCGGGAATGGACCCATGAAATCTAAACCCCATACGTCGAATACCTCGCATATTTGAATGCTAGTTTGGGGCATCTCATCTCTTTTGGAGATAGATCCTGACCTTTGGCAAGAGTCACATCGCTTAACAAATTCGTGTGCATCCTTGAAGATAGTAGGCCAATAGAACCAGGAATCGAACACCTTTTTTGCGGTGTGATTCGGACCAAAGTGCCCTCCCGTAGGTCCACTATGACAACTCCTTAAAATCTCATGGGCTTATTGTCCATAAACACATCTCCGAATTACTTGATCCGCCCTGATGCGGAACAAGTGTGGGTCATCCCCAAAATAATACCATAGATCGTTGAAAAACTTTTTCTTTTGTTGGTATGACAAACCTTTTTGTAAAATGTTTGAGGCCAAGTAGTTTGCAAATTTGGCGAACCATGGGACTTCATCGACTAGGTCAATTCTCATTAAATGTTCATCCGGGAAAGTGACCCGAATCTTTGATTCGTCTAAAGGTTGAAGCCCGGGGTTGTCTAACCTTGACAAATGGTTGGCTGCCACATTCTTGGCTCCCTTTTTATCCCTTATTTCTATATCAAACTCTTGTAACAAAAGGACCCATCTAACTAAACGATGTTTCGAATCTTGTTTTTGAAAAAGATATCGTAACACGGAGTGGTCCGTGTATACGATTGTTTTGGAAAGTACAAGATAAGATCGAAACTTGTCAAATGCAAATACTACTGTGAGAAGCTCCTTCTCAGTGGTGGTGTAATTCAATTGTGCCTCGGTAAAGGTCTTGCTTGCATAGTAAATCGGTCTAAAGTGTTGGTCAATGATGCGTTCGTGCGATATACATCTTTTACCCTCTAAATTTATATTTGATTCAAACACTACAATCAAGCACACACAACTAACGAGCACTTAGAACCCGATTATTATAGCACTTTAATGTAAGTATTCTTATCAAGTTCATCCCAACGGACGCGTTGTAAGTCGGATATTTGAAACTATCAATTGTCCTAGGGGTTGTTTGATTGGGGGATTTCGATTGATATCAACTAACAACTAAAACTTGTGCAATTAAACAAACCTAAATTTATCAATTAAACTAGTAGCAAGAAACAAGTAGTGAAATATTAAGACTTAAAACAAATTAACTAAGACGTGTTCACTTATCTAATCATCTCTATGCTTGGCTTACCCCGTTTTTCCTATTTTGCTATCTCATTAGTTGTTGAACTATTAAATATTTAGCATCACTACTAAACCTCAAATCAAATGTTACTCCACGAATTTACATAAGCTTTATATCCTAAGATCGAGTTAAGCATGATTTGGTCATTGAGATTCAGCTTGTGTTGAAATCACTTAAAACCCCCAACTATCGAAATCACTTAAGATAATCGGCATTACTATGTTGACTAGAGGCCAATTAAAAACCAACCTAGATCAAGAACACAATCACTTGAAATTCCTAAGCTAGTTGTCTAGATCACCTAAGGTGTTGAAGCACATATTAATTCACTTCTCAAATCACTAAGAGAGCTACACAACATATGTAATCAAAGTCAAGCCTAAAACAAACTCATAGCAATGGATCTTTAGCTAACTCAACAATACATGATCATGTAATTCATTCAAACAACAATAATCAATTGATTTGGGGCAAACACTAGCATTAAAGATTCATAGATAAGCAAACACAAGAGATTTAGCCAATCATAGCTAAAATTAAACTAATAATAAGCATAGAAATGTAAATTATCATCATCTTCAAGTTATTACAAGTAATCAATGCAAAATATGAAAAGTAAAGTGAAGATTACAACTCAAAATGAAAAGAAGATGAAGATCTAAGCTAAACAATGATGAATCTTGAGCTAGCTTCCTTGAATCCACCATTAAACACCAATGGATGATGAAATTAGGGTTTTGTATGTGAAATTCGGACCTTAAGCAGCTGCTCCTTAAGATGCATATGAAAAATGACCTAATCTCGTTCCTTTTATAGTGCTGAAAATCTGGGCTAAAACAGCGACAGCAGCTCCGCTTTTGGTCAAGAGCGGCGCTTTTGGCTTTAATGAGGAGCGGCGCTTTTGATCAGGAACGCCGCTTTTAGATCTAAACAGGGACGACGCTTTTATTGAGGAACGACGCTTTTGGCTGAATATGAGCGACGCTTTTCACTGTAGGAACGGCGCTTTTGCTCACTGGAGGAAAATGGAGCTAAAATGTGCATGAGAATGTCGCTTTTTCAGTTGGTGCGGCGCTTTTGGCTCACAGGAGCCGCACTCTTGAATGAGGAGCTGCGCTTTTGATGCTGATTCTACACTTTCTATTTCCTTGGCCAATTTTGCCCAAGATTTGGTCAATTTTACACCAAATCAACTCCTTAGCCCTTAATTTACCATTTAGCTCAATAGCACACAAAATAGGCTCCAAGATAGTCATAAACCGAGCAAAGTGAGGTAGATATCGCGAAATAAAACATATATAAATGGAGCTATATCACCGGTAATCACATCATCAGTTGCAGTAGTTGTTTCAACTGACATCTGAAAAGCCCTGGCCTCTACTGATGAAGGGTTCTTCCTTTTCTTCCCACTCAAGGCAGTACACCCTTCGGCTAATGCCGAACGCGCACCTGACCCTGCCCCGAAACTAACACTCTTTGTTGGAAAACTTGCTGCGTGATGCATTGGTCGATGACAACTCTAGCACACACTAATCAGATATGAACACACTTGGGACTCGTGCCCAAAAACACCACATCTTAAGCACCGTCTCGTTACCTCAGTACATTGACCACTGTGTGAAGATCTACAAGTGTGGCACCAATTCCCTCGACCTGATCTAGAACCAGAACTACTCTGACCACTTTTACCCTTTGACCTAAAACTAATGGACTTCTTGGACTTAGATCTCGACTCACTGGACGCTTATCTACCTTGATTCACCTCATTACCCAACATCCTGTTTCTAGCAGCCTTGACATCACTTTTCACCATCTTGGCCATCACAATAACCTGAGATATGATGTGGCTATCCTTTCAAAAGTTATGTACTTTTGTAGAATTATGTTGACAAAGTGTCGAATCCGAGATTATTCATCTGGTACCCACTGTTGAACAAAACCTTAGCTTATACATGTATTTCTCCACTACCTTATCAATTGTTATTTGAGGTGTCATCTTCATTTCAAGAAATTCAGTTTTGATTCAGTTCATGTCAAATGGATTACAGTACTGTTCATAAACTTTCTCATGAAATTGTTCCTACGTGATCATACTTACTTATTCCCTTAGTGATCGAACATAAATCTGTCACAGAGGACTGATCATATGTTGAGTGCCATGTGGGAGTGTTTAAGAACATTATATTGTTAATCTCCGGTCAATGGTTACCGTGGATAACCCTTATTGATATGAAGATCTACGAAAGGGTGATTAACGACTTAGTTCACCATTAATGGCTTAGCCACAATAATGGCCACTTGGGTGGTTTTGTAGGGTTACAGTTCATAATGAACATACCTGTTACCGTAAAGTGTTTTCTAGATGCAATCGTTAATCGAGTAATACAGAAAACGGTGATTGTTATTCGATCCTCCTGAGCTAGGTTTAGGGTTATATTTATAGCTAAACCCTAACCCTAGATGTATCTTTAAACGACTCTAGATTCTCCCATATCAATCCCATAAATATAGGTATTATAGTTAGGAACAAGATTTCAGTTATTTTAGGATAAGATATGCTTCGTTGGCCATCTTACTTATTTGCTAAGCAAGAGTTTACCGAATGCGCAATAGACACAATGTGGGACATGTTATACGTGCAACCAGTATGTGATACGCACGATGCGCTAGGCGCGGAGGTGCGCGTATCATTAAGTCCCTCCAGTTTAATGTGATACACGTTTCCCAAAAAAGTGTATGATATTAAACTCCAAGGAATAAGAAATTGATCGTTACCAAAAATTAGCACAAAATATATTTGAAATTATCAAAAATAATCCAAAGATCGCATGCCTGCAAACATTAAATGCAGCCTCCTTGCTGTCAATCAAACGTCTGCTAATGATGACTCTGCATCGGCAGGAGTCAGTTAATTATGACAGGCTGTCAAATCCTAACTGCAAGAGTTTTGCTATCTTACACTTATAATAAGCAAGCTAATAGGTTTTTCTATCATGCACCACATTCTTTTATTGTAACCCGTTAGGATTGTGACACATGTATGGCCAGCTGTGCGCCTTACGCGGCTTTTTTCCATTTTTAGGCACTAACTGTTTATGCTATAAATAGGGCGATGATTTTACCACATTTGGTAAAAATTCAAAAATTCATCTCTTCTCTCCTTAGCAACTCCGATCAAGTTCCGGCTAGTTTCTCATTTCTTAACCCAGGTCGGTGCAATCTTCCATCTTCATCCCCTTTTTTAAATTGTAAATATGTCGTCTTCATCTTCAACCACTTTCCAAGTCCATTCCATCGCCTCCACCCTAGACGATGAATCCATACCGGCAATTATCAACTGGTATCCACCGATTGCCCAATACACCCCTACCCTTCCACAAACAAATCAACGAGCCCACAAACCCCCAACCAACATGGTTGCAGTCTACGATGTAACCCTAGAAGTCAGAAACACTCGCATTCCTCCGACTAACTTTTTCATGGAGGTTTTGTCATCGTATAACATTGGCCTAGGGCAATTACATCCCTATGGTGCTGCTCGTTTATCGTTATTGGAGATGTGGTTTAGGGCGAACAACCAGGAACATTCGATTAATGTCTTTAAAAACATCTTTCGCTACCAAGTTAATGAGCACGATTGGTATAGTTTCACCAATCGGGCAACTTTTACATCCGGTATGAAGAAGGGTTTGAATAACTCCTGGAAAGATTCTTTTTACTATATTGATAGCAAGTTCGTCCCTCAACAGTTTGCTAACATTCTTCAATGGCATTCTGGTGTTAATTCTGCTTTAAATCGCCTCCCCCCCCCCCCCCCAAATGACACTACCGGAACAGGAACAGTTTAACCTCTGTTCCAGTAAGAAACTAAGCATTCGGGTTTACCCAAACGAAGTTCTTTATTTGGCCGGAATCTCTTCCTACTGGCAATACAGTGGATTCCGTCCAGTCATTTTTCTTAACGGAAGGGGTAAAATTTTATCTTCAAAATAATTTCGCATTATTTATCTTTAGACACAGAGTATGCTAACCATCATATGTTATTGTTTGCAGAGATGAATCTTTACCAGGTTATGGTTGAAGAAAGTTTGAAGGGTTATTCTGTGAAAAAGGAAGTTGCTGATGAAGATGTGCCAGTCAACGCCGCAGATGATTTGAGCGCTCCGGCTGAAGAAGATGAACAGCCTCTTAAGCGTAGAAGCTCTGAGAGTTTGAATCCTCCAGTGAAGAAGAAGAAGTCTGATACCTCATCATCTGAAGGTATTACATTGTATAGCGTACAGTTTTCATTATATCATACCTTTATTGCTTGCTTAGAAACTAACATATATGTTTCTGCATTGTCAGTCATGAACCTTGATGAAGATGCACCTCCAATAGTGATTCTTGCCCAGCCTGCCATCAATGCGCCCATGTCTACACCTGCGCCCTCTGCAACATCTGTGCCCCTTGACTCAACCATTTGGATGCTTCTGACCCGTTCTAATCCGGTACCACTCGCTATTATCGCACCCTTTCTAACCTATCCTGCCACTCCTGCTACTACTAGTCCCTCAATTGCTTCTGTCTCAGGTCCCAAACTGAACATCAACCCTTATGCACCCATCCGCATTGATAACTTTTAGGCGATTCTAAATGTTTCTAAGCGCCCTGCATCGGAACAGCACATGTATATTCAAGGATGTGCTCCTGCTGACATAAGGCATGAGTTGGAGACGATGACTCCATACCAAAAGGCATGCTTTGATACACAGCTATCGTTTCTGACTTGGGCAAGGGACTGTGATCGTTTAAACAACGAGCGTTCTCACAGGGCAGAGGTGAATCTTTCTGGGTAGCTACAAAGGAGGTTGATTGCTGTAGATTCGAAGCTTAAGGTGGCTGATGAAGCATTGAAAACAGTGAAGGCCACCGTTGAAGTGCTGAAGAAGGAGAAGGTCGAGCTTCTTGATGCACAAGCTGATCTAGTGAAGGAAAACAATTCGCTCAAGGATGAACTCACTACCGCTAATTCCAACCTTGATTTGTTAACCTTTGAAAAACAGGACATCTCCGCGCACCTCGACCGAGTGGTCACTGACCGTGATTTAGCTTTAAACAACTTCGCCGCACTGAAAGCTATTCTTCCTCAGATTGCATCGAAGGTTCTCAGCTCTTCCACCGTTGGCAAAATTTACTCAGATGCAATCAGGGCCGTCAAGGCATTGGAGTGGGTAAACTTTTAGAAGCTCATTTCAGATAACATTGAGGTTCCAACAGATCTGCCCAAAGTTGTTGTTGATCAGCTTGAGAGTGATGCTTTAGCCAAGGCACTCGAGTCCAGTCGTGCGATGGAGAACATTCAAATTTAATCTTTGATTCAAGCTAGTGTTAACTGCAGTGACCCGAACTTTTCCATGTTTATATATATTAATTGAGATTGATATTTACATGATTAAATGTTTCCAACATGTTAAGCAATCAAACTTGTTAAGACTTGATTAATTGAAATATGTTTCATATAGACAATTGACCACCCAAGTTGACCGGTGATTCACGAACGTTAAAACTTGTAAAAACTATATGATGACATATATATGGATATATATATAGTTAACATGATACTATGATAAGTAAACATATCATTAAGTATATTAACAATGAACTACATATGTAAAAACAAGACTACTAACTTAATGATTTTTAAACGAGACATATATGTAACGATTATCGTTGTAAAGACATTTAATGTATATATATCATATTAAGAGATATTCATACATGATAATATCATGATAATATAATAATTTAAAATCTCATTTGATATTATAAACATTGGGTTAACAACATTTAACAAGATCGTTAACCTAAAGGTTTCAAAACAACACTTACATGTAACGACTAACGATGACTTAACGACTCAGTTAAAATGTATATACATGTAGTGTTTTAATATGTATTTATACACTTTTGAAAGACTTCAATACACTTATCAAAATACTTCTACTTAACAAAAATGCTTACAATTACATCATCGTTCAGTTTCATCAACAATTCTACTCGTATGCACCCGTATTCGTACTCGTACAATACACAGCTTTTAGATGTATGTACTATTGGTATATACACTCCAATGATCAGCTCTTAGCAGCCCATGTGAGTCACCTAACACATGTGGGAACCATCATTTGGCAACTAGCATGAAATATCTCATAAAATTACAAAAATATGAGTAATCATTCATGACTTATTTACATGAAAACAAAATTACATATCCTTTATATCTAATCCATACACCAACGACCAAAAACACCTACAAACACTTTCATTCTTCAATTTTTTTCATCTAATTGATCTCTCTCAAGTTCTATCTTCAAGTTCTAAGTGTTCTTCATAAATTCCAAAAGTTCTAGTTTCATAAAATCAAGAATACTTTCAAGTTTGCTAGCTCACTTCCAATCTTGTAAGGTGATCATCCAACCTCAAGAAATCTTTGTTTCTTACAGTAGGTTATCATTCTAATACAAGGTAATAATCATATTCAAACTTTAGTTCAATTTCTATAACTATAACAATCTTATTTCAAGTGATGATCTTACTTGAACTTGTTTTCGTGTCATGATTCTGCTTCAAGAACTTCGAGCCATCCAAGGATCCGTTGAAGCTAAATCCATTTTTCTCTTTTCTAGTAGGTTTATCCAAGGAACTTAAGGTAGTAATGATGTTCATAACATCATTCGATTCATACATATAAAGCTATCTTATTCGAAGGTTTAAACTTGTAATCACTAGAACATAGTTTAGTTAATTCTAAACTTGTTCGCAAACAAAAGTTAATCCTTATAACTTGACTTTTAAAATCAACTAAACACATGTTCTATATCTATATGATATGCTAACTTAATGATTTAAAACCTGGAAACACGAAAAACACCGTAAAACCGGATTTACGCCGTCGTAGTAACACCACGGGCTGTTTTGGGTTAGTTAATTAAAAACTATGATAAACTTTGATTTAAAAGTTGTTATTCTGAGAAAATGATTTTTATTATGAACATGAAACTATATCCAAAAATTATGGTTAAACTCAAAGTGGAAGTATGTTTTCTAAAATGGTCATCTAGACGTCGTTCTTTCGACTGAAATGACTACCTTTACAAAAACGACTTGTAACTTATTTTTCCGACTATAAACCTATACTTTTTCTGTTTAGATTCATAAAATAGAGTTCAATATGAAACCATAGCAATTTGATTCACTCAAAACGGATTTAAAATGAAGAAGTTATGGGTAAAACAAGATTGGATAATTTTTCTCATTTTAGCTACGTGAAAATTGGTAACAAATCTATTCCAACCATAACTTAATCAACTTGTATTGTATATTATGTAATCTTGAGATACCATAGACACGTATACAATGTTTCGACCTATCATGTCGACACATCTATATATATTTCGGAACAACCATAGACACTCTATATGTGAATGTTGGAGTTAGCTATACAGGGTTGAGGTTGATTCCAAAATATATATAGTTTGAGTTGTGATCAATACTGAGATACATATACACTGGGTCGTGGATTGATTCAAGATAATATTTATCGATTTATTTCTGTACATCTAACTGTGGACAACTAGTTGTAGGTTACTAACGAGGACAGCTGACTTAATAAACTTAAAACATCAAAATATATTAAAAGTGTTGTAAATATATTTTGAACATACTTTGATATATATGTATATATTGTTATAGGTTCGTGAATCAACCAGTGGCCAAGTCTTACTTCCCGACGAAGTAAAAATCTGTGAAAGTGAGTTATAGTCCCACTTTTAAAATCTAATATTTTTGGGATGAGAATACATGCAGGTTTTATAAATGATTTACAAAATAGACACAAGTACGTGAAACTACATTCTATGGTTGAATTATCGAAATCGAATATGCCCCTTTTTATTAAGTCTGGTAATCTAAGAATTAGGGAACAGATACCCTAATTGACGCGAATCCTAAAGATAGATCTATTGGGCCTAACAAACCCCATCCAAAGTACCGGATGCTTTAGTACTTCGAAATTTATATCATATCCGAAGGGTGTCCCGGAATGATGGGGATATTCTTATATATGCATCTTGTTAATGTCGGTTACCAGGTGTTCACCATATGAATGATTTTTATCTCTATGTATGGGATGTGTATTGAAATATGAAATCTTGTGGTCTATTGTTACGATTTGATATATATAGGTTAAACCTATAACTCACCAACATTTTTGTTGACGTTTAAAGCATGTTTATTCTCAGGTGAATACTAAGAGCTTCCGCTGTCGCATACTTAAATAAGGACGAAATTTGGAGTCCATGCTTGTATGATATTGTGTAAAAACTGCATTCAAGAAACTTATTTTGTTGTAACATATTTGTATTGTAAACCATTATGTAATGGTCGTGTGTAAACAGGATATTTTAGATTATCATTATTTGATAATCTACGTAAAGCTTTTTAAACCTTTATTGATGAAATAAAGGTTATGGTTTGTTTAAAAATGAATGCAGTCTTTGAAAAACGTCTCATATAGAGGTCAAAACCTCGCAACGAAATCAATTAATATGGAACGTTTTTAATCAATAAGAACGGGACATTTCAGTTGGTATCCGAGCGTTGGTCTTAGAGAACCAGAATTTTGCATTAGTGTGTCTTATCGAGTTTGTTAGGATGCATTAGTGAGTCTGGACTTCGACCGTGTTTACTTGAAAAATGATTGCTTAACAAATTTTGTTGGAAACTATATATTTTTAACATGTGAATATTATGTGATATATTAATCTCTTAACGCGTTTGATATTATGTGATAGATGTCTACCTCTAGAACAAGTCCCATTGACTCACCTAATAATAATGAAGAGTCAAATGTAAATTGGAATGATTCGTGGACTGATTCACAAGTTCCCGAAGAGGAACCAGAAGAAGAGTCGGAACCGGAAGAAGAATCGGAACCGGAAGAAGAATCGGAACCGGATGAAGAAGTAGAACCGGTGGGGGAAATAATAAAACGGTTAAGTAAAAGAAAATCCTCAACCAACCGACCAAGGTTAATTATGGTCAATGGTGTTTCCGCCAAGGAAGCAAAATATTGGGAGGATTACCAATTCTCCGATGAATCGGATTCCGACGAGAATTCCGATGATGTTATAGAAATTACCCCAACTGAATTTAAAAAGGCAAAAGAAAATAATAAGGGAAAGGGCATAAAAATAGAGAAATCTAATTCCAACCCCGATGAACTTTATATGTATCGTCAACCCCCGAAGTCCTTAAGTTGTAACAATGACCCGGGAACCTCTAAACCACCAGGTTTTTCTAAACCAATGTGGAAAATTACGGCTCGTATTAGGGGAACATCATATATCCCTAGAAACTTGGAAAAACGAACCAAAACTGAAGAAGAAGAAACAAGCGAGTCGGAATAAGATAGTTGTATTCGTGTGGTGTAATATATGTAATATAGTGTGCTTATGCGTTATGATATATGTAAAAATTGCTTGTATTAATAAGTATTTTTTTTATGAATCTAACTCTTGTCTATTTTACAGTATAAAAACACAAAATGGATAGACAACCCAATATTTTAAGAGACCTACCCGGAGACATGATTGATGAAATCTTGTCTAGAGTCGGTCAGAATTCTTCGGCACAACTATTTAAGGCGAGATCAGTTTGTAAGACATTCGAAAAACGTTCCAAGAATGCCTTGGTTTATAAAAGGCTTTCGTTTGAAAGATGGGGGATATCACATTGGGAAACCCATAAGTTACGATGTGTTTACTTTGACGCATATATTGCGGGGAACCCAAATGCTATTTTACGCAACGGGTTAAGAAATTATTTTGACTCAATATATCCGAATATTGGACTTCGTGATTTAGAAAAAGCGGCTAACATGCAACATAAAGAAGCATGTTATGCTTACGGATTAGTAATGTTCGCTTCTCACCAAAGTGAGAACAAGAACATCGGGCTACAACTATTAAACAAAACGTTTCCACAAGTGACGGAGTCGGTAATTGGGGTAAGAAATGAGGTTTTTAGATTGTTACGGGACTGTTGGACATTACGTAACCCTCGTCCCTTTGACGACGTTACAACACGTTGTCTTATCAACAGCCATAACGGTTATGTTCCACAAGACCAAGGATGGGAAGTAATCCTAGTAAAACCAGAATGCATGACTTGTTTCTGGACGCATGAATTACGTGTCTTTATTGCCTTTGCTGAATGACTTGTGTACTAGCTAGAATTATCTTCACAACCATCTTGTATCAAATTTATTGTGTGTTATATTTCATGCTATATGTAAAATAAGCAGTATTGTAAGTTTGTAAAATATTGTGTAAAAGTTTGAACGCGAAATATTAGTATAATCAGTTTTTTATATAGAATTGTAGTAGTTGAATTGTATATTAGCTACTAAGTATGAACTTAACGGGTAGGTACTACCCGAATTTAAACTTATAAAACGCTAATATGAAGAAAAAGCTTTTATAAATGAGTTCATATTATGCTACGAAATACTATTAACTACTCTTAATATTCTGTATGATTAACTTGTTCCATTGGACTATTTTGAAGGAAATGGCACCGACTACTCGACACACCGTGAATATGAATGAAGAGGAATTCCGTACTTTTCTAGCTTCAAACATAGCCGCAGTACAGGCTGCACTACATACCAACAATAACCTTGGATCTAGCAGTACAGGAAATCGTGTAGGATGCACCTACAAAGAATTCACTGCCTGTAAACCTTTGGAATTTGATGGAACTGAAGGACCGATCGGATTGAAACGCTGGACCGAGAAGGTCGAATCGGTGTTTGCCATAAGTAAGTGTACTGAAGAGGACAAAGTGAAGTACGCTACGCATACCTTCACAGGTTCTGCGTTAACATGGTGGAATACCTATCTAGAGCAAGTGGGACAAGACGATGCGTACGCACTACCGTGGTCAGCATTCAAGCACTTGATGAACGAAAAGTACCGTCCCAGAACCGAGGTCAATAAGCTCAAGACAGAACTTAGAGGGTTACGAACCCAAGGATTTGATATTACCACGTACGAAAGACGATTCACAGAATTGTGCCTATTGTGTCCGGGAGCATTCGAAGATGAGGAAGAGAAGATCGACGCGTTTGTGAAAGGATTACCGGAAAGAATCCAAGAAGATATAAGTTCACACGAGCCCGCCTCCATACAACAGGCATGTAGAATGGCTCACAAACTAGTGAACCAGATTGAAGAAAGAATTAAAGAACAGACTGCTGAAGAGACTAATGTGAAGCAAGTCAAAAGAAAGTGGGAGGAAAACGGTGATAAGAATCACCAATACAACAACAACAGCAATTACAACAATAATCGCAACAATTATCCCAGCAATCGCAACATCAATCGCAGCTACAACAAACGGCCCAACAACAACAACAACAACAACAACAGCAACTACAACAATCATCCCAACAACAATAATAACCGCAACAACAACAATCAGAAGCAGCTATGCCAAAGGTGTGAAAAGTATCACTCGGGGTTCTGCACCAAATTTTGCAACAAGTGTAAAAGAAATGGTCATAGCGCGGCGAAGTGTGAGGTCTACGGACCAGGGGTTAATAGAACGAAAGGAACAAATGGTGTCGGAACGAGTAATGGCGGAGCAAGTAGTGTCGGAGCAAGTTATGCCAATGTAGTTTGTTATAAATGTGGAAAACCGGGCCACATTATTAGAAATTTCCCGAACCAAGAGAACACGAATGGACAAGGTCGCGGAAGAGTTTTCAATATTAATGCGGCAGAGGCACAGGAAGACCCGGAGCTTGTTACGGGTACGTTTCTTATTGACAATAAATCTGCTTACATTTTATTTGATTCGGGTGCGGATAGAAGCTATATGAGTAGAGATTTTTGTGCTAAATTAAGTTGTCCATTGACGCCTTTGGATAGTAAATTTTTACTCGAATTAGCAAATGGTAAATTAATTTCAGCAGATAATATATGTCGGAATCGAGAAATTAAACTGGTTAGTGAAACATTTAAGATTGATTTGATACCAGTAGAGTTAGGGAGTTTTGATGTGATAATCGGTATGGACTGGTTGAAAGAAGTGAAAGCAGAGATCGTTTGTTACAAAAATGCAATTCGCATTATACGAGAAAATGGAAAACCCTTAATGGTGTACGGAGAAAAGGGCAACACGAAGCTACATCTTATTAGTAATTTGAAGGCACAAAAACTAATAAGAAAAGGTTGCTATGCTGTTCTAGCACACGTCGAGAAAGTACAAACTGAAGAAAAGAGCATCAATGATGTTCCCATTGCAAAAGAATTTCCCGATGTATTTCCGAAAGAATTACCGGGATTACCCCCACATCGATCCGTTGAATTTCAAATAGATCTTGTACCAGGAGCTGCACCAATAGCTCGTGCTCCTTACAGACTCGCACCCAGCGAGATGAAAGAACTGCAAAGCCAATTACAAGAACTTTTAGAGCGTGGTTTCATTCGACCAAGCACATCACCGTGGGGAGCTCCTGTTTTGTTTGTCAAGAAGAAAGATGGTACATTCAGGTTGTGTATCGACTACCGAGAGTTGAACAAACTTACCATCAAGAACCGCTACCCACTACCGAGAATCGATGACTTATTTGATCAACTACAAGGCTCGTCTGTTTATTCAAAGATTGACTTACGTTCCGGGTATCATCAAATGCGTGTGAAAGAAGATGATATTCCAAAGACTGCTTTCAGAACACGTTACGGTCATTACGAGTTTATGGTCATGCCGTTTGGTTTAACTAATGCACCAGCTGTGTTCATGGACCTTATGAACCGAGTGTGTGGACCATACCTTGACAAGTTTGTCATTGTTTTCATTGATGACATACTTATTTACTCAAAGAATGACCAAGAACACGGTGAACATTTGAGAAAGGTGTTAGAAGTATTGAGGAAGGAAGAATTGTATGCTAAGTTTTCAAAGTGTGCATTTTGGTTGGAAGAAGTTCAATTCCTCGGTCACATAGTGAACAAAGAAGGTATTAAGGTGGATCCGGCAAAGATAGAAACTGTTGAAAAGTGGGAAACCCCGAAAACTCCGAAACACATACGCCAGTTTTTAGGACTAGCTGGTTACTACAGAAGGTTCATCCAAGACTTTTCCAGAATAGCAAAACCCTTGACTGCATTAACGCATAAAGGGAAAAATTTGAATGGAATGATGAACAAGAGAAAGCGTTTCAGTTATTGAAGAAAAAGCTAACTACGGCACCTATATTGTCATTGCCTGAAGGGAATGATGATTTTGTGATTTATTGTGACGCATCAAAGCAAGGTCTCGGTTGTGTATTAATGCAACGAACGAAGGTGATTGCTTATGCGTCTAGACAATTGAAGATTCACGAACAAAATTATACGACGCATGATTTGGAATTAGGCGCGGTTGTTTTTGCATTAAAGACTTGGAGGCACTACTTATATGGGGTCAAAAGTATTATATATACCGACCACAAAAGTCTTCAACACATATTTAATCAGAAACAACTGAATATGAGGCAGCGTAGGTGGATTGAATTATTGAATGATTACGACTTTGAGATTCGTTACCACCCGGGGAAGGCAAATGTGGTAGCCGATGCCTTGAGCAGGAAGGACAGAGAACCCATTCGAGTAAAATCTATGAATATAATGATTCATAATAACCTTACTACTCAAATAAAGGAGGCACAACAAGGAGTTTTAAAAAAGGGAAATTTAAAGGATGAAATACCCAAAGGATCGGAGAAGCATCTTAATATTCGGGAAGACGGAACCCGGTATAGGGCTGAAAGGATTTGGGTACCAAAATTTAGAGATATGAGAGAAATGGTACTTAGAGAAGCTCATAAAACCAGATACTCAATACATCCTGGAACGGGGAAGATGTACAAGGATCTCAAGAAACATTTTTGGTGGCCGGATATGAAAGCCGATGTTGCTAAATACGTAGGAGAATGTTTGACGTGTTCTAAGGTCAAAGCTGAGCATCAGAAACCATCAGGTCTACTTCAACAACCCGAAATCCCAGAATGGAAATGGGAAAACATTACCATGGATTTCATCACTAAATTGCCAAGGACTGCAAGTGGTTTTGATACTATTTGGGTAATAGTTGATCGTCTCACCAAATCAGCACACTTCCTGCCAATAAGAGAAGATGACAAGATGGAGAAGTTAGCACGACTGTATTTGAAGGAAGTCATCTCCAGACATGGAATACCAATCTCTATTATCTCTGATAGGGATGGCAGATTTATTTCAAGATTCTGGCAGACATTACAGCAAGCATTAGGAACTCGTCTAGACATGAGTACTGCCTATCATCCACAAACTGATGGGCAGAGCGAAAGGATGATACAAACGCTTGAAGACATGCTACGAGCATGTGTTATTGATTTCGGAAACAGTTGGGATCGACATCTACCGTTAGCAGAATTTTCCTACCACAACAGCTACCATTCAAGCATTGAGATGGCGCCGTTTGAAGCACTTTATGGTAGAAAGTGCAGGTCTCCGATTTGTTGGAGTGAAGTGGGGGATAGACAGATTACGGGTCCGGAGATTATACAAGAAACTACCGAGAAGATCATCCAAATTCAACAACGGTTGAAAACCGCCCAAAGTCGACAAAAGAGCTACGCTGACATTAAAAGAAAAGATATAGAATTTGAAATTGGAGAGATGGTCATGCTTAAAGTTGCACCTTGGAAAGGCGTTGTTCGATTTGGTAAACGAGGGAAATTAAATCCAAGGTATATTGGACCATTCAAGATTATTGATCGTGTCGGACCAGTAGCTTACCGACTTGAGTTACCTCAACAACTCGCGGCTGTACATAACACTTTCCACGTCTCGAATTTGAAGAAATGTTTTGCTAAAGAAGATCTCACTATTCCGTTAGATGAAATCCAAATCAACGAAAAACTTCAATTCATCGAAGAACCCGTCGAAATAATGGATCGTGAGGTTAAAAGACTTAAGCAAAACAAGATACCAATTGTTAACGTTCGATGGAATGCTCGTAGAGGACCTGAGTTCACCTAGGAGCGTGAAGATCAGATGAAGAAGAAATACCCGCATCTATTTCCAGAAGATTCGTCAACACCTTCAACAGCTTAAAATTTCGGGACGAAATTTATTTAACGGGTAGGTACTGTAGTGACCCGAACTTTTCCATGTTTATATATATTAATTGAGATTGATATTTACATGATTAAATGTTTCCAACATGTTAAGCAATCAAACTTGTTAAGACTTGATTAATTGAAATATGTTTCATATAGACAATTGACCACCCAAGTTGACCGGTGATTCACGAACGTTAAAACTTGTAAAAACTATATGATGACATATATATGGATATATATATAGTTAACATGATACTATTATAAGTAAACATATCATTAAGTATATTAACAATGAACTACATATGTAAAAACAAGACTACTAACTTAATGATTTTTAAACGAGACATATATGTAACGATTATCGTTGTAAAGACATTTAATGTATATATATCATATTAAGAGATATTCATACATGATAATATCATGATAATATAATAATTTAAAATCTCATTTGATATTATAAACATTGGGTTAACAACATTTAACAAGATCGTTAACCTAAAGGTTTCAAAACAACACTTACATGTAACGACTAACGATGACTTAACGACTCAGTTAAAATGTATATACATGTAGTGTTTTAATATGTATTTATACACTTTTTAAAGACTTCAATACACTTATCAAAATACTTCTACTTAACAAAAATGCTTACAATTACATCCTCGTTCAGTTTCATCAACAATTCTACTCGTATGCACCCGTATTCGTACTCGTACAATACACAGCTTTTAGATGTATGTACTATTGGTATATACACTCTAATGATCAGCTCTTAGCAGCCCATGTGAGTCACCTAACACATGTGGGAACCATCATTTGGCAACTAGCATGAAATATCTCATAAAATTACAAAAATATGAGTAATCATTCATGACTTATTTACATGAAAACAAAATTACATATCCTTTATATCTAATCCATACACCAACGACCAAAAACACCTACAAACACTTTCATTCTTCAATTTTCTTCATCTAATTGATCTCTCTCAAGTTCTATCTTCAAGTTCTAAGTGTTCTTCATAAATTCCAAAAGTTCTAGTTTCATAAAATCAAGAATACTTTCAAGTTTGCTAGCTCACTTCCAATCTTGTAAGGTGATCATCCAACCTCAAGAAATCTTTGTTTCTTACAGTAGGTTATCATTCTAATACAAGGTAATAATCATATTCAAACTTTAGTTCAATTTCTATAACTATAACAATCTTATTTCAAGTGATGATCTTACTTGAACTTGTTTTCGTGTCATGATTCTGCTTCAAGAACTTCGAGCCATCCAAGGATCCATTGAAGCTAAATCCATTTTTCTCTTTTCCAGTAGGTTTATCCAAGGAACTTAAGGCAGTAATGATGTTCATAATATCATTCAATTCATACATATAAAGCTATCTTATTCGAAGGTTTAAACTTGTAATCACTAGAACATAGTTTAGTTAATTCTAAACTTGTTCGCAAACAAAAGTTAATCCTTCTAACTTGACTTTTAAAATCAACTAAACACATGTTCTATATCTATATGATATGCTAACTTAATGATTTAAAACCTGGAAACACGAAAAACACCGTAAAACCGGATTTACGCCGTCGTAGTAACACCACGGGCTGTTTTGGGTTAGTTAATTAAAAACTATGATAAACTTTGATTTAAAAGTTGTTATTCTGAGAAAAGGATTTTTATTATGAACATGAAACTATATCCAAAAATTATGGTTAAACTCAAAGTGGAAGTATGTTTTCTAAAATGGTCATCTAGACGTCGTTCTTTCGACTGAAATGACTACCTTTACAAAAACGACTTGTAACTTATTTTTCCGACTCTAAACCTATACTTTTTCTGTTTAGATTCATAAAATAGAGTTAAATATTAAACCATAGGAATTTGATTCACTCAAAACGGATTTAAAATGAAGAAGTTATGGGTAAAACAAGATTGGATAATTTTTCTCATTTTAGCTACGTGAAAATTGGTAACAAATCTATTCCAACCATAACTTAATCAACTTGTATTGTATATTATGTAATCTTGAGATACCATAGACACGTATACAATGTTTCGACCTATCATGTCGACACATCTATATATATTTCGGAACAACCATAGACACTCTATATGTGAATGTTGGAGTTAGCTATACAGGGTTGAGGTTGATTCCAAAATATATATAGTTTGAGTTGTGATCAATACTGAGATACGTATACACTGGGTCGTGGATTGATTCAAGATAATATTTATCGATTTATTTCTGTACATCTAACTGTGGACAACTAGTTGTAGGTTACTAACGAGGACAGCTGACTTAATAAACTTAAAACATCAAAATATATTAAAAGTGTTGTAAATATATTTTGAACATACTTTGATATATATGTATATATTGTTATAGGTTCGTGAATCAACCAGTGGCCAAGTCTTACTTCCCGACGAAGTAAAAATCTGTGAAAGTGAGTTATAGTCCCACTTTTAAAATCTAATATTTTTGGGATGAGAATACATGCAGGTTTTATAAATGATTTACAAAATAGACACAAGTACGTGAAACTACATTCTATGGTTGAATTATCGAAATCGAATATGCCCCTTTTTATTAAGTCTGGTAATCTAAGAATTAGGGAACAGATACCCTAATTGACGCGAATCCTAAAGATAGATCTATTGGGCCTAACAAACCCCATCCAAAGTACCGGATGCTTTAGTACTTCGAAATTTATATCATATCCGAAGGGTGTCCCGGAATGATGGGGATATTCTTATATATGCATCTTGTTAATGTCGGTTACCAGGTGTTCACCATATGAATGATTTTTATCTCTATGTATGGGATGTGTATTGAAATATGAAATCTTGTGGTCTATTGTTACGATTTGATATATATAGGTTAAACCTATAACTCACCAACATTTTTGTTGACGTTTAAAGCATGTTTATTCTCAGGTGAATACTAAGAGCTTCCGCTGTCGCATACTTAAATAAGGACGAAATTTGGAGTCCATGCTTGTATGATATTGTGTAAAAACTGCATTCAAGAAACTTATTTTGTTGTAACATATTTGTATTGTAAACCATTATGTAATGGTCGTGTGTAAACAGGATATTTTAGATTATCATTATTTGATAATCTACGTAAAGCTTTTTAAACCTTTATTGATGAAATAAAGGTTATGGTTTGTTTAAAAATGAATGCAGTCTTTGAAAAACGTCTCATATAGAGGTCAAAACCTCGCAACGAAATCAATTAATATGGAACGTTTTTAATCAATAAGAACGGGACATTTCATTAACCCTGCAACCTCAGTGCAGGATTTGTTGGAGCTTGTGATGTGAGGTGGTGAGCCAGAGGGCTCGAACACTGCTATGGCGTGCTTTTTGAGGCGAATAGTAGTTTTTTTTGAAGTGACGAGCATGCAGGTGAGCCGTAGGCATATAACGTCTTCGGCCCTATGCGCCCACACTTTGTGTAACATCCCGCATTTTTCCGTAAAATTATTTTAACTGCCGTCTTTTTTTTTTAGATAATATCTTCCGTTATCTAAATTCGTAGTTTCCGTTGACTAACGTTCATAATATTTCCGTTATTTAATTATAACATCACTCGTTTACTCGAGCGTTTTCAAAATATTCGTTCGGTAAAATCCCGCACCCGCTTCTAAACTCGAGGGACTAAAATTGACACGGGGCAAACTAGTTGACTAGGTCAACTAGTCCACCCTAATCACCACCATTCAATCATCTCCATCTCTCTCTCTTTCTCTCTAGCAAGAACACACACACATTTACCCAATTCAATCATTCATCATCTAAATTCGATCTAGGAGGCCAACATCAAAACAAATTACGTATTTGAAATCCTCTCTTCATCCTCTACAATTTGATACCAACTTCATCTCGTTTGGGTAACATTTCTAAAACTCTAGATTTCTCTAAATTCGTGTTTTTGATTTGAAATGGTGTTAGTTAGTGTCTATGGCTCGTGTCTAGCATGAATATATGATTTACTTGCTCGATTTGTTGTTTTGAGTAACTAGTATGAACAATTGAAATGGGTGTGCTTAATCTTTGATTTTGGATGAATTAATGTTGTTAAATTGTTAAAGTTCATGTTTTAATTGTGTTACTAGTATCACTAGCTTCAATTTGGTGTGTAGGTTGATTGGAAAAACATCACTAACATGATTATTGATTTTGTGATTCTTGGCTAGGGTTTGATAGCTCTTAAAATGGACTTTTGATGATTTGAATGCCATGAAACATTGTTAGTAAGTGTTTAGTTGTATTGTATGTTTCGTTACCTTCAAAACGGCATATCATATGTATAAATTGGATTCCCGAATCATGAAATGCATTCTGCGAACTTGAGACTTTGATTATGAACATTTAACGATCTCTTGACGAGGTTTTTGTTGTTGTAAATGATAAACTCGATTGATGATATGTGGTTAGTTGTATCCTTTGTCAAAATACCTTCCCGATGATATAGGATACATGTTTTGATTGTTTGCGGGTCATAAATTGGGATTGTTTGAGTTTTGGTTCGTGCATTTCTTTGTTGCAGCAAAACAGGGCCTGGGTACAGATCTGGACGCCGTCCAGATTCTTGGACGCCGTCCATCCCTTCAGACTTGGACGCCATCCAGCCTTTTGGACGCCGTCCAGGCCTTCAATACTGGACGCCGTCCAGCCATTTTGGACGCCGTCCAGATGAACTATCGGGGGCTGTCCAAAATTGTCGTTTTTCGTTTAATTCTAACTATGCTACGCACCTCCGATTAACATGAAACTTGACCAACATGCTTATATATGATTAAATACCTCAGAAAAATAGTTCGGGACCCGACCCGAACGTGTTGACTTTGACCCGACTAAGTTTGACTTTTAGCCAAACTTAACCGAATACCTATGCAATCTCTCTAACTTGCTTCTATACTTGTATCTTGCATGAAACTTGACAATTTGATTCACATGCTACTTAATCGAGTCGTAACGAGCCATAGGACTAATTGAACATCCTTGACCAATTGCGTTTACCATTATTGATACAACTTACTTGTTTAGGTCAAGACTAACATTGTTCTTTGCACACGTTTACTTGTTGAAGTACTTTATCACTCATGCACTCAAGGTGAGATCATAGTCCCACTTTTACTCTTTTTGAACTTACATTTGGGATGAGAAAACATAAATATTTCTTTTACTAAGTGAACACAAGTACAAGAAAACAAACATTCTACATACGAGTTTAGAACAAAATCCTCAATTCGATTATCATTAGTTACACTTGCCGGGTGTAAGTGAGAACTTATGTTGTATGGATCCATATGGGTTTGACAAACCCTCATTCAAACGGTTCGCTACCGTTTACGAATGAAATATATTTTCGTGAAACAGTGTATGTTCTAACACTATTGTGATGGGGTTCTATGGAAGGAAAGTTAAGCATTGATAATTGGGCGCTCGTGAAACAAACTTTTGGAATGTATTACTATTATATCAATGTTACAAATCTTGTGGTTCATTTGTACTTACTTACTTAAACCTATGATTTCACCAACATTTTCGTTGACAGATTTCTATGTCTTTCTCAGGTCCTTGAACGTTTTGTGATACATGCTTCCGCTCTTTACTTTTGATGCTTTGCTTGGATATCGAGTATACATGCATACGTGGAGCGTCTTTTGGCTACTTTTAAATTGTGTCGCATATGTTTCAATTGTACTTTAAACTTTGTTATGTAACTAGTTGTCGAACTACTTTGTAAACCTTGAAACATCTTTACTTTTGAAATAAATGCGACATACTTTTGGTCAAACGTTGTTTTAAAGACTTATGACCACGTAACGGGACCTAAGTAGACGGCGCCGTCAATGACGATTTTGTCGGGTCGCTACAATTGGTATCAGAGCGTTGGTTGTAGGGATTTAGAGTTCATTGGTGTCAACCCCGAGTCATAGGGTACATTAGTGAGTCTAGACTACAACCGGCATATAGACTTGGAGTAGGAATTACTTGACTACTTGTGCATTTATACTCGATCTCTTCTATTCACATCTAACTCTTATTCTACCTTAATCTCACGTGGTTGATTTGATTGACACGCCACCTTGACTATATGAAATGATGTCGAATGCACATATGAATCAGGGTAATATAATTTTCGGGATTATATTACGGTGACTCATATGAACATTCCGACATTATGACATAAAGAATTTAAGGTGAGTCAAGGAAAAATTTCCTCTTTATCTTGATTTCCATATCACGATTAGTATTATTGATAATACTAAACAACGGTATTCTTGTGTCATGAAGGAACAATGGCTCACCAAGGTCAACACAATACCCCTCCCGAAACTCTCGAACAAGCTCTTCAACGAATGATAGCCACCGCTGTAGGAGAGGCAGTGGCCGGTCACTTCTCCAACAACAACAACAATCATGGGGTAGGTAATTCAAACGGTGGGTGCTCCTACAAAAACTTCATGAAGTACAATCCTCCCACTTTCAATGGAACCGAAGGACCGGTTGCTCTCACCCGATGGTTCGAACAAACAGAAGCCGTTTTTAGCATAAGCGGTTGTCGAGACCAAGATAAGGTCAAGTTTTCCATCCTCACTCTCACCGGTATTGCTCTCTCATGGTGGAACACGTATGTATAATCGGTGGGTATCGATGAAGCCCTTACACTCTCTTGGACCGAATTAAGAGAAAGAATGACCACCGAATACTTCCCGCGCGAAGAGACCCGAAGGCTCGAACAGGGGCCAAGAAATTTAAAAATAGCCCGAGATGACCTCGAAGCTTATAATCAACGGTTTGCCGAACTAACCTCAATTTGTCCAAACCTCCGGGCTCTCGGGCCCCAAGGAGTTGAGTTTTACATGGATGGCCTCCCTAAGAGCATTCCACACGGGGTAATGCCATTAAGACCCGCCGACCTACAAGAGGCTGTGATGATAGCCCGCCGATTTATAAAAACGGTGGATGAAATTGAAGCGCCGGCACCAACGACCGAGGCCCAACCGGTTAACAACAAAAGAAAACAGGAAGCCTCTCCATCAAGCAACCACAACCACAACGACTCCACCAAGAAGCCTTTCACCCCCGGCGGTAGGAAAAATTATGCTGGAACACGACCTTTTTGCAACACGTGCCACAAACATCATTATGGAAAATGTGGCGAACCATTTTGCATCAAGTTTCAAAGAAGTAGCCATGTGGCCCATGGTTGTAAGGGTGCCGCCCCCGTCGCTAAAAAGGTGCCCAGTGCACGCAGAAGGGGTGCTTGTTTTGAATGTGGACAACTGGGTCATTTTAAGAATGCATGTCCCAAGAAGAACGCCCACCCCAATGTACGCGAATGAGCTTTCAACCTTAACACATAGGATTCCCGGAATGACAATTAGTTACGGGTACGTTTCTTCTCAACGACTCTTATGTTTCATGTTTATCCGATTCGGGTATCGATAAATGTTTTGTATCCAAGGCTTTGGAGCCTACTCTTTGCACTCCACCCCTCCCCCTAGATATTACTTACGCCATTCAAGTGACCAACGGAAAACCATTGCGTATCGATAAATTTTATCGGAGGGAGTACGTTAAACTTATTGGGTAGGTAATTTGAACTTTGATTTGACATCTATAGAACTAGGGAGCCCAAAACCTATACGTTAGGAAGGGAATGTTTTCCCCACATATATGTGATTTTAGTGAACTAAATAATTTCCGTTTAAGAACCGATATCCTCTTCCCCGTATCAACAACCTCTTGAACCGTTACACGGATCTCGCGTATATTCTAAAATCGACCTTCATTCTGGTTATCATCAATTGAGGGTTAAGGGAGAAGATGTCTCCTAAACCACTTTCCGAACTCGCTACGATAGTTATAAATTTCTTTTAGTGCCGTTCAGTTTATCTAAGGCTCCGCCCGTATTCATAGACCTCCGGAACTGCGTATGCAAACTTATCTAGACAAATCCATTACCGTACTTATAATTGATGTTTTAAGCTATTCAAGCGGAAAGGAAAAACGAACAACATCTCCGTCTTACGCTCGAACTCTTGAGAAAAGAGCAACTCTATGCCGAATTCTCCAAGTGAGAATTTTGGTTAAACGAAGTCCAAATTCTAAACCATGTTGTTAGTGGTCAAGGTATTACAGTAGATCTCGCAAAAAAAAAAATTAATTAATTAATTAATTTTGGAGAAACCCTCACGACTCCGACTTGTATTCGTAAAATTTTGGATCTCGCGATTATTACCAAAGATTAATTTCCGATTTTTCCCGTATCGCTCGTCCTTTAACCTCGTTAACGTACTAAGGGAAAGAATTAAACATTTTCCGTGTCCGGACTTTGAACGTGATTTTTCACACCAACCTTACTAGATAAATTCGTGTGGCACAAAATGGAACTCAAATATAGAAATACTTCTACGTGAACGCCTGAAAGGCAACCCCTCTCGACTCGAAATCAAGGAAGCTGAAATTCGTTATTTTACACGGAGAATTTGAATACTTATTTATGGATCCGATCAATCTTCTCATCATCGCGTACCACGATACATAGCTCTGCTATTTCACTATTACCGTCTGATATTACTGAGACCAAAGATAACACACAATCCAAGGATACCCCTTTCTTCTTTACTTAACGTCCCTGTGCTTCTGTTATACGGCCAACTACTACTCAACCCCGAGAATACTAATAACAACCATACCCGGGACACATCTTCGATTATTTTCGAACCATAGTTATACTTCCGAATGAATGGTAAATTCTTTCAACATCAGACGTATGTTATACGTGTATACTATCTCGTTTTCGCATAGTTTTATCGACGAACTACAAACTGTTTGGTATGCTCACATCGAGGCAGAAACTTCTCTCGCATTACACTCGTATTTCCGTTTAAGGAAATCATTATTCTAAACTCTTAATGGAGAGAGAGACTCTTCACGTTATACTAGTATTCACCACGAGGGTGAATAGTCCTAACAAACGTTTTCGAAAACCGATAAATCTTCCGCGGCGCGAAATTCTTGAGAAACAGAAACTTGTTCTAACTAAAGTTTTCAAGTCCTAACAAACTTATTCAAATTTATCTTAAGGAAATGTACCTCGTTTCGGATCGAGATCCTCGTTTCACTTCTAGATTTAGGAGTGCCTTACAAAAGTCTCGGGACCACGTTTAGACATGAGTACCGCGTATCATCCACAAACCGACGAACAAAGCACATGTACAATTCAACCTTGAAAACCGTAATACGAATTTGCGTTATCAACTTCAAATTTACTTGAGAAAAGTATTTGCCTTTAGCCGAATTCTAGTACTACAATAATTTTCATTCGAGTATTAACGCCACACCTTTCGAGAACTCATATAGCCACAATTGTCATTTTCTAAATTGTTGAACCGAAGTAGTTGACATGCAAACCACCGGACCCGGACTCATTCATGAGATAACCGTTATGATCGTTCAAATCCAAGAAAGGCTCAAGGCGGACCGTAGTCGCCAAAAGAGCTATGCCGATGTTAGACGTGGACCTCTCGAATTCCAAGTGGGTAACCGCGTAACGTTAAAAGTCGCACCTTAGGAAGGTGCAATCCGTTTCGGGAAATGTAGGAAGCTAAATCCGCGATACACAAAACCTTTTAAAATCCTGGGGCGTTTCGGACCCGTTACTAGCCGTTTAGATTTTTCAACTCATTCGAGTCTCCGTACATCCCACATTCTACGTATCAAGCTTAAAGACGTGCCTTGCGAAACCAGGACTTGTTACCCTTTTCGACGAACCTACTATCGATGACAAACTTTCCTTCCTAGGAGAACCGGTTGAAATTTTGAATCATGAAACCAAACTCTGAAACAACGTAAAACCCCGACTGTCAAAGTTCGTTGAAATGCCCGATGAAGTACTTTCACTTATCCGTAGAATGGGCAACGCACGATCTCGATGAAGGAACAACGACTACTACTTTCAACTAAATTTCGGGACGAAATTTCTTTTAAGGTGTAGGTAATGTAACATCCCGCATTTTTCCGTTAAATTATTTTAACGGCCGTCTTTTTTTTTTTTTAGATAATATCTTCCGTTATCTAAATTCGTAGTTTCCGTTGACTAACGTTCATAATATTTCCGTTATTTAATTATAACATCACTCGTTTACTCGAGCGTTTTCAAAATATTCGTTCGGTAAAATCTCGCACCCGCTTCTAAACTCGAGGGACTAAAATTGACACGGGGCAAACTAGTTGACTAGGTCAACTAGTCCACCCCAATCACCACCATTCAATCATCTCCATCTCTCTCTCTTTCTCTCTAGCAAGAACACACACACATTTACCCAATTCAATCATTCATCATCTAAATTCGATCTAGGAGGCCAACATCAAAACAAATTACGTATTTGGAATCCTCTCTTCATCCTCTACAATTTGATACCAACTTCATCTCGTTTGGGTAACATTTCTAAAACTCTAGATTTCTCTAAATTCGTGTTTTTGATTTGAAATGGTGTTAGTTAGTGTCTATGGCTCGTGTCTAGCATGAATATATGATTTACTTGCTCGATTTGTTGTTTTGAGTAACTAGTATGAACAATTGAAATGGGTGTGCTTAATCTTTGATTTTGGATGAATTAATGTTGTTAAATTGTTAAAGTTCATGTTTTAATTGTGTTACTAGTATCACTAGCTTCAATTTGGTGTGTAGGTTGATTGGAAAAACATCACTAACATGATTATTGATTTTGTGATTCTTGGCTAGGGTTTGATAGCTCTTAAAATGGACTTTTGATGATTTGAATGCCATGAAAATTGTTAGTAAGTGTTTAGTTGTATTGTATGTTTCGTTACCTTCAAAACGGCATATCATATGTATAAATTGGATTCCCGAATCATGAAATGCATTTTGCGAACTTGAGACTTTGATTATGAACATTTAACGATCTCTTGACGAGGTTTTTGTTGTTGTAAATGATAAACTCGATTGATGATATGTGGTTAGTTGTATCCTTTGTCAAAATACCTTCCCGATGATATAGGATACATGTTTTGATTGTTTGCGGGTCATAAATTGGGATTGTTTGAGTTTTGGTTCGTGCATTTCTTTGTTGCAGCAAAACAGGGCCTGGATACAGATCTGGACGCCGTTCAGATTCTTGGACGCCGTCCAGCCCTTCAGAATTGGACACCGTCCAGCCTTTTAGACGCCGTCCAGGCCTTCAATACTGGACGCCGTCCAGCCATTTTGGACGCCGTCCAGATGAACTATCGGGGGCTGTCCAAAATTGTCGTTTTTCGTTTAATTCTAACTATGCTACGCACCTCCGATTAACATGAAACTTGACCAACATGCTTATATATGATTAAAAACCTCAGAAAAATAGTTCGGGACCCGACCCGAACGTGTTGACTTTTTCGTTGACTTTGACCCGACCAAGTTTGACTTTTAGCCAAACTTAACCGAATACTTATGCAATCTCTCTAACTTGCTTCTATACTTGTATCTTGCATGAAACTTGACAATTTGATTCACATGCTACTTAGTCGAGTAGTAACGAGCCATAGGACTAATTGAACATCCTTGACCAATTGCGTTTACCATTATTGATACAACTTACTTGTTTAGGTCAAGACTAACATTGTTCTTTGCACACGTTTACTTGTTGAAGTACTTTATTACTCGTGCACTCAAGGTGAGATCATAGTCCCACTTTTACTCTTTTTGAACTTATATTTGGGATGAGAAAACATAAATATTTCTTTTACTAAGTGAACACAAGTACAGGAAAACAAACATTCTACATACGAGTTTAGAACAAAATCCTCAATTCGATTATCATTATTTACACTTGCCGGGTGTAAGCGAGAACTTATGTTGTATGGATCCATATGGGTTTGACAAACCCTCATTCAAACGGTTCGCTACCGTTTACGAATGAAATATATTTTCGTGAAACAGTGTATGTTCTAACACTATTGTGATGGGGTTCTATGGAAGGAAAGTTAAGCATTGATAATTGGGTGCTCGTGAAACAAACTTTTGGAATGTATTACTATTATATCAATGTTACAAATCTTATGGTTCATTTGTACTTACTTACTTAAACCTATGATTTCACCAACGTTTTCGTTGACAGATTTCTATGTCTTTCTCAGGTCCTTGAACGTTTTGTGATACATGCTTCCGCTCTTTACTTTTGATGCTTTGCTTGGATATCGAGTATACATGCATACGTGGAGCGTCTTTTGGCTACTTTTAAATTGTGTCGCATATGTTTCAATTGTACTTTAAACTTTGTTATGTAACTAGTTGTCGAACTACTTTGTAAACCTTGAAACATCTTTACTTTTGAAATAAATGCGACATACTTTTGGTCAAACGTTGTTTTAAAGACTTATGACCACGTAACGGGACCTAAGTAGACGGCGCCGTCAATGACGATTTTGTCGGGTCGCTACACTTTGGGGGTACATCCTGCAACATGGATGTGCTCCCCGCCTTTCTGTACAGGATCACATATAGGTCAAACTTTATTTTTCTTTTTACATGGGTGATCCGCCTAATTGCTGGGGGCGAGGGTTCGAAGGATCATTCCCATTAGTGTAGGGCAACGTTCCAAATAATGCCACGTAGATTAGATTTTCCTTTCTTTCTTTTTTTTACTAGGCATGCGTGCCAATTGTTAAAGCTTAGGCCTGCGTGCCATATTTTGCTTATTGGGCCTGAGTGCTCCTAGTACTCTTAGGTTTAATGTTTTATCATGGCACTACTTTAACTTAGTGCAACATTATTGAAATTTCTTTTGCTAACTTTATTGTTTCAAGTGTTTATTACTCTTAACAAATATTGTAATTGTGATGCATACAAACCAATGTATACTTTGTTTATACTCAAAGTTTAGTAATGCTAACCGACGCCAAACTATTGTGCACATAGCCAGCGCTTTTCATTGCATTACTAAGTAAAGTACTTAGAGTCTTCCAAGTGAACCAACACTTAGGTTAGTGGGCAAGCAACCCTAATGCTTGTCGTATATAGTCATGACATGTAGTCTTCTATGTTACCCACCCTAAAATCCAGCCTTGTAACCAAACATGCTTGTGCCAAGCGGGAGCTAGAGATCATCGCTTAAAAGGCAGGATGCACGTAACTACTATCAAAATGTGCGTTGAAACATAACCAAACGTTTCCATACAGAAATTAAATTTATTCATGACAAAATAAATAAAATCCAAAAGTCATAACCAAATGACAAACCCTTACAACCAAAAAGAAATACTAATTGTCTTTGGAAATATAGCAACATTTTAAATACACTAAAAAATGTAAGTGCTCATACTGCCGGGTGATCAATCCCATGTGCTGTAGCCTGACAATTATATATAGTATCTTTTCAAATTGGTTGCATGCCAAGTACGAGGTACTCGTCTACCAGTTACTTTAGCTAGGATATAAGATCCTGTAGCACTTGTGCCAATTATTTCATAGGGACCTTCCCAATTGGGCCCAAGCTTTCCAGTATCCTCTCTGCTCGGCTTGCTTCATTATTGCGCCACACATACTCTCCCACTTTGAATGACAATGGCTTGATGCGCTTATCATAATACTTGGAGATTTTATGCTTGTTCATGGCTTCTCGTATAGCTGTAATTTCTCTGCGCTCCTCTAGCATGTCTAGGTTAGCGCGCAAGCCTTCACCATTGCTTGACTCATCAAAATTTTGAACTCTCTTCGTGGGTACCAGTATTTCTGCAGGGATAATAGCTCCAGTCCCATAAACTAAGCTGAAAGGAGTTTCACCTGTGCTATTTTTATGCGTAGTTCGATGCGCCCACAATACACTTGGGAGTTCATCGACCCATTCGTTTCCATATAAGCCCAAGCGTGCCATTATCCCCTTTACAATGTCCCAGTTGGTTACTTCACATTGCCCATTCGCCTGGGGTGCGCTACCGACGTGAAAGATTGCTTAATATTCAGGTCTTAGCACCAGGACCGGAATGGTTCTCCTTCGAACTGGGTTCCGTTATCGCTGACGATTTCACTGGGAATACCAAACCTGCACACAATATCTTCCCAAAAGAAGTTGCGAATGCGCCTGCTAGTAATAGTCACCAATGCTTTCGCCTCCACCTATTTAGTGAAGTAATCAATTGCTACCACCAAGAATTTGATTCCCCCTAAGTAAACAATGATTGCATTAATACTATGAAAGCGCGTAATTAGCGAAGTATTATGCATATAAATTATTCCACGCGTACCTGAGCACGCGGTAATAGGGCCGACAATATTAATGGCCCACTTGCAGAATGGCCAAGCTACTGTTATTGGTATTATAGGATGTCGCGGTGCTCTACTGATGGGCGCATGTTGTTGGCATGATTGACACGTTTTCACGACCTCAGCTGCATCTTTGTGAATGGTGGGCCAGTAATACCCAATGCACATAACCTTTGCGGCTATAGTCCGATAGCCAGAGGGTAGAGCACAATACCCTTCATAAATCTCTCTGATCACATATTTCGCTTGATTTGGACCAATACATAGCAGGCTTGGCCCAAGGAATGACTTTCTGTAAAGAGCTCCATCTACCAAAGTGTACATGGGCGCTTTCATGCATACCTTTCTAGCTTCCTTTTCGTCTGTAGGGAGCATTCCTTCTATTAAAAACTTGAGTATAGGTGTCATCCAGTTTGGGCTTTCCTCCTCAATAGGTGCGACGGTAGACTTCTCATCTATAGACTTCTGCGTCAATTCCTCCACCCATACATTTTTGCGCAAGTGATCAAAGGCTAAAGTAGCCAACTTGCTAAGCGCATCTTCTTTCTTATTCTGACCCCAAGGTACCTGTGTTAGTCTGAATACGTCGAACTTTACTATCATCTCCTGCACAAGTTCCAGGTAGCTTTGCATAGAGGCATCATGCGCCTCAAATAGCCCATTAACTTGATTTGCCACGAGTTGCGAGTCAACGTATGCATCCAAACACTTAATACCCAACTGCTGCGCTATACGCATTCCTGATAATAGTGCTTCATACTCTGATTCATTATTCGTGGCTGTGAATGCAAATCGAAGTGCATAAGTGTACTCTTTCCCCTCCAAACTTGTCAGAACTAACCCTGCGCATGAACCCTTCGGGCCACAAGCTCCATCAGTATACAACTCCCAAGGTTGACTTTATAGAGGTTTGGTTGCAATACTCTCCTTTGACGCTTCTATCTCGACCATAGTTTTGGCCAAGTAATCTGCCAATATCTGTCCTTTGACCGCGGTCCGTGGAGAGAAGTTTATTTCGTGCTCCCCCAATTCTATGGCCCATTTAGCCAATCGCCCTGAAACCTCAGGTTTATACAGCACCTGTGATGATACAATTGTTGTCAGTATGTCGCATCCAATCCATGCACACTAAAAGTGACTTATAAGATTGCGTTATACATAGGTAGCGCGTTCCGCGACTTGTACCTGTCTTATGGGTTGGTCAGTCAATACCACTATAGGATGCGCTTGGAAGTATCGACGCAACCTACGAGCTGTGTGCACAAACGCGTATACCAGCTTTTCCATTGGGGTGTAATTGACATCACTACCACTAAGCGTCTTACTGACAAAGTATACATGCATCTGTACCTGCGTTTTAGAGAACGGGTTGCACATATACATAAACATACAACTTTCTATGCGTATAAAAAATAAATAAAGCATGGTACATACATGCCCCCTATCTGCGACAAGAACAGAGCTTGTAGATTCCTTCGAAGTCGCAAGATACAGCATCAATGTTTCTCCCACCACCGGCGCAATTAAAGTAGGCAGTTCTTTCAAAAGCGCCTTCATTTCTAGAAAAGCTTTCTCGGCCTCCTCTGTCCACTTGAAGTCTGACTTTTTAAATGAGTTCTTTAAAAGTCTGGAAGAATGGCAAAGACCTCTCTGCTGCTTTTGACAGGAAGCGTGTTAGCGCCGCTAGTTTTCCTGTCAGACTTTGAACTTCTTTTCTGGGTTTCGGTGACTGCATTTGTTCCACCGCTTCAATTTTCTTGGGATTCGCTCGGATTCCTCTTGGGGTTACTATGTGCCCCAAGAATTTTCCCTCTTCTTCCCCAAAACTACACTTTGCGGGATTAAGTTTCATGTTGATTTTGCACAGGGAGTTGAACGTTTCGAGGATGTCATCTAGTAGTTGCACTTCCGTATAGCTTTTGATAACCAAATCGTCGACATAAGCTTCAAGGTTCCTACCAATTTGATCTCTGAACGCAGCATCGACCACTCGCTGATAGGTTGCACCCACATTTTTCAATCCAAAGGGCATCTTTGTGTAACAATAGATACCTTGATCTGTATGGAACGCAGTCTTGTCCTCGTCAGCCTTCGCCATCTGAATCTGATGGTATCCCATGTACGCATCCGAGAAACATTTAAATCTGAACCCAGATAATGATTCAACCTTCCAATCTATCTCCGGGAGAGGATAGTTGTCTTTGGGGCATGCTTTGTTAATATCCTTGAAATCAACACACATGCACCATGAACCATCAGCTTTCTTGACTAAGGCATGATTTGCTACCCAAGTTTGATAGTACACTTCCCTAAATATATTCACATTCACTAGCTTTTCTACCTCCATTCGCAGCCACTCGCTTCTTTCCGGGGCCATAGGCCTTTTCTTCTGTCGCACCGGAGTTAAACTTGGGCTAGCATTTAATTTGTGCTCTGCTATTTCGCGAGGTACTCCCGTCATGTCCTCTTCACTCCATGCGAAAACATCCATATTGGTTATCAGCATATTCTGCAACTTGACTCTAACGTCGTTGGATAAGCTGCCCTCAATCTGAATTCGCTTGTCTGGGTGCTTTGGGTTGACGATAATAGAGCAGCTTAGCATTTGTTCGCCAATGGTAGGAAGCGATTTTGGTGGTCCGATGGATGCACAAAGTGCCCTTCCAGACTCCGTTCGAATGATTGCTATTCCTTACTTGATAGAGAATTTTATCATACCATGAATTGTTGAAGGTATCGCGCCAAAATTCTGCAAAGTAACTCTTCCCAAAAGCGCATTGTAACAAGAGTAAGAGCGTACCACACAAAATTCGATGGGCACAACTCGAGAGCGAGAGGGATCATTATCATCTGCTAATTCTAATTCGAGTTCAATGCACCTAACGGCCATGCCGACTCCCCATAAAACCCAGAGAGCATGGTAGTCGGCACGCGTAATTTTGACTTGATTTCCTCTGGTAGCTGCCTGAAGCAGTGCTCGTACAAACATCAACGCTGCTCCCCGTATCAATGTTTAATCTTTTAACATTGTATCCACAATCGATAACGCGCCCCTTGATAACAATTGGTGCATGTGACGAATTTACAGTCTGTATGGGTGGAAAATATATCGGTTCTATCTCCCACTTCTCTAACTGTTCGACTTTTCGTCTTTGTCTCGTGTGCCAAGCATGTACCATGTTGATCGTTTTATCGGCGCTCTTGTCAGCATTCTTTTTCGGATTTGGCGCGCCTTTATCAGGCGCTTGATTCTGCAAGGAAGGTCCTTTCTTCTATGTAGGTTTCAAATGGTTGAGCTCACCCCTCCTGAGGCACTCTACAACCTTTTCAATAAAATATTTACACCGATCAATTTCGTGGCCATAATCATTATGGAACTTGCAGAACTTGGATTTATCGCGCCTGGCGTATTCTGACATCTTGCCAGGCTCATAAAACATTAAGCAGATATGCTCAGTAGCCAAGATTTCCTTAGGCTTTTTATTTAGTTCGTGCATAATTGCGAAGTTCTGGTTTGGAAAGTGTCCCTTCCTTTGATCAGCTCCCGTGCTTGATCTTCGGAACTTATTGTTGTGCCTTGACGAGCCAGAATCCTGGCCAGAACTGTCACTTTTGCGCTACCCCTGATGGGAATCGTCATCTTTGCCACTTTTCCCATCATGATACTTGGTGTCGTGCCGATTGGTATCCTCCCTCATACGCATATGCTCGTGTGCTTCTTTAATTGCTTCTGCTAAAGTATCGGGGACCTTCATGCGCAGACGCTGCCATAAGGTAAGATATCTTTCCCTGCAGAGCCCATGAATAAACCCTGACACTTTTTGACTTTCTGGCAGACCCGCCATCTTAGATACTTCCTTTATATATCGATCAATAAACTGACCAAGAGATTCTCTTACCCCCTGCCTAATATCATGACACTCTACATGCGTCCTCTTTTGAGTGCGCATGTTATGGAAATTCAGCAGGAAGCGCGCACGAAGATTGCTATACGAGCTACCAAGGGGAGATGACAAATTGTTGAACCACTCTCTCGCAACACCTTGAAGTAAAGTTTGAAATTCAAGACACTTGATTTCATTATTCCATGCTTGCGCACGGGCATTCCCCTCGTATCTTTGTAAAAAATCATCGGGATCCATCGTGCCATCGTACCATCCCATAGTCAACGGGATAACTGGTGGTGACGCGGGCACGTAGTTAGCGATGCGGGGTGCGAAATTTTCATTAACAGGTGCGACCTCCATAAAAGGTTTAACTTTATGGCACATCATCCCGGCATAAAACTTGTTTAAGATTTCTTCACCCCAGTTAGGCACGTTGAATGCCTGGACGTATTGTTCCGGCGTAGCTCCAGCCAAGATGTTGAGCAAACTTTCCAGACTCTTCTTTTTATCCTCACCCGCAGAACTGCGGGCGCGCTCGGATGAACCACCTGGGGTAAAGAAAGTAGAAAGCTTTAGGATCGGCGAGGTGTCTCGCCGGAAGTGCACGTTATCAAGTGGAGTCTTGATGTTTGTCGGCTCGCTGAGCTCGATGTTTTCCTTGTACAACCACTCGCATGCACTTACATGTGTCATGATCTGCCTAGTATTAACTGTTGACTTTGGCGCTGAATATATCGGGATGGACCCCACCGCCTAGTATTAACTGTTGACTTTTTTGCTTTCTCAAAGGACTTGTCTGCCCCTGCATCAGGTTTCTTTTGTGAAGTAGGTGTTTTCTCCTGGTTTTTTGGTCCGGTCGGGCCGAATGCCTGATGATAGGACTGATCTTTACCAGACTTGTTTCCTCCTCCCATAGCTTAGTACCTATTACAGGAACAAACCATAAAAGATCAGAAGCTTGAAAGTTAATCGCTCGTAACAAACAAACTTCTTATGCAGTTCTATTTATGGTCCCACGGATGGTGCCATTTGATCGAACATAAATATGTCGCAGAGGACTGATCATATGTTGAGTGCCATGTGGGAGTGTTTAAGAACATTATAGTGTTAATCTCCGGTCAATGGTTACCGTGGATAACCCTTATTGAGATGAAGATCTACGAAAGGGTGATTAACGACTTAGTTCACCATTAATGGCTTAGCCGCAATAATGGCCACTTGGGTGGTTTCGTAGGTTACAGTTCATAATGAACATACATGTTACCGTAAAGTGTTTTTTGGATGCAATCGTTAATCGAGTAATACAGAAAACGGTGATTGTTATTCGATCCTCCTGAGCTAGGTTTAGGGTTATATTTATAGCTAAACCCTAACCCTAGATGTATCTTTAAACGACTCTAGATTCTCCCATATCAATCCCATAAATATAGGTATTATAGTTAGGAACAAGATTTCAGTTATTTTAGGATAAGGTATGCTTCGTTGGCCGTCTTACTTATTTGCTAAGCAAGAGTTTATCGAATGCTCGCAATAGACACAATGCGGGACATATTATATGTGCAACCAGCACGTGATACACACGATGTGCTATTTGCGGAGGTACGTGTATCATTACTCGGTATGCTAGAGATCAAAGAATCCCAGCAAACCATTGCCATCAAAGAGTTTCTGTCGGATCCTTACTTCCTGATAATTATGGGGGTTTTCAATCGCGGAAATTCTTGTAAGAACACTTTTTCGGAGGTTGAATGAACTCTTGTTGAATCATTGACATTTGATACTGATTCATCATCTTTGAATTTTGATAAGGATAAGAACTTTGAGGTGGCATATAGTATTGTTGAGGAAACTGGTTCTACATCGGGTACTGAAATTGTGTCTGGTTTACATTAGGAAATATTTGGAATACGCAATTGAGAATCCCGGTGGCGTATCATCATTTCCCACTGGTTGAGCCAACTCAAGCTCAGCTACTCTATCTTGAGTTTCTTTCAAGTTCTTTTATAACTCAAGAATGTAATTATGCTAATCATCATCAGACTCAACACCCTCGTCATGTGCTCTGTATGTTCCAGGGTTTGACGAGCCAGTCGCGTTTCTATCAGCCATCCATGTACAACAAATTAACTCACACAAAAGCTTAGTGGATAACTGGTTAGCAAAGCACTACTAACACACATATATCCTTACATTCACTTAATCCCCACCCAACTGACATGTTTGACTTAACTCAAGGTTTGAGAACAAGTATACACATGTATCGGTTGCCAAACCTATGCTCTGATACCAACTTGTAACACCGACCATTTTTTCAAAACACTGCAAAAGACTTAATTATTGAAATCACAACATTAATTACATCACTACATAAATCCACGTCATTAAGTTCAAGTTTACACAACAGTGTTACTTATTGCAAAATACAGGTTACAAAAGTCCACATCAGAGTTCGCACGTCAAACATGTCTTCAACACCTGCACCCATCCTAACTAGCAGTACCTAAACCTGCAAGGGTGAAAATATGAGGGATTAGCACAACTGCTAAGTGAATGAAATCTATCAAATAGACACAGCTTAAGCATCACCCATGTAATTAATATCACTAACATGCTAACAACTAACTAGCATACAAATAACGACAATACGAGAATCGGCGGCTTGTATGAGCACACGACACCTAGATGATCGAGCTAGTGTCTCTCGATAGTCTTTTCCTACTAAATCAATACACAGACAACAGGAATGAACCCAACCTCCTAAGGCACGGTTGAGCTCATACGAACTTCAACCTCCCAAGGCTCGTTTGAAAGTTCCCAACCTCTCTAAGCACGGCTGGTGTCAAACACAATGCGCACATAGTAGTTATAGAATCATAGTAAGCATGCAACCTCTAACTAGTATGGAAACTATTATCTAATCATGGCAATAATAACACAATTAAGCATGGTAATATAATAAACCATAGTAGCATGAAATGGTACTTAAACTATATCCGTAGATAGATCCACTCACCGATTACTAGCAACAACTCAGTTATCTAACTCTGAGCTTCTTCCTTGTTCTTATCACCTGAGAATAATATAAATCAAGTTAATATAGTGCTCTAATCAAAATTAGATACACGGGAAGAATAACGGCTATAAACGAGCACTTTTCATAAAATTTTCCCAAAAAGACAAACTGCCCATCTCGGTAGTGTGTCTTTAGACAGTCGGTCGAGTATCTAGACAAATGGCTGACTGAGTAGAGACACATACTCGACTGTCTTTCAAAAGACACAAGGCCGATGGAGTAGACAAACGGCCCACCAGAAAGACAAATGATCGACTGAGTAAAGGCACTCGGTCGACTGTGTTCTTGAGCTGCAGCAGCAAACTCACGGGTTTCGCCCATGTAATACCCCATCAAAATGTGGCCTTGACGTGTTGTATTACCAGAGGCCAAAGTCTGATCGATGCAAGCTATATGCAACGTTTCAAAAACAATAGTGGCATTTTATTCAAAAATCAAGCATTTACAATACTTAAAGTTAAAAACCAACCAAGTACTAATCAAAACCAAATGTATACAAAATGAAAGACAAGATGCCACTATCATAGTTTAAAAAAATCTTCAATCCAAATGCATGAACTCTACTGCCTTACTACCTAGAGTGGAAGCATTCCCTAATTACTTGAGAATAAACATGTAAAAATGTCAACACAAAGGTTGAGTGAATCATAGGTTTAAGTTGTATGAAGTGTAGAGTGTAGACTACAAGATTTCGTTTGCATGCTCGCAAGCATCGTTAAAAATATATATAAAAAAGATTCTATAAGTTCGAGCACCCGGTAACTAAGCCTTAACGTTTGTTCAGTACCCCTGTTTCTAAATACACTTAACCAATGTATACTACCTCAAATAGTATACGCCCGTTTTATGCTAGCGCGACTAGCCCGGACGGGGATGTCAAGCCCTATGGATCCATATACACCTATTCGCACCCACCAGTTCATAAACTGGTAGTTACTAGTTACCAAAGCTAAGGGATTTTCGGTTATAACTCAGCATAGAATGTAAGTTTAGTACTTGTGTCTACGTTGTAAAACAGAAAAGACATGTATTCTCACCCCGAAAATAGTTTATAAAACAGTTAAAAAGTTGGGGCTATGACTCACCTTATGAGCACAGTAACCAGTGTGATAGCAAATAGCAGCGGTAGTCCAAAGTTGCCAACCTATCATCATTAGGTTTAAGTTAGTTGGATCATCATGGTCATCATCATAGTTATGTGTTTGATATATATATATATATATATGTTCATATATATTACCGGTGTTCCTTTTAAGAGTTTTCAATGCTAACATACATAATCTATACATTCACTTAACTTGTCCCCACTTTTTATATTAGGTGTTGGGTTCATTGCTACATGCTTATTTTTAAGAGTATAGCGTAGTTTGGTCGATGATATTAGTTGGGTTGTGGAGGTTGAGAGACATTGAGTTTTTTTTAAGGTTGTTAATGGTTGTTGGTTCATGAATCTTCCCCACATTTTTGTGTTGCGTTCTTGCCTTGTAGTTCTCCCCTTGAGCCTCTTGATACGATGGCTAGTTATTGTCTTAAGAACCAGATGTTCTTCCATTTCATTGTGTGTAGGCGTTTGATAGGAGGACGTTTGGAGTATTTTTGGAGCCCAGAGTTCATGATAGATCTTGATTTATCATGCTGTTTAGCTCTCTTTCAAGACGCTCATTCTTCTAGTGTTTTCATTTAGGGAGGGATGGGTGAAGACGCAGGATTTAAGTGGTCCCAATAGTTTTATTTGCTTGTTTCATCTATGATCAGTGTCAAAGTTGCAACGTATTGTTCTAAATGATCACACATGAAAAGATCATGTATTTGTATTGGGTTTAGATTGTAAACAATGTATATTGTTCGAGTAGTATGGTTTAATTAAGCAGAACATTAGGATATGCATCTCTTGATATTTTTCTAAAGATAAAATTACGTGGTTAGTTCATGTGGTTTACTTCAGATTACGCGAGTGGAACCCGTACTTTGTTTTTGATGTGATTGGTCAATGTGGTTTATAAAAGTTATGTGGTGGTCTTTGCCACTAACAATCGTTAAAAATATTCGTTAAGTCATGACATGTGTAGTACATGTGAGGGTATTTTTGTCTTTTTCTTCTACCTATTTCTTTCGCTCTATCGACAACTATTATCTAAGCCCACCACCAAATACTTGACCAATTAAAGTTATCCACATTCCTTTCCATCCTAATTCCCAAACCCACTGCTACTATCTCCACCGCCACCTGGTCAGAATAACTTAGCAATAAACCCTAGATAGAAATAAAAAATTGTAGCAGTAAGACAAAAATTCCACCACCCTCATTACACTATCACCAATAAAGAGCAATTAAGATGTCATCAAAATCATTAATGAGTACATGATCAAAAAAAGTCACCAAATTACCAAAACAAAATTCACATGATCAAAAAAAGTCACCAAATTACCAAAACAAAATTCACTTTGCAAAATAATTTGTTGCTAATAGTTAACCACACTTTTTACTTAATGCGTAGCAAATGTTTAACAAAAATTTAACCAAACTTTTGTTAAACTGAAATGATACTAAGTAGCAGATCATATAAGATCTACTGCGAAATCCAACATACTAACCTAATTCGATTCCATTTTAACAAAAAAACGACATACAAACCGATTCAAAATTCGGCATCCAAATCGATCGAAATCCAACATACAAACTCCGATCTAAAGCTCGTCTTCTCCGACCAAATATTTGTGATGGAGATATTAAACATATGATGTAGTGTGGTGGTGCGTTGTAATTGATTATGTGACCAGAAAAGTAGATCGAAAATTAATTGTATTGTGGTGGATGAAAGAAAGAAGAATGGGTTTTGATTTAGTTTTGATTTTGGGATAATTTGATGAGTTTTTAAGTTTTTAACGATTTTAGGGATGATATGGAACTTTCTATGTTTTCTTTTGAGTGGTGGTTGTTGATGAATGAAAATGCAGATATGATCGGAATCCAAGGTTTTGTGGTGGCCAGCAAAGATGGTGATGGTTTGCAAGTTTGACCGTACATTAAACTCGTTAGTTGTAGGTAAGAGGCGCTCGTATGTTTCTTCGACCTTCGTTTTTGGAATTTTGTCACCGGAGATAGAGGTGGAGCTCCGGCATTCATTTTTCTGGCACTGGTATATTTTTTGACCTTTTTTAAGATTTTTTTTTTAACATGGATTTGGGTTTGATTTAGATTTGGGTGTATTTTAGGGGTATATGTTCTTAATTTTCACGTCTTTGTTCCTGAACTAGCAGAGAGAAAAGATCATTATTGAAGTCAACTTATTATCTATTGAGTGCAAGAGAAGTGATGAAAAGGATGAAAATGCCCTCATACGTGTAACACCCCGGTCAAAACCACTATGACGTGGCATAAGAGCAAAAGGTCCAAAACATGATCAACGCCCCCTCTATATGAGACGTATTGATGAAATTCTTATTAATTTATAAAAGTTTCCAAAATAAACCAAGTTGTCCCAAACGTCAAAAGTGATACATTTATCATAATAAAATTATCAAAAGTTACTGAATGCATAATGATAACGTTTAATTAAAAACATGTTGACACTCCAGCCATGAGAGCATGCTTGACCTTAATCAGTATGCGCCAGAGCAAAACTTAAGGCCCTAAGAATAAAATGCTAAAAGTCAACATGGATGTTGGGTGAATTAAAAGGTTTATATCACATATAATAAAGTAAAGTGGACTACACTGTTAAGTTTGTTCAAAAATAGCATAAAAGTTTGTATGCAACCGAACACCCGGTAACTAAGCTTAACGTATGTGAGTACCCCTTGTAAGTACACCTAACCAAAGTGTAAAAGTAACGAAGTACTATACATCCGTTGGATGTTTGAGCGACTAACCTGGACGGAGTTGTCAAACTCAATAGATCTATCAATATGATTCGCACTTACCTAAACCAGTTTTAACCGTTACCGAGCTAAATGGCTTTATGGTTATCAACTCATGCACAAAATAGTTAAGTACTTGTGTCCATAATGTTAAATAAAACGTGCATGTATTCTAATTCCATAAAAATAGAAGATTAAAAAGTAGGACTATGAAACTAACCTTAAAGTGCGCAGTAAAAATACACAGATAATAGTATAAACGAGTGACCCGAAAGTACACAACCTTGAGCGAGAGGCTCGATTAGTGTTCATACAACTCTAGGAGAAAAGTATGAATAAGGTTATGTCACAATTACAACACCTAAGCGTTTGAGTTTAGTTAAAAACATTGTAAGGCGAAAACTCTTTTTAATTAACGATTTATAAAATCGACTTTTCGAAACACCCTACATTTATTGCGTATAAATAAGTCATAAAATAGTATTTTTAAAGTATAATTGACCATATTCTCCAGAAATGTAGACCTTTAAAGTATTTTTCTAACAAATATAGTCTTGCCTTCTAATACGAAGTACATAATTTCATATAATTAAAATACTCACTTATGGTCACAACATAACTTTCAGCGTATAAAAGTTTGTAGAAAATAATAAATTACTTAATAAGTTTATATCACTTTACAGAGACTCATAAGACACGTGACATTGACTTACAAAATACATTTGACCAATAAGTTATCAATAATTTCAAACTCAAGTAATATTAGTTTCCAATTTAGACTCAACTGCATCAATATGTTTGTTTTAAAAATAATAATTAAATCATCACAAATCAAAATACCTCGACAACACATGAAAAAGTTAGATCATTAAGTCCCCTGTAACCACGAAAATTTTCATTCCCTGATGTAATAACAATATTATTCAAACGAATTAAACAGACTCGTAGGTCAGAAAATAATTCAGCATAACATGTGTACCTTGCAAAAAATCACAACTAATTGAATTTTAATCAAATATGACTCAAACCAATTGAAAAAGTTAACTATTTAAGTCATCTATAAAACTGTAAAAATATATGACCAGCATCCAAACCGAATTCTCACAATCACGTTTTAGAGACACAACAATTCAAAATGGTTTTAACAAATGACACGTACTTTGTAAAATTCATAAATAATTCATCTTATGTAAGAAAAATATAAATCTGAAATTAAAAATCAAATACTTTTAATTTAAAATGTAAATATCAAATCATATAAAAATAATAAAATAGTTAGCTAGTCGGAACGATCAGATTAAAATTTGAATTTTTTAATCAATTAACACAACGGTAAAGAAAACATATAAACCAATTTAATTCTCACATAATCTTTATTCAAAATCCTAATTGTGAAATATTAAAGTAAAGGAATTAGTAGGAAAAAGTTAGGGTTTGAGTTTTCTTAGGCCAAAAATCACAATAACACTTGAAGAAGACGATTAAACTAATGCTAGTTATCGATTTCCACTTGAATGGATGATCAATTTAGAAAATTGATGGTGGTAAGGTGATGGTGGTGGCTGCCGTGAGCAAGAGAGAAGAGGGAGGGAGCAAAAATTTAGATTTATGATTAATGAATTAGGTTTAGGAGTTTAGGTTGTTAAATAGTTAGGGTTTAATTTAGGATAGAATCAAGATTATTTAGGGCCTAACTAAAGACATTAAATGGAGGGGCCGACCGAAATTTAGAGGGAAGGGGATTCAGTCTTAGTTCGTTATTACTTATTAAGTGATGTGTATGATCTAATTAATGTAAATCGAAACAACTACCTAACTAAATTAGAGTTCGAAAACTCGGTACGTAGAATATTCTAAGATTCTAAACATATAATAAACTCATGTATTGCACAAATGTAACTAATGCAAATAATGTCGGAAACTCGTGAACCATAAGCCTCAAAGAGTTAATTCAAATCGAAAAAGTCATGGTTGTTACAACGTGCAAGGCACATGACTGAACCTAACATAAAATGTTAAAGGCTGTTACTGACAAGAATCACTCACGTAAATTTTGCAAACCACAATCACCAACCACGTCAAAAAAGTACAGGGACCATTCGCATAATCTGATGTAAATCACATGAATTAACTGTGTGATTTTTTCTTTTTTAAATTATCAAACTCTTTTTTAATTTAATCTATTATTATTATTATTATTATTATTATTATTATTATTATTATTATTATTATTATTATTATTATTATTATTATTATTATTAATATTAATTATTAATATTATTATTATTTTATTTATATTTATTTATTACTACGTATATGTTTTTTCAAAAAAGGGTAGTACTACTTATCTATCTATCTATTCTACGAGTATCTAATAAATGGGAGTTTTAGGTGAGGTCATGATGTGATTCTATAGGTTGTAATATTTGCTATAAGTGATGTACAATTCCAATTTAATAATGTCATAATTTTCTAATTTAATTTATATTTAGAGTCAATTATACCGCCAAATAAGTTTAAAACCACAGGGACTTGCGGTATAATTTTAAAAAGATAGGGATGAACGGTATAATTGTGAGTAAATCACGGGACCAATAGTATAATTAACTCATATATTTATATTTATATATGATGAATATGAATATGATGAATAATGGCAATACAACGAGAATATATATTTGACAAGTCTCCACAATGTTCAACACCTTGAAGCTACACAACTTTTTTATATAGTTATTAAAAAGTTTCTCAATATCTTTAAATATATTTTTACTACAACACGACACTAATACTATAAACATTAAACATTTTATAATAAATTATAAGAGTATATATTATGAATATTTAAATTCAATTAACTAAACCAAATACCAAGTAATAAATATTTATTAACGGGTCAATGACGTTTATATTATAATGTAGATTTATTCGCTAAACCTGTAAATAAAATACATTCAGATTTTCAGGTAGCGTAGAAGTTTTACCCAAAATTAAAAAAGTAAAAAAAGTGTGAAAAATAAACATATATCCGGGTCCCACACCACACTCAACAATGACACCCTTGTTTAGATTAGCTGTTACCCCTGCTCCCTTTTTCTCTCTATATAATCCTCTCTATCACCCACCTCGTTGAAGACGAAACAAAACCCTCTCTCTTTCTCTCTCCTGTGTAGGTTATATATACACACATCTGTATCTATCTCCAACCGTCGCTCTGATTTCTCGGTTTATTTCGTTATTTCAGTTTTATTATCAGATTCTATTGATTATTGATTATTATCTCTACAAATATACACACACATATACATCAAATCCAGATCTGATAAATAAATAAAACTTATTTGTCGATAATATAAATTATTTAATGTCGGTGCCTTTGAATCACGCTATTCAGGTTCGACCCGACCCGACGTTTGTTACTACTACTCGTCCGATTAACGGTTTAGTTCGGATTGCGGCTGGTAGAAGTAACAGGACGAGTTGCTCGGTTGTTAAACAGTCGAGTAAATTTAATGGAGCGGCTAGGGTTTTACGTGGATTCGGGTCCGGTTGTGAGACGTTACAGCAATTGAAAGCGGATAGTCCGAGATGTGACCCGAAGGTGATGAGAAGAATGGTGGTTAGGTCTAATTTGTCGTTAGTGCCTGAGAAGCCGTTAGGTTTATATGATCCGAAATTTGATAAGGATGCATGTGGAGTTGGGTTTGTAGCTGAGTTGTCCGGTATAGCTAACAGAAAAACGGTATGCATCACTCTCGATTGTTTATTTTATCTGATTTGATTTTTAATTTTATTTTATTTTGTATTGCTATTGCTATGATATTGTTTTGTGTTTGGACTAATTAAATTTGAATTTGGGAATTTTTTTTTTTTTTTAAATTAGGTGACTGATGGAATTGAGATGTTGGTGCGTATGTCACATAGAGGTGCTTGTGGATGTGAGACAAATACGGGTGATGGGGCCGGAATTCTTGTTGGACTTCCACATGATTTCTACAAGGAGGTAGTCAGATATAGATATGGATATATATAGTTTGTATAATTAATAATTAATACGGAGTAATTGTTTTATTGTATATATGTATATCATGTAATATGTAATATATAATATATAATTATATGTGTTTAGTTTAATTTCAAACTCTAGATACAAAAGATTTATATTTAATTTAGTAATTTGGTTTATATTATATGTAGATTTATTTTTATAAGGTGAAGTGATTCTTGTTATTTTCAATGGATCACAAATATATATTTTGGTTGATATAGGCGGGGCATTTTTTTTATTTTATTTTTCATTTTTCTTGCTAAACTTAAGGATGTTGACCCAAAAAGTTAAAAATTGTAATGTATTTTTGATAGATTTTGATTTTATATCTTGATCTTGATATGAGCGAGTAGTGTTGAGTGAATGGTGTCAAAGGAAATTACTATTGAAAACTATTACTGATCATGTGTATCCAAATTTGTGCTATGTAGTAAACTGGAAAAATAATCGTTTTGTTTTCAACTCTGTTGAAAATAGGGGTTGGATTTGATTTTGATTAGTGGATCGAAATAATGATTGTTTTAATTTAATGATTTTAATTTTCTTATAAACAGTACTTATTTGATTATTTAATTTAATTGCTCAAAATTCAACACCAGGTGGCAAAGGATGAGGGGTTTGAGCTACCACCCCCTGGGGAATATGCAGTCGGCATGTTCTTCTTGCCTACTTCCGATACTAGGAGGGAGCAAAGCAAGATTGTATTCACGAAGGTAGGTATCCTAAATTTATATGACGTAGTATAAATACTTTGTAAATTTACAGTATAAGTTTTAGTCTTGAGCACTTTATGGTGCATGTATTGAAAAAGTGTACATCTTTATTTGCAGGTTGCTGAATCACTTGGGCACACTGTGCTTGGATGGCGTACGATTCCCACTGATAATTCAGGTTTGGGCAAGTCTGCTTTACAAACTGAACCCATCATTGAACAAGTGTTTCTCACACCAACATCTAGGTCAAAAGCTGATTTTGAGCAGCAGGTATGTAGGAAATTTATGTTGTATGCTCATAACTTGTTCAAATATGTATATTTGACCAATTTTGATACGGATGATGCTCATCTTGTTAGATAATTGCTATTTGCAGATGTACATACTAAGGAGGGTTTCAATGGTAGCCATCCGAGCTGCATTGAATCTCCAACATGGTGGGGTCAGGGACTTCTATATATGTTCTTTATCATCTAGGTTTGGTTTCCCTATCTCACTGTGTTACATATATGTATTATGTATATATCATAATTATATTGTGATTGTGATCTGACGGGTTGTTAAATTTGAATAATTTTGTGCAGAACGGTTGTGTACAAAGGCCAGCTAAAACCAAACCAGTTGAAGGAGTATTATTTTGCTGATCTTGGGAATGAAAGGTTTACGAGCTACATGGCACTGGTAAATATTTATTCCATGAACTTGTTTTTTTGTCTGCTGACTTCATACTTAACAACAGCATTGGATCAACCGGTTAACGGGAGAGAGATGCAATGTTGAGGAATGACTTCCGAGGCATTCTTTGATTAATTTTGTGAATTTGGATTGCTTGCTCGATTGGATTCTTTTGTGGTGAGTTGGCAAATAGGTACATCATGTTTACAAAAACTTGATGCAGTCTTTTGCTCACATGAAGATTTCAATGGTGGTATCGGGTTCTCGGTCATCCAAGTGCATTACAATACATTTTATTATCGCTATCTAACTATTTGATGGACTGAAAGCCTTGGTTTTCGTGTGTTTTGCGCAGATTCATTCTCGATTTTCAACCAACACGTTTCCTAGTTGGGATCGTGCTCAGCCTATGCGTGTTCTTGGCCACAATGGAGAAATTAACACGCTTAGAGGGAATGTTAATTGGTAAATCCTCTTAAAATTCAAAACTGTTGTTTGCTTATCAATCACTTGTGTTATAATTGTTAATATAGTCGTATGTTTTTATATTCAGGATGAAGGCACGTGAAGGCCTTTTAAAATGCAAGGAGCTTGGCCTCTCAAAGAACGAGTTGAAGAAACTTCTTCCCATTGTAGATGCCAGTTCATCAGATTCAGGTGTGTACAAATTTATCCAACTGAATATTTAATTAAATACTCAATACTTGAACGGTTTTCTATTTGGTTCAATATAGTGAATTGTAATAATAATTTGTTGTTGCTTTGCAGGTGCTTTTGATGGTGTTCTTGAGTTATTAGTTAGAGCTGGTAGAAGTCTTCCTGAGGCTGTTATGATGATGATCCCTGAAGCCTGGCAGAATGACAAAAATATGGATCCTCAAAGGAAGGCCTTGTATGAATATTGCTCAGCTTTAATGGAGCCATGGGATGGACCTGCTTTAGTTTCATGTATGCCCTGCATATCATTATTTGATGTTACTTTATATTATGTCTGTCAAAATGGGTAGTTTTTTGATATGGGTCAAACGAATTGGGGGTGAACTGTTGTCCAAATTTTTGTTAAATTGTTAGCATGTCAAGTATGATTACAAAATATATACTTCAATTGTTACTCCTGATTGAGACAAGGATATAGTAGTTTTTATTTGTTCTCATGAGCATTTATTTTGTAGTTACTGATGGCCGATACCTTGGGGCTACATTGGACCGAAACGGACTGCGTCCAGGTCGTTTTTATGTTACTCACAGCGGGCGAGTTATAATGGCGAGTGAGGTTGGAGTTGTTGACATTCCACCTGAAGATGTGTCCAGGAAAGGTAGACTCAACCCGGGAATGATGCTTCTTGTGGATTTTGAGAAACATACAGTTGTTGATGATGAAGCCTTGAAACAACAATATTCACGTGCAAAACCTTATGGAACGTGGCTAGAAAAGCAAAAGATAGAACTCAAGAACATTGTTGAATCTGTTACTAAGTCTTCCCGCACCTGCCCACCTATTGCCGGAGTCTCAAAGGTAATTGTTATTTTGGATTTGTTTAGTTGTTGAAGTTGTGATGTTCAGATATTTAGATGTGTATTTGTATGGCAAATTATGAAGATTGAAAACTTCCTACCTTTTCATTTTCTTTTTGAGCATTTATACTCACTTCCATTCTATTTTAGGCAACTCCTGAGGATGATAACATGGAGAACATGGGTATTCGGGGACTCTTGGCTCCATTGAAGGCTTTTGGGTATCTAAACTTCTAATAACAATAATACTCTTTATTTGTTACTTATATATTTGTTTATTAACTGTAATGCGGATATGGTTTTATGCAGTTATACAATTGAATCATTGGAAATGCTTTTACTACCGATGGCAAAAGATGGTGTTGAGGCACTTGGTTCAATGGGAAATGATGCTCCGTTGGCTGTGATGTCTAACAGAGAGAAGCTAACATTCGAGTATTTTAAGCAAATGTTTGCACAAGTAACGAACCCACCTATCGATCCTATACGGGAAAAGATTGTAACTTCCATGGAATGCATGGTGGGACCCGAAGGTGATCTTACAGAGACAACAGAAGAGCAATGTCATCGGCTTTCACTAAAAGGCCCACTCTTGTCTATCGAAGAGATGGAATCAATTAAAAATATGAATTTCAGAGGCTGGAGAAGCAAAGTTCTTGATATAACCTACCCTAAAGAACTTGGCCGAAAGGGTTTGGAGGAAACCCTAGATAGAATCTGTTCGCAGGCTCATGATGCAATTAAAGAGGGCTATACTACGTTGGTACTTTCTGACAGAGGTAAACATTCAATACTATCATACCTAGCCCTGTTTTCACTCTAAATGTCCTGACATTGACGAGACAGGTTGGTTGCGTAAGGAGTTAAAATGGGTATGGGTTGAGTCAGATAATTTTCAATTTGGGTCATAAACGGGTCGAATCTCCTTGGTCATTCTAATGATAAATCATACGTTAATCTTAAACATGTTATTTTATCAATGATCAATTTTTGGAGGTTCTATGCATTCAAAGTGCCCTTTGAGCGACTTGACTTCTGACTGCTGACGTGCAACTTTTTGACCTGTTTAATTAAAAGGCACCTTTGTGTCAAATGAGTTGAACAGATTAACATAATACAATCTTGAATCATTACTAACATATTTTATATCTGCTAATGAATGCCCTCTAATTCCCAAACATGGATTGGATATGTATTAGATGATTTAACATTTCTTTTTTTGCAGCCTTTTCATCAAAGCGAGTGGCAGTAAGCTCTCTGTTAGCCGTTGGTGCAGTCCACCATCATTTGGTTAGGAAGCTCGAAAGAACCAGGGTTGCATTGATGGTTGAATCCGCCGAGCCACGTGAAGTGCATCATTTCTGTACGCTTGTCGGCTTCGGTGTTGACGCCATCTGTCCATATTTAGCCGTGGAGGCCATTTGGAGGATGCAAGTTGATGGTAAAATCCCACCAAAGTCAAACGGCGACTTCCACACTAAACAGGAATTAGTCAAAAAGTATTTCAAAGCTAGTCACTATGGAATGCAAAAGGTTCTTGCCAAAATGGGAATATCCACTTTAGCCTCATATAAAGGTGCACAAATCTTCGAAGCAGTTGGGTTATCAACAGAAGTTATGGAACGATGCTTTGCTGGCACTCCAAGTAGAGTCGAAGGGGCCACGTTCGAAGCACTTGCGGGTGACGCTCTTCAATTGCACAATTTAGGGTTTCCGACTCGCGAGTTTCCTCCGCACAGTGCCGAAGCCGTTGCGTTACCAAACAATGGTGATTACCATTGGAGAAAAGGTGGCGAGGTTCATTTAAACGATCCTCTTGCTATTGCAAAGCTGCAAGAGGCTGCTCGGGGTAATAGTGTTGCTGCTTATAAAGAGTATTCAAAACGTATTCACGAGTTGAATAAAGAATGCAATTTACGCGGGCTGTTAAAGTTTAAAGAGGGTAATGTTAAGGTTCCTTTAGAAGAGGTTGAACCCGCTAGTGAAATAGTAAAACGATTTTGTACTGGTGCCATGAGTTATGGGTCAATTTCGTTGGAAGCTCACACCACTCTTGCTGTAGCTATGAACAAAATAGGAGGCAAATCTAACACTGGTATGTATCTACGAAATTAGACGTTTTAGATTTGAATGAATTTAGTATTTTATTAATAGTATTTAATCTTTATAGGTGAGGGAGGTGAAAATCCGTCTCGTTTGGTACCACTACCAGATGGTTCAATGAATCCAAAGAGGAGTGCAATTAAGCAGGTTGCTAGTGGACGATTTGGAGTTTCTAGTTACTATCTTACCAACGCTGATGAACTGCAGATTAAGATGGCTCAGGTAATATGTTAATTTAATCATTCAGTAAACGAGGCCCCTACCCTGTTTGTCATTGCATTAATTGTTGGTCCCAGTACCCCAGTTGGAACATAAGTTCCTCTTGTTTATGTATTTATGTTAATGGACAGATGATGGTGACTTTGCATCATTAAGTGAATACCCACATTTGACTATTTGGTGAGGTTAAATAAACCAAAGTTTATTATCGTATGCCATTAATTATAGTACTTACTTTATATTTCATCATCACAGGGAGCAAAACCAGGTGAAGGTGGCGAACTTCCAGGTCACAAAGTTATCGGCGATATTGCTGTCACAAGAAATTCGACAGCTGGTGTTGGATTAATTAGTCCTCCGCCACATCATGATATCTATTCGATTGAAGATCTTGCTCAATTAATTCACGATCTGAAGGTAATAATAATAATAAATTTGTTATTTTTTTTAGTTAGTGTACATAAATTAAAAAACTTTCTTGACAATTGTATTTGGTTGCTGTAGAATGCAAATCCTTCGGCTCGTGTGAGCGTGAAGCTGGTTTCTGAAGCTGGTGTGGGAGTAATTGCGAGTGGGGTGGTTAAGGGCCATGCAGACCATGTCTTGATTTCAGGCCATGATGGTGGAACTGGTGCATCTAGGTGGACCGGGATCAAGAGTGCTGGGCTTCCATGGGAGCTTGGTCTAGCCGAAACACACCAAACCCTAGTTGCAAATGATCTTCGTGGTCGAACCGTTCTCCAGACCGATGGTCAACTAAAAACCGGAAGAGATGTAGCCATTGCTGCTCTTCTCGGGGCCGAGGAGTTTGGGTTCAGTACCGCACCACTCATCACACTCGGTTGCATCATGATGAGAAAGTGTCACAAAAACACGTGTCCCGTCGGGATTGCTACACAGGATCCCGTTCTTCGTGAAAAGTTTGCAGGGGAACCGGAACATGTTATCAATTTCTTTTTCATGTTAGCAGAGGAAATGAGGGAATTAATGTCCGAAATGGGTTTTAGAACAGTTAACGAAATGGTGGGACGTGCAGATATGCTTGAAGTGGATAAAGATCTTGCCAAAAACAATGAGAAATTGAAAAACATTGATCTGTCACTATTACTTCGACCTGCTGCTGACATCCGACCCGATGCCGCCCAGACTTGTGTAGAAAAACAAGATCATGGCTTAGATATGGCGCTTGATCAACGGTTAATAACACTCGCAAAACCCGCTTTAGAAAAAGGACTTCCCGTGTACATTGAATCACCAATTTGCAATGTTAACCGTGCAGTCGGGACGATGCTTAGTCATGAAGTAACTAAACGTTACCATTTACCGGGCCTACCAACCGACACTATCCATATCAAACTTAATGGAAGTGCGGGTCAGAGTATCGGAGCTTTTCTTTGCCCGGGAATCATGCTCGAGTTAGAAGGTGACAGCAATGATTACGTCGGGAAAGGGTTGTCGGGTGGAAAGATTGTCGTTTATCCTCCCAAAGGAAGCGGGTTCGACCCTAAAGAGAATATCGTGATCGGGAACGTTGCTTTGTATGGTGCAACGAGCGGTGAGGCTTATTTTAATGGTATGGCGGCTGAACGATTCTGTGTGCGAAATTCGGGAGCGAAAACGGTGGTTGAAGGTGTCGGTGATCATGGGTGTGAATACATGACTGGTGGGACCGTTGTCATTTTGGGTAAAACCGGGAGGAATTTTGCTGCGGGTATGAGTGGTGGAATTGCATATGTTCTTGACGTTGACTCAAAGTTTCGGTCAAGATGTAATGCTGAGCTCGTTGATCTTGATAAGGTGGAAGATGAAGACGATATTATGACTCTCAGAATGCTGATTCAGCAACACCAACGCCACACGAACAGCCAGCTGGCGAAGGAAGTACTTAGAGATTTTGACAATCTTTTGCCTAAGTTTGTTAAGGTGTTCCCTAGGGATTATAAGAGGATCTTGGCGACCATGAAAGCAACCGAAATTGCGCAAAAGGCTGCAGAAAAAGCTGCTGAAGAAGCTGATATTCGAGAGGAAGATGTGTTGAAGGAGAAAGATGCTTTTGAAGAACTTAAAAAGTTGGCAGCCAAATCATTTAATAAGGTCATTGAGCCGGTCATCGAGGTTGAGGTTGAACAGGATGAACCAGTGACCCGACCATCTCGGGTTGAGGATGCGGTCAAACACCGTGGTTTTGTTGCATACGAGCGTGAGGGAGTATCGTATCGTGACCCGGCTGTTAGGATGAATGACTGGAATGAAGTAATGGAAGAGACAAAACCTGGCCCGCTCTTAAAAACTCAATCTGCGCGTTGTATGGATTGTGGTACACCTTTTTGCCATCAGGTAGATAATGACTTTATATCATCAAACTGGTTAAATATAAATAAAATATAAATTATAAATTTTAAGCTTAATTAAATTATTGTAAAATAATGGCAGGAGAACTCTGGTTGTCCACTTGGCAACAAAATTCCAGAATTCAACGAGTTAGTTTACCAGAACAGATGGCGTGAAGCATTGGATCGACTTCTTGAGACAAACAATTTCCCTGAGTTCACGGGACGTGTCTGTCCTGCTCCATGTGAAGGATCGTGTGTGCTCGGTATTATTGAAAATCCCGTCTCGATTAAAAACATTGAGTGCTCGATTATTGACAAAGCCTTTGAAGAAGGTTGGATGGTGCCTAGACCTCCCGTCAATAGAACAGGGTATTCTTGACTTCTCATCATTAACTTTCCCCTTGACTTTCTTATAACAAATGTGATATTCTAACAGTGTTTTTTTTTTTAAAACAGAAAAAAAGTTGCTATCGTGGGCAGTGGGCCTTCTGGCTTGGCTGCAGCGGATCAACTAAATAGGGTTGGCCATACGGTTACCGTGTATGAGCGTGCTGATCGAATCGGTGGACTCATGATGTACGGGGTTCCTAACATGAAAGCCGACAAAATTGATGTTGTTCAAAGACGGGTTGACCTTATGGACAAGGAAGGTGTTAACTTTGTCGTGAATGCCAATGTTGGAACTGATCCTTCGTTTTCCATTGAGCAACTTCGTAAAGACAATGATGCCGTTATTTTGGCCGTGGGATCCACAAAGCCAAGGTATTTATAATAAAATTTTAAATGTTCATTTCGTTATTTATTATCTGTTGTAATGAAACGCTAAACAATTAAAATGTTGCGTTGCAGGGACCTTCCTGTTCCAGGGCGTGAACTGTCGGGAGTACATTTCGCTATGGAATTTTTGCATGCGAATACCAAAAGCTTATTGGACAGCAACCTTGCAGATAATAACTATATCTCTGCTAAGGGTAAAAAGGTAATTGTAATAGGTGGAGGTGACACCGGTACTGATTGTATCGGTACTTCAATACGACATGGGTGTACCAGCATTGTTAATCTCGAGCTTCTTCCTGAGCCACCACAAACACGAGCTCCCGGAAATCCTTGGCCACAGGTTTGTTTCTTTTCACTAAATCACTAGAAGAAATGAAGAATGAAATCTCACAAGCAGTTTTTTTTATTGTTTTTTTCTTGATTTTTTTTTTTTTTTTTTTGGGCTCGCAGTGGCCTCGTGTGTTCCGTGTAGATTATGGACACCAGGAAGCTGCTACTAAGTTTGGTAAAGACCCACGATCGTATGAGGTGTTGACGAAAAGGTTTATTAGTGATGAGAATGGATCAGTAAAAGGGATTGAGATTGTACGTGTTCAATGGGCAAAGGATGACACTGGACGGTTCCAATTCAAGGAAGTTGAAGGTTCAGAAGAGATACTTGAGGCTGACCTGGTTTTGCTAGCCATGGGATTCCTTGGTCCTGAATCGGTTAGTATTTATCAACACTTAAAATATACAAGTTGGACCCCCCATTAGATTTTTTTTTTGGGGTTGACCTATAAATCTTTTTGTGCCAAGAAATTATATTATATATATTTTTAAAAACCTTAATTAGTGTGTCAAATATGATTGCAGAATTAATTTTGTAAGTAACAAATATTGAATACTTATAAAATTCTTAGTTAATTAGTATGTCAAATATGACTGCTAATTAATTCGTAGGTGGGCCGAAATTGCTATCTCTAGTCTCTAGTGATCAAATTTGAGACACCTAATTCTAATTAATTCGTAGGTGGGCCGAACTTGCCATATTTAGTGACCATATTTGAGACACTAATTCGTAGTCATATTTGACATACTAAAAAAGTGTACACAGAGACATATATATGTGTGTGTGTGTGTGTGTGTGTGTATGTGTATGTGTGTATATATATATTTATATATAAACCTGCTCGATATTAGAGACGAATAATAAGCTTGAGTCGCCTGATTTATTCGTAGGTGGGCCAAAATTGCTACCTCTAGTACTTGCTAACTGGTTTAAAATTGTGTTGATAGATGATAGCAGATAAACTGGGGTTAGAGAAAGACGGGAGATCAAATGTGAAGGCGGAGTATGGGAGATTTCAAACGAATGTAGATGGTGTATTTGCAGCGGGTGATTGCCGAAGAGGGCAGTCATTGGTTGTGTGGGCCATCTCAGAAGGGCGACAGGCGGCAGCACAGGTGGACAAATTCATGATGAATGATGGTAAGGATCTTGAAGAAAGGTTGCAGGAAGAAAAGGGAAAAAGGGTGCAACAAGCAGCAGTTAGGTCATAATAATAGAAGATACAAAGAAAGGGTTACAGAGAGAGAGAGGTGGGTTTTGGTGGAAGGTCTAGTTTTGTATGCTGATCTGCTGTTTATAGCTTCTTCTTTTTGTATTGGTTGTTGCATGTTTGAACATTGAACAAATAATATGTATAGATGAGTGTTTTTTTGTCATCTATGGCTAGTTTTGGCATCCAATGTGCAATTTATTGTTGGATGTGATTATTGGCCTTATTTTTTTTTATTTCTCCGTTGCAAGATTTGAATCCAAATGGTTTCTACTTATTTAGCCACTTCTCTTTTTCTTCATCTCGAGTTTAAACTTTAAGTTGATACCTGTGCACGTAGACGAACATATATTGAGTCACTTGCAATGGTCCTTAGCAAGTATGGTTTCAATGTTAGATACAAATTCGATTTTTGATTTGGGGGTCAAAATTTTTAAAAACTAAACATACCAAATATATTGAGAGGCCCGCCAACTTTAGGGGGTTGGAGTTCGATATCGTTTGCTACATATTAATTCACAATTTCATCACTGCCATGAAGTAAAGTACCATCCATCATGGCACCTTTCTCACATCGCGTTTGGGGTAAAGGGGAAGGGGTTTTACCGTCCATGTCCCGTATGGAATTGGTGTGGGTAAAGGGAAAGAGGTTTTACCGTTCGTCTCGTATGGTATTGGTGTGAGTTTCTTCTGGACAAGTAGTTGGGAACGGGTATAACAACTGCTGGAGATGATCGCGTGCGTGAATGGTTAAGTCTCTAAAATAAAAAAAATAAAAAAAACAAAAAAAACGAGAGAATCGAAAACTAGATGAACACGTCACCTTTAGATGAACACCCCTTTTACAGTAGAACTAACATAGTTTCAAGGTCATCGTTTGTACACGTGTAATTTATTGAGGCCATTTACGTGGCAGGGCATTTAAGACACGTCACCTCATTACGACTCGCCAACATGCGAATCGATTTAGTTCGTCCTTCTCTCTTTGTTTTTCACTTTCCTCACCAAGAAAAAAAATTAATTGCAATGACTAACCTTCGCCGCCTACTATCATCACCGCCGACCGACCTCTCACGTTCGGTTGTCATCATCTCCACCGTACGATCACAATTCCCAAACTCCATCAACCGATTCATTTCCAATTCAACCGAAACTATTCAAACCGACTCACATAACGACCAACAAGATAAGATCCAAAAACCTAATGATAAAAACGAAGAAGAAGAAGATGATGACGGTGATGATGATTTGGATATTAATAATGAAACAGGTGAAATTGGCGGTCCAAGAGGTCCCGAACCTACTCGATTCGGGGATTGGGAACGAAATGGTCGGTGCTCTGATTTTTAGGTCACAATTATGGTGTGATTAAAGAGGTTAGGGTTATTCTAGCTCATGTTGTTTGTTGCTTCTATGTATTTTTAATTTTGATAAATTGTTACTGGATAGATGTGACGAATAACTGAATTCAGAGCAGTGTTTAGTAATAAGGAAATAGTGATGATTTGTGAATTGATTATTTAAATACGCAATGCGTTCTGTATTACTATAACTAATGTGATTGTTGAGTCCAAACTAATACGATGACCAATGACGGAGCTTCCAGAATTTTATCAGGGAGATCAAATGATTTTAGCATACAATACAATATATTTTTAGTACGTTTGTGATATCATGGGTTATATCAAGATAGGGGCATAGGGTCTCTCTAAGACGGTAGGATTTGACCATAAAATAAAAGTTGCCCTTTGAGTTAAAACCGTTTAAGCTTTAAAATTAACTAAATATGAAATATAAATCCGTATGAATGAAGGAGATGTGCTCAAATCGGTGATAGCCAACATATTTTGTGAGCCTTTAGCGACCATTTCGCGAGTTTCGGGGGCACTTGAGTCGGCCGCTGGCTCCCGACAGCGTCTTGACCCCTATCCAATTTTTGGGTCAATCCTTCCTTCGTACTACCAAAAAATGAGATTTTTGCTGAATCCGAGTCTGATTTAGCTGATTCAACAACGTAAATAATTGTAACTCAAATGACTACAAGTTTCATTTTTATTGCGGGGGCCACAACCCCTCCCTGCTCTGAAAAGCTTCGTCATTGATAATACATGTTTGCGCTTATCCGTATAGATGTTATATTTATATATTACGGTGTATAAATTACCCATTTTTTTGAATTTGTGTTGTAACGACCCAACCCGTTATCCGACCAAAAACACGCCTTAAAAAAAATTGTGACACAGTGTATCTGGACAGCGTCCAGTTATCTTGACGGCGTCCAGTTATCTGGACGGCGTCCAGTTTTGAAGGACTGGACGGCGTCCAAGCCTTTTGGACGGCATCCAAATGAACTAAAATATTCTGATCAGTTTTACATTTACGCGCGAGCGGAAAACCCGCTTCCCGACACTTTCACACGAAAACACTTTCACAATATGTTATAATAATTAAAACTAAGAGTTTTCCACGATAAAATCGAGTTTTACGACACCGGGCCCACATTGGCCGTTTTACGACTTTCGTACAAAATACAAGTTTTCGACCATATAAATTTTAACACAAACACGAAGACCGATCATGGTGATTGGGGATACGCTACTCAATCCTAATCAAATCCAAAAGCACGTCTTCTAAGCAACTACGCAAGTCCTCTAGTTTCCACGCTTACCCGAGCCACCGCATCCATGCATATCTATAAAAATGTAAACAACGAGAGGGTAAGCTAACGCTTAGTGAGTGAGAATATACTACATACATATATATGCATAAAATGGACACGCTACACAAATAATCAAATAACACATACCGGAGCATCCAAGTATAAGACTAGCAATCTAAGCATACCGTTCAACCGCTATACACAAGCTAATAATCAACAAGTAAGTTCACCAACGACGATATGAACCACTCCAACAAGCTACACCCAGAGGGTTAGCTACATCACAACGATACAACGATATATATATATATATATATAACAATAAAGCGTAAAACGCCCAAGGTTAACCCCTTAACCAAAATACCAAATGAAGATTGGCCGAACTACACGAGCCTTAGTAAATCCGCATCCACACGAGACTACTATCTTCAATATCACAACATCATCGAGGTTGGCCGAACTACACGAGACTTAGTGAATCCGCAATCACACGAGATCACTACCTCAATAAGATGACCGAACCACACGAGTCATCGTGAATCCGCATCCACACGTGATCCACTTCTCCATTCACAACTCAATACCAACCCTTCGCCATTGGGGTTGTATAATCCACATCACAAGCACATGTGATAACGTACACACAAAGGTGGTCAACCAAAAACGCACAACCGTGCCAATTTGACCTATTACACAAGTCCATCAAATCCACCTATACATTAAGTGAGCTCTATAACCGAGAACCACTTCACCCGACCCGCACCCATCTTACACATACATATGCACATAGGATATTAACACTCACCTTGTCGTCTTGATGAATGCTACCGAATAATCCGCAACTCGCCGATGGAATGTACCTATTCCAATATCACAAATGCAACAACACAATTAGAGTGGATTTACAAACCAACTCAAATCGACACTTAGTGCAATTTCGACCCATTGCACTTCCAAGCACCAAACCGCGTCCAAACCAACCAATAATCACTAACACAAGTGAGAATGGTCCTAATATGCCAACTAAACCCGAACACAAATTTTAACCACTCGTCTCGCCCAATTTGACACATAAACCCTAATTTTGACTCATTTCAAAATTAATCAACCAAATACCCTCAAATGGGTTCCAACACTTCCATAATCACTAACACTAGTGGTTATACCCATTATCAAAGCCTAATCATGGCCAAAACGTCAAACCAACCCAAAACCCGCCATGTGACCACAATAACTAGTCACCATAAACCCACTTCATCATCTAAAAAGGTTTCACAACTAATCAAACTCAAACCCTAACTTGAATATCAAATCTAACAAATGAAATTCGGAGTTTGAACTTACCAATACTACCACAACGTAGCCGTGAACGAGATGAACAACTTTAGAACCCGAGCTTTTGATCGATTCAAGCTTCTTCTTCCTTTTCTCAAGCTTTCTCACTCTTCTCTCTCTCTAGAACTTGAGGTTGAAGATGAGAGGATAAGTTGGGTGAGGATAAGGTTGAATGAGCTCAACCTTGCCCATTTGTGGGTTAAAACCGGCCACCAAGTGAAAAAACCAACATACCCCTTTTAAAATCTAAAAATTACACAGCTGCCCGTCAGACCACTTGGACGGCGTCCAGTCCTTCTCTACTGGACGGCGTCCCAAAACCTGGACGGCGTCCCAATCAACTGAACCAGACTGAAACTGGAACAGGGTCTTACAACTCTCCCCCACTTAAATTGGATCACGTCCCTGTGATCTCCATCACTTAACCAACCGGACAAACACTCAATGGTCCTCAAACATACATTCCAATCCGACCTTCGCCACATTTATCAAAAATCCGAAGATTATCCCATTTACCAATTACACACCTGCACGCATTAGGGGACATGCAATGCACACAACATCCGAAAACTATTACAACGCTTAGCATACATGAAAACATCAAGCGTTTCTTCCAATTTCGCTAGGCAATTCTTCCCAACGAATCACCTTAAACACTAAATCGTCATCCGCGATTTATCAAATACACAAATCCGAGCACTAAAACTTGCTCAATCCCTCACATCGGGAAGAACTCAACCAATCTCGTACCGAGATATCAACCCTTTAGCGTACCCCTAACAAGTACAATGCTAAAGTAACCACATACCAAAATAAGGTCAACAACCAAACCGAATGAAGACCAAACAGAAGCGAATCCTTGCGGATAACACTTACCACTTAACATCCCTTGTAGTGTGCAACACGACCAATACGCAACTATCATAAAATCGTAAGCAAACGACTAAATCCACTAGCGTCCCAAACGACTATGGAAACGCAAATCCCAAGGTGTACAAAATCGACTATTGTCACACCCGTAACAACATGTGAGCGAAACACGGCTATCACATCACTAATCACATAACATGGTCCTCACGACCCCACCATTGGTGTATAAAACAACCAATAGTCCACAACACAAACCACATGAAGGCTGGTCGAAATACACGCGCCTTAGTGAATCCGCACCACACGTGACTCACCACCTCCACCGCATCAACAATCGGGATTGGCCGAACTACACGCACCTTAGTGAATCCGAACTACACGAGAGTCACTATCCCAATAGAATGACCGCATCCACACGTGTCATTGTGAATCCGAACTACACGAGACTCACTTCCCAATAGAATGACCGCATCCACATGTGTCATTGTGAATCCGAACTACACGAGACTCACTTCATCAATAAGATGACCGAAACTACACGCGTCATCGTGAATCCGCAACCACACGTGATTCACCTCCCAAATCTCAACACAGGAATGGTACTCCCATTCCCCATCGGTACTCGCATTTCCAGATAACGTTATACCATGCCGATATAACACTACTCCCATGGTGAAGTTTGCGGGCTGAGTCGATGGCCATAACCCACCAATCACACACGCTCTTTTGGCCTCATACGACGAGTAGTGTAACATCGCGCACTGCTACACCATAGTGAATCCTAACGGAATACACTAACCATCAACACACACTCTTTTGGCCTCGATCACAACGAGTAGTGTAACATCGCGCACTGCTACACCATAGTGAATCCTAACGGATTACACTAACCATCCACCCCAAACAAATATACATTAGTGTACTCAACACCGCGTAACACTAACCCCCAGGTGGTGTCTTAACACTGGGACTAACCCACCGGGACTAACCCACCCAAGTAAATCCATTATACACATACGCGCATCATACGTATGCGTACACAACGCCAGTACAATCGAGCAAGAACCGCCCATATCGCACATAGGCACAAAACAATAATTCTTCATAAGAGAATCCGCCACACACATCATGTGACGCCCCGTACAAAACCATCGTGTACGATTCGCCAACAACAGGATCTTTACACGGTCAAATACTATATGCTGTCTGAAAACCAGTTTGCATTCATAAAAAGACATAGCGTTTTACAAAAGATAACGTGACACAAAGGTAGTTACAAAGTCATTATTTTTGAAAATAACATAAATTACGAATGCAAAAGAAAAGTTCCATAATTGAGACATCTCTAAGTTATGCAGCGGATACCTAACACAGCAGGTCCTTAACAGCAAGTCTAAACAGCATGACAGCAAGTCTAACAGCGGAAGCAACAAACATCTAAGCACCTGAGAAAACATGCTTAAAAACGTCAACAATAATGTTGGTGAGCTATAGTTTAAATTGTAACAGTAATATAAGATTGACCACGAGATTTCAATGTTTCAAAACAGTATGAAAAGTATATGTATAACCGTGGGCACATGGTAACTAGACTTAACGTAAATATAAATATCACCCCCTAAAAGTACACCTGGCGAGTGCGTATGTCCTCGAAGTATTAAACACCCGTTAAATGCTAGCGCGACTAGCTCGAGTGGGGATGTCAAACCCTATGGATCCATATCTAAGATTCGCGTCTACCGGTTCAAAAACCAATAGTTAAACGTTACCGTGCTAAGGGGAAAGTTTATGCCGTTATATAACCCACACATATGTAAAGTTTAAGTACTCGTGTCAAATAAGTAGAACATAAAAAGCGCATGTGTTCTCAGTCCCAAAAATAGTAAAGTATAAAGGGAAGCTATAACTCACAGTGAATAAGCAATACAAGTCGATACGAAAGTGTGCAAGTAGTAAGTCGGTCTGAAAGGTCGTCAACCTAAATCAAAGGTTACTAGGTCAGTAGGTTGTCTTTATAAGTTCTATTAGTGCATAAAATAAGTTTAAGTGTTATCATCATCATCATTCATCATCATAAAAGCTAAGTAAGTTTGACACGAATAGAGATCGAAACAATAGGCTGACTTCGGTCAGCTGCTACGACTTCTACGTAAATCAAAAAGACGCGTAATCAGTGGCTATGGCTCCGTATATGAGTCCCCTAGTTGCTGACCAATTTCTAGAACCAAACTCGTCTTCGTTTGACCGTGGCGACGGTTTAAGTGCGAGTAGGTCAGAAATTTCAGCACAACGTTACAAGGGCGTAGTAACTTTTGGAGGGCCATAAATCCTAAACCGTAACTCGGATTAAGATGAGGCCTAAACGAAAAATAATCTACTCGAACCGAACTAACTGAAAATCAACTTTACAGTAGCCCAGGTTACTGATCAGATCCCTAAAAACAGTAAACAAGTGCTCCGGTGGGGTTCTTGGTGCTTGATGCTCATCACGGTTCTCATCCTTGATGCTTGTAGCTTCAAGTGTACAACTCGTTGATGGGTTAGCATCACCTTGACCAAGATTCCACCATCAACACACAATATGTTAAGACCAAGTAAGAACACAACTCATTTAAGAGTCTTAGATGGATGATGAACCAAGGTTACATCATATCCTTAGTCTTAACACAATTACAAGTTACATTTACAACTAAAGCTACAAACTTTACATCAATCAAACAAGTATGAACATAATCTAAGTCAAATGAGGTGATGGAACCCTAAGCTAGAGAGCTTGGATCCTTTTCACACAAGTTGCAAGGTTACAAAGCTAGAAAGCTTGAACCTTTGGTGTTCTTGAAGATCTTGAAGCATAAAGCTTGGATCTTTAAGTTACATGAAGATAACAAACACAAGTTTGAATCTTTATAACAAAACAACAAGATCATAAGTTAGAAAACTTAGATCCAACAAAAAGATATGAAGTTTCAAGCTAGAAAGCTTGTATCTTGGTTGTTCTTGAAGATCTTGAAGCATAAAGCTTGGATCTTAAGTTACATGAAGATTACAAACAAAAGTTTGAATCTTTACAACAAAATAACAAGATTAAAGCTAAAAGATGTAGATCTATAAAGTAGGTGAAGATTCAAAGCTAGAAAGCTTGAATCTTCCATGTTCTTGAAGGATTCATGCTTGAATCTACAAGATGTAATCAAGATCAAAGCTAAAAAGCTTAATCTTTTAAAGAATGATGATGATCACGAAAAGGAAAGGAGAAGAAGAAGAAGAAAAATAAAAAACTTACAAGTTTTAGAGTGAGAAAGATTAGAAAGGAAATAAGAGAGTAAGTGTGTGTGAAATACAAATGAGTGCAAGTGTTAAATGGATGGAATAAGGGTGGTATTTATAGTAAATGAGGGTGAGGGTGGGGTGAGTTGGCCGAAATTTAGAGGGGGGACAAGGGGGACAAAAGTTTGCTTTTTGGTTAATGGTTGTCTAAAGTTGGTGTCACGACCCGGAAAATTTCGACTAATTTTGAACCTAACTCTCGATACGATATTGTATTTTCAACACGCTGAGAGAAATCTGTTAGGTTGGATTTCAAAAATTTTGAACTAATTCATATATTCAATTGACCTTCGACCATTTCCGATGATTCACGAACAACTATTTATAAATATATATGTATATATTTAAATAAATAAATAAATATATATATATATATATATATATATATATATATATATATATATATATATAATTTGAAATATAATTTATGATGTAATTAATTATGTAAAAATAATAATTATTATTTAAAACATATCTATATACAAATAAAGTATATTAAAAATAAATATTAAGTAATTGTAAATACTCATTGATGTTCCGATTGATAATAAGTAAGTTAAATTCAAACTTATATGATTTTAAAATAAACGGTGAACCGAAACTGAGTTCTACGGATTGTAGACTTATTAAAAATGTATTTAGGAACTATTTGGTAAGTTTTAAAACTTTTTATATTTTACCAAGGATCGGGAGTGGACAATGAGTAAAATTTTATTTAATAGTTAACGATTGAATTCTATACCATAATGACCAAAATAAATAATGACATTTAATTTAAAATATGGGATTTTTCAGAGGACTTTTATCTGCCATTGAATTAACAAACGGATTACGAAATTCAGTCCGTAAATGAAATAGTAGATGACGGCTAACAATTTACACATTTATATATTTCTTTGATTATTATATTATTTATTATTAATATTATTAATTATTATTAATTTTATATTATTACTTTAATTTGTTATATTACATCCGTGATTTATAATCAATTCAACCACTAGTGTATACTATGCGTAATTGATATATAGGTAATACTGTTTTTGTTTGCTTGGACACTATCTATTTATTCTCCCTATATATATAAGCATACACATACATACTTTGCAAACACAAAAGAAAACCACTACTACCTCTACTTTCTGGCATCTGTTTGTTGGAGTAATTCATCAAACTCACAACCACAACTCATCACTTTCAGTTCATCACCACCACTCGCATCAATCAAATAACTACGGCTACGGACTGGATTATTATTATTGTTGTTGTTACCGTGCTCCCTATCATGATTCGAAGATCGTCACCATTGAACACCCATCGGCTACCACCATAATCCACTTCATCTTCACGACACACCATCAACCATCGAGCCACCACCTTTAAACTATCACGAACCATCATCACCATTAACATCCATCAAACAACCACCCCATAATATTCTTGTTGAAGACCGTAAACCACCACCATAATTATTGAAACCCACATATCTTTTGTTTCGTTAGTATTTGTAAACCGTGACTAAACCCATCAACAAATCACCATTTAACCACCTTCAAACATCTTTTATTGCTGCAAATATCTTTGGGTTGTTTCCTATTTCGGGTATACACAAAAACAATCATCAAATTTTTTTTGGGGTTTACGTAAGTCAAGCCAAGAACCACCACCCCATCCTTCTTCTTCCCCATGGATTAAACACTAAACCGTCACCTTTAAAAACTGCAACAATCGCTGTTATACTACTGATTCTGTTTTCTATTTCTGTTCTATTGATCCACCGAAACCTGTCACTTTTATGTTTCATGTTCAGTCTCATATTACAAAAATACGGCTGTTCAAACTCCCTACTTATCTCTTCTTGTTTCTTTCGGTTTTTGTCAAACGAAAACAACCACCATCTTCCACGTCGATAACCAATACCATGCTAGAACCACCACAAACAACCGTAATTTTTATTTTATTGCTATCTGATTCGAATAAAATAACGAAGATGATGATGGAGTGGTTGTCTTATTTTCCAGACTAACCCCACCACCACAGTTCCATCGAGTGTAATTACAAATAAATGAATAAGGAATCTGGTAGTTTAACGGGCTTTTAAATTTGTAAGGCCCAGCAAATTGATTTTTTTTTGTGGACTGCCATATTCCCCATCTTCTAAATTGGGCCAAATGATATTTTTCTCTTGGGCTTGCGAGGAAAATGGGGCCGCAAGTTGCAAACTCTTGTACCTGTTTTTCTGATTTCTAATCGACAAGTAGATGCAAGATAGGGACGATAATGATAATAAGTAGTATGACGGTGATGAGGTTATAATGACGAGATATTGATGATGATGGAGATCGAATGGTGATGTAAGTCGAAGATAAAATTTAAGAGGATGATAGGTATGATATAATGATGATGATATTATGGAATAGATGATGGTATTATGCATTAGATGATGATGATGTTTATGGCTCGAGAATAATGATGATCGTATGATGTGTATGATAATGCCATTTCGAAGAGCATGATGATGCCTTGATGGTACTAATGAAACGACTAAGATATTGTTTATGGTTAAGGATCGTGATGATAGCGGGTTAAAACGAAATCATGTACCATTTAAATCAGAAAATTTACAATTGGTTTAATGGTTTGGGCGTGTGAGTGGTTAGCAAGAGGTCGCGGGTTCGAGCCTGGGCGACAATAGTTTATATTTTTAGCTTGTTTCCTTTAAAGGTAGTTTTATTACTATTCTTATTATTATTATAACTATTATTATTATTATTATTATTATTATTATTATTATTATTATTATTATTATTATTATTATTATTATTATTATTATTATTATTATTATTTATATCATTTTTAATATTATCATAATTATTACTATTATTATTAAGAGAACCATTATTTTTTTTTTAAAGTTATCATTATTATTAAAATTTTCATTATTATTAAAACTTTTTTTTATTTAAAATTTCATTATCATTAATATTATTATATTATTATAACAAATAAATATTTTGTATATAAAATATACTTATATTATAATTATATTAATATTATCTATAAACATTTCTATTATGTATATACAAAATAAATACATACATAACATGTAATTTATGAAAACAATATATATAAGAATTTAGTACAAAATTATATAAACTACAACACTAACTATACGAATATTATATAATTAATAGATGGGATTATTTGATTATCATTATATATTTTAATACAAATAACTGATATAGGTTCGTGAATCCGAGGTCAACCCTACACTTGTTAAATGACGTCATATATATTTTTACTACAAAATACAGTATGGTGAGTATATAGTCCCATTTTTAAACTTTAAATATTTCGGGATGAGAATACATGCATTTTACGATTTACGTTATGGACACAAGTGATTAAAAATACATTCTACGTTGAGTTGTACCACTGACATACTTCCCTGTAGCTTGGTAACTACTATTTACATGGGTATTGTAAACGCGAATCCTGTTGATAGATCTATCGGGCCTGACAACCCCAACCGGACTGGACGACCAGTATTCAACGGTTGCACAGTACTTCGTTTTGTAGGCTACACTTGGTACAGTGTAGTGAGATTTCATAATAAAGGGAATATGCGACGTTGATTAATAGTTAAGTATGGTTACCAAGTGCTCAACCACTTAGAATGCTTTACATACACTTGCGAGTGTATTATGTTTATGAAAATGAAATCTTGTGGTCTATATTTATAACACTGTTAGCACTTAAACCTATATCTCACCAACTTTATGTTGACGTTTTAAAGCATGTTTATTCTCAGGTACGAATTAAGTCTTCCGCTGTGCATTTGCTCATTTTAAAGATACTACATGGAGTCATTCATGGCATGTAGAGTTCAGTACCTCGCAATGGGACCATATGTTGAAGACTTCGTCCAGGTGGATAAGGTCGGGGTCTTTACAGTTGGTGCTTATGTTAGGATCCCATGCAACATTAAGGATAATACTTGACACAAATGCTAGCATGTTTCCTCTAATAAATGGGCATTTGTCTTACTTATTATTGGGTCACTAGTAATTAATAAGTGGGCTAAATAAATGGGCTACTAGCTAGAGTAGGGTGGGCTTAAGTCCATCAAGGTAGAAAGTCCAACTAGAGTAACTAGTAAGCATAATTAAATTACTACGCATAAGTAAGCATCCAAAAACCCAAGTAATTATTTTTATAAAATAATAATTAATATTTCGTAGTCATTATATTCCGATTACGACAAAAGTTAAACGTGTGCGCAGTTCGCGGTTTATTCGAAACGTCAAGTGACACTAACGGTCATAAAAGCTTCCGGTGAACAAGTTAAGTATCCTACGTACTCTAAGGCACGGTTTAATATATAAATGAAAGTAAACCATGTATATAGAGGTTCCAGAGTATAAAGTAGCACAGTACGCACAAATACGCAGTTTCGCTAAAATACAAGGCATAAAAGCAAGTCGAAAAAGTCGGGTCGTTACACATCCCTTAACCGAGGGATCTCACCTTGCTCGTCAAACACGTCCATTATCTTTAAATGAGATTCGCCACATTACCACCTCGGTGATAATTTAAATCCAAAACCATAAGTACAATTTATTCCAAATCGTACTTTTACCACAATCGACCAACGTAGGTCTCAACGCTAGCTCCGAATCCATACGAGCATCGTCCAATATCAATACACTAGAACACCTTCATGCGAGAGTACAACTCCCCCACTTAGAACTCCGTTTCATAACCACATCATCGAGATAAAGGTATCCCATGATATACACTTCACAATACCTTGCCCTATCCATGAGCATACAAAGGATTTTAACCTATCCTTAAACACTTCGAACGAAGAGTTCACCCCAAATTACACAAACTTTAATCTTGCAATCCTCCGATTGCTCTAGCTTGTCAAATTTCCACCTAGTCACTCATGTACCTAAGGGTTTCTCTCCGGTACCCTAAGTACAATGTAACCGCAACATCATCGGAGTCGAATACCACGCTAGTAGGTATGAAAGAGGTGCCTAACACCGCTTCACGTAGACTCCATTACCAACATACATCGAGATCAAACACTCGACCTTTAGGGTTTTATCCACCCGATGAACCTCATGGTTCACCACCCCAAACGCAAAAGCGAACACGCTCTTAAAAACCGAACACCAAAGCCCATTCCTGAGGCTTGTTAGAAACATTTTCCAAACACCAAGGAATGCTTGGTTGCACCAAGTCTTACGCCCTTCGCCCATCAATCAAAATGTCCCCATAGGGTAATTCCATTAGGAACGTCACCCATAACAATAATATGCTCAACACAATGCATCCAACAAACCCGAACACATCGGCACATAAATAAATATTCAAAGGACATATTTATTAAAACGAAACGTACCTTAACGTCTCCTTGCCGCACCCGTCCCCGCTAACTAAGGACACTCCGACTTACGATGTCCTTCTTCTTGGCAATTGAAACACCGTGCCATCACCCTTTGGCACCGAACATTCCCAAGACTTGTGACCCCTCTCGCCACAATTGTAACACCTAGACGCACTAGAATCCGATATACTCGTCCGTATACCACCCGTGCTCACACTTGTACCCCTAGCTCTCTTACTTGGAGCGCCATATGAAACAACCCTTCTCTCACTTGAAGGTTCGCCAATCTTCGATCGCGAATACGACTCGAAACCCCTAGCCACCGCGAATAACTCCGCAAACGACTTCTCGTAATTTTATTCTCTAAGTCATCATTCAAAGTCCGATAGAAATCTTCCATCAACAAACTATCATTCCCCATATACTCCAGGAAAAAAGAGCCTTCGCCATAAAGGTCGTCTTGAGAGTATTCAAATCCATAGAACCCTGTTGCAAATTTCGCAACTCATTACGCAATTCTGACAGATCGGCTGAAGTCCGGAATTCCCCGAAGAATTCCTTCTTAAAATCGTCCCACGATAACCCCGTAAACGCTTCTCCACCGACAAGATCAATCTTACCATCCAACCAATCCTTCGCCCTACCCCGCAACAAGCTAGTAGCGAGTCTTGTCATCTTCTCGGGAGAGCAATCAATAGTACAAAAACACCCTTCGACATCCGAGATCCATGTTGTACTTACCAAAGGATCCGGTTTCCCGTCATACATCGGGGGTTTAGTCCTCATGAAGCTCTTAAAAATGTAAACAACGAGAGGGTAAGCTAACGCTTAGTGAGTGAGAATATACTACATACATATATATGCATAAAATGGACACGCCACACAAATAATCAAATAACACATACCGGAGCATCCAAGTATAAGACTAGCAATCTAAGCATACCGTTCAACCGTTATACACAAGCTAATAATCAACAAGTAAGTTCACCAACGACGATATGAACCACTCCAATAAGCTACACCTGGAGGGTTAGCTACATCACAACAATACAACGATATATATATAACAATAAAGCGTAAAACGCCCAAGGTTAACCCCTTAACCCAAATACCAAATGAAGATTGGCCGAACTACACGAGCCTTAGTAAATCCGCATCCACACGAGACTACTATCTTCAATATCACAACCACATCGAGGTTGGCCGAACTACACGAGCCTTAGTGAATCCGCAATCACACGAGATCACTACCTCAATAAGATGACCGAACCACACGAGTCATCGTGAATCCGTATCCACACGTGATTCACTTCTCCATTCACAACTCAATACCAACCCTTCGCCATTGGGGTTGTATAACCCACATCGCAAGCACATGTGATAACGTACACACAAGTGTGCACCTCGCTAAAGGTGGTCAACCAAAAAAGCACAACCGTGCCGATTGGACCTATTACACAAGTCCAACAAATCCACCTATACGTGAAGTGATGAGCTCTATAACCGAGAACCACTTCACCCGACCCGCACCCATCCTATACATACATGTGCACATAGGATATTAACACTCACCTTGTCGTCTTGATGAATGCTACCGAATAATCCGGAACTCGCCGATGGAATGTACCTATTCCAATATCACAAATGCAACAACACAATTAGAGTGGATTTACAAACCAACTCAAATCGACACTTAGTGCAATTTCGACCCATTGCACTTCCAAGCACCAAACCGCGTCCAAACCAACCAATAATCACTAACACGAGTGAGTATAGTCCTAATACGCCAACTAAACCCGAACACAAGTGTTAACCACTCGTCTCGCCCAATTTGACACATAAACCCTAATTTTGACCCATTTCAAAATTAATCAACCAAATACCCTCAAATGGGTTCCAACACTTCCATAATCACTAACACTAGTGGTTATACCCATTATCAAAGCCTAATAATGGCCAAAACGTCAACCAACCCAAAACCCGCCATGTGACCACAATAACTAGTCACCATAAACCCACTTCATCATCTAAAAGGGTTTCACAACTAATCAAGCTCAAACCCTAACTTGAATATCAAAACTAACAATTGAAATTCGGAGTTTGAACTTACCAATACTACCACAATGTAGCCGTGAACGAGATGAACAACTTTAAAACCCGAGCTTTTAATCGATTCAAGCTTCTTCTTCCTTTTCTCAAGCTTTCTCACTCTTCTCTCTCTCTAGAACTTGAGGTTGAAGATGAGAGGATAAGTTGGGTGAGGATAAGGTTGAATGAGCTCAACCTTGCCCATTTGTGGGTTAAAACCGGCCACCAAGTGAAAAAACCAACATACCCCTTTTAAAATCTAAAAATTACACAGCTGGCCCGTCAGACCACTTGGACGGCGTCCAAATAATCTGGACGGCGTCCAGTCCTTCTCTACTAGATGGCGTCCCAAAACCTGGACGGCGTCCCAATCAACTGAACCAGACTGAAACTGGAACAGGGTCTTACATGTGTCTTATGCAGAGAAAGGAAACACATACGCCTAAATGTGTGTTTAATGGACATATGTGTTAGGAAACCCGACTAGGTGAGCCCAAATAAGACAAGATAACCCCAAGTTATCTAACCCACTTCCAACAAACGAAAAAATATAGTGATAATCGCAAAACTTGCAAGAATGATAAATAACACGGGAATTTAACGTGGTTATATGCAATCACAAGTGATTGCTTTAGTCCACGGCCAACCAAAGAGTGTTCTATTTGTATTAATTTCATGGTGGTGTGTTTACAATGAGTTACAATGAGGATTATTTATAGGAGAAACAAGAAACATAAGCATGCTTCAAGGAATCATCAAGGAACCATCAACTAGCCAACTTGATCCTCTTTACACCCTTGCATATGCATGATCACAGCAATAAAACAAGGTGTAAAGTAACCTACTTTGCACCTAAAGTGACAACTTGGTTAATCAAATCCGGATCCCATGTGAGCAAGTTGCCAACTTGCTGCTAGACAGGAGATGTGCCGCATCTCCTCATAATGCGCCGCATCATTTGCCAAAAAATGCGTCGTATCCCTTTAAAGCTCCGCATCACAAACCTTCGGGCCAAAATGCTGCATGGATGCGCAGCATCCAAGAGTGATGCACCGCATCACGCCCTGAAACCTCCTGAGTTCAGGTTTCACGCAACCCGAAATTTGTAAAGTCCGTGCAACACCTTAACACACCTTTTGTGGCGACATTTTCAACTTTGTTTAAATGTCTCCACACCTCAACAAATCTCCCACTTGGAGACTTTGAACAAACTCAATCCTTCGTAAACTCGCCTAATCTAACCAAGAACATTAAATACCATTTACATACCGCCAAACGCCATTTGGGTCCTCCAATTACCGTTTAGTACACGCACCTCATCACATACTTCGGATGAGTAGACTTTCGATATAAGGTCTTCAACGCTACTTGTTAGACTTCAAACATTATTATCCCACAATAACAACTTGACCCACTAATTACACCTCCTTCCGCTGAGCTATAATTTGATAACTATGTTACTAGCTTGAGAGAATAAAACACAAACAACAACAACTCTTTGGCTATGACACCTATCTCCTTACACTAGGAGATAACGGGTTGTTTGAGTCCGACCCGACCCAATTAACCCCATCGCCCAAGCTATCCACCCGTACTCTATAATATCTACCCGATTTATCTTTCCAACATAGAATAAACCACCCGGTAGATCAAACATGTGGAAAATGCCATCAAGGCAACCGTGTGAGAATGCATTCACACCCTTGATTTTCCACATAACCGCCTTTGCTTTCACCATTGGAACACCGACTACATACGAGAGCACGTCTTTTGACAAACCTAATTTTTCATCACGAGCCAACTCCCACTGTACAGATGTTTCTTTAACAATGACCCTTGATGTGTGCAGCGATGTATACGAAATACTTTATTTTTAATACGAAATACGGTACAATTTACACAAGTTTTATTATTTATTTATAGATGGGATATATCTAAACCTTGCTACAACACTTATAGGCAGTGTACCTAATCGTAGAGTAGTGTAGTTTTTAGTAAGTCCGGTTCGTTCCACAGGGAGCTAGCTGAGTTTAACGCTATATTTTTAACAACTATATTTATATAAAATATATATAATTATATATAGTAATATTATTATAAAATGGGGTTTTTACCGTTTAATGACCGGTTTGTCGATTTTAAATAAAGCGTAAAGATAAATGACGATAATATAAATGATAGAATTTAAATTGTGATAAAGTAAATTGCAGTAATTAAAATGACAGTAAATAAAGGTACGATGAAATATGAAATAAAAGTATTATGCTTATTTAAACTTCCGTAATCATGATGTTTGACGTTTTGATTTTAATTTATTTATCTGGGTTAATTGTCCTTTGTCCTGGATTTATTTGATACCTATCTGGTTTTTGTCCATAATAGTCCATCGATCATAATTATAAAATTCTCATCAAATTAACCTTATTCCCGAAGTCAAATATTCCAACTAATTAGGAATTCGAACTGTAACAAGGTTTTAATACTTTGTTAACAATTACACCAATTATCCTTGTATGTAATCCACCCCTGTTTTAATGAGATATGAATATTAATTTACCCACTTGATCAGAATGAATAATCAATTACCCAACCCGAATAATTAATTAAATGATCGTAAAAGATGTAGTATAAATGTCACTAAATAGAACATACATAATCATTTTAATAATCATTAGATTAACTAATTTGAAGATAAGTTCGACATGTTCCAATGAGTTGTCATTTGATTAGACAATACCCCCTATCTATTAATAGTCAATAGTCCAATGTCCACAAGTGTCGGTCTTTTGTCCAAACCTTAATTATGGTACAAAATCTAATAACACAATCTTAATTTTTAGTCTAACATCATGATTACTTCGGCTCAAATAAGCATAATAATAATTTAGTTACGAGACATTAATTTAAAAAGGAAGAACATAGCTTACAGTGATTATTTATCGCGTAGCGTTACCCGGATAGAGTTCCGACTTTAAAACCCGTAAAACATTTCTTACATTAACCCAATTATTATTAAACTTAAATTAAACTTTAAATTATATATATATATATATATATATATATATATATATATATATATATATATATATATATATATATATATATATAAATAATTACAGAGAAGGAAAAGAAAAAGATGTGTATAATTCGCTGAAAAAACGTTGCAATTTATAGATGTGGCCAGCCATTTGGGCTCATGCGATCGCATGAAATATGGGCATCCTGGCCATGCGATCGCATGGCCAGCTGGATCAGCTCACATGTTTTTGTTTTCTAGTTTGTCGACGTTTTATATATATAATATATATATATATATATATATATATATATATATATATATATATATATATATATATATATATATATATATATATATATATATATATATATAATTTTAAGAATTATTTATATATTATATTACATTTATGTGCATAGTTGACTTGTAATTTTAGCTCCGTTGCATCGCGCGTTGAGAGTTGACTCTGGTCCCGGTTCCGGATTTTCGAACGTCCTTTCGTATAATTTAATATCATGTACTTTGCGTTTTGCGACTTGTACTTTTGTAATTTTGAGACGTTTCTCATCAATATTTCGAACCACTTGAATTGTACTTTGTACTTTTTAGCTTTTTGGTCATTTGCGTCTTCAAATCGTCGTTTTCTTCTTTTGTCTTCGTACTTATTTATTTAAACGAATATTACATAAAAATAGAACAATTACAACTAAAAGCTTTACATATTGGAAGGATATTGTGCCTAAATATATGTTCATTTGGAGCACTATCAAATATCCCCACACTTGAGCGTTGCTTGTCCTCAAGCAATACAGAACTTAAAATAAAATCACACTTCACTCGAATCACTTTTTTTTATTCTCACACTTTATACATCAGTGATTTTGATACGGCGGTATAAACAATGATAGTAACGATGTGGTTTATAGTCCCACATGACTATAAAAATTTAGATCCTTTAAAGAAATTGGATCTTTATGAAAACATTTGATCTTTTGAAAATTCATTCTAGCATTTACCCTAGATATGTTTTCCCCGAATAACCCTTCACCGGTGTTTGCAAAATGTTTTTGTGGGTTTTGTGGGTTTTAGATTTTAAAATTTTAGCTCAAAACTTGCGGTTTTGTGTCACCCACTTGCTAACCTTGTATTAGGAAAGCACACGTCCAGTATACTTGCTCCGTATATTACCTTTCGGTAAACTACCGTCCGGTTGTAAAGGAAAGCGTTGAACAAGCAACTGTTAAGGCAATGTCCCGTGACATGCTTTTTATTATGGTCTATATCGTGTCGGATGCAATTACTATCCTTTGTAGGAGCAATAGTAAAGATCACCCTATAGTTTTTCGGTCTGGCACAAGGTCCTGTCTTCGACCATGCTATCAACCACCGTTCTTACAGTTGACACCCGATTTGGTTCAGGTGACCTAATGAATTCTGGTGAATTCTTAGGATTTTACGTTCAATGGTAATGAACGCATTGAAAATAGGTTTTCAGAAAATAAATCGGTTTTAATTTGGCCAAATATTTTCTCGTTCACGCTCGAGTTTAGATATCATCGAATTCCATGAGTTTGTAATTCTCAATCTTTAAAGTCAATCTCAAGGATTGAGTAATATCAGGCTTAAAAGCTGATTTTTAATCTTTTAAGGAGATTATCCTTTCTGGGGGTCTGATTCATTAGTCTTATCAAACTAATTTGCACGGCGCCCTCCCTATTTTACGAAACAGATCCTCTCATGGCTAGGATAAGTCTGACCACTTGGCGACCCTGTTTGATGCTGAGGTCCGTGGATATCCAGCTGATTTTAGAGATGACTTTTCTAGATTTTTCATCAACCTACAGCTGGTCTGGACGACAACTTCTTGACCTAAATCAAGAAGCGCGTGTCTTTTTTGGAAGACTTTACTTCCTTTTAATGATGGAATTGATTCATCGTGTAGATCCATCTTTCTTTCAAATATAATATAGTAAATCGGGTAAAACTGATTAAAATCGTCCAAAACAAAAGTACCTGTAATAATCTTGTACAAACATATGTGATATGTGTTTTAAATAACTTGGTAAATTCTTCTCACACTTAGCTTTTATTTATTATTTTTTTCTTTGCCTTTTTATTCTCCTCTATTCTATTTTAAATGAATTCTATTTTAAATGAATTCTAACGTTTTGGGTTGTTTCTCCATTTATGTTCTCTCCGAGGTAACAATAATTTCGGTAGTAAAATCTAGTTTTATCGTTCATAAATATGTATAAACATGATTTTGAATTCATTTAGTTGAAATTTTTTCAAATTTTCACAAAATTTGGCAATTAAACTAAGTGTAAACCCGAGAGAATTTATAACCCTTCCCCACACTTGAGATCATGCAATGCCCTCATTTGCATGAAATCAGACTATAATTATAAATTCATGAGGGTGATTAGTGTAGAAAAGTGATTAAAAATACCCAGTTTAAAATTTCTAAGCTCGTCGAATGATAGATGGCGCGCCTCATCGTTCATTTCTTTTATTGTAATTTCACATATGTTTTGCGTCTTATCGTCAAAATTTGTAGCTATTGCTGAACTTAATCTTTGAAAGTGCGTTGTTTTACCCTGTTTTGTACATAAGATAAACTACAAACATATATATATATAATATATATATATATATATATATATATATATATATATATATATATATATATATATATATATATATATATATATATATATATATATATTATATAAAACCTTTATTTATTAAAACAATTTAAATGAATAATTTTTTAAAATTTTGTTTCCTTTTACTTTAGGTGGTTTCGGTATGTTTACCTAGTCCGTCCCTTGACAAAATTTAAAATTTATCGTTAAAGCGACTGTTTTAAAAGCAAAGATTTTTGGGTTTTTTATTTTTTTTGGTATACTTTAGATCAATAATATTAAAAATAATGATAACAAAATTTGTCGCCCCGCACTCGGGTAAAGCAATTTCGGTTCCATGACCTAGTCTTCAACTTACGATGAATTTTAGAAATTATTTTTTAAACTTAATGAAATAAAGTAAATTTTGTTTTTAAATTCACACAAAACTTAAATTTAGAAAGCGTAATAATTTTATATAAAACCTATAAAACAAAAAATTTAGAATGGGGGGAGAAAACTAGTTCTTTAGTGTCTGCTAGCGGAAAAGACCAATCGGATTCCATTCTCGGAACTACACGAGAACAGAACAACTAACTCTAGACAGCGTTTTCTTTTTAGAACATTTGAATCTCCCCACACTTAGGTAGCTGTGGTGTCGAAATTGTGATTAACTTCGTCATCAATTTCTCTTGGACCATAATCGACTTGCATATGTGTGACTTTTGCTTTAAGCCATTGGTCAGATTCCTGTGTAATATTCACAAATTCAACTAGTTTCGCCTTTTCTTTAGGCGATAGATTAGATACTAACCGGTTACATAACTTAAAGTTCCCCTTGGTTCTAGCATCGCGAATCCGTTTAATAAGTTTCTTCATTGAACTATTAATAACAGAGTCATTTAATTTCGCATCAACAACGGGGTTCTTCGTTATCAAGTAATCATTAGGTGTTACTTCATTTTCCCCACACTTAGGCGTTTTATTATTGCTAAGCACTACCGTTGGAGTTGGTAAAACAACATGGTTCTTACCAATCGTTTTTTTTGGTTCAACGGTTTTGGTTGGTGGAGATTTAGACTTTCGACTTACAAAGGTGATCGATTTTTCATCATTACTAAGTGTCATTCTACCATCTCTTACGTCAAATAACGCCCCGGTGGATGCTAAGAATGGTCAACCTAAAATTAGAGGAATGTTTGGGTCCTCTTCTATGTCAATGACAATAAATTCGACTAGAAAGGTTAAATTACCCACTTGAACGGGTAGGTTGTCTGAAATTCCAACTGGGTGCCTAATGGCTTGATCAAAGAGTCGGACACTCATCTCTGTTGGACTTAACTCACCTACTCCTAATCTCTTATATAATGAAAGAGGCATAACACTCACACTCGCACCTAAATCTGCTAGTGCATCATACATGACACAATCACTAAGTAGACACGGAACAATAAATTCACCCGGATCACCCACCCTGGGTGGAGCTTTTGGTTGAACTGTCTTCACCGAATTTATTTTTACGGTTTTTGTTTCTTGTACTTTCTTATTCTTCTTCTTCTTTCCAGAGGTATCACAAATTTTATTACCTATTACTTGCTCATACTCAACTCCTTTTCTTGGAAACGGGATGGGTGGTTTGTATGGTGCCACCACTGGCTTTACATACTCGGGTGGTGGTGGTAGTGGTAGTGTTGTAACTTCTTCATTGTTACTCACATCGAAAACCTTCCCATTTTCTGATGCTGGTTTTGTAGCGACCCGACCAAATCATGTTTGACGGTGCCGACTACTTAGGTCCCGTTACGTGGTCATAAGTCTTTAACATGACATTTGACCAAAATATGTCGCATTCATTTCATAAGAAAAGGATGTTTCAAGTTTACAAATGTAGTTCAAAAGACTAGTTACATTACAATGTTTGACGTACGAATGAAACCTATGCGACACAATTTAAAGTAGTCAAAAGACGCTCCAACTATGCATGTATACTCGACATCCAAGCAAGTATCAAAAAGAGTGCGGAAGCATGTATCAAGTAGCTTTCAAGGACCTGAGAAAACATATAGAAAACTGTCAACGAAAACGTTGGTGAAATCATAGGTGTTTTAGTAAACGTTGCATTTGAACCACAAGATTTAATATAATATGATTATCAAAATCATTTGCATTCCAAAGTTGTTATCTATTTTGCGGGCACCCAATTATCAAACTTAACTGTTTTGCACCCTTTGCGTAGTGTTAGAACATACACTAGACCCGAAAATATATTTCATCCGCTAACGGTAGCGAACCGTCCGAATGAGGCTCGTCAAGCCCATGTGATCACATAATATAAGTTCACGTTTACACCCTGCAAGTGTAACTAATGATAATTGAATTGAGGATTTTTGTTCAAACCGGTACGTGGAATGTTCATTTTCGTACTTGTGTTCAAAGTGTAAAAGCATGATACGTATATGTTTCTCATCCCATAGTTTAAAGCATAAAAGTTGTTTGAAAGATGGGACTATGATCTCACCTTGAGTGCACGTATGAAAAGTACTTCACAAAGTAACGTGTGCGAAGAATAGTGCTAGTCTTGACCTAAACAAATAGGTCGTATCAATAACGGTAAACTCGATAGGTCAAAGATGTTCAATTAGTCCTATGGCTCGTTACGACTCGATTATATAGCACGTGAATCAAATTGTCAAGTTTCATGCAAGATACAAGTATAGAAACAAGTTAGGAAGGTTGCATAATCATTTGGTTAAGTTTGAACAAAAGTCAAACTTTGGTCGGTCAAAGTCAACGAAAAAGTCAACACGTTCGGGTCGGGTCCCGAACTATTTTTTCTGAGGTTTTTATTCATATATAAACATGTTAGAACAAGTCTCATGTGAATCGGAGGTCCATAGGGTGCCAAACATTTTTCATATAATTGACATGTAGGTCAGAACCTAAACACGGCTTAGGCCGTGCCGCGACCCAGGATTCCCGCGCCGCGACAATACACGGGAGCTGGTACCTGGTTAGTCTCAAATGTCCAAGTCTCAATTCAAAACACTTTCAAGCATAACTCACAAACCGCTAATACTTAGAACTCGTATCTTATATCGTTAGAAAGGTAAATTGACAAAGAACACAACTAAATACATTTCACCAACCAAAAACGTTATTTGTTACAATCGGCTTTCCAAAGTAAATGATCAATTAATGCACACATTTAATACTCAAATTTGATAAGTGCACATTTATGATTCGGGCATTTAATGCATACATACAACATGCCGTTTTGTAGGTAATCGAGCATACAATACAACTAACTACTTACTAACAATAATTCATGACATTCAATGCATCAAATATTTATTTCAAGCTTATCAAACCCTAACCCAAATTCACCAAAATCACTAATCAAGTTTATGGAGTTTTCTCAAGCAACCTACACATGAAATTGAAGCTAGTGATGTTAGGAACACATTTAATACATGCATTTATGACATTTAACATCATTCAAACAACCAAGTCACCAAATCAAACACACCAAAGTTTATGTTCATGCTAGTTACTTCAAATAACAAAATCGAACATATAAATCATATATTCATGTTAGACTTGAGCCATAGACACTAATTAACTACTTTATAAGTTAAAAACATCAAGAACACCAAATCTAGTGATTTTAGAAAGTTACCCAAATGTAATGAAGTCGGTATGGAATCGAAGAGGAAGTTGCAAGGATTCCAAATATGTAATTTGTTTTGCAAGACACCTGCTAGCTTGGATTTAGATGATGATTCTTCAAAATGGAGAATTGAAAGAAAATGTGGAAGTAGAAGAAGAAAAGGAAAAATGAAATTGAAAAAGATAGGTGGTGGGGTGACTAGTCACAAGTTAGTCACCTCTTTGGCTCTTTGGCGAAACTAGTCCCTCGAGTTCGGTTGCGGGTGCGTGAATTACCTAAACGAGATATTTTAAAAACGCGAATTAACGAGGGATGTCATAATCATATAACGGAATTTAAATAGTTAAATGGAAAAGTAAACGGAAAAAGGCGGGATGTTACATTACCTACTCCTTAAAAGAAATTTCGTCCCGAAATTTAAGTAGGCGTAGTAGTCGTTGTTTCTTCCTCGAAATTTTGCGTTTCCGGATTTGGGAATAAGTGAGGGTATTTCTTTTGCATTTGATCTTGCCTTTCCCAAGTAAACTCGGGTCCTCTTTTAGCATTCCAACGAACCTTGACAATCGGGTTTCGGCTTTGTTTCAATGTCTTGACGGAGGTGTCCGCAATTTCAACCGGTTCTTCCACAAAATGAAGTTTGTCATAAATAGTAAGTTCCTCGAGAGGGATGACGATATCGGGTTCGGCAAGACACTTTTTCAAGTTAGATACATGGAAGGTAGGATGAACGGAGCTCAATTAAGGCGGAAGATCTAAACGATAAGCAACGGTTCCAATACGCTCCAAGATTTCGAAGGGATCAATATACCGCGGATTTAATTTCCCACGTTTTCCAAAACGAATCACACCTTTCCAAGGTGCGACTTTTAACATGACGCGATCACCGACTTGAAATTCAAGGTCGTTACGTCTTTTGTTGGTATAGTACTTTTGACGACTCCGGGCCGTCCGAAGCCTATCTCGGATTTGAACGATCTTCTCGGTGGTTTTGTGAATGAGTTCGGGTCCGGTGATTTGTACGTCGCCTACTTCGGCCCAACAAAGAGGAGAACGACATTTACGGCCATATAACGCTTCAAAAGGTGCGGCTTTAATACTCGCGTGATAACTATTGTTGTAAGAGAACTCGGCGAGAGGTAAGTGCTTGTCCCAAGCTTTTCCAAAATCAACCACACAAGCCCGTAACATGTCCTCTAAGGTTTGAATTGTGCGTTCGCTTTGTCCATCGGTTTGGGGATGATATGCGGTGCTCATTTCTAAACGCGTTCCCAACGCTTCTTGCAAGGTACGCCAAAATCTAGAAACAAAACGGCCATCTCGGTCGGAGATAATCGATAAAGGTACATCGTGTCGGGCTACGATCTCCTTGATGTAAAGTTGTGCAAGTTTCTCCATTTTGTCGGTTTCTTTCATAGCGAGAAAGTGTGCGGATTTGGTGAGACGGTCAACAATAACCCAAATGGTATCATAACCGCCCGTTGTCTTTGGTAACTTGGTGATGAAGTCCATCGTTATTCTTTCCCACTTCCATTGCGGGATTTCGGGTTGTTGAAGTAACCCGGACGGTCTTTGGTGTTCGGCTTTGACTTTGGAACATGTCAAACACTTGGCAACATAAGTAGCTACGTCCCTTTTGATGTTCGGCCATCAATATTGTTCTTTAAGGTCGTGGTACATCTTATTGGCACCGGGGTGAATCGAGTATCGTGACTTATGGGCTTCATCTAAAATAAGACTTCGTAGGTCCCCATAACTAGGCACCCAAATCCTTCCGGCGAAATATCGGAGTCCGGTTTCCTTAGTTTCGAATCGAGAGACTAGAATGTTTAAGAGCTCGTGTGAAACGTTTTCATCCTTGAGAGCCTCATCTTGGGCTACCCGAATTTGGCTATTAAGGTTGGTGTGGATGGTGATGTTTAAAGCTCGGACACGAAGAGGCACCGCTTTTCTTTTCGACTTAAGGCATCGGCTACTACATTTGCCTTCCCGGGATGGTAACGAAGCTCGCAATCGTAATCGTTTAAGGTTTCAATCCACCTTCGTTGTCTCATGTTTAGTTGCTTTTGATCGAAGATGTGTTGGAGACTTTTGTGATCGGTAAAGATAGTACTCTTGGTTCCATAAAGATAGTGTCTCCACATTTTAAGTGCAAAGACAACGGCTCCGAGTTCGAGATCATGTGTCGTATAGTTTCGTTCATGAATTTTGAGTTGTCGAGAAGCATAAGAAATGACTTTCGTTCGTTGCATCAACACACACCCAAAACCATGTTTCGAGGCATCGCAATATACAACAAAATCGTCATTGCCTTCGGGAAGTGACAAGATAGGAGCGGTGGTTAGCTTTGTTTTCAAGATTTGAAATGCGGATTCTTGTTCGGTCGCCCAAATGAATTTCTACGATAGTATCCGGCGAGACCCAAGAATTGACGAATGTGAGTAGGAGTAGTAGGGGTCTCCCATTTACTAATGGCTTCGATTTTTAATGGATCGACTTTAATACCTTGGTCACTTACAACATGACCAAGAAATTGAACTTCCTTTAACCAAAATTCACACTTGGAGAATTTGGCATAGAGTTGTTCTTGTCTTAAAAGTTCAAGCACAAGTCGGAGGTGTTCCTCGTGTTCTTCTTCGCTTTTTGAATATGTCAAAATATCATCGATGAACACGATAATGAATTTGTCAAGATCCATGAACACTGCCGGTGCGTTAGTGAGACCAAATGGCATTACAAGAAATTCATAGCTACCATAACGAGTTCAGAAAGCGGTTTTGGAGACATCTTCCCCCTTAACCCTTAATTGATGATAACCCGAGCGGAGATCGATTTTTGAATATACACAAGACCCTTGTAGTTGATCAAAGACATCATCGATGCGAGGAAGAGGATATCGGTTCTTAACCGTCAATTTATTTAGTTCACGATAATCAATGCACATTCGTAGGGATCCGTCTTTCTTTTTAACAAACAAAATCGGAGCGCCCCAAGGTGAATGGCTAGGTTGGATAAAACCACGATCAAGTAGTTCTTGGATTTGACTTTGCAATTCTTACATTTCGGATGGAGCGAGTCTATATGGTGCACGTGCTACGGGTGCGGCTCCCGGAATAAGATCGATTTGGAATTCAACCGGTCGATGAGGTGGAAGACCTGGTAATTCGTCGGGAAATACATCGGAATAGTCACTAACAATTGGCACATCATCGATGTGCTTCTCATCGGACTTGACTTTCTTAACATGAGCAAGGATCGTAAAACAACCCTTACAGAGTAGTTTTCTAACTTTAATGCATGAAACGAGGTTGAGTCCGGTGCAACTCTTATCGCCATAGACGATCAAAGGTTCACCATTCTCGATAGGAATTCGGATTGCGTTAAGATCACAAAGGATGTGAGATTTCGTTTTGGCTAGCCAATTCATACCGATTATTACATCGAAGCTTCCTAGTTCCATGGGTATCAAGTCAATTTCAAACTCATTACCCAAAATGTTTAACGTACACCCCCGGTAATATGTGTCGGCACTCAATATTTTTCCGTTGGCCACTTCAATGGTATAAGTGGTATCTAGTGGAAGTGGTGGAGTATTAAAAGAATGAGTCAAAGTCTTGGATGCAAAACTCTTATCGGCACCCGAATCGAGTAAACAAGTAACATAAGTGTTGTTGAGGAGAAACGTGCCCGTGACTAATTCATTGTCATCTCAGACTTCCTCGGTGTTGATGTTGAAAGCTCATCCGCATGTGTTGGTGTTGGCTTTCTTCTTCGGACACGCATTTCTAAAATGACCCGTTTGGCCACATTCATAACAAGTACCCGGTTTTGGAGCATTGGGCACCTTTTGAGCGACGGGGCGGCACTTCTACAATCGTTGGCCACATGACCACCCCTTTGGCACCGGTGGCAAAATAGATTGCTACATTCACCATAGTGGTGTTTGTGGCATTTGTTGCAAAAGGGTTTATTTCCGCCATAACTTTTCTTGGCGTCGGAGGTGAAAGGCTTTTTGGTGAAGTTGTTGTTGTAGTTGTTGCTTGATTGGGGGGCTTCCCATTTTCTTTTGTTGCTGCCCGATTTATCCTCGGCCTTAGGTGCCGGAACTACAATTTCGTCAACCGTTTCGATCAATTGGCGGGCCATGTTCAAAGCTTGTTGTAGGTTAGCGGGTTTGGATGACATCACTCCTTGTTTGATGCTCTTTGGAAGACCAGTTCAACTCTTTGAGATTCGGGGTTCACGAGGTTGGGACACATCAAGGATAGCTCTGCGTATCATTGATTGTAGGCCTTGAGATCGTATCTGATCGCCTTTAAAGTTCTTAGTTCTTGTTCGAGCTTTCGGGTTTCTTCACGAGGGAAAAATTCGACGATCATCCTTTCTCTCAAATCGGCCCAAGAGAGGGCGTGAGCTTCATCGGTACCCACCGATTGTACATACGTATTCCACCACGTGAGGGCGATACCGGGAAAGGTGTGGGTGGAATATTTGACTTTATCTTGGTCCCGACAACCGCTTATGCTAAAAACGGCTTCCGTTTGTTCGAACCATCGAGTGAGCACAACCGGTCCCCCGGTTCCATCAAAAGTGTGAGGTTTGCACCCCATGAAGGCTTTGTAGGAGCACCCTTCGCTTGAGTTACCGGCCCCTTGATTGTTGTTGTGGTTGTTGTTATTGTTGGAGGAGTGATCGGCCGTGGCCGCTTCCACGGCGGTGGCTATCATTCATTGTAGTGCTTGTTCGGGAGTCTCATGGCGTGGCACACGATGAGGAGGCATTGTTCCTTTAAAACACAAGAATACCGTTGATTAGTATTCTTAATAATACTAACCATGATATGGAATAAGGATAGAGAGAAATTTTCCTTGACTCGCCTTAAATTCTTTATGTCATAATGTCGGAATGTTCGTATGAGTCACCGTAATATAATCCCGGAAATTATATTACCCTAATTCATATGTGCATTCGACACTAATTCATATAGTCAAGGTGGCGCGTCAATTAAATCAAGTAACATGAGATTAAGATTGAATAAGAATTAGATATGATAGACGAGTTCGAGTATAATGCACAAGTAGTCAAGTAATTCCTACTTCAAGTCTATATGCCGGTTGTAGTCTAGACTTACCAATGTACCCTATGACTCTGGGTCGCCACCAATGAACTCTAAATCCCTACAACCAATGCTCTGATACCATCTGTAGTGACCCGACCAAATCATGTTTGATGGCGCCGACTACTTAGGTCCCGTTACATGGTCATAAGTCTTTAACATGACGTTCGACCAAAATATGTCGCATTCATTTCATAAGAAAAGGATGTTTCAAGTTTACAAATGTAGTTCAAAAGACTAGTTACATTACAATGTTTGACGTACGAATGAAACCTATGCGACACAATTTAAAGTAGTCAAAAGTCGCTCCAACTATGCATGTATACTCGACATCCAAGCAAGTATCAAAAAGAGTGCAGAAGCATGTATCAAGTAGCTTTCAAGGACCTGAGAAAACATATAGAAAACTGTCAACGAAAACGTTGGTGAAATCATAGGGGTTTTTGTAAATGTTGCATTTGAACCACAAGATTTAATATAATATGATTATCAAAATCATTTACATTCCAAAGTTGTTATCTGTTTTGCGGGCACCCAATTATCAAACTTAACTATTTTGCACCCTTTGCGTAGTGTTAGAACATACACTAGACCTGAAAATATATTTCATCCGCTAACGGTAGCGAACCGTCCGAATGAGGCTCGTCAAGCCCATGTGATCACATAATATAAGTTCACGTTTACACCCTGCAAGTGTAACTAATGATAATTAAATTGAGGATTTTTGGTCAAACCCGTACGTGGAATGTTCGTTTTCGTACTTGTGTTCAAAGTGTAAAAGCATGATACGTATATGTTTCTCATCCCATAGTTTAAAGCATAAAAGTTGTTTGAAAGATGGGACTATGATCTCACCTTGAGTGCACGTATGAAAAGTAGTTCACAAAGTAACGTGTGCGAAGGATAGTGCTAGTCTTGACCTAAACAAATAGGTCGTATCAATAACGGTAAACCCGATAGGTCAAAGATGTTCAATTAGTCCTATGGCTCGTTACGACTCGATTATGTAGCATGTGAATCAAATTGTCAAGTTTCATGCAAGATACAAGTATAGAAACAAGTTAGGAAGGTTGCATAATCATTTGGTTAAGTTTGAACAAAAGTCAAACTTTGGTCGGTCAAAGTCAATGAAAAAGTCAACACATTCGGGTCGGGTCCCGAACTATTTTTTCTGAGGTTTTTATTCATATATAAACATGTTAGAATAAGTCTCATGTGAATCGGAGGTCCATAGGGTGCCAAACATTTTTCATATAATTGACATGTAGGTCCGAACCTGAACACGGCTTAGGCCGTGCCGCGACCCAGGATTGCCGCACCGCGACAATACACGGGAGCTGGTACCTGGTCAGTCTCAAATGTCCAAGTCTCAATTCAAAACACTTTCAAGCATAACTCGCAAACCGCTAATACTTAGAACTCGTACCTTATATCGTTAGAAAGGTAAATTGACAAAAAACACAACTAAATACATTTCACCAACCAAAAACGTTATTTGTAACAATCGGCTTTCCAAAGTAAATGATCAATTAATGCACACATTTAATACTCAAATTTGATAAGTGCACATTTATGATTCGGGCATTTAATGCATACATACAACATGCCGTTTTGTAGGTAATCGAGCATACAATACAACTAACTACTTACTAACAATAATTCATGGCATTCAATGCATCAAATATTCATTTCAAGCTTATCAAACCCTAACCCAAATTCACCAAAATCACTAATCAAGTTTATGGAGTTTTCTCAAGCAACCTACACATGAAATTGAAGCTAGTGATGTTAGGAACACATTTAATACATGCATTTATGACATTTAACATCATTCAAACAACCAAGTCACCAAATCAAACACACCAAAGTTTATGTTCATGCTAGTTACTTCAAATAACAAAATCGAACATATAAATCATATATTCATGTTAGACTTGAGCCATAGACACTAATTAACAACTTTATAAGTTAAAAACATCAAGAACACCAAATCTAGTGATTTTAGAAAGTTACCCAAATGTAATGAAGTCGGTATGGAATCGAAGAGGAAGTTGCAAGGATTCCAAATATGTAATTTGTTTTGCAAGACACCCGCTAGCTTAGATTTAGATGATGATTCTTCAAAATGGAGAATTGAAAGAAAATGTGGAAGTAGAAGAAGAAAAGGAAAAATGAAAATGAAAAAGATAGGTGGTGGGGTGACTAGTCACAAGTTAGTCACCTCTTTGGCTCTTTGGCGAAACTAGTCCCTCGAGTTTGGTTGCGGGTGCGTGAATTACCTAAACGAGATATTTTTAAAACGCGAATTAACGAGGGATGTCATAATCATATAACGGAATTTAAATAGTTAAACTGAAAAGTAAACGGAAAAAGGCGGGATGTTACAGGTTTTTCAGAATTCGTTGAAACCATATTAACATTCTCATTCCGAGGATTTACTTCGGTATTAATCGGTAGCTTTCCTTGTTCCCTCTCACTCATCGTGCTAGCAAGAGTACCTACGTATTTTTCTAGATTCAAAATGGAAGCTTGTTGAGTTCTTAATGACTGATCAAACCTCTCATTTGTTTGGGTTTGAGATGTAATATATTGTGTTTGAGATTCCATTAGCTTTGCCATCATTTCCTCTAGATTTGGCATTTTCTCTTCGGTTTGTGGTGGTTTATATAAGCTAGGTTTTTGTTGATTGAAAGTGTTGTTTTGAGTTGGTTGGTTATTCGGACCTTGTTGGTTGTACGAGTTATTGTTAGGTCCATTTGGATTGTAAAGAATATTTTGATTTCGATTGAAGTTTGGCCTTGGCGGTTGATAATTAATTTGTTAATTATTTCCCGGCCTTTGGTTCATGTAGGAAACATTCTCTCGTTGTTCTATCGTTTGCTCAATGTGACAATCTTTCGTTAAGTGTGGTCCACCGCATTGCTCACAACTGATTCGTATTGCGTGAATATCTTTATTCATCTTTTCCATTTGATAATGCTAAAAATGAACATATATTTAATAGCATTATCCCTCAAGGAAGACAAGCTTTTAGTTGCAATTGTTCTATTTACAAGTGATATTCGTTTAAATAATAAAAGGTGAAGACAAAAGACAGATTCGACGAATTAAAGACGCAAACGACCAAAAAGCTCAAAAGTACAAAGTACAATCAAAGTGGTTCCAATTATTAATGAGAAACGTCTCAAAATTACAAGAGTACAAGACGCGAAACGCAAAATACAAGATATTAAATTGTACGCAAGGACGTTCGAAAAACCGGAACCGGGACCAAAGTCAACTCTCAACGCTCGATGCAACGGACTAAAAATTACAAGTCAACTATGCACATAAATATAATATAATATTTAAATAATTCTTAAAATTATTTATATATTATATTTATTTATTAAACCGTCAGCAAACAAGAAAACAAAGGAGTGTGAGCTGATACCTACCTCCATGCGATCGCATGGCCTGGAGGCACAAAAGCCATACGATCGCATGGCCTTGAAAAGTTGGCCACATGTTATAAATTCGCGTGTTTTGGCTCAGTTTATAACATATAACCATCTATCTCTCTATCTATAAACGTATATATATATATATATATATATATATATATATATATATATATATATATATATATATATATATATATATATATATATATATATATATATATATATATATATATATATATATATATATATTTATATTATAATTTTAATTTTAATTTTAATTCTAATAATAAGGGTATGTTAGCGAATGTTGTAAGGGTATAAGTCGAAATTCTGTCCGTGTAACGCTACGCTATTTTTAATCACTGTAAGTTATGGTTAATGTTATTTTTAATTTAATGTCTTGTAGCTAAGTTATTATTATACTTATTTAATGCCGAAGTAATCGTGATGTTGGGCTAAATATTAAAATTGGGTAATTGGGCTTTGTACCATAATTGGGGTTTGGATAAAAGAATGACACTTGTGGAATTAGACTATGGGCTATTAATGGGCTTTATATTAACTAAACGATACCTCGTTAATTTAATATATAGACTTATAATTTGACGTATTTATTTATAACCACATACGCTTGACTGGGCACGGTGGGCGGGATATCTACAAATACCAATAATTGTTCATTTTACCGGACACGGAACTGGATTAATAGTTAATAGACTTGTTGAAACAGGGGTGGATTACATTCAAGGGTGATTGGTGTAATTGTTAACAAAGTAGTAAAACCTTGGTTTACACGCAGTCGATAACTTGGTGTATTCATTAAACAAAGTATTAAGACCTTGTTACAATTCGAATCCCCAATTAGTTGGAATATTTGACTTCGAGAATAAGAATATTTGACGAAGACTTTCGCACATTATGATTATGACTGATGGACTATTATGGACAAATCCGTATGGACATATCGAATAATCCAGGACAAAGGACAATTAACCCATGGTAATAAAACTAAAATCAACACGTCAAACATCATGATTACGGAAGTTTAAATAAGTATAATTTATATATTTCATATTTAATTGCACTTTTAATTATCGCACTTTTATTTATTGTCATTTTATTTAATTGCATTTTTAATTATCGTACTCTTTAATTATCGCAATTTTATTTATCGCACTTTTATTTATCGCAATTTCATTATCGTTATTTATTTTACGCTTTAAATTAAGTTATATTTGTTTTTAATATTTTACATTAGGTTTTAACTGCGACTAAAAGTTTTAAAATCGACAAACCGGTCATTAAACGGTAAAAACCCCCTTTTTATAATAATAATAATACTACTTATATATATTTTTGTATTTTTACAAATATAAGTTAAAAATATAGCGTTAAGCTTGTTTAAAGATCCCTGTGGAACGAACCGGACTTACTAAAAACTACACTACTGTACGATTAGGTACACTGCCTATAAGTGTTGTAGCAAGGTTTAGGTATATCCATTCTATAAATAAATAAATATCTTGTTTAAAATTGTATCGTATTTAATAGTATTTCGTTGTAAAAATTAATACTATTTCCTAGTACACCTCGAACACATCAAGTATTTTTGGCGCCACTGCCGGGGAACAGTCAAACGCCGGAAGCAAAACGCTATATAAAAAAAAGATTTTTAATTTACTTTTGTAAAAATACTTTTTTGTAAAAATACGTTTTAATACAAAAATATAAAAAGAAAAACAAAATTTATATATTTTTAAGAGTTTGTTAAATATTTAAGTTTTATAAAGTTTCTTTATTTTTATTTTAGTTTGTAAAAATATAAGTTTTATTTAAATATTTTTTAAATATAAAACAGAAATTTAAAACAGAAAAAAAAACACTCGAGGCCCGGTACTGTAGCAGCACAACTTTTGGCCCGAAACCCTACCTCATGCGATCACACGAGATTTTAACTATCAATCCATGCGATCGCATGGCTTGACTTGACAGGCCTGGTAACCTCAGCCGACTGTTTAGGGTTTAGTATATTTTAATTATTATTATTATAACCCTAATTAGGTTTTGTTTATTTAATTAATTAGTTTTAGTTTTTATTTAATTTGTATTATTTAGTTTAATTAGTATTAATAAATTATAAAATCAATACTTTTATAAAATAATAAATATAAAAATAATATTTTTATAAAAATAAGTAATTTTATCACTTTTTATATCTTTTTATATTTTGTATCTTTTTATTTGTTTTAGCGTAATATTTATATTTTTCGCTCGTATTTAGTTTTAAGACATAGTATTTGCCAGAGTTATTTTTATTTCTAGATTTTTAGGCTTTGCTGTAAAATCCCTTAAGTGCTTTTTCTTTAGACTAAGATTTAGATGCTTTAGAATTTTGCGACGCCATTTTAAGTTTTTAGTACCTTTTTAAGTTATTGCCGTTTTGGGATATAGTATTTCTCTAAGCTTTAATATTTTTTGACGTAACTTTTAATTCTTAGTTTTTAGTTCCTTTTTAAGTTTCGACGCGCTACTTTCTTATTTTTATTTTTCGACGCCTATTATTTTTCGACGTTTTTCGACGCGCTCTTTTTCTTTCTTATTTCTCGACGCTCTAGTTTATAGGACATAGAATTTTTTCTATTTCTTCTCTAAAATTTCAAAACGAAAAATTATTTTAAGTGGTTAAATTGATAGACATCCATTTTCTGGTTCGTAATAATGGTTGGATTTGTACGTGGACCGGGTTATTGGAGCCAAACAGTACTCAATTATATTGAGACCAAACGAATCCTGCCCCTCTGCTGCATCTTTTGGCTATTCGAAACGTGGGCAAAATCAGAAAAGTCTATTAATTTGATAACTTATATAATTTTTCTTATTTTTATAACTAATAGGATATTCAGTGAATGCACCGAGCAAAACGTTCACCACCTTTTGTATGTTCACTACCTGTAACTAGATCAAGACATCTAGCAAATATTGTCGCCGTTGATTTTTCTTTAGAATCGTCATCCAGTCGACCAAGTACTCCAATTCAAATTTCCGATAATCCGTTTTTTGAACCCGACCTCACAATTGAGAATCCGGAAGATATTCAGGGACAATTCATAGATCCTGAACCATTAATCTTTCCTCCAGAACCACCAATCATTCAAACAGAAATTGTTGAGGAACCAACCATTAAATCAGAATCCTCTAGTGATTCAGATTCAACAAATTCAATAATGGAGAATCTGGAACCTCTAAGTATGGAAGACCGAATGCGAGCTAAACGCACTGGCCAAGGCCACGCAATTACTCAACCTGACATTAATGCGCCAGATTATGAAATCAAAGGACAAATCCTACACATGGTAACTAATCAATGCCAATTTAGTGGTGCGCCGAAGGAAGATCCAAATGAACATCTTCGTACATTTAATAGGATCTGTACACTATTTAAAATCCGAGAAGTGGAGGATGAACAGATATATCTCATGTTATTTCCCTGGACTTTAAAGAGAGAAGCCAAAGATTGGTTAGAATCGTTACCTGAAGGGGCGATTGATACATGGGACGTTTTAGTTGAAAAATTTCTTAAACAATTCTTTCCGGCATCTAAAGCCGTAAGACTTCAAGGAGAAATAGTTACTTTCACACAAAAGCCAAACGAAACTCTATATGAGGCATGGACAAGATTTGGAAAGTTATTGAGAGGATGTCCGCAACATGGTTTAGACACCTGTCAAATAGTACAAATATTCTACCAAGGATGCGACATCACTACAAGAAAAGACATAGATATAGCAGCTGGTGGTTCCATTATGAAGAAAACGGCAACTGATACTTATAAAATTATTGATAACACTGCTTCCCACCCACATGAGTGGCACCAAGAAAAAGATATCGTTAAATCATCTAAAGCAGCTAGAGCCGATTCTAGCCATGACTTAGATTCCATTTCCGCAAAGATAGATGCTGTCGAGAGACGAATGGAAAAGATGACTAAGGATATACACTCAATACGAATTAGTTGTGAGCAGTGTGGAGGACCACATTTGACAAAAGATTGTCTTAGTATTGAACTAACAATGGAACAAAGAGAGAATGTTTCATACATAAACCAAAGGCCTAGAAATAATTATCAGAATAATTATCAACCGCCAAGACCGATCTACAATCAAAACCAGAATTATAACCGAAATGTTCCATACAACAACCAACAAGGTCCTAGCAACCAACAAGTATCCAATAATACTTACAATCAGCAAAGACCTATTTTTCAAATAAACCACCACAAACCGATGATAAAAAGCCAAATTTAGAAGATATGATGTCAAAGCTAGTTGAATCTCAAACTCAGTTTTTCACATCTCAGAAACAAACCAATGAACAAAATGCTCAAGCATTTAGAAATCAACAACCTTCTATTCAAAATTTGGAATAAGAAGTAAGTAACCTAGCAAGGTTGATAGGTGAAAGAAAACCGGAAAGTTTACCTAGCGATACTAATGCTAACCCCCGGAATGAAACTGTGATGACCCGGAGATTTCCGACCAAATTTAAACTTAATCTTTATATGTTTCCAAGACGATAAGCAAAGTCTGTTAATCTGAGTCTCAAAATTTTTGGAACTGTTTCATATATTCAATTGACCTTCGACTATTCCCGACGATTCACGAACAACTATATAAATAGATGCATACAGATATTATTTAAATAATATATGATTAAACTGTTAGAATTAATTATGTAAAATAATATGCGATGTAATGAAAACTATATTTATAAATATATAGATATATATAATTATGTATATAAATATTACTTGTAAATATATAAAGTTATATTAAATCTATTTGTTTAAAAATATATAATATATTTGTTTTAGTAATTAAACTTGCTATTTTAAAACTGTTTATATATAGAATATGAATATATTAAAAATAATTAAATTCGAGCTTAATTAGTAAATGTCAGTAACACTCGGTTGATGTTTTGTTAGTTTTAATATAGATATAGTACATGTTCATGAAGGATTGAAATAAAAGTTGAACTGTAAACTGATTTCGAAGATCTTAGATTTGTTAAATATTTTTTTACCTTTTTAAGTTTGAATATTAATACTCCGTACATATAAATTGGAACAGAAAATAAATATTTATCGAACATTTTTGATCAGGTTTCAAACAGTTATTGAGTGAAATAATTAATTACATTTATATTAAAAATTTGGGATTTTTCCATGAACTTTTGTCCGCCACTTAGTAACAACGGTGCACGATCTACACAGCTAATAAGAAGTGTCGGCAAGATAGAGTAAATTATGTCCGTGACAATAATGTGTATCACTATGTTAGTCCTTGCAAGTGTAAATAAATAAACATATATGCAACTTGATTAATAATAAAAACCCATCACTTGCAATCTTTCTGTTCTTTCTTTCCTTTCATGATTAACCATTCAAACCCCATTTAAAACATCACCCTTCTCTTTTATTTTTTTTTCTTCATCGTGATTGCTCAAACGAACCAAAACCAATATTATACTAATTGTTGCCATCACCTGGTTCCAGTTTCGTCGACCAACAAAACCCATTTTAAACCCAAGAACAACCTCCTGTCTTCTACAACTCTTCATATATACCTACGTTTTTTTTTATGTTTCGGTTGCCATAATCGAACACCATCAAGAAGAAAGAACCGTAAACACAAGACAGGAACTAGTTCGGGTAGAAACACCGGTTTGTGTTGTTTCCACTTCTATCTCAGATTGGTTCGACAACCATCAACTCATAATAGATCGCCACCATCACAGTCCACCGCCACCATCTCACCACAAGAAACACCCACAAACCACCACAATTTTATTAGCTGCTAGTTGCTTCACTGCTGCTGCTATTTAAGGTGTCAAACCCCAAACGCAAAGCAAACCGACTATATTGTTATTATCTTACTGCTATTGCTAATGCTTTGCTTCTGTGTTCCTGTTTAAAACCGAAGAACACCATTCATGGCTACTGTGGATCGAAGGCCAAGACACCAAAGCAACAATCATAACCTGCTGCTGCAGTACTATTGTTTCTATTTCAAACATAAACTTATAAACCGAAACCCACTTGTTTTTCTTGAGGTCTATTATCGTGAGAATGATGATGATAAAGTGATAACCGATGGTATGATTATTAAATGACGTTGATAATGATCGTGTAATGTTGATGATATTAGGATGATGATGGTATTAACATACGATATGATGATAGTGGCTATTATAAACATCGATGATGAGAAGGATGATGTCGTGATAACGAGATTCGATTTTGATGATCGAACCAGGTTGCCATGCTACGGTTACGACTGTTTTGTGTTTCAATTGATCCTCATAACCAAAACCATTGAAACCGTTCACTACTGTTTCCTTCTGTCTTGATCCTGTTCGAAAACCCATTTCCTAATCGACTAGACAGCTGTAACGATGGCTTTTGCAGCTGCAACTCGTGTCATTTTTTTTTCTGTTCAGGCAGTCACAAACCCACCTGACGATGATGATTATACGACGATGTGGGTATGTACATGATGAAGAAGATGATTCAATGAAGATGACGATTTTTAAACGATAAAATCAATTGCTGTAAAGCTAACCTGTCGTCGGTATGGGAATCAATTAGGGTATCCAAGAAAACGAGTGGCCTTCCAGTGCACCATCAATTTATTTTTATTTTTTTAAAACAGCTCGACTAGTTTATTTAAACAAAAAGGATCGGATCTTTTATTATTTACAACTTGGGCCGAGATTCTCCTTTTCCTAACGGTCGATTTAAATCATGTTGGGGTTTGAGTTATTGCTGTTGGGCCGAAAATGGATCTTGGGCCGAGATCTATTGTTGGGCCATAATTATTTTGGGACGAGCAGAAAGTTGTTAAATTAATATGGGACACGGTTTATAACAGGAAAGTAGAATTAGGGGAATGGTTAAGGGGAATGGTTAAGGGAGGTGTTGGGGTTCCAAGAGGTCGCGGGTTCGAGTCCCTAAGGGGACAGTTTAATTTTTTGGACTAATTTTTCCTTGAAGGTAGCTTCCTTTATTATTATTATTATTATTATTATTATTATTATTATTATTATTATTATTATTATTATTATTATTATTATTATTATTATTATTATTATTATTATTATTATTATTATTATTATTATTATTTTTATTATTATTATCATGGTTATGATTAAATAACAAAGGATGATTAATTAAGTTGATATGGCTTAAAAGATAATGGTAAAAATGATGAAAATGAAAATAAGTATAAGATAATATATAATCATAATAAATATTATAATTATGATTATTTGGTATTATCATTAATGTTATTATTTTATTAATATTAATATTATTATCATTATTATTATTATTAACATTATTATTATTAATATTATTAAGATTACAAATATAAAGATCTTAGATACAAATATTATCATGAAAACGATTAAAATTACAATTAAGTTACAATTTAATGAATTGCTAATATTATTATTACTATAATACATATATATATATATATATATATATATATATATATATATATATATATATATATATATATATATATATATATATATATATATATATATATATATATATATATATATATATATATATATATATATATATATATATATATATTATCAAACAAACAATAGTTATATAAAAATATAATTAATAAATATAACATAACTATACTAATATTTCCATGATGAATATTAAGTATTTATTTAAATATTCAAGATAAATATAGTTAATTAAGTAATGAAATAATTAAATTATTAATATAAAAAGTATATCACTAATAATATATAAATTTATTCGATTACAAATATACGTTTTAATATATATATAAATGATATAGGTTCGTGAATCCGAGGCCAACCCTGCGTTGTTCAGTTGTTCAATGTCATCATATGTATTTTTACTACAAAATATAGTATAGTGAGTTCATTTGCTCCCTTTTACTCTTTACATTTTTGGGACTGAGAATACATGCGCTGTTTTTACAACTGCTTTACTAAATGTTTTTGAAATATATTTTGAACTGCGAATACATGAAATGCTTTTATAAATGTTTGACGAGATAGACACAAGCAAAACATTCCTCGAATGAATTATTATGCAGACAGAAGTTCTGCGGATTATTATTGAATTATGTGGACATGATAATTGCCACCATTGAATTATGTGGACATGATAATTGCCACCATTGAATTATGTGGACATGATAATTGCCACCAGTTGATGTGAATGTTATATATCGAGAGAATGATTTTATACACAGGTTATGTGTATGTTATTTTTGTGCACAAGATATGTGTACGGTTACTATGATTTATGAAAATGGTTTCGTACATGAGAAAGATGTACTGTATTTAAAAGATATCGCATGTACATTACAGGTGGGTATAGGATTCGGGCCCATTTGTACCATGCAGCATTTAAATCTTGTGGTATATCAAAATGATGAATTTTATTGTTTTAAGATAAACCTATGAACTCACCAACCTTTTGGTTGACACTTGAAAGTATGTTTATTCTCAGGTATGAAAGAAATCTTCCGCTGTGCATTTGCTCATTTTAAGGACATTATTTGGAGTCGAACATCGCTCTGGGATCAAATGTTGATGACTTCGTCCAGATGGATTAGGACGGGGCATTTCAGTTGGTATCAGAGCGGTGGTCTTAGTGAACTAGGTCTGCATTAGTGTGTCTGACTGAGAAGTCATTAGGATGCATTAGTGAGTCTGGACTTCGACCGTGTCTGCATGTCAAAAGTTTTGCTTATCATTTCGTGTCGAAAATTACCCGCTTATCATTCTTAGAGAATCACTTCCTTATCATCCTTAGTCTAGACACATCTTATTGCATTGATTGCATGATTAGTGTATAGACAAAATTCATATCTTAGCATATCTGCTAATTCATATCTTAGCGTATCTGTTATTGTAAACTTTGCCTGACATTTTCTGTAGATTCCTCCGTAACTTATGGGATTTTAGTATTATATATGCATATGTAAATTATGTATTGCAGGGTACTAATCTACATCCTATAATCTATTTCTTATCGAAAATCCTTCATCTGATCTTACGAGATGAATCCCTCAACCAGTTCGAGTCCCTCAGATTTCGATAGCTATCCCGATAGTTATCTCAACAGCTATTCCGACATGGATATTCACCTAAGCTCTGAAAGTTGTGTCACTAGAATGAATCAATCAATCAGCTATCCCCAATTCATCTGATGGGTTCGTAGTCGACTTAATCAATGGAGACGCGAAGAAGGCGATCCCTTCCACCAACCGAATTCACCTCTTGACGAAGGACCCGAAGCATTTACCAGTGAACTAGTCTGAACACCATTTTCACCCTCATTTCTCGAATAATTTGCCATGATTATATTCTATCTAAAATTCTAAACCTCATTCATTCGCTCGTCCGAACCGACAATCATCCTGGCGTAATAGAAGAAGTCAATGAGCTTTGCGCTCGAGTAGTGGCTTTGGAAAATATGGTACAAAACGTACCAGCTTCAACAACATCACCGGCACCAACAGTATCACCAATATCAATACCAGTACCACCAACAACCCAAGTTTCAACATCAAACGCCTCAACGTCTCATTATGTATCTCGAGCATAATCATCGTTCTACAAATCGTTCTACATCATTTATCTTCGTTCGACATGACGATTATATAATCTTCAATGTTTTAGAGATTATATATTCTAGTTCTAACGGTAAATCAAATGAGATTAATATCACATTAACTCATTAAATCCATGATTATATCTGAAGAAAATATATATGTATATATATTTTCATAAAGAGTGTAATTAAAAATTCTTTTGTACAAACTGTTAATGGTGAAAATATTTTAACGGGTAGGTAATACCCGAGGAAATATTTAGATTTCACTTTAATAAGTCACACTGTACATTCTTCGAAGCTGATCCAACAGTCGTTTACTATCCTATTTACAACCACCGATATACGTATCCGTTCACCGCAAAATAACCATTTTCATTCAATTTCATATTTGGATTTTGATCTATCAGAATCCAACAAGTGGCATAATGAAGAAAACAATTGACAAAATAAAATTTGTTAGAAACAAACAAATTAACTATGTGAAATTTTGTTAAGAATCCACGCTAACTGTTCCTAGCTAATTGTTCCTAGCTAACTGATTACCTTTTATTTATCGCAATTTATTTATCGCATTTTATTTATCGCAATTTTAATTCTCGCAATTTTATTTATCGTCATTTAATTTCTGTTATTTACTTTTCGCACTTTATTTATCGTCATTTAATTTCTGTTATTTATTTTACCCACTTTAAATATCGGGATACGTATACAAGTTTTTGACATATCATATCGACACATCTATACATATTATTTGGAATCACCATATACTCTATATGCAGTAATGATCGAGTTCTCTATACAGGGTTGAGGTTGATTCTCAAATAATATATATACTTTGAGTTGTGATCGAGTCTGAGACATGTACACGGGTCACGATATGTATTAATTAATCCGAATATTATAAATTAAACTATATATGACTTATTGAATTGCTAACTGTGGACTATCAACTGAGGACTATCAACATTGGACAATTAAAATGAAATAAAATACTGATTATAACATATGAAACTAAACAAATTCTTCAAGTTTGCCACTTGACTTCATCTTAAACCTTATTTGTATATTGACGATTACAATCTGCGTTCAAACCTTTCATGGTTCTTGAAAACACCTCAATCGAAAGAATGAACCAATCGCACTTCATCTACGGAAGAGAAGATTGATGCATATAGTTATGTACCTAAAAACTCCTGGACCCTAAGTAAAAGTTTAACACGTGTCTGTGTTAGCTCCTTTGGCATTGTTATTACCGAAAATAACATTGCAACTCTTTTTCAAATTAGCCAATTTTATCACAGCTTCAGCAAATCAACTTCAACTTCCATTCGAATTAGCCTTATTATAACCTCGATATATAAGTTTGCCTGTCGTCATCGTTACTGGAGAACCGTTTATATTTCACCACATTAGCAGTAAAATTACCAGCAACTTCAATGAATTTGGACTTTCCGAAAAATTATTATATTCATTAAAACCCCATCTTGTATTCATCTATACCCTGTAACAATAATTGCCATACCAATTACCGGGAATCAGCAATCAGTATTTCGAATCTCGTAGCATTTCTACATCAATAGTTATATGTATACGTATAACAATTATCTCCTAGAATTACGACCTTCAATTTTGAAATTTTAAAAAGGCACCCAGTTTACGAATCGATACTCTGAATGTTGAAAAAGCTGAATAAAGCAGCAGAAACTGTAGGAAACCGTAAACGACCTTAGTCGTCGGAAGTTTGATGATAAAGAATAATATGTTGGAAAAGCTCAGAAATGTTGGAACTGGAAAACGGATAGAGTTAACCATGAAGGTGACCAAGGACAAATACAAGGACCATACCCTATATTCAAAGAATCCAAATAATTCTGGATCCGTTGAAGTCTTTAGTGAATATCTTGCTCCTTACTCTAAACCCTTGCAGGCAATAGTTTCTATCATCCTCTGATCTTAGATATTCCAAGATATTATCGTATCTTTCATTATAAATATCCTCCATATTTTTGGAGATATTTTTATAACTATTCTTATCTGAAATCATTAATCCCTTCGTGCTATCAGTATTACATCATATAGAAACTGTTAGTTTCTATATTCTGTAAACTTTCGAGTTTAAAATATGAAGGTTATTGAAGTAATGTTGGGAGCTGAAGCATGAGTTAGTATAATATAATGACACTTGATCAACGTGATTATATTACAGTAAGTCATGCTGAGTTTCTAATGGGACGTAATGATTCATAGTAGATCATACCATCATCATGTGCCATGTTACAGAACTCTTTCATTCTACATAACTTCTGAACATATCAAGAAAATGTATTCTTGATGGTTCTATCTTCCGTGATGTTGATAAATTTAAAAATCAAATCGTGCTACCACGTTCCTTCCTGCTTAGAACATTATAATCATTCGAAACTCTATATCTACAAATTCTGGACCATTATTCGCTTGACTTTAAGTCGGGAAGAGAAAACAAAAAAACATAGAGCTTTGAAATATAAGGGAGAATATAAAGCCTGATGACAACACGGAAATTACAAAACGTGGATATCAGTACGTACAGCAATATAAAGACATGGGAGGATTATAAATACAATAATCCCTAGAGCATGATAGAAATAAACAAATTCTTCAGGTGGGAGTTGGAAAAGAAGAACGATCATTACGATAGTTAGAATAAGAACAAGGATCAGAACAGGGTTAAGCATCTTCATAAATCTTTTGAATTTGGGAATTAAGTATAGAAGTGGTGAAAACTAATGGAACGGAAAAGGTAAATTTATAGTGGAAATATCAGACAGAGTAATCGAGGCAGATCACCATATTTAATTATAGAGATCTTAATTTCCTTACTCGCCGAAGAATCAAATCTTTTAAATTTCGAAGATTTTCTCTAAATCCCTTGAATTCCGAAAATTCAACCAAGACGACGTCAAAAGTTAAGACGCACATTATTTTCTAAATTCCACCGTGACTACGTCAAAAGTTAAATCTCTATCTAAATCTGTTGTGACAGCTTCATTCGTACACCTCACCTTATCGAATTGTTTATTCTATATTAGTCAATAATGATAAAACTCCATTTATCAACTCATATTTGTCATGAAAACATTTCTATTATTAGCCATGACCACCTCACTCAAATTTCGGGACGAAATTTCTTTAACGGGTAGGTACTGTGATGACCCGGAGATTTCCGACCAAATTTAAACTTAATCTTTATATGTTTCCAAGACGATAAGCAAAGTCTGTTAATCTGAGTCTCAAAATTTTTGGAACTGTTTCATATATTCAATTGACCTTCGACTATTCCCGACGATTCACGAACAACTATATAAATAGATGCATATAGATATTATTTAAATAATATATGATTAAACTGTTAGAATTAATTATGTAAAATAATATGCGATGTAATGAAAACTATATTTATAAATATATAGATATATATAATTATGTATATAAATATTACTTGTAAATATATAAAGTTATATTAAATCTATTTGTTTAAAAATATATAATATATTTGTTTTAGTAATTAAACTTGCTATTTTAAAACTGTTTATATATAGAATATGAATATATTAAAAATAATTAAATTCGAGCTTAATTAGTAAATGTCAGTAACACTCGGTTGACGTTTTGTTAGTTTTAATATAGATATAGTACATGTTCATGAAGGATTGAAATAAAAGTTGAACTGTAAACTGATTTCGAAGATCTTAGATTTGTTAAATATTTTTTTTACCTTTTTAAGTTTGAATATTAATACTCCGTACATATAAATTGGAACAGAAAATAAATATTTATCGAACCTTTTTGATCAGGTTTCAAACAGTTATTGAGTGAAATAATTAATTACATTTATATTAAAAATTTGGGATTTTTCCATGAACTTTTGTCCGTCACTTAGTAACAACGGTGCACGATCTACACAGCTAATAAGAAGTGTCGGCAAGATATAGTAAATTATGTCCGTGACAATAATGTGTATCACTATGTTAGTCCTTGCAAGTGTAAATAAATAAACATATATGCAACTTGATTAATAATAAAAACCCATCACTTGCAATCTTTCTGTTCTTTCTTTCCTTTCATGATTAACCATTCAAAACCCATTTAAAACATCACCCTTCTCTTTTATTTTTTTTCTTCATCGTGATTGCTCAAACGAACCAAAACCACTATTATACTAATTGTTGCCGTCACCTGGTTCCAGTTTCGTCGACCAACAAAACCCATTTTAAACCCAAGAACAACCTCCTTTCTTCTACAACACTTCATATATACCTACGTTTTGTTTTTTTTTTATGTTTCGGTTGCCATAATCGAACACCATCAAGAAGAAAGAACCGTAAACACAAGACAGGAACTAGTTCGGGTAGAAACACCGGTTTGTGTTGTTTCCACTTCTATCTCAGATTGGTTCGACAACCATCAACTCATAATAGATCGCCACCATTACAGTCCACCGCCACCATCTCACCACAAGAAACACCCACAAACCACCACAATTTTATTAGCTGCTAGTTGCTTCACTGATGCTGCTGTTTACGGTGTCAAACCCCAAACGCAAAGCAAACCCACTATATTGTTATTATCTTACTGCTATTGCTAATGCTTTGCTTCTGTGTTCCTGTTTAAAACTGAAGAACACCATTCATGGCTACTGTGGATCGAAGGCCAAGACACCAAAGCAACAATCATAACCTGCTGCTGCAGTACTATTGTTTCTATTTCAAACATAAACTTATAAACTGAAACCCACTTGTTTTTCTTGAGGTCTATTATCGTGAGAATGATGATGATGAAGTGATAAGCGATGGTATGATTATTAAATGATGTTGATAATGATCGTGTAATGTTGATGATATTAGGATGATGATGGTATTAACATACGATATGATGATAGTGGTTATTATAAACATCGATGATGAGAAGGATGATGTCGTGATAACGAGATTCGATTTTGATGATCGAACCAAGTTGCCATGCTACGGTTACGACTGTTTTGTGTTTCAATTGATCCTCACAACCAAAACCATTGAAACCGTTCACTACTGTTTCCTTCTGTCTTGATCCTGTTCGAAAACCCATTTCCTAATCGACTAGACTGCTGTAACGATGGCTTTTGCAGCTGTAACTCGTGTCATTTTTTTTCTGTTCAGGTAGTCACAAACCCACCTGACGATGATGATTATACGACGATGTGGGTATGTACATGATGAAGAAGATGATTCAATGAAGATGACGATTTTTAAATGATAAAATCAATAGCTGTAAAGCTAACCTGTCGTCGGTATGGGAATCAATTAGGGTATCCAAGAAAACGAGTGGCCTTCCAGTGCATCATCAATTTATTTTTATTTTTTTAAAATAGCTCGACTAGTTTATTTAAACAAAAAGGATCGGATCTTTTATTGTTTACAACTTGGGCCGAGATTCTCCTTTTCCTAACGGTCCATTTAAATCATGTTGGGGTTTGAGTTATTGCTGTTGGGCCGAAAATGGATCTTGGGCCGAGATCTATTGTTGGGCCATAATTATTTTGGGACGAGCAGAAAGTTGTTAAGTTAATATGGGACACGGTTTATAACAGGAAAGTAGAATTAGGGGAATGGTTAAGGGGAATGGTTAAGGGAGGTGTTGGGGTTCCAAGAGGTCGCGGGTTCGAGTCCCTAAGGGGGCAGTTTAATTTTTTGGACTAATTTTTCCTTGAAGGTAGCTTCCTTTATTATTATTATTATTATTATTATTATTATTATTATTATTATTATTATTATTATTATTATTATTATTATTATTATTATTATTATTATTATTATTATTATTATTATTATTATTATTATCATGGTTATGATTAAATAACAAAGGATGATTAATTAAGTTGATATGGCTTAAAAGATAATGGTAAAAATGATGAAAATGAAAATAAGTATAAGATAATATATAATCATAATAAATATTATAATTATGATTATTTGGTATTATTATTAATGTTATTATTTTATTAATATTAATATTATTATCATTATTATTATTATTAACATTATTATTATTAATATTATTAAGATTACAAATATAAAGATCTTAGATACAAATATTATCATGAAAACGATTAAAATTACAATTAAGTTACAATTTAATGAATTACTAATATTATTATTACTATAATACATATTTTTTATATATATATATTTTATCAAACAAACAATAGTTATATAAAAATATAATTAATACATATAACATAACTATACTAATATTTCCATGATGAATATTAAGTATTTATTTAAATATACAAAATAAATATAGTTAATTAAGTAATGAAATAATTAAATTATTAATATAAAAAGTATATCACTAATAATATATAAATTTATTCGATTACAAATATACGTTTTAATATATATACAAATGATATAGGTTCGTGAATTCGAGGCCAACCCTGCGTTGTTCAGTTGTTCAATGTCGTCATATGTATTTTTACTACAAAATACAGTATTGTGAGTTCATTTGCTCCCTTTTACTCTTTACATTTTTGGGACTGAGAATACATGCGTTGTTTTTACAACTGCTTTATTAAATATTTTTGAAATATATTTTGAACTGCGAATACATGAAATGCTTTTATAAATGTTTGACGAGATAGACACAAGCAAAACATTCCTCGAATGAATTATTATGCAGACAGAAGTTCTGCGGATTATTATTGAATTATGTGGACATGATAATTGCCACCATTGAATTATGGTGACATGATAATTGCCACCATTGAATTATGCGGACATGATAATTGCCACCATTGAATTATGTGGACATGATAATTGCCACCAGTTGATGTGAATGTTATATATCGAGAGAATGATTTTATACACAGGTTATGTGTATGTTATTTTTGTGCACAAGATATGTGTATGGTTACTATGATTTATGAAAATGGTTTCGTACATGAGAAAGATGTACTGTATTTAAAAGATATCGCATGTACATTACAGGTGGGTATAGGATTCGGGCCCATTTGTACCATGCAGCATTTAAATCTTGTGATCTATCAAAATGATGAATTTTATTGTTTTAAGATAAACCTATGAACTCACCAACCTTTTGGTTGACACTTGAAAGTATGTTTATTCTCAGGTATGAAAGAAATCTTCCGCTGTGCATTTGCTCATTTTAAGGACATTATTTTTAGTCGAACATCGCTCTGGGATCAAATGTTGATGACTTCGTCCAGATGGATTAGGACGGGGCATTTCAGAAACAGCTAAAGCCATTATCAAAAGAAGTGGTATTACACTTAAACCACCTGAAATGCCTGTAATTTCTGATGACTCTATTCCTACTCCACAAGAACCACAGTCTGAACAAGATAAGGAAAAAGAACAGGTAGTTGAAAAGGTTAATGAAGATAACACAGTTAAGGCTAAACCTTATGTTAAACCATACCAACCACCACTTCCTTACCCGAGTAAAATGAGAAAAGAGAGACTTGAAGCCGAGCAATCCAAATTCTTGGATATGTTTAAACAGATAAATGTAAATCTTCCTTTCATTGATGTGATTTCAGGAATGCCTAGATATGCTAAATTTCTGAAAGATTTAATCACGAATAGAAAGAAAATGGAAGAACTCTCGGCTGTTACTATGAATGCTAATTGTTCTGCAGTGCTGTTGAATAAGATACTAGAAAAATTATCAGATCCAGGAAGTTTCACAATTCCATGTTTTCTGGGTAGTCTTAGTTCAATAGAAGCATTGGCAGACTTAGGTGCTAGTATAAATTTAATGCCGTATTCACTATAAGCTAAACTAGACCTTGGAGAATTGAAACCAACACGAATAAGCATACAACTAGCCGATCGATCAGTAAAATATCCTAGAGGGATAATGGAGAACATGCTAGTTAAAGTTGGTACTTTAGTATTTCCAGTAGATTTTGTTATTTTGGACATGGAAGAAGATTCTCGAGTTCCTCTCATATTAGGAAGACCATTCTTAAACACGGCCAAAGCAATAATAGATGTGTTCGGTAAGAAACTGACCCTAAGTATAGAGGACGAGAGTGTTACCTTTTCTGTTGATAGAGCAATGCAACAATCGCAATCTGCAGATGATACATGTTATTATATTCAAAATATAGATTCACATGCAGAATTGTTAGAAGAATTTCCAGAATTACAAGGAACAGGAGAATGTTCTTTAGGAGAAAGAACTGAACCAATTGATGAAATTGAAATGTTAGCTACACTCATGGCTAATGGATATGAACCAACAATAGAAGAAATTCAAATGCTAAAAGAAGAAGACAGATATCGATATAAATCATGGATAGAAGAACCACCGACATTAGAGTTAAAGCCACTTCCAAACTATTTGGAATATGCTTATTTACATGGTGAGTCTGAATTACCTGTAATAATATCGTCTTCTCTTACTGAAAATGAAAAGTCTAAACTCATTTCTGTGCTAAAAGCTCATAAACCAGCTATTGCATGGAAAATTCATGATATTAAAGGAATAAGTCTTTCGTATTTTACACATAAAATCCTTATGGAAGAAGGTCATAAAATGTATGTGAAACGCCAATGAAGACTAAATCCAAATATGCAAGATGTTGTTAAGAAAGAAATTATTAAACTGCTAGATGCAGGTTTAATTTATCTAATTTCTGATAGTCCATGGGTAAGCCCAGTTCAATGTGTACCTAAGAAGGGTGGCATGACTGTCATCACAAATGAGAAAAATGAGCTTATTCCTACTAGGACTGTAACAGGATGGCGTGTTTGTATTGATTATAGAAAATTAAATGACGCCACCAGAAAAGATCACTTTCCCTTACCTTTTATTGATCAAATGTTGGAAAGATTAGCCGAAAATAGTTACTATTGTTTTCTTGATGGTTTTTTCGGATATTTTCAAATTCCAATAGCACCCGAGGACCAAGAGAAAACCACATTCACGTGCCCTTATGGTACTTTTGCTTACAAACGCATGCCATTTGGACTTTGCAACGCCCCTGCAACCTTTCAAAGGTGCATGATGGCAATTTTTCACGACATGATAGAAGAATGCATGGAAGTTTTCATGGATGACTTTTCAGTCTTCGATGATACATCTGAATCATGTCTAGTTAATCTTGAACGAATGCTTATTAGATGCAAACAATCAAACCTAGTACTTAATTGGGAGAAATGCCATTTCATGGTTAAAGAAGGCATCGTTCTTGGTCATAAAATTTCAAAGGAATTGAAGTGGATAGAGCTAAAGTAGATGTAATTTCCACATCCCACAAATGTTAGAGGAGTTAAGAGTTTTCTAGGGCATTCCGGTTTTTACTGACGTTTCATAAAAGATTTTTCTAAAATTGCCACTCCTATGAATAAACTCCTAGAAAAGGATGCTCCATTCATCTTTTCAGATGAATGCATCAAATCTTTTAATATTCTTAAAGAAAAACTCACTAATGCACCGATCATGATAAAAACTCACTAATGCGCCGATCATGATAACTCCAAATTGGAATCTACCATTTGAACTTATGTGCGATGCAAGTGATTTTGCAATGGGAGCCGTTTTAGGACAAAGAATTGAAAAATGATTTCAACCTATTTATTACGCTAGTAAGACGTTACAAAGAGCACAAACGAATTACACAACTACTGAAAAAGAACTCCTTGCTATTGTCTTTGCTTTTGACAAATTGCGTTCATATCTCGTTCTAGCTAAAACGGTGGTCTATACTGACCATTCTGCTCTTAGATACCTATTTTCGGAACAAGATGCCAAACCAAGATTAATCCGTTGGATCTTACTCTTACAAGTGTTCGATATTGAAATCCGAGACAAAAAGGGAGCAGAAAATCTCGCCGCTGATCATCTTTCTCGTCTTGAAAATCCTGAATTAGAAGTTCTAAATGAATCGGCCATACAAGACAACTTTCCTGATGAATATCTATTGAAGATAGATTATAATGAAATTCCATGGTTTGCAGACTATGTAAACTACTTAGTATGTGGATTCCTTGAAAAAGGATTATCGTACCAAAAACGAAAGAAATTCTTTAGTAATATAAAACACTATTTCTGGGAAGATCCACATTTTTTTAAAAGTTGTCCCGATGGAATAATACGCCGATGTGTACTCGGAGATGAAGCTAGTCAAATCTTAAACCATTGTCACACAGGACCAACAGGAGGGCATTATGGGCCTCAACTCACAACAAGAAAATTTTACGATGCTGGATTCTATTGGCCTACAATTTTCAAAGACGCACACCTTCTTTGCAAATCCTGTTATGCTTGTCAAAGGGCCGGAAAAATAAGTCAACGTGATGAAATGCCACAAAATGTCATTCAAGTATGTGAAGTATTTGACATTTGGAGTATTGATTTTATGGGTTCATTTCCAAAATCTCATAATGATCTCTATATTCTCGTTGCCATTGATTATGTATCTAAATGGGCGAAAGCACAAGCTCTCCCAACTAACGATGCACGAGTTGTAGTCAACTTTTTAAAACGTCTTTTTGCAAGGTTCGGCCCAAAAGCTTTAATAAGTGATCGGGGTACTCATTTTTGTAATAATCAACTTGAGAAAGTTCTCAAAAGATATGGAGTAACTCATAAAATCTCCACTGCTTATCATCCACAAACAAGGGGACAAGTTGAAAATACCAACCGAGCTTTAAAACGTATTCTAGAGAAAACCATAGGATCAAATCCGAAGGAATGGTCCATGAAATTGGAGGATGCACTCTGGGCTTTTAGAACAGCCTACAAAACTCCAATTGCAACCACACCTTTTAAACTCATTTACGGAAAAGCATGTCATCTTCCAGTAGAATTTGAACACAAAGCATTTTGGGCTTTGAAGACATGTAATCTTGATTTACATGAAGCCGGACGTCTACGATTAAGTCAACTAAACGAATTAGAAGAATTAAGACATGAAGCATAAGAAAATTCATTAATCTATAAGGAAAGAACGAAGAAATGGCATGATAAAAGAATCAGAAGTTCAAAAGAATTTAAAGGAGACAAAGTTCTTCTTTTCAATTCACGATTCAAGCTATTTCCTGGAAAATTGAAATCAAGATGGTCTGGACCATTTATAGTCAAAAGAGTTTTCCCATACGGAACAATAGAGTTAATAAATTCAAATGGGATTGAATTTAAAGTTAATGGTCACAGAGTTAAACATTACGTACATGATCCGATGGAAGTTGTCAACGAAGTTAATCACAATTTCAACACCACAGCTAACTAAGTGTGGGGAGAATCAAGTCTTTAAAGGATAATATGTATTTCTGTTAGAGTTAGATATTCTGTTTTCGTGTAGTTCTCGAGAATGGAATCCGAATGGTCTTTCCCTAGCAGACCCTAAAGAACTAGTCTTCTCCCCCCATTCTGAATTTTTATTTGTTTAGGTTTTACGAGATGAAGACTTCCTGTGAACTAAACCATGGTCTAATGCTACACGCTTTGATCACTAAACGTAATAATGACACCCTTCCAAGTGAATTGGTATCATTAATCAGAGGCAAATTGGACTCTGTAAGAAAAGAATCCAGGAACGATCATAATAAGTTACATTTTGGTAAAGGAAAATCAAAATCCGCAGCGAAAAGAAGAGCACGACACCTTGAAAGATGTCACAAATGCGGAAAATGGTCACACGAAGGAAAATGCTCGACGAATCAGACATATTCCAATACCGAATTCGTTACTTTATGCAGAGATGGACCGTTCATATGTTTCGAAGAAAAAACATTGAATGCTCGAGGTTACGCCTATGTAGCTATGGAAAACCAATTAGTCCGACTATCTTATGAGTGGGCTAAAACAGGTCACTGAGAATTCCATATCACAGGTAAGTATGTACAGTTTTTATTTTTATTTTTATTGCTTTGAACCTTTTGATAATAAACGCTAAATCGTTCGCTATAAAGTATTAAATTGGTATTCAATAAAATTAGGTTTTGCGACCGAAATTATTGATATCATACAAAAATTTATTACATCACTGCGAAATTTACCGTTTATTCTTAAGGTATAAATATCTTTAATCATTCAACCCAAAATATTTCAAAAATTCGTCATGAGTTAAACTAGGTAATATAGCCGAAATTACTTTACCGGAAAGAGGGGCGTATATTTTTGGTAATATTTGATTGATTAAAGTGGGATAAAAGACCAAAAAGATTTTTAATTTTATTTTTACTTTGTTTTTAAAATTAATATTAAATTAATATTGTATACCTTTTAAAATCAATATATTTAAATTTATAAATATTTGAAAAAATTAATATTTTTTAATATAAGTTTGTATGTATAAAAAAATATATAATATAAGTTTGATGTGAATTTTTAATTATTATTAATATGAATTTTTAATTTTATGCATTTTAAATTTAAGTTTGGTGTGAATTTAAAAATAAAAATTCACTTTATTTTGCTAAGTTAAAAATTGATTTCTAAAAATTCGTCGTGAGTTGAAGACTAGGTCGTTGAACCGAAATTGCTCTACCCAAGGGAGGGACGAGAACTTTTATTATCATTATTTTTAATCTTATTGAATTAAAGTATGCCAAAAACATTAAAAAACTCAAAAATCTTTGCTTTTAAAACAACGCTTTGAATTGACAAATTTTAAAATTTTGTCGAGGGATGGACTAGGACAACGATCCGAAACACCCTCACTCCTAATAAGAAACAAATTTTTAAAATTTTATTAATTTATGTTTTAGAAGTTATAAGGTTTTTATATATAAAAAAAAAAAAAGCAAAAATGTACTGTACCCGAACCCCATGCGATCGCATGGGATTTGGCCTTCCAATCCATGCGATCGCATGGAGCTGGAATTTTGGCCAGAAACAAAAGGCAGTTTGTTCTGCTCTCTTCACCACAACACACACACATATACGAACCACACTCCCAAAACCTCTCAAATTTCATCATTTTTTCACCAAAATTCACCAAATTTCTTGCTACAATCCGCTCTAAACATGAAATTGTTCAGAAGTTTATCAAGAAAGGTAACAATTACACCCCTAAACCTCTTTAAATTTGATTTTTAGTGTTCTTGAGCTATATTTTTCCTAATTTGATTTTGTTAGTTTCTAGTGTAATTAGAGTTAAATTGTTAGTATTTTATGCATGTATAACCTAGATTGATGCTATTTAACATGATTTGAAGCCAAAAACTTCAAATTTTTTAGAAATCTAGGGTTTGTGTTCTTGAGCAATTTGGAGCTTTTTGATATAAACAGGTTATGGCCGATTTTTGTCGTGAATTATTGCTAAATTAAGTAGTGTAACATGTTTAGGTAGTTAAATGATCCAAACTATGATCATAAACATGATTTTTGGAGATTAAAGTGGACTTTTTAAGTCTAAAATTCATGAACTTGATTAATTTGATATAATTGTCATTTGAGACTTGTTTAATTATTAGTAATGACTATTTTGACATGTTATTTGAGTTAAATGCTTATGAACTTTGTATACATTTTCATATAGGCTTATTTGAAAAAGTATAGAATTGTTAAAATTGTGAAAATGTGTATAAGTTTAATTTTGATTTAACATGTTATTGTAATTGTTTCAATTTGTTATTTTGCTAAAACTAATGCATATTTGGATGCAAAAATTTTGTGTTTAATGTGTTTTGCAGAGATTTACAGATACTGATAGTGCAACATCATCATCTAGACAACCTGAACCAGAAATGCAATACGAGCCTGAACCGGAACAACAACAGGAACCACAACAACAGCCTGATCAACACGTACCTTATTATGATCCGCTACAATTTGTTGATGCCTTCACAGTATTTTCGATGCATCCACCAGTAGAATACCCAACAATTCCTGAACACACGTTGCATCCTAATCTGAGATTCGATAGAAGCTGGAGAGATTACCCATCATATCAAAGTAACAAATTCAAACTGCTACCGAAAAATGTAGAGGTGCCAAGAGTAATTGATTGGGATCCTTTGGAAAGGGTTCAACTTGCTAACCGAGTTAGACTCCATCTGATCCAAAGGTATGGCAGTTCTTCTTTTCCCGATTGGGAACGTCTATTCACCATTCGTAGACCTGTATATAAGGAATGGTGTGTTGAGCTGATGAGTACTATAGCGTTAAATGTAGATGTAGATAGGTTAGATGATAGAAGTTTTCTTAGGTTTATACTTGGCCGTAGGATGTACAGGATGTCCATGCTGGACATGGCCAGGGCATTACAGATTTACACTCCTAGTGAATTGCTGCTACCCGATTGTATGAACTTTATTTATCTTGGTGAAAGGGTAGATAGGAATTTTGACACGAACGCCACCTGGAGGCGTATGTCAAACTATAATGTTTTTACGCTAGGAGGAAACACTCCTACATACATATTAACAAAGCCGAGCTTCGTATAATTCATAGATTTTTGGCTAACTCGATTACACAGAGAGGTCACAACAAGGAGAAAAATGACCTTACATGATTTATTTTACCTAAAGTGTATTCGAGACCCAAGAAGCTTTGTTAATATCCCCTACTGTGTTGGTTTTTATTTGTCAAAAATGGTGGAAGGAATACAGGAAAGGGGGATTATAGGAGGAGGTATTTTTGTTACTCTCATTGGAGAGTACTTAGGTGTAGATAAGAACCAAGGGGGTCCACTTTTGGAATGTAGGGAACAGGTCGAGCCTTTAGGATTGAAGGTTTATGCGGGTGCTAAGGTATTAAAGAGTAGACGCAATCAGCCAGTACCCTATGAAGGTAATCATCCTCAGGTAGAGAGAGGTTCAGACGAGTAAATGGAGGAAGCGGATGACATTAGGGATGTCATTCGGGAGGCTATGACTGACGTCTACCAGCATATAGATGAGGTAGATATGACAAACGCGGAGAGATTTCGTCGGATGGAGCAGTGGCAAGCCCGGAATGATTACGAGCATTCCAGGAAATGACAGCATGATAGATGGGACTATCATCAGCGTCAGATTATGAGCCGGCTGTCACCTCAGGATCACTATGTTCCGACCCGACCCGCTTACTATCCTCCACACTAGCCCGAGATGAGACCACCATATACTCTCTACGACCCTAACCAGGCCTACCAGTACACCTATCACCAAGCATGGAACCCGGAAGACGACATCAACTGGAACCCCTATCCAGATTGATATAGTTCCTATTGGTGATTTCTATGATTTTTAACTTTTTATTATTTTTATTTATTTATGTTTAAACATATGATAGTGCGATACATTAATGTATTGTTTAATAATTTTATTATTTTGTACTAATATTTCATATTTGATTTGAAAGTGGGATTTTAAGTCCCATTTCAAATTAACATGCATGTTTATATTTGTATTGTATGTATGTATATTGTCAATTGTACACAACAGGGTAAAACAGCGCATTTTCAAAGACTGGCATTAAGTTCAGCAAAAGTTACTAATTTTGACGACAAAATGAAAAACAAATGTGATATAACAACAAGACGGAATGAACAAATGATGTGCACCATTTATCATTCAACAAACAAACGCCAATATGTTTGGAAACTTTGGTAAAATTTAATCATTTTTCTACACTAATCACCCTCAATAATTTAAATTGTTACTGATTTCTTGCAAATGAGGGCATTGCAAGATCTTAAGTGTGGGAAGGGGTTAAATTCTTTCGGATTTTTAAAATTTTAAATTTAAACACTTGGTTACCATTAGAAATACTAGTAATGCAGTAGTTGTATTAGAATCTAGTGCTCTCAGATAATAAAGAACAGCCCTAGTCTTATATACTGACTACCCAATTCTAGTAAAATTTTCAAAATTTTCAATTAAATGAATTCAAAATCATGTTTATACATATTTATGAACGATAAAACTATGTGTTAACACCGAAATTATTGTTACCTCGGAAAGGACATAAATTGAGAAACAAACCAAAATATTATAATTCATTTAAAATGGAATAGAGGATAATAAAAAGGAAAATAAAAGCCAAGTGTGGGAAAAATTTACCAAGTTATTTTGAACATATATCACATATTTTTGTACAAATAACTGAAGATACTTTTGTTTTGGACAAAATTAACCGTTTGACCCAATTTCTTATAATATATTTGAAAGAAAGATGGATCTACATGATAAATCAATTCCATCATTAAAAGGAAGTAAGTCTTCCGAAAAAGACACGCGCTTCTTGATTTAGGTCAAGAAGTTGTCATCCAGACCAGCTGTAGGTTAACAAAAAATCTAGAAAAGTCATCACGAAAATCAGCAGAAAATCCACGGACCTCAGCATCAAACAAGGTTGCCAAGTGGTCAGACTTATCCTAACCATGAGAGGACCTGTCTCGTAAAATGGGGAGGACGCCGTGCAAATTAGCTTGATAAGACTAATGAATCAGACCCCCAGAAAAGGATAATCTCCTTAAAGATCAAAAATCAGCTTTTAAGCCTGATATTACTCAATCCTAGAGATTGACTTTAAAGATTGAGAATTACAAACTCATGGAATTCGATGATATCTAAACTCGAGCTTGAACGAGAAAATATTTTGATCAAAATTAAAACCGATTTGTTTTCTAAAAACCCATTTTTAATGTGTTCATTACCATTGAATGTAAAATCCTGAGAATTCACCTGGAATTCATTAGGTCACTGAACCAAATCGGGTATCAACCGTAAGAACGGTGGTTGCATAGTATGGTCAAAGACAGGACCTTGTGCCAAACCAAAAAACCATAAGGGTGAGCTTTACTATTGCTCCTACCAAGGATAGTAATTGCATCCGATACGTTATAGACCATAATTAAAAGCATTTCAGGGGACATTGCCTTAATAGTTGCTTGTTCAATGCTTTCCTTTACAACCGGACGGTAGTTTTCCGAAAGGTAATATACGGAGCAAGTATACTGGACGTGTTGCTTTCCTAATACAAGGTTAGCAAGTGGGTGACATAAAACCGCAAGTTTTGAGCTAAAATTTTCAAATCTGAAACCCACAAAAACATTTTGCAAACACCGGTGAAGGGTTATTCCGAAAAAATTATCTAGGGTAAAAGCTAGATCGAATTTTCAAAAGATCAAATGTTTTCATAAAGATCCAATTTCCTTAATGGATCTAAATTTTTATAGTCATGTGGGACTGTAAACCACATCGTTACTACCATTGTTCATACCGCTGTATAGAAATCACTGATGTATAAAGTGTGAAGAATAAAGAAGTGATTCTAGTATGTTTTTATTTCAAGACTATATTGCTTGAGGACAAGCAACGCTCAAGTGTGGGAATATTTGATAATGCTAAAAACGAACATATATTTAATAGCATTATCCCTCAAGGAAGACAAGCTTTTAGTTGCAATTGTTCTATTTACAAGTGATATTCGTTTAAATAATAAAAGGTGAAGACAAAAGACAGATTCGACGAATTAAAGACGCAAACGATCAAAAAGCTCAAAAGTACAAAGTACAATCAAAGTGGTTCCAATTATTAATGAGAAACGTCTCAAAATTACAAGAGTACAAGACACGAAACGCAAAATACAAGATATTAAATTGTACGCAAGGACGTTCGAAAAACCGGAACCGGGACCAAAGTCAACTCTCAACGCTCGACGCAACGGACTAAAAATTACAAGTCAACTATGCACATAAATATAATATAATATTTAAATAATTCTTAAAATTATTTATATATTATATTTATTTATTAAACCGTCGGCAAACATGAAAACAAAGGAGTGTGAGCTGATACCTACCTCCATGCGATCGCATGGCCTGGAGGCACAAAAGCCATGCGATCGCATGGCCCTGAAAAGTTGGCCACATGCTATAAATTCGTGTGTTTTGGCTCAGTTTATAACATATATCTATCCATCTCTCTATCTATAAACGTATATATATATATATATATATATATATATATATATATATATATATATATATATATATATATGTATGTATGTATGTATATATATATATATATATATATATATATATTTATATTATAATTTTAATTTTAATTTTAATTCTAATAATAAGGGTATGTTAGCGAATGTTGTAAGGGTATAAGTCGAAATTCTGTCCGTGTAACGCTACGCTATTTTTAATCACTGTAAGTTATGGTTAATGTTATTTTTAATTTAATGTCTCGTAGCTAAGTTATTATTATGCTTATTTAATACTGAAGTAATCGTGATGTTGGGCTAAATATTAAAATTGGGTAATTGGGCTTTGTACCATAATTGGGGTTTGGATAAAAGAACGACACTTGTGGAAATTAGACTATGGGCTATTAATGGGCTTTATATTAACTAAACGATACCTCGTTAATTTAATATATAGACTTATAATTTGACGTATTTATTTATAACCACATACGCTTGACTAGGCACGGTGGGCGGGATATCTATAAATACCAATAATTGTTCATTTTACAGGACACGAAACTGGATTAATAGTTAATAGACTTGTTGAAACAGGGGTGGATTACATTCAAGGGTAATTGGTGTAATTGTTAACAAAGTAGTAAAACCTTGGTTTACACGCAGTCGATAACCTGGTGTATTCATTAAACAAAGTATTAAGACCTTGTTACAATTCGAATCCCCATTTAGTTGGAATATTTGACTTCGGGAATAAGAATAATTTGACGAAGACTTTTGCACTTTATGATTATGACTGATGGACTATTATGGACAAATCCGTATGGACATATCGAATAATCCAGGACAAAGGACAATTAACCCATGGTAATAAAACTAAAATCAACACGTCAAACATCATGATTACAGAAGTTTAAATAAGCATAATTTATATATTTCCTATTTAATTGCACTTTTAATTATCGCACTTTTATTTATTGTCATTTTATTTAATTGCATTTTTAATTATCGTACTCTTTAATTATCGTAATTTTATTTTATCGCACTTTTATTTATCACAATTTCATTATCGTTATTTATTTTACGCTTTAAATTAAGTTATATTTATTTTTAATATTTTACATTAGGTTTTAACTGCGATTTTTAAAATCGACAAACCGGTCATTAAACGGTAAAAACCCCCCTTTTTATAATAATAATTCTACTTATATATATTTTTGTATTTTTACAAATATAAGTTAAAAATATAGCGTTAAGCTTGTTTAAAGATCCCTGTGGAACGAACCGGACTTACTAAAAACTACACTACTGTACGATTAGGTACACTGCCTATAAGTATTGTAGCAAGGTTTAGGTATATCCATTCTATAAATAAATAAATATCTTGTGTAAAATTGTATCGTATTTAATAGTATTTCGTTGTAAAAATTAATACTATTTTCTAGTACACCTCGCACACATCACCATTCATCTCTCGAAAGCATCTATTTTTGTGAAAACGGAATCAAAGTCATGGCTATAATCGGCTCTAGCCGCTTTAGATGAACAAAAGATATCTTTTTCTTGGTGCCACTCATGTGAGTGGGAGGCTATGTTATCAATAATCTTGTGAGCTTCAGTTGCAGTTTTCTTCATAATGGAACCACCAGCTGCTATGTCAATGTCTTTGCGTGTAGCAACATCGACACCTTGGTAGAATATTTGTACTATTTGATAAGTATCTAAACCGTGTTCAGGATATCCTCTCAACAATTTTCCAAATTTTGTCCACGCCTCATATAGAGCTTCATTTGGCTTTTGCGTGAACATAACAATTTCTCCTTGAAGTCTCACGGCTTTAGATGCCGGAAAGAATTGTGTAAGAAAATTTTCAACTAAAACATCTCATGTGTCAATCGCCCCTTCAGGTAACGATTCTAACCAATCTTTGGCTTCTCCCTTTAAAGTCCAGGGAAATAACATGAGATAGATCTGTTCATCCTCAACTTCTCTGATTTTGAATAGAGTACAGATCCTATTAAATGTTCGAAGATGTTCATTTAGATCTTCTTTTGGCGTACCACTATATTGGCATTGATTAGTTACCATGTGTAGAATTTGTCCCTTGATTTCATAATCTGGCGCATTAATGTCTGGCTTAATAATGGCGTGACCTTGGCCCGTGCGTGTGGCTCTCATTCGGTCTTCCATACTTAGAGGTTCTGTTACTTCCATAATTGAATTTGTTGAATCTGAATCACTAGAGGATTATGATTTAATGGTTTCTTCCTCGACAATCTCTGGATGAGTAATTTGTGGTTCCGGAGGAATGATTAGTGGTTCAGGATCTCTGAATTGTCCTTGAATATCTTCTGGATTCTCAATTGTGAGGTTGGGTTCAAAAAATGGATTATCGGAAATTTAAATTGGAGTACTTGGTCGTCTGGATGATGATTCTAAAGAAAAATCAACGGCGATAATATTGGCTAGATGTCTTGATCGAGTTACAGGTGGTGAACGTATGAAAGGTGGTGAACGTTTTGCTCGGTGCATTCACTGAATATCTTATTAGTTATAAAAGATAAAAAATTATATAAGTTATCAAATTAATAGACTTTTCTGCTTTTGCCCACGTTTCGAATAGCCAATAGATGCAGCAGGTAGCCAGGACCCTTTAAATCGGAAGGCCACAACTCGCCACTAACAAATCCAACTATTACTACGAACCAGAAAATTTTGAATGTCTATCAATTTAACCACTTAAAATAATTTTTCGTCGAAATTTTGAAATAAAAATCTATGTCCTAAAAACTAGAGCGTCGAGAAATAAGAAAGAAAAAAGCGCGTCGAAAAACGTCGAAAAATAAAAATAAGAAAGAAAAACGTCGAAACTTAAAAGTCTAAAAACTAAATCTAAAAAGTTGCGCCTAAAGGTATTAAAGCTCAAAAGGAATTCTATATCCAAAACGGCAGTAAATTAAATAGGCACTAAAATCTATTAAATATTTAAGCGATAAGCGACATCGTAAAATTCTAAAGCACCTAAATCTTAGTCTAAAGAAAAAGTACTTAAGAGATTTTACGGAAAAGCCTAAAAATTTAGAAATAAAAATAAACTACGGCAAATACTAAATTACGAACGATAAATATACAAATTACGAATAAACTAATAAAAATTTACAATTTATAAAAAGATATAAAAAATAATAAAATTACATATTTTTATAAAAATATTATTTTTATATTATTATTTTATAAAAGTATTAATTTATATATTAATAAAACTAATTATAACTTAAAAATACAAAATAAATAAAACTAAAACTAATTAATATAATAATTAACCCTAATTAGGGTTTAATAATAATAATAATAATAAATAAATTAAACCCTAAACCGTACCAACTCTAGGATCAGACATGTCAGACAGGCTCATGCGATCGCATGAGTCTTCTGTTATGAGGCCATGCGGTCGCATGGACTGTGGATCCAGGCCATAAGTTGGGCTGCTACAGTGTTCGGCCCAGTTCGTTTTAAATATATATATATATTTTTTTCAGATTTTAATTTTTACAAAATAATGAAAATAAACTTATATTTAAAAAAAACTAAAAATAAAATAAAAATACTTTTTAATTTTATATATTTTAAACGAAATCTTAAAAATATTTATATTTTTATATATTTTTTTTCTTTTTATTATTTTTAACACTTATTATAAATACAAAATATTTTTATGAAATAAGAAATAATATATTTTTACAAAAAAATAGTTTTACTAAAATATAGCGTAAAAATATAGCATTTCGCCGATTCCCCGGCAGCGGCGCCAAAAACTTGACGTGTGCTGCGGTGTATACGAAATACTATTATTTTTAATACGAAATACGGTACAATTTACACAAGTTTTATTATTTATTTATAGATGGGATATATCTAAACCTTGCTACAACACTTATAGGCAGTGTACCTAATCGTAGAGTAGTGTAGTTTTTAGTAAGTCCGGTTCGTTCCACAGGGAGCTAACTGAGTTTAACGCTATATTTTTAACAACTATATTTATATAAAATATATATAATTATATATAGTAATATTATTATAAAAGGGGGTTTTTACCGTTTAATGACCGGTTTGTCGATTTTAAATAATGTGTAAAGATAAATGACGATAATATAAATGATAGAATTTAAATTGCGATAAAGTAAATTGCAGTAATTAAAATGACAGTAAATAAAGGTACGATGAAATATGAAATAAAAGTATTATGCTTATTTAAACTTCCGTATTCATGATGTTTGACGTTTTGATTTTAATTTATTTATCTGGGTTAATTGTCCTTTGTCCTGGATTTATTTGATACCTATCTGGTTTTTGTCCATAATAGTCCATCGGTCATAATTATAAAATGCTCATCAAATTAACCTTATTCCCGAAGTCAAATATTCCAACTAATTAGGGATTCGAACTGTAACAAGGTTTTAATACTTTGTTAACAATTACACCAATTATCCTTGTATGTAATCCACCCCTGTTTTAATGAGATATGAATATTAATTTACCCACTTGATCAGAATGAATAATCAATTACCCAACCCGAATAATTAATTAAATGATCGTAAAAGATGTCGTATAAACGTCACTAAATAGAACATACATAATCATTTTAATAATTATTAGATTAACTAATTTGAAGATAAGTTTGACATGTTCCAATGAGTTGTCATTCGATTAAACAATACCCCCTATCTATTAATAGTCAATAGTCCAATGTCTACAAGTGTCGGTCTTTTGTCCAAACCTTAATTATGGTACAAAATCTAATAACCCAATCTTAATTTTTAGTCTAACATCATGATTACTTCGGCTCAAATAGGCATAATAATAACTTAGTTACGAGACATTAATTTAAAAAGGAAGAACATAGCTTACATTGATTATTTATCGCTTAGCGTTACCCGAACAGAGTTCTGACTTTAAAACCCGTAAAACATTTCTTACATTAACCCAATTATTATTAAACTTAAATTAAACTTTAAATTATATATATATATATATATATATATATATATATATATATATATATATATATATATATATATATATATATATATATATATATTATATATATTACTATTACAGAGAAGGAAAAGAAAAAGATGTGTATAATTCGCTGAAAAAATGTTGCAATTTATAGATGTGGCCAGCCATTTGGGCTCATGCGATCGCATGAAATATGGGCATCCTGGCCATGCAATCGCATGGCCAGCTAGATCAGCTCACATTTTTTTGTTTTCTAGTTTGCCGATGTTTTATATAATATATATATATATATATATATATATATATATATATATATATATATATATATATATATATATATATATATATATATATATATATAATTTTAAGAATTATTTATATATTATATTATATTTATGTGCATAGTTGACTTGTAATTTTAGCTCCGTTGCGTCGCGCATTGAGAGTTGACTCTGGTCCCGGTTTCGAATTTTCGAACGTCCTTTCGTATAATTTAATATCTTGTACTTTGCGTTTTGCGACTTGTACTTTTGTAATTTTGGGACGTTTCTCATCAATATTTCGAACCACTTGGATTGTACTTTGTACTTTTTAGCTTTTTGGTCATTTGCGTCTTCAAATCGTCATTTTCTTCTTTTGTTTTCGCACTTATTTATTTAAACGAATATTACATAAAAATAGAACAATTACAACTAAAAGCTTTACATATTGGAAGGATATTGTGCCTAAATATATGTTCATTTGGAGCACTATCAAATATTCTCACACTTGAGTGTTGCTTGTCCTCAAGCAATACAGAACTTAAAATAAAATCACACTTCACTCAAATCACTTTTTTTATTCTCACACTTTATACATCAGTGATTTTGATACGGCGGTATAAACAATGATAGTAACGATGTAGTTTACAGTCCCACATGACTATAAAAATTTAGATCCTTTAAGGAAATTGGATCTTTATGAAAACATTTGATCTTTTGAAAATTCATTCTAGCTTTTACCCTAGATAAGTTTTCCGGAATAACCCTTCACCGGTGTTTGCAAAATATTTTTGTGGGTTTTAGATTTTAAAATTTTAGCTCAAAACTTGCGGTTTTGTGTCACCCACTTGCTAACCTTGTATTAGGAAAGCACACGTCCAGTATACTTGCTCTGTATATTACCTTTCGGTAAACTACCATCCGGTTGTAAAGGAAAGCGTTGAACAAGCAACTGTTAAGGCAATGTCCTATGACATGCTTTTTATTATGGTCTATATCGTGTCGGATGCAATTACTATCCTTTGTAGGAGCAATAGTAAAGATCACCCTATAGTTTTTTGGTCTGGCACAAGGTCCTGTCTTCGACCATGCTATGCAACCACCGTTCTTACAGTTGACACCCGATTTGGTTCAGGTGACCGAATGAATTCTGGTGAATTCTTAAGATTTTACGTTCAATGGTAATGAACGCATTGAAAATAGGTTTTCAGAAAACAAATCGGTTTTAATTTGACCAAATATTTTCTCGTTCACGCTCGAGTTTAGATATCATCGAATTCCATGAGTTTGTAATTCTCAATCTTTAAAGTCAATCTCAAGGATTGAGTAATATCAGGCTTAAAAGCTGATTTTTAATCTTTTAAGGAGATTATCCTTTCTGGGGGTCTGATTCATTAGTCTTATCAAGCTAATTTGCACGGCGCCCTCCCCATTTTACGAGACAGATCCTCTCATGGCTAGGATAAGTCTGACTACTTGGCCACCCTGTTTGATGCTGAGGTCCGTGGATATCCAGCTGATTTTAGAGATGACTTTTCTAGATTTTTCGTCAACCTACAGCTGGTCTGAACGACAACTTCTTGACGTAAATTAAGAAGCGCGTGTCTTTTTCGGAAGACTTTACTTCCTTTTAATGATGGAATTGATTCATCGTGTAGATCCATCTTTCTTTCAAATACAATATAGTAAATCGGGTAAAACTGATTAAAATCGTCCAAAACAAAAGTACCTGTAATAATCTTGTACAAACATATGTGATATGTGTTTTAAATAACTTGGTAAATTCTTCTCACACTTAGCTTTTATTTATTATTATTTTTTCTTTGCCTTTTTATTCTCCTCTATTCTATTTTAAATGAATTCTAACGTTTTGGGTTGTTTCTTCATTTATGTTCTCTCAGATGTAACAATAATTTCGGTAATAAAACCTAGTTTTATCGTTCATAAATATGTATAAACATGATTTTGAATTCATTTAGTTGAAAATTTTTCAAATTTTCACAAAATTTGGCAATTAAACTAAGTGTAAACCCGAGAGAATTTATAACCCTTCCCCACACTTGAGATCATGCAATGCCCTCATTTGCATGAAATCAGACTATAATTATAAATTCATGAGGGTGATTAGTGTAGAAAAGTGATTAAAAATACTCATTTTGAAATTTCTAAGCTCGTCGAATGATAGATGGCGCGCCTCATCGTTCATTTCTTTTGTTGTAATTTCACATATGTTTTGCGTCTTATCGTCAAAATTAGTAGCTATTGCTGAACTTAATATTTGAAAGTGCGATGTTTTACCCTGTTTTATATAAATCCTTTATTTATTAAAACAATTTAAATGAATAATTTTTTAAAATTTTGTTTCCTTTTACTTTAGGTGGTTTCGGTATGTTTACCTAGTCCGTCCCTTGACAAAATTTAAAATTTGTCGTTAAAGCGATTGTTTTAAAAGCAAAGATTTTTGGGTTTTTGATCTCCTATCTGTTGGAGTGAAGTAGGAGAAAGATAACTTACTGGACCAGAAAATATTCATGAAACCACCAAAAAGATCATTCAAATACAACAGCGATTGAAAACGGCCATGAGTCGCCAAAAGAGTTATACTGATGTAAGAATAAAACCGCTAGAATTTCAAGTGGGCGACAAAGTCATGTTGAAAGTGTCATCCTAGAAAGGCGTTGTACGATTCGGTAAACGAGGAAAGCTAAGTCCTAGGTACGTAGGACCCTTTGAAATCAGCGAAAGAATTTGAGCAGTTGCTTATCGATTAAAGCTACCGCAAGAACTTAGTAGTGTTCACGACACATTTCACGTGTCAAATTTGAAAAATGTTTAGCTGAAGAGGATATCGTAATTCCACTTGACGAAATACGAATCAATGATAAACTCCATTTTATTGAAGAACCTGTTGAAATCATGGACCGTGAGGTCAAACAATTAAAACAAAAAAAAAATACCGATAGTTAGGGTTCGTTGGAACACTAGACGAGGACCCGAGTTTACTTGGGAACGTGAGGATCAAATGAAGCAAAAGTATCCATATTTGTTCACTGATATCGCTCATAAAACAGGTACTACTCAAAATTTCGGGACTAAATTTTCTTTAACGGGGAGGTACTGTGATGACCCGGAAAATTTCGACTAATTTAAACCAATTCTCTATATGATTTAATATTATGTAAACCGGTATATATATATACATATATATTATAAGATGTATAAGTAAAACACTACTTGCTACCGTAAAAATGACTTTGCTACAGTAAAACACTATTTGCTACAGTAAAACACTATTTGCTACAGTGAAAACGACTTGCTACAGTAAAACACTATATTGTTAGGAAACCCGACTAGGTGAGCCCAAACAAGACAAGATAACCCCAAGTTGTCTAACCCACTTCCAACAAACGAAAAAATATAGTGATAATCGTAAAACTTGCAAGAATGATAAATAACACGGGAATTTAACGTGGTTATATGCAATCACAAGTGATTGCTTTAGTCCACGGCCAACCAAAGAGTGTTCTATTTGTATTAATTTCGTGGTGGTGTGTTTACAATGAGTTACAATGAGGATTATTTATAGGAGAAACAAGAAACATAAGCATGCTTCAAGGAATCATCAAGGAACCATCAACTAGCCAACTTGATCCTCTTTACACCCTTGCATATGCATGATCACAGCCATAAAACAAGGTGTAAAGTAACCTACTTTGCACCTAAAGTGACAACTTGGTTAATCAAATCCGGATCCCATGTGAGCAAGTTGCCAACTTGCTGCCAGACAGGAGATGCGCCGCATATCCTCATGATGCGCCGCATCATTTGCCAAAAAATGCGTCGTATCCCTTTAAAGCTCTGCATCACAAATCCGTGCAACACCTTAACACACCTTTTGTGGCGATATTTTCAACTTTGTTTAAATGTCTCCACACCTCAACAATATGGTATGATTGGAACACATGCGAAAATGATCGGTGAATATAACATTATAAGAATTATATATGGTATTATGCCTATTATTATTAACTTCCAACAGTAGGAGTACGTAATTCTAGGCTACATTAACTTACATAGAGCCCATTGTATTAGTATTCTTGTAACGACCCGGAAATTTCCGACCAAATTTAAACCTTAATCTTTATATGTTTCCGACACGATAAGCAAAATCTGTAATGTTGAGTCTAGAAAGTTTGAAATCTATATTCAGTTAACCAAATACTCTTTGACCATGCCTGACGATTCACGAACAACTTTTCGTAAATAGATACATATATATTTAAATAGATATATATATTTATATACTTCGAAATACTAAATGTTGATCCATAATTAAGTTATATAAAATTTTGGATTAATAAAAATATTTTTTTTTACTTTGATGAGTTGAGTGTTAATACTCCGTACAGATTACTTTGAATTAAAAATGAAATGATTGAGGAACCTTTTTGATCACATGTTCCACTCTTAATGACTGAATTAAATAAAGGAATTTAATATAAAAATTTAGAATTTTATTTTCTGAGTACTTTTATCCGCCACTGATTATCAACGGAGTACGAAACACTATCCCTTCTAAGTGTCGGCAGATTTTTTTTCAATTGAAAGGCTGCTAAACTTTTTCTGAATTATTAATAAGTGACTGTGCTTGTTTTACATATTCTTATGATTACTAACTTTTATATTATATTATATATATATAGGAAATACACGCAGTTCACCAAAGATAAAATCCACTTGAGAAATTATTAGTGCTCACTGTTTTCTTATTACGTTCATAATATAATTATATGTAAACAATGTATGACCACATCTTTCCACTATATATATACATACATACATGCTGGAGAAAATGGGGAGATATGCAACCAATCACCACTCTCTTTCTTTCTTCTCTATATATCACTTTTATTTTTCCTTACTTCCTACAAAAAAATTTGATAACAAACTTTAACCATCACAAAGCTATAACCAATACCGAAATCATCATCCTCAATCCCAAATCACACTTCTATACTACCGCTACCTCTATTTTGTTTTCTATTCTATCACAAGATGACACCAACACCCATTTATTCAATTACCATTCTTGTTTTGAACTCCTTCCCCTAAACTATCTAACTATATCAATATAGACATGCATATACCTTCTTATATATGAAACCGTTTATATTGTTTAAAACCGAGACCCTTGTGGTATTGTTACTCTTTTGTCACCATAACCCGTCATCATCCTCAGTTCACCTCCACTCCATCACCACCGTGGGCACGGCCTTGAGCCACCATGATTACCCCCACCTGCAACGTTTTCTTCTTCATTTGTTTAAACAACTATCTTTTCGAATCATCACAACTCACCACCAATAGAACCGTCACCGGCTCACGACTACACGCCACCACTTTATTAACAGCTACTGTACGAACCATTTCCTGTTTCTTTTTCTATTCGAATAAACCAAGATCACCATCACCTTCATTAAACTTTCGAATCAAGACTGCTACCATTCATGTCGCTGTTTTTGCTGCTGCTGTCGCCATTTTCTGTCCAAAACCACCACCACCTTCATCCTGTAAACCACCATCGACATCACCTTAATCGAACCACCTTCGGTCGTCTTTCTACTGCAACGTTTTATTTCTTTTTCCCTCAGTGAACAACTGATCGATCAAAACTGCAACTGCAGTTCTTTTTTTTTTCTTTTCTATTTAACGAAATTGAAGGCAAAGAGAAAGTAAAGATAATGATAATTAGATGATGAAAAGGTTGATGATTAATGTCAATAAAGATAGAATGGTGGTTGCTTGTGTGGTCCCGGACGAGCAACAACATAAATTTGAAAGCCACTTGCAAACTATCTCTGATTTGTTTTTAAACTGGAAAATCGGATAGAATTGTTTTTGCTAGCTGGACCGTGCTAAAAGTGGGTCACATGTTGGGCTTATTTTAAACAATTGGGCCGTGATCATTTTTGGGCTCGTGTTTGTTCTTGGCCCGAGGAGTTTAATGGGGGAGATGAGGTTATCAAATTATAATAGCTATGATTTAATTGATAATGATGATGAATGATGCCGTTAAAAAAAAAAGATAAACATATGATGTATGATTATGAAACTGTAAATTGATATACATAATAATAATGATATAATATCATGATGATAGATGATGATGACGGGTTAAGTAAATATGGGGAGTTAAGGAAAACAGAAAAATTGGAATAGAGGAGGCGTATAAGGGTGTTTGTGTTTAGCATGAGGTCAAGGGTTCAATCCCTGCTAGATGCAATTCTTTTTAAAAGGGATTCTAAGGTAGCTCCATAACTTTAAAAATTATTATTGTTATTATTATTATTATTATTATTAATATTATTATTAAGTATTAATATGTTAAGATTATTATTACCAATAGTGATATTATTAATATTATCATTAATATTTTTCATTTAAAAATTAATATTTTCATTAAAATTAGCTTTTTATTAAAAATTACTATAAAAGTATTTTTTTTATCATGTTACGTATATTAATATTATCTCTATGAAAATTTCTATTATTATTAAATTCATGAATAATAATATTATTGTTATCAATATTATTATTATCATTAAAATAATTATTTTCAACAATTTTTTTATCTAAAGTATACATAAAATAAATATAGCTAAATTATTAATGAAACCATATAACTTACTATAGTAACAATTAATAATAATAATAAATAAATTGTTCGATTACTATTATGTGTATTAATATATATACCTGGTATAGGTTCGTGAATCCGAGGCCAACCCTACACTTATTCAATGATGATATATGTATTTTTACTACAAAATACATTAGGTGAGTATATAGTCCCTTTTAAACTCTAAGTATTTCGGGATGAGAATACATGTATTTTATGTTTTACGTTATGGACACAAGTAACTGAAAAATATATTCTACGTTGAGTTGTACCACTGGCATACTTCCCTATAGCTTGGTAACTATTATTTACAGCGGTAATGTAAACGCGAATCCTATTGATAGATCTATCGGGCCTGACAACCCCAACCGGACTGGACGACCAGTATTCAACGGTTGCACAGTACTTCGTTTTGTGACTACACTTGGTACGGTGTAGTAAGATTTCATAATAAAGGGGAATATGCGACGTGATTAAATGTTAAGTATGGTTACCAAGTGCTCAACCACTTAGAATATTTTTATTAAAATGTTTACATATGAAATCTTGTGGTCCATAGTTATTACGCTGCTAGCATCAAACCTATATAACTCACCAACTTTATGTTGACTTTTTAAAGCATGTCATTCTCAGGTACGAATTAAGTCTTCCGCTGTGCATTAGCTCATATTAAGGACATTACTTGGAGTCGATCATCGCGATGGAACCAACTGTTGATGACTTCGTCCGGGAGGATTAGGACCGGTTGTTAAAGTTGGTATCAGAGCGTTGGTCTTAGCGAACCAGGTCTCCTATTAGTGTGTCTAACTGGTGGTTGTTAGGATATATTAGTGAGTCTGGACTTCGACCGTGTTTACATGTCAAAAGTTTTGCTTATCATATCTAGTCGGAAACCATCTCCTTATCATCCTTAGGGAATTGTCTGCTTATCATTCTTTAGTCTAGGCACGACTTACTGTATTTAGTGCATCGATAGTGTATAGACAAAAATTCATATCTTAGCGCATCTTAGACTTGCCTGATATATGCTGTAAATTCCTCTGTAGCCTACGAAATCTTTAGAATTATATATAGATATTCTATGAAGTTAGAATATCATCTTATATTTGAAAATCATTTCACATCGAAGATCATTCTCATTCACCAAATTGCCCTCTTGGCAATGAACCAGAATCACTTACCGGTGAACCTGTTCGAAAAACCATTTTCTCCCTTATCTCTAGAGTATCTCGTTACGATTATATATTATTCCATATTCCGAATCTTGTTCATTCGCTCGCTCAAACCTCCTATCATCCCGGTGTACAAGCAGGAGTTAACGAACTACGCGCTCGTGTGACGGCTTTGGAGAACATGATGCGAATGTTGCAAACACCAGCAGCAGCACCAGCAGCATAATCAGCACCACCATCATCAACGTCAACGGTATCCTTATGATCCCCAAATCACAACCGCGTCGTAAACCTCCACGTCACAAACTATACCTCAAGCATAATCACCGTTCTACGTATTGTTCTATCTACATTATTTTCGTTCTACATAACGTTATACATTGGTTATCCTCACTGTACATAACATTCTACATCAATTATCTCCGTTCGATATGACGATTATGTAATTTCTAAAGTTAGAAATTATGTAAATCTGGTATTAACGATAAATCAAATGAGTTTAATATCTTATTGACTCATTAAATCCATAATTGCATCTGAAGAAAATATATATGCAAGTATATTTTCATAAAGATTGTAATTAAAAACTCTTCCGTACAAACTGTTAATGATGAAAATATTTTAACGAGTGGGTAGTACCCGAGGAATATTTAGAATTCACATTAATAAGTTACACTGTACATTCTTCGAATCTGATTCAACAGCCGTTTGCTATCCTGCTTACAACCACCGATATACATATCTGTTCACCATAAAATGACCATTTCTGTTCAAATTTCATATTTGGATTTTAACCTATCAGAATCCAACAAGTGGCATAACGAAGAAAACATTGGATATAATAAAATTTGTTAGAAACAAACGGATTAACTAATTGAAAATCTATTAAGGAATCCACGCTAACTGTTCCGGCTAACTGTTCCCAGCTAACTGATTAACATTTAATTTATCGCAATTTACATTCTCGCAATTTTATTTATCGTCATTTAATTTCTGTTATTTACTTTTATGCATTTTTAAGTCGGGACACATGTACGCAATACGTCGGATTAATTCTGAGACAACACGGTGCATGGGTCATGATATATATTTATTTAATTTACGCATTTAAATAACGGGACACGAATACAAGGTTTCGACTTATCATATTGACCCATCTATATATATATTTCGGAACAACCGTAGACACTCTATATGTGAAGGTGAGAGTTGGCTATACAGGGTCGGAGTTGATTCTAAAATATATATACTTTGAGTTGTGATCGACACCGAGGCCGGTACACGGGTCACGATATGTATTATTTAATTTGAATATTTTATATATATATATATATATATATATATATATATATATATATATATATATATATATATATATATATATATATATATATATATATATATATATATATATATATATATATATATTATTAAACTATTGGACTATTGGACAATCGAACTAACCGACTGCTAACTATGGACAAGTAAAATTAATTAAAATATTGATTATAACATATGAAATTAAACAATTCTTCGAGCTTGCCACTTGATTTTATCCTAAACCTCGTTCGTATCTTGACGATTACAATTCGCATTCAAATCCTTTCATGATTCTTGAAAACATCTCGATCGAGAAGTCGAACCCGCCGTACCTCGTCTACAGAAGAAAAGATTTACGTACCTGAAAACCCTCGAATCCAAATTCATAGTTTAACACGTACCTGTGTTGAATTCTTTGCCACTTAATAGCAAAAACAACCTTACAAATCCTTTCCAAAGTAGCCAAGTTGGTCACAGCTCCACTTCGACGTCTCAGTAAGATTACTCTTATTATAACCTCGTTATTTATACCTTGTCTCTTTGCCGTTACCACCGGAGAACCTTTTATATTTCACAACATCATCATCAGATGTACCAGCAACTCGTTATCCCTTTGGCGGAATCCGCAATCAGTATTTTGAAAATCTCGTAGAAATTCTCTTAGTTATACCGAAAACGTCTATCCCTAAGAGTTACATATTTCGAATGAGAAGTTTCTGAAAAACATCCTGGACTATGAAGTAGTTCTTGAAATGCTGATGAAGTAGCAAAAACCGTAAACGATCTTAACAGTCAAAAGTTTACGGATTGAGCAAAGTATGAAGGAAACCGTGAACAAATCATGAAAACTAAACTCGACTTCAAAGGATCCAAATGATTCCGTACCTGTTGAAGTCATTAACAAACACCTTACTCCTTATTCTAAACTTTCGCAAACAAATCTTCTTCGTTATACATCAATGATAGAAGATTTACGATATCATCGTGCCTTTCATTATAAATATCCTCAATATTTCTGAAGATATTTTCATAAATATTCTTATTTGAGAATATTTATCTCTCCGCAATATCTGCATTACAATATAAAAGAAACTGCATTAGTATCTAAATTCTGAAACCTTCGAAATTAAAATATGAATGTTTGAAGTAGTGTTGGGAACTGATGCATGAATTAGTATAATATAATGAAACTTGATCAACTTCATTATATTACAGTAAGTCATGTTAAGTTTCTAATGGAATGTGATGATTCACAGTACCGTCATCATGTGCCATGTTACACGGCTCTTACATTCTATCCAATCTCCAAACATATTAGAACGTATCACCCTGATAGTTCTAATTTTCCGAAGTATTCTGGTAATTTGACAAATTAAAATCGTACCATTACCATTCCTTTCTGAGAACATTAGCCATGTTCATTCCAAATCTTATACCTACGAATTCCGAACCATTGCTCGCTTGGCTTGAGGACGGGAAGAGGAAATGAAAGAATGAAGCTCCAAAATAGAAACTAGAGGATAAATCGCAGCAAATAGGAGAAAGAGTAGAAGATGTGGGATATGGAAATAAGGGAACGAAGGGGGTAGTTTTATAAGTGAAATATCCGACAAAGAAATCACAACAGATTTGCCGCATTAAATCAAAGGAGATCCTGTTTCCTAAATCGTCGAAGAACCAAATCTTATTACGAAAGATTTTCTTTAAATCCCTTAAATTCGGGAAATCAATAGTAATTACGTCATCGGTTGAAATGAATATACTTATCTACTTATTTCACTCTTTTGTGATCGCTCCACTCGTACGCTTCACATGATCGAATCGTTTTATCTATATCTCTCAATACTGATAAAACTCCATTATTACCTCATATTCGTTATGAAAACATTTCTATTGTTATCTATGACGACCTCGATCAAATTTCGGGGACGAAATTTCTTTAACGGGGGGTACTGTAACGACCCGGAAATTTCCGACCAAATTTAAACCTTAATCTTTATATGTTTCCGACACGATAAGCAAAATCTGTAATGTTGAGTCTAGAAAGTTTGAAATCTATATTCAGTTAACCAAATACTCTTTGACCATGCCTGACGATTCACGAACAACTTTTCGTAAATAGATACATATATATTTAAATAGATATATATATTTATATACTTCGAAATACTAAATGTTGATCCATAATTAAGTTATATAAAATTTTGGATTAATAAAAATATTTTTTTTTACTTTGATGAGTTGAGTGTTAATACTCCGTACAGATTACTTTGAATTAAAAATGAAATGATTGAGGAACCTTTTTGATCACATGTTCCACTCTTAATGACTGAATTAAATAAAGGAATTTAATATAAAAATTTAGAATTTTATTTTCTGAGTACTTTTATCCGCCACTGATTATCAACGGAGTACGAAACACTATCCCTTCTAAGTGTCGGCAGATTTTTTTTCAATTGAAAGGCTGCTAAACTTTTTCTGAATTATTAATAAGTGACTGTGCTTGTTTTACATATTCTTATGATTACTAACTTTTATATTATATTATATATATATAGGAAATACACGCAGTTCACCAAAGATAAAATCCACTTGAGAAATTATTAGTGCTCACTGTTTTCTTATTACGTTCATAATATAATTATATGTAAACAATGTATGACCACATCTTTCCACTATATATATACATACATACATGCTGGAGAAAATGGGGAGATATGCAACCAATCACCACTCTCTTTCTTTCTTCTCTATATATCACTTTTATTTTTCCTTACTTCCTACAAAAAAATTTGATAACAAACTTTAACCATCACAAAGCTATAACCAATACCGAAATCATCATCCTCAATCCCAAATCACACTTCTATACTACCGCTACCTCTATTTTGTTTTCTATTCTATCACAAGATGACACCAACACCCATTTATTCAATTACCATTCTTGTTTTGAACTCCTTCCCCTAAACTATCTAACTATATCAATATAGACATGCATATACCTTCTTATATATGAAACCGTTTATATTGTTTAAAACCGAGACCCTTGTGGTATTGTTACTCTTTTGTCACCATAACCCGTCATCATCCTCAGTTCACCTCCACTCCATCACCACCGTGGGCACGGCCTTGAGCCACCATGATTACCCCCACCTGCAACGTTTTCTTCTTCATTTGTTTAAACAACTATCTTTTCGAATCATCACAACTCACCACCAATAGAACCGTCACCGGCTCACGACTACACGCCACCACTTTATTAACAGCTACTGTACGAACCATTTCCTATTTCTTTTTCTATTCGAATAAACCAAGATCACCATCACCTTCATTAAACTTTCGAATCAAGACTGCTACCATTCATGTCGCTGTTTTTGCTGCTGCTGTCGCCATTTTCTGTCCAAAACCACCACCACCTTCATCCTGTAAACCACCATCGACATCACCTTAATCGAACCACCTTCGGTCGTCTTTCTACTGCAACGTTTTATTTCTTTTTCCCTCAGTGAACAACTGATCGATCAAAACTGCAACTGCAGTTCTTTTTTTTTTCTTTTCTATTTAACGAAATTGAAGGCAAAGAGAAAGTAAAGATAATGATAATTAGATGATGAAAAGGTTGATGATTAATGTCAATAAAGATAGAATGGTGGTTGCTTGTGTGGTCCCGGACGAGCAACAACATAAATTTGAAAGCCACTTGCAAACTATCTCTGATTTGTTTTTAAACTGGAAAATCGGATAGAATTGTTTTTGCTAGCTGGACCGTGCTAAAAGTGGGTCACATGTTGGGCTTATTTTAAACAATTGGGCCGTGATCATTTTTGGGCTCGTGTTTGTTCTTGGCCCGAGGATTTTAATGGGGGAGATGAGGTTATCAAATTATAATAGCTATGATTTAATTGATAATGATGATGAATGATGCCGTTAAAAAAAAAAGATAAACATATGATGTATGATTATGAAACTGTAAATTGATATACATAATAATAATGATATAATATCATGACGATAGATGATGATGATGACGGGTTAAGTAAATATGGGGAGTTAAGGAAAACAGAAAAATTGGAATAGAGGAGGCGTATAAGGGTGTTTGTGTTTAGCATGAGGTCAAGGGTTCAATCCCTGCTAGATGCAATTCTTTTTAAAAGGGATTCTAAGGTAGCTCCATAACTTTAAATATTATTATTGTTATTATTATTATTATTATTATTATTAATATTATTATTAAGTATTAATATGTTAAGATTATTATTACCAATAGTGATATTATTAATATTATCATTAATATTTTTCATTTAAAAATTAATATTTTCATTAAAATTAGCTTTTTATTAAAAATTACTATAAAAGTAAGAAAAGTTCTAAGGTTTTCCCTGTTCGGGTTACCCGGGAAGGGCGAGTAATCCGACCCCATACTCTAGTGTACGCAGCCCATCAGGAATACTCCCTGGCTGTTTCCAACCCTTCCCTGGCCACCCCAAGAATTGAACCTGAGACCTCTTGCAAGGATCTCAGGGCCTCAACCACTTAGGCTACCTTGGTATATTAATATTATCTCTATGAAAATTTCTATTATTATTAAATTCATGAATAATAATATTATTGTTATCAATATTATTATTATCATTAAAATAATTATTTTCAACAATTTTTTTATCTAAAGTATACATAAAATAAATATAGCTAAATTATTAATGAAACCATATAACTTACTATAGTAACAATTAATAATAATAATAAATAAATTGTTCGATTACTATTATGTGTATTAATATATATACCTGGTATAGGTTCGTGAATCTGAGGCCAACCCTACACTTATTCAATGATGATATATGTATTTTTACTACAAAATACATTAGGTGAGTATATAGTCCCTTTTAAACTCTAAGTATTTCGGGATGAGAATACATGTATTTTATGTTTTACGTTATGGACACAAGTAACTGAAAAATATATTCTACGTTGAGTTGTACCACTGGCATACTTCCCTATAGCTTGGTAACTATTATTTACAGCGGTAATGTAAACGCGAATCCTGTTGATAGATCTATCGGGCCTGACAACCCCAACCGGACTGGACGACCAGTATTCAACGGTTGCACAGTACTTCGTTTTGTGACTACACTTGGTACGGTGTAGTAAGATTTCATAATAAAAGGGAATATGCGACGTGATTAAATGTTAAGTATGGTTACCAAGTGCTCAACCACTTAGAATATTTTTATTAAAATGTTTACATATGAAATCTTGTGGTCCATAGTTATTACGCTGCTAGCATCAAACCTATATAACTCACCAACTTTATGTTGACTTTTTAAAGCATGTTATTCTCAGGTACGAATTAAGTCTTCCGCTGTGCATTAGCTCATATTAAGGACATTACTTGGAGTCGATCATCGCGATGGAACCAACTGTTGATGACTTCGTCCGGGAGGATTAGGACCGGTTGTTAAAATTCTAATCTTCTTTCTTTCTTTATTAGGAAAGGAAATCCTACAAATAACCTAACCCACAAAATATATCTACATTTGCACACTTATATTTATACATGGATCTCACAAGGCTTGAACCCACAACATGGGCTTCTCACTAGACCCTTTTGGTTGTACTCTAATCTTCTATATTATCTAGTTGTTAAATTCACCTAGGCCTAGTTGGATGGCCATTTGATGAACCCAAAGGTAGAACTTAGTGAGGGCAGGGAGGCTGCCCCCTTTAAAACTTGAGTACATAACATATGAGTAATAGTTCCAAAGAAATGAAACAAATAACTTGGATATTTAAGATGTTTTGGCCCCCTAAAATCGAGTACTAACCAATGCGGTCTCATGACCCCACTAGTCTGGAATTTTCACCAAGTACTCTTCGAAAATGTACGTGGCACCACTTAATTATAAGCATGTTTTGTTGGCTAAAGAATTAATGGAAGCATGTTGTGCGAGTCACACGATGATCGATAGAAGATTGGAAACAGATGTATATTCTAGGCTGACTTTTCACGGAATTGTTTGTAGTTTGTGGTTTAACCCTAGCGGGTTCTATGGTGGACCATAAACAATTCATGGATCATTTAGTTAGCGTAAGCCTAACAGAGTGTTTCTACGTGGAGTCATATGAAAACGCAACATATATTTCCTCTAGTACTATTGTTCAAGTTGGATCCTTTAATTAGAACGAAACTTACCAAAATTTCTTGGTCTTTGGATATAGTCGTGAAATGACAATTACTGCCCATTTTTCTTACGTAACAACTTCTACCTTATTCTTTGACCGCTTTAGTTCCTTCACTCTTTGTAGCAAGACAAAATTGTACGGTTGGTCCATGTGGTTTACATCAAATGAAGTCGTTGGTCTTGATCCTTTTTTCCCCCCGAAGTGGTTGGTCCCTCTTACGTGTTTTACAGATGATGGGTAGTCTCTAACAGGGACCAACTACGTCCATTTTGTAAACACTGACAGGTACTACTCAAACCATAAAAAATAACCACATTGACAACCCACGCCCATTTTGTAAACCACATAGATCAACCACTTCGAAAAAAAGATCAGGGATTAACGACTTCATTGATAAAAAGATCAGGGATCAGGACTATTGAAATTTTGACGGAGAAATTATTGAATTGAGACGGAGAAATTAGTATGTTTCACAACCCTAAATGACGAATAAGGTTTTCTCTATATAGGTGTTGTTTGGTCAGTTTTACTCATATATACGTAGTCTAACCAGGATATTTTGTGACCGGTTTCGACTTTTTTCTAACCATCTCAAGGTGTCAGGTTAATATGGGTGGACCTGAGTCAAGACATCGTGTCAGGGTATCATATCATAACCAGTATTTTGATCGTTTCATATCATAATCAGTATTTTGTATTTTGATTCTTTGAATCGGTGCAAAGACATCAACACGAAAGTCGTAAACGAAATTCTACTTTGAATCGGTGCAAAGACATCAACACGAAAGTCGTAAACAGAATTCTGATATTGCGATTCTATTTATACACATTTGGTCAAACTTTCTTCTTATACTTTTGGGATTAATCACTATATTGGCATTGATTAGTTACCATGTGTAGAATTTGTCCCTTGATTTCATAATCTGGCGCATTAATGTCTGGCTTAATAATGGCGTGACCTTGGCCCGTGCGTGTGGCTCTCATTCGGTCTTCCATACTTAGAGGTTCTGTTACTTTCATAATTGAATTTGTTGAATCTGAATCACTAGAGGATTCTGATTTAATGGTTTCTTCCTCGACAATCTCTAGATGAGTAATTTGTGGTTCCGGAGGAATGATTAGTGGTTCAGGATCTCTGAATTGTCCCTGAATATCTTCTGGATTCTCAATTGTGAGGTTGGGTTCAAAAAATGGATTATCGGAAATTTGAATTGGAGTACTTGGTCGACTAGATGATGATTCTAAAGAAAAATCAACGACGATAATATTGGCTAGATGTCTTGATCGAGTTACAGGTGGTGAACGTATTTGGTGAACGTTTTGCTCGATGCATTCGCTGAATATCTTATTAGTTATAAAAGATAAAAAATTATATAAGTTATCAAATTAATAGACTTTTCTGCTTTTGCCCACGTTTCGAATAGCCAATAGATGCAGCAGGTAGCCAGGACCCTTTAAATCAGAAGGCCACAACTCGCCACTAACAAATCCAACTATTACTACGAACCAGAAAATTTTGGATGTCTATCAATTTAACCACTTAAAATAATTTTTCGTCGAAATTTTGAAATAAAAATCTATGTCCTAAAAACTTGAGCGTCGAGAAATAAGAAAGAAAAAAGCGCATCGAAAAACGTTGAAATATAAAAATAAGAAAGAAAAACATCGAAACTTAAAAGTCTAAAAACTAAATCTAAAAAGTTGTGCCTAAAGGTATTAAAGCTCAAAAGGAATTCTATATCCAAAACGGCAGTAAATTAAATAGGCACTAAAATCTATTAAATATTTAAGCGATAAGCGACGTCGTAAAATTCTAAAGCACCTAAATCTTAGTCTAAAGAAAAAGTACTTAAGAGATTTTACGGAAAAGCCTTAAAATCTAGAAATAAAAATAAACTACGGCAAATACTAAATTACGAACGATAAATATACAAATTACGAATAAACTAATAAAAATTTACAATTTATAAAAAGATATAAAAAATAATAAAATTACATATTTTTATAAAAATATTATTTTTATATTATTATTTTATAAAAGTATTAATTTATATATTAATAAAACTAATTATAACTTAAAAATACAAAATAAATAAAACTAAAACTAATTAATATAATAATTAACCCTAATTAGGGTTTAATAATAATAATAATAAATAAATAAATTAAACCCTAAACCGTACCAGCTCTGGGATCAGACCTGTCAGACAGGCTCATGCGATCACATGAGTCTTCTGTTATGAGGCCATGTGGTCGCATGGACTGTGGATCCAGGCCATAAGTTGGGCTGCTACAGTGTTCGGCCCAGTTCATTTTAAATATATATATATTTTTTAGATTTTAATTTTTACAAAATAATAAAAACAAACTTATATTTAAAAAAACTAAAAATAAAATAAAAATACTTTTTAATTTTATATATTTTAAATGAAATCTTAAAAATATTTATATTTTTATATATTTTTTTTCTTTTTATTATTTTTAACACTTATTATAAATACAAAATATTTTTATGAAATAAGAAATAATATATTTTTACAAAAATATAGTTTTACTAAAATATAGCGTTTCGCCGATTCCCCGGCAGCGGCGCCAAAAACTTGATGTGTGCTGCGGTGTATACGAAATACTATTATTTTTAATACGAAATACGGTACAATTTACACAAGTTTTATTATTTATTTATAGATGGGATATATCTAAACCTTGCTACAACACTTATAGGCAGTGTACCTAATCGTAGAGTAGTGTAGTTTTTAGTAAGTCCGGTTCATTCCACAGGGAGCTAGCTGAGTTTAACGCTATATTTTTAACAAATATATTTATATAAAATATATATAATTATATATAGTAATATTATTATAAAAGGGGGTTTTTACCGTTTAATGACCGGTTTGTCGATTTTAAATAAAGCGTAAAGATAAATGACGATAATATAAATGATAGAATTTAAATTGCGATAAAGTAAATTGCAGTAATTAAAATGACAGTAAATAAAGGTACGATGAAATATGAAATAAAAGTATTATGCTTATTTAAATTTCCGTAATCATGATGTTTGACGTTTTGATTTTAATTTATCTATCTGGGTTAATTGTCCTTTGTCCTGGATTTATTTGATACCTATCTGGTTTTTGTCCATAATAGTCCATCGGTCATAATTATAAAATGCTCATCAAATTAACCTTATTCCCGAAGTCAAATATTCCAACTAATTAGGGATTCGAACTGTAACAAGGTTTTAATACTTTGTTAACAATTACACCAATTATCCTTGTATGTAATCCACCCCTGTTTTAATGAGATATGAATATTAATTTACCCACTTGATCAGAATGAATAATCAATTACCCAACCCGAATAATTAATTAAATGATCGTAAAAGATGTCGTATAAACGTCACTAAATAGAACATACATAATCATTTTAATAATTATTAGATTAACTAATTTGAAGATAAGTTTGACATGTTCTAATGAGTTATCATTTGATTAGACAATACCCCCTATCTATTAATAGTCAATAGTCCAATGTCCACAAGTGTCGGTCTTTTATCCAAACCTTAATTATGGTACAAAATCTAATAACCCAATCTTAATTTTTAGTCTAACATCATGATTACTTCGGCTCAAATAAGCATAATAATAACTTAGTTACGAGACATTAATTTAAAAAGGAAGAACATAGCTTACAGTGATTATTTATCGCGTAGCGATACCCGGACAGAGTTCCGACTTTAAAACCCGTAAAACATTTCTTACATTAACCCAATTATTATTAAACTTAAATTAAACTTTAAATTATAAATATATATATATATATATATATATATATATATATATATATATATATATATATATATATATATATATATATATATATATATATATATATATATATATATATATATATATATATATATATATATATAATTTTAAGAATTATTTATATATTATATTATATTTATGTGCATAGTTGACTTGTAATTTTAGCTCCGTTGCGTCACGCGTTGAGAGTTGACTCTGGTCCCGGTTCTGGATTTTCGAACGTCCTTTCGTATAATTTAATATCATGTACTTTGCGTTTTGCGACTTGTACTTTTGTAATTTTGAGACGTTTCTCATCAATATTTCGAACCACTTGGATTGTACTTTGTACTTTTTAGCTTTTTGGTCATTTGCGTTTTCAAATCGTCGTTTTCTTCTTTTGTCTTCGCACTTATTTATTTAAACGAATATTACATAAAAATAGAACAATTACAACTAAAAGCTTTACATATTGGAAGGATATTGTGCCTAAATATATGTTCATTTAGAGCACTATCAAATATTCTCGCACTTGAGTGTTGCTTGTCCTCTAGCAATACATAACTTAAAATAAAATCACACTTCACTCGAATCACTTTTTTTTATTCTCACACTTTATACATCAGTGATTTTAATACGGCAGTATAAACAATGATAGTAACGATGTGGTTTACAGTCCCACATGACTATAAAAATTTAGATCCTTTAAGGAAATTGGATCTTTTTGAAAACATTTGATCTTTTGAAAATTCATTCTAGCTTTTACCCTAGATAAGTTTTCCGGAATAACCCTTCACCGGTGTTTGCAAAATGTTTTTGTGGGTTTTAGATTTTAAAATTTTAGCTTAAAACTTGCGGTTTTGTGTCACCCACTTGCTAACCTTGTATTAGGAAAGCACATATCCAGTATACTTGCTCCGTATATTACCTTTCGGTAAACTACCGTCCGGTTGTAAAGGAAAGCGTTGAACAAGCAACTGCTAAGGCAATGTCCCGTGACATGCTTTTTATTATGGTCTATATGTGTCGGATGCAATGACTATCCTTTGTAGGAGCAATAGTAAAGATCACCCTATAGTTTTTCGGTCTGGCACAAGGTCCTGTCTTCGACCATGCTATGCAACCACCGTTCTTATAGTTGACACCCGATTTGGTTCAGGTGACCTAATGAATTCTGGTGAATTCTTAGGATTTTACGTTCAATGGTAATGAACGCATTGAAAATAGGTTTTCAGAAAACAAATCGGTTTTAATTTGACCAAATATTTTCTCGTTCACGCTCGAGTTTAGATATCATCGAATTTCATGGGTTTGTAATTCTCAATCTTTAAAGTCAATTTCAAGGATTGAGTAATATCGGGCTTAAAAGCTGATTTTTAATCTTTTTAGGAGATTATCCTTTCTGGGGGTCTGATTCATTAGTCTTATCAAGCTAATTTGCACGGTGCCCTTCCCATTTTACGAGACAGATCCTCTCATGGCTAGGATAAGTCTGACCACTTGGCGACCCTGTTTGATGCTGAGGTCCGTGGATATCCAGCTGATTTTAGAGATGACTTTTCTAGATTTTTCGTCAACCTACAGCTGGTCAGAACGACAACTTCTTGACCTAAATCAAGAAGCGCATGTCTTTTTCGAAAGACTTTACTTCCTTTTAATGATGGAATTGATTCATCGTGTAGATCTATCTTTCTTTCAAATACAATATAGTAAATAGGGTAAAACTGATTAAAATCGTCCAAAACAAAAGTAGCTGTAATAATCTTGTACAAACATATGTGATATGTGTTTTAAATAACTTGGTAAATTCTTCTCACACTTAGCTTTTACTTATTATTTTTTTTTTCTTTGCCTTTTTATTCTCCTCTATTCTATTTTAAATGAATTCTAACGTTTTGGGTTGTTTCTCCATTTATGTTCTCTCCGAGGTAACAATAATTTCGGTAATAAAACCTAGTTTTATCGTTCATAAATATGTATAAACATGATTTTGAATTCATTTAGTTGAAATTTTTTCAAATTTTCACAAAATTTGGCAATTAAACTAAGTGTAAACCCGAGAGAATTTATAACCCTTCCCCACACTTGAGATCATGCAATGCCCTCATTTGCATGAAATCAGACTATAATTATAAATTCATGAGGGTGATTAGTGTAGAAAAGTGATTAAAAATACCCAGTTTGAAATTTCTAAGCTCGTCGAATGATAGATGGCGCGCCTCATCGTTCATTTCTTTTGTTGTAATTTCACATATGTTTTGCGTCTTATCGTCAAAATTAGAAGCTATTGCTGAACTTAATCTTTGAAAGTGCGATGTTTTACCCTGTTTTGTACATAAGATAAACTAAAAACATATATATATATATATATATATATATATATATATATATATATATATATATATATATATATATATATATATATATATATATATATATATATTTTATATAAATCCTTTATTTATTAAAACATTTTAAATGAATAATTTTTTAAAATTTTGTTTCCTTTTACTTTAGGTGGTTTCGATATGTTTACCTAGTCCGTCCCTTGACAAAATTTAAAATTTGTCGTTAAAGCGATTGTTTTAAAAGCAAAGATTTTTGGGTTTTTGATCTCCTATCTGCTGGAGTGAAGTAGGAGAAAGACAACTTACTGGACCAGAAATTATTCATGAAACCACCGAAAAGATCATTCAAATACAATAGCGATTGAAAACGGCCATGAGTCGCCAAAAGAGTTATGCTGATGCAAGAAGAAAACCGCTAGAATTTCAAGTGGGTGACAAAGTCATGTTGAAAGTGTCACCCTGGAAAGGCGTTGTACGATTCGGTAAACGAGAAAAGCTAAGTCCTAGGTACGTAGGACCCTTTGAAATCACCGAAAGAATTGGAGCAGTTGCTTATCGATTAAAGCTACCGCAAGAACTTAGTAGTGTTCACGACACATTTCACGTGTCAAATTTGAAGAAATGTTTAGCTGAAGAGGATATCGTAATTCCACTTGACGAAATACGAATCAATGATAAACTCCATTTTATTGAAGAACCTGTTGAAATCATGGACCGTGAGGTCAAACAATTAAAACAAAGTAAAATACCGATAGTTAGGGTTCCTTGGAACGCTAGATGAGGACCTGAGTTTACTTGGGAATGTGAGGATCAAATGAAGCAAAAGTATCCACATTTGTTCACTGATATCGCTCATAAAACAGGTACTACTCAAAATTTCGGGACGAAATTTTCTTTAACGGGGAGGTACTGTGATGACCCGGAAAATTTCGACTAATTTAAACCAATTCTCTATATGATTTAATATTATGTAAACCGGTATATACATATATATATATATATATATGTATATGTATATATATATATATATATATATATATATATATATATATATATATTATAAGATGTACAAGTAAAACACTAATTGCTACCGTAAAAACGTCTTTGCTGTGATGACCCGGAAATTTCCGACCAAATTTAAACTTTATCTTTATATTATTCCGACATGATAAGCAAAGTTTATTAAGTTAAATCTCAAAATTTTTAAATTATTTTCGTACATTCATTTGACTTCGATCATTACCAACGATTCACGAACTATTAGTTACAAATAAATAAATATAGTTATTATATTAATAGATATTACTTTCATTATTATCAAAATAAATATCAATGTTAATACAATTATGATACAAATAGGAAATTTGTTTTGTACAAACTATTTTAGAATTTTTAGCATAAATACTAATTTAAAAATGTATATAATCTATAACTATAAATTTTATTGTTATTGTATTATTATTACAAATATGATTATGGTCACTAGTATTATAATTAGTATTATTATTATTATATCAGTGTTATTAAAAAAATTATTAATTGTATTCCTATTTGAATTATGTAACCTACTATATTTAGTAATAATATCATTATCACTATTTTATTATTATCATTTATTATTATTAAGATTAGCAAACCTATTATTATAATTAATAGTATTATCATTAATATATTGATAATTGTAAATATTAATTAGATTTAAGTTATATATAACTACATATATAAATAAATATTCAGATGTAATATAATTTATGTAATATAGATAGAATCAGATTTATATATAACCAGATATAGATATATAGATATATATATATATACAAAATTGCATATACAGGAAATTATATCATGTAATCAGTTGTTATCACTTTCTAGCTGTAGTAAATTGATCTCCTGTCTCCCCTTTCGATTCTCAGTAGACTGAGTGACAAACAGAACAAAACAAAATTTGTTGAACAACTCCATCTGCTTTCTATTTTTTTCATTTTCTTCTCCTGAGTTAAACTCCTGTCGATATGTTTTGACTACAAAACCTAATCACAATCAGGGTTAGAAGAACTAGACAACCTACATATTCAATTATCACTCATAAAAACCCCTCACAGCCTTTTATTATATAGATTAATTCAGAAAAAGGCGAAGAACAGGTAACTGTGTTATTCGTGTTCCAATTTTTCCAAAAACGGGATTTCTTGATGAATTTAAAAATTTATTAATGCAGTGTTGTTGTAAATCCATCCTTCAAGCTATCTGGAAAGTTTTGTTTTCCAATTCCTAATAACTAGTCAGAATTTAGGAGTCAAACTTTTATTTGTCAAAAGTCAACCGGGGTGTTTATCTTGAAATTCAAACTTGTTTTAGAGTTCTGAGTTTAATTAATGGTACAGATAGTTTATAAGTAAAATTTGCAACCTCTTTCATGTAGAACCTTTAATCTAAAACGTCCTCAAATTCGATTTCAAGATTCTTCTTTTTTTTCAAAACCGTAAACTGCACAGGTAGTTTATTTTATTTTTTTTATTATTTATTTTTCGTTTGCTTTTGATTCAATCATTCACGTAAATGGTTTCCGTTTCAAATACCTGTTTAAATCAAACATAAATTAGTAGCAAGAATAAATCGATTCACGGATTGTTTGATTTCAAAGAAGAAGAGAAAGGATGATAGAGAATACGGAATAAATATTATTTGGGTCTGAGTTATTTCGGAAAATGAGCATAGCTCAACTGGTCTAGAGTGTTGACGGTTTCAGAAGAGGTCAAGGGTTCGAGACTGACTAGTGCCCTTTCTTTTTAAGACCTATTTCTAAGGAGGTAGTTACCTTATTTTTGTTATTATTACCATTTCTTTAATATTACTATTAGTATGATTATTATTATTTGATTATTTATTATTGTTATTATTATTATTATTATTATAATTATTATTATTATTATTATTATTATTATTATTATTATTATTATTAGTATTGTTAATGCTACAAGTATTATTATTATTGTTATCGTTAACATTATTAATACTATTAAGATTAATATTACCATTATTATTATTAATATTAATTGTTATTAGTATTATCATCACTATTAAAATTATTTTTATTATTATTATTATCATAAGTATTATTGTTAGTAGTAAAACTATTATAATTACTATTATTAGTATTTTTAATATCAGTGTTAATATTATTATTGTTATTATTATTGAAATGATTATATAAAGCATTGTTATTATATTTACTGAGCATATTATTATATTTAACATTATTAACATGTTATTATCTAAAATTATCATTTTTATTAAAAATTGGTATTATTATTAAAAAGTATTATTATTATTATTATTATTATTATTATTATTATTATTATTATTATTATTATTATTATTATTATTATTATTATTATTATTATTACAACTGTATTATTTTTAAACGAATCATTATAAGTAAAACTATCATTTATCATTCTTAGTAAAAACATCATTTGTAGTAAAATTATCATTAATATTAAAGTTATAAGCAAAAAAATAATAATAATAATAATAATAATAATAATAATAAAGATTAGATATATAAATATATATATTTAATACACATAACCTAACTATACTAATATATCTATATATATAAAATGAAAATATATATAATAAAACTTATTAATCTATCATATAAATGAACTACATCACCGATAACAATATATTTGTTTGATTACAAATTATGTATATTAATAAATATACAACTGATATAGGTTCGTGAATCCGAGGCCAACCCTACATTTGTTCAATGTCGTTATATGTATTTTTACTACAAAATACATTATGGTGAGTTTCATTAATCCCTTTTTAAATGCTTTTGCAATATATATTTTTGGGACTGAGAATACATGCGCTGTTTTTATAACTGTTTTACGAAATAGACACAAGTAATTGAAACTACATTATATGGTTGAATGATCGAAATCGAATATGCCCCTTTTTATTAAGTCTGGTAATCTAAGAATCTAGGAACAGACACTCTAATTGACGCGAACTCTAAAGATAGATCTATCGGGCCCAACAAGCCCCATCCAAAGTACCGGATGCTTTAGTACTTCGAAATTTATATCAGGTCCGAAGGAGGATCCCGGAATGATGGGGATATTCTTATATATATATATTGTGAATGTCGGTTACCAGGTGTTCAATCCATATGAATGATATTTTTGTCTCTATGCATGGGACGTATGTTTATGAGAAATAGAAATATGAAATCTTGTGGTCTATTAAAATTATGAAATGATTATTTATGTTAAACTAATGAACTCACCAACCTTTTGGTTGACACTTTAAAGCATGTTTATTCTCAGGTACGAAAGAAATCTTCCGCTGTGCATTTACTCATATTAGAGATATTACTTGGAGTCATTCATGATATATTTCAAAATATGTTGCATTCGAGTCGTTGAGTTCATCAAGATTATCATTAAGTCAATTATATTTAGATATAATATGAAATGGTATGCAAGTCTGTCAACTGTCGATGTAAATGAAAGTTTGTCTTTCAAAAACGAATGCAATGTTTGTAAAATGTATCATATAGAGGTCAAGTACCTCGCGATGTAATCAACTGTTGAGAATCGTTTATAATCAATATGGACTTCGTTCGGATGGATTAGGACGGGTCCTCACATTTGCTACAGTAAAACACTATTTGCTACAGTAAAAACGACTTTGCTACAGTAAAACACTATTTGCTACAGTGAAAACGATTTGCTACAGTAGAACACTATATTGTTAGGAAACCCGACTAGGTGAGCCCAAACAAGACAAGATAACCCCAAGTTATCTAACCCACTTCCAGCAAACGAAAAAATATAGTGATAATCGTAAAACTTGTAAGAATGATAAATAACACGGGAATTTAACGTGGTTATATGCAATCACAAGTGATTGCTTTAGTCCACGGCCAACCAAAGAGTGTTCTATTTGTATTAATTTCGTGGTGGTATGTTTACAATGAGTTACAATGAGGATTATTTATAGGAGAAAGAAGAAACATAAGCATGCTTCAAGGAATCATCAAGGAACCATCAACTAGCCAACTTGATCCTCTTTACACCCTTGCATATGCATGATCACAGCCATAAAACAAGATGTAAAGTAACCTACTTTGCACCTAAAGTGACAACTTGGTTAATCAAATCCGGATCCCATGTGAGCAAGTTGCTAACTTGCTGTAGAGACCCGTCCTAATCCATCCGGACGAAGTCCATATCGATTATAAACGATTCACAACAGTTGATTACATCACGAGGTACTTGACCTCTATATAATACATTTTACAAACATTGCATTCGTTTTTTGAAAACACGATTTTTTATTACATCGAAAGTTGACAACATGCATACCATTTCGTAATATATCTTACTATAATTGACTTAATAATAATCTTGATGAACTCAATGACTCGAATGCAACGTCTTTTGAAATATGTCATGAATGACTCCAAGTAATATTTCTAAGATGAGCAAATGCACAGCGGAAGATTTCTTTCGTACCTGAGAATAAACATGCTTTAAAGTGTCAACCAAAAGGTTGGTGAGTTCATTAGTTTAACATAAATAATTATTTCATAATTTTAATAGACCACAAGATTTCATATTTTCATTTCTCATAAACATACATCCCATGCATAGAGACAAAAATATCATTCATATGGATTGAACACCTGGTAACCGACATTCACAATATGCATATAAGAATATCCCCATCATTCCGGGATCCTCCTTCGGACATGATATAAATTTCGAAGTACGAAAGCATCCGGTACTTTGGATGGGGCTTGTTGGGCCCGATATATCTATCTTTAGAATTCGCATCAATTAGGGTGTCTGTTCCCTAATTCTTAGATTACCAGACTAAAAAGGGGCATATTCGATTTCGATCATTCAACCATATAATGTAGTTTCAATTACTTGTGTCTATTTCGTAAAACAGTTATAAAAATTGCACATGTATTCTCAGCCCAAAAATATAAAGGGTAAAAAGGCAAATGAAACTCACCTAATGTATTTTGTAGTAAAAATACATAGAACGACAATGAACAAGTATAGGGTTGGCCTCGGATTCACGAACCTATATCAATTGTATATTTATTAAAACATGAAATGATAATCTCATAATTTTCATTTATAACTTATATAATATTTGTGTGTTTGTAGTTATATAAATTTTATATTAAATTTTTATTTAATACATATACTTTATTTATGTGTATTATATCTTAAGTTTTATGTTATATATCTATATCTATTTTGAATATATACATTTAAAAATATATTTTTTTATTCATTTTGTTATATTAATATATCTATAAATATATGTTTAGTATTATATTTAAAAACCAATAGTTTATTTTATGTAAGTATTTTTATAAATATTGTTCATAATAACAATACTAACCAAAAATGAAATTTTCATAAATATAGTAACTTTAATAAAAATGTTAATTTTTGACAAGGAGATAGTTTTAATAAAAATAATAGTAATATTCATATTAATAGATATAATGATAATATTGATAATAATACTTATGTTAATAATAATAATAATAAAAATAATAATAATAATAATAACTTGATACTAATACCAATATTAATGATAATAATAATAGTTTGTGTTATTTTTGTAATAACAATAATCATGATAATAATAAATAAATGATAAGCAATAATAATTGTGTATACCCTCAAAAGCTTTTAGTAAAAGAAGTGCTTCAGGCGAGACTCGAACCCAAGACCTCTCGCTTACCCATAACGCCATAAACCATTTCACTATATGTTCTCTTCCTGATTTAATCTAGGACTCGAATTTAATTAACCCGTTTTCTGTTTTAGTCATCATAATATACTGCCCAATGGCACAACATTTATACTGCCCATCATGTGCTAAAGCATAAGACTTTCATCAGCAAGGGCTGAAAGAGAAGAGCAGGGGGATCGAATGCCACTAGACAGAATTTCTCACAATTGGTCCAACGGACTCAAGCAATACACCACAGCCCAGCTTTTTATTTTAAAAAAAAAATACGAATTTTCCTAGGTCGAGTTTCGAACCTAGGACCTCTCGTTTATCCCCAACACTCCAAACCATCCCTCTGCTCTGTCATATCTGTTTTATCCCGAATTAAAATTTATATAAGCCATATGTTCTGCCTTCTTTCTCTTCAACATCATCATCTTTATATGAATATCGTACACTATCATCTCAGATATTCGCTATTTAACATATTAATCATGCTCATAATCATCATTAAATATCGAACAAAACAAAACCATAACAGGTTCGAGCAATATACTTCGACTGTTCATCATCTTCAAAAATTTTCATCATCATCGTGAATGAATGTTACACGTGGATGTGGGTTTGTTTAAGGTCTACAATTGAACATAAACATGGGCTAGTAGCGAACGTTAAAAACATAAGACTCTAGCAACAACATTAAATTATTAAGTGAAGTAGTGTGTTATCGATGATGGTGGTGGAAAACAGATAAACAACGGCGGCAGGAGTAGCATGATGCAGTTTTAAATGCGATGGATTAAAATAACTTAATTATAGGAGCAGCTCACGAGTAGCAGAAACACGATAGCTCTTTGAAATCTCATAATCGTGTGTAGTTTACAAAGAAGAAGGAGAGAGAAAAAAGAAGAGAGAGAGAGTGACGGTGGAGGGTGGTGAAGGTGATTTATAACGGTTGTCATGAGTGTTTGTAGGTTGATGGTGGAGTGATGGTTTTAGAAGGTGGTTAAAGATTGCAGGATAGTGATGGTGGTTGTGGGGTTTCAACGAAGAGGTGGTTGGCGATTCTGACGGGGTGACGGTGGTAGAAGGTGGTTGTTGTAGATGACAGCCGGTGGTGATGTTCTCCGATTTTTTTTAACAAGAGTACTAATTGGTTTTGGGTTGTTGATTGAATAAACCTTGTATGCATATAATATATATTAGAACTATGCATAAACACAGTAACAATTTTAATATCAAAAAATCAAGCTCTAATAAGTGAACCCAATAATTAACTCTGCCGACACTTCTTAGATATTTTCAATTCGCAGAGTACTATATCGTGTCCATTGCTAAACGGTTAACATATAAAAGTGTTCCTAAAAATCCCAAATTTTTAGATTAAATATATTTAATTATTTCACTCATTATCTGATTGAAACCTGATCAAAAATGTTCGATAAATATTTATTTTCTGTTCCAATTAATATATACGGAGTACAAATATTTAAACTTAAAAGGGTAAAAATATTTTTATCAAACCTAAAATCTTCAATCAATTTACAGTTCAAATTTTATTTTCAATCTTTTTAAACAAATATTAGAACTATATGAACGCTGGCGAAATGCCAACCGAGTTGTACTGACGTTTATTATTTAAGTTCGAAATCATATTTTCAATATACTATATGTATATGTATATATAAACACATTTTAGTAACATGTTTTATTACATAAATAAATATATTGAATATATATATATATATATATATATATATATATATATATATATATATACACACAATAATATTTCCCATTACATCTTATATTATTTTTACATATTTAGTTCTAGTAATTTAATCGTATATTATTTCAAATTAAAGTGTATATATATATATATATATATATATATATATATATATATATATATATATATGTATCAATTTACAAATAGTTATTCGTGAATCTTCGGGAATGGTCAAAGGTCAAATGTATGCATGAACACAGTACAAAATTTTTGAGACTCAACATTACAGACTTTGCTTATCGTGTCGAAATCATATAAAGTTTAAGTTTAAATATGGTCGAAAATTCCCGGGTCATCACAGTTGTAATGACCCTGGTTTTTCCAACGTTATTTATTAATAATTATTATTATTAATACGCTTGATTAAACGAATGTATGTTATTACATTTACATGTTGCTTTAATTGCCCGTACTTGAACTTTAAATGCCCGAAACGTCTTTGTGACACCCGGAACTTGCACGAATAATATTTTAAGATATTATTTACATTCATGATTAATTTTATTAATCATTTTAATTAACTAAGGCCTTTAGTTAGTTACTTGGGCTTAAAATGGACTTTTATTGGATTACTTGCTAACTACTTGCAACTTGGGCCTTTTAAAGTGTTAATGGACTAGTGTAAGCCCACCCTACTTATATTATGGATTAATCTAGCCCATGTTTACATGTAAGTATGATACTTGAACTTAAACTAGATGGTTAGCTTGGAAATGGAATCTAGTTGCCATAATCCCCATGAACACCACCTTATTATCCAACTTTATGAACTTTACCATGCTAATAACCTTAGAACAACTCTCTCCCCCCTCCTTTTGCTGCTGCAGCCGTGAGGTACCATGGGTGGGGAGGTATTTTTGGCTTTCAAATTTTGATAACTTGGCTACTAGTTCTCTCACACTTCATTCATTTCAAACACACTTGATTTTCTCTCAACTTTTTCCTCTCTTTTTCTCTCTAGTTCTTGTAAGTAACTTGACTTTTTCTCTTCCTTTCTTCTTGCTAAAACCGAATTTAAACATCACATAATCATCATCATCTTTTGTTGTTTGTTACTTAATCTTGTTGTAGTTTAATTACTTGTAGATTACTAAGTTGTTTACTTACTTACTTACTTGTCTTTATTTAATAAGTTACAAGATCAAACTTTCTAGTTTTGATTCTTCATCTTTATCTTGTTATAACAAGAACATCAAGAACATAATCTATCTAGTTATGTTCTACATATTTTGTTTCAAAAGATTAAAGTTCATAGTTGTATAAACTCATTACTTGTAGTTCTTGAAGTAACTTTAAAGTTACTTCACTTAAAGATCAACTTGGGTTGAATCTTTAAAAGTATGAGCAACTATGAACCATTTTCTTATTTAGTTAGTTTTCTACTTTATTTTGTTTCAAAAGATTTAAAGTTTATAATCTTTATAATTGTTACTTGTGTTCTTGTTTGTTGTATGTTACTAGAATACCACCTTCATGGTTGGTTTAGGCTTATCATTCATTTTCTTTATTTCTTATTGTTAGTTGCTTACTACACATTTGAACAAGGACATGAAACCAACAAGAGCTTACACTTTGGTGCAAGTATCATGGATCCAACACTTGGTTGTGATCTTTCTTAGTGTTCATGAACTTGTTCATAAACTTACATGTAACCTTGGTTCATCAAACACTTACAACACTTGCACTTGAGTTATGATGGACAAACCTTGGTCAAAATGATGTTAATACATCAACGAGTTGTACACTTGAAGCTATACGCATCAAGGATGAGAACCGTGATGAACATCAAGCACCGAGACAACCGGAACTCTCCAAAACCCACTGTTCTGTCCAAAACCTACTGACCTGATGCTTCTGGAACAGACCAGTAGACCTGGGCTGTTCTAACCTTGAGTTTTAGATAGAACTTTTCGAGTAGATAACTTTTCATATAGGACTCGTCTTAATCCGAGTTACGGTTTAGGATTTATGGCCCTCCGATCGTTACCATGTCCTTTAACGTTGTGCAGAAATTTCTGACCTACTCGCACTTAGACCGTCGCCACGGTCAAACCAAGACGAGTTTGCTTCTGTAAATTTTACCACACTTAAGGGACTCGTAGACGGAGCCATGACCACTGGTATCACCTTAATTCAGTAAGGGTAGAGGCTGTGGTGACTGACCGAAGTCAGCCTTTGTTTTAAACGACTTTCATAAACGAGTCTTACTTGTTACCTTTTGTTTAATGATGATTGATGATGACCCTTATGACCTTAATTACGTACTTGTAAACCTTTTGAGACGACTTATTGACTTAGTGCTATTTGACTTAGGTTGAGGACGTTTGGACCGTTACTTGCACACCACTTTCCGACTACTACCTTACCATTACTACTAATCATTGTGAGTTATAGCATTCCCTTTTTACTTTAACTTATTTTGGGAACTGAGAATACATGCGGATTTTATGTTTTACATACTAGGCACGAGTACTTAAACTTTATATATGTGTGGGTTATATAACGGCAGAAACATTCCCTTTAGCTCGGTAACGTTTAATCATTGGTTTTTGAACCGTGAACGCGAATCTTAGATATGGATCCATAGGGTTTGACATCCCCACTCGGGCTAGTAGCGCTAGCATTTAACGAGTGTTTAATACTTCGAGGTTATACGCACTTGCCAAGTGCACTTTAAGGGGGTACATTAAACGTTAAGTTAGTTACCGGGTGCCCACGGTTAAGCATATACTTTTACATACTTTTGAAACGCTCGTTGTAGCACTGAAATCTCGTGGCCTACTTACATTACTGTTATACTTAAACTATAGCTCACCAACCTTTGTGTTGACCTTTTTAAGCATGTATTTTCTCAGGTGTTTGAAGTCGCTTCCGCTATCTTACTAGTCGTGCTGTAGAACCCGCTGCCTAGAGTTGTTATCGCATGACTACTTATGTTGCATTCAAACTTTTTACTTATGAACTTATGTTATGTAACGACCATTATGGTCACGTACACTTATTTAATGCTTCTACTTAGCGAAGCATACTTTTGATTTGTAAAACAATTGACGTATGTTATGACGTCACTTTTATTTATAAATGTAAACTCTGTTTTGAAAACGCATATAGTACTTAACCTTGTAATGATCCTGTTGTTGATGGTCCGTACATGATGATTTAGTACGGGGCGTCACATTTGGTATCAGAGCATTGGTTGTAGGGAATTAGGATGCATTAGTGAGTCTAAGACCGACCCGAGTAGGATTCACTAATAGGGCTAATCTACAACTTGTTAGTTTACTTGTTTCCGCTGAACTTACTGCATGCTGCTGCTTACTGTTACTGCTATATGCCGTATGCTACTACGTGATGTCACTACTGCATGCTATTACTTGCTTTCGATTGCATGCTAGTTTCGTACGATTACTGATATTGCCATGCTACTTATTGTTATACATGATTTAAACTGTTGGCCTATTATTTGCTTGCTTTATGACATACTGACATGGAAAATTTATTTTTCCTTGTTCAGATGTCGGACGTTCCACCTACTGACATCCCGAGCGGCTCAGGCCCTGTTGTTCCTCCCACTGCTGCACCTGTTGCTGCTGCTGCTGCTGCCGACATTCCGGCCCCAACACCCACTGGCGACCCCGGCGCCTCTAGTTCTGGAGCTAGCTCTAGTGTGCCTATCCCGGCGTCTTCTTCCAGACCCCTGAGGCAACTGGCTCGCATTGGTGGCATGGAGATCCCCGCGGAGTTCGGGGAAGGTCCCTTCCGTAATCACTGGCGCACACCTTGCCGACGCACTGCCGACGGCCGCTTAGCCGTGATTACGCCAGGCCGACACCGACAGATGTTGGCCGCTTTCGGATACGTTGAGCCACCCGCACCACCACCGCATGATTCAGACGACGGTTCTTCCACCGATGCTTCTTCAGACGACACCTCATCTGACGACTCCAGTGATGAGGAGGATCCCGCTGACCGACCGATTCAGGCACCTTCTACCCCGCCGAAGAAGCGGTATCGCTTCGCTGGCATAATTCCTGGTCGTACTGTCACTGACGCTTATGGTCGGCGTCGTAGGATCACTGCTCGTAAACGGCTGGTGCCGTACCCCGCCGACCCACAGATATTACCGTCTCCACCCAGAGCCGGACCATCCACTTCAGCACCACCGGCTCCACCTGCACCGCCAGCACCACCTACCCCACCATCTTCCTCTAATGAGGAAATGAGGCGGGAGATTGAGATTCTCCAGACTCGAGTTACTGAGCTCGAGGAGCAGTTGACTCATGTTTTGGACATCTTGTACCCACCATCGCCGTAGGACTTTGTACTAGATTCTGTATTGTAATTTCTTTTGTAATTTCATATTTCACTTATGTAATGTACGAACTTATTGTAATGTATGAACCTATTATCATTAATGAATGGAATTTGTGTTGCTTACTTCTTGCGCAAGTGTTCTATTTACGTTATCATCTCATGGTTTTGTGGTACTTATATCTGCTTGCGTTATTTAATCAACATGTGTTGTGCTGTTTTCATGTTGGTTGTTATATAATGTACTATTATTATTTGCATAATGGATTTTGACTTGAGTCAAAATGTTTGTATAGAACATCATGGCCAACGGGAGATCTATCCCCACCGCGGCACAAATTGAGGAAATGATTAACGAGCGAGTCGCTGCTGCACTAGCTGAAAGACAACCCCAAGTTCCACCACCACCGCCTGTCAATCCACCTGTCGTCCGAGATGGGTGTACTTACAAGGAATTTCAAAACTGCAAGCCACACTACTTCAGTGGCACTGAGGGACCCGTCGGTCTCACCAGATGGTTCGAAAAGTTGGAATCGGTATTCAGGGTTAGCAATTGTTCTGAGGCTAACAAAACGAAATTTGCATCTTGCACGCTGTCTGATGGCGCGCTCACATGGTGGAATACCATGGCCCAAGCGAAAGGAATTGATGAGGCGTATGCTACGCCTTGGGAAGAATTTAAATGTGCTATGATCGAGGAATACTGTCCGAGAACCGAGATTCAAAAGATGGAAATCGAATTTATGCAATTGAAAACCGTAGGGAACGACCTTAACAACTACAACCGTAGGTTTTTGGAATTGGCTCTTATGTGTCCAACCATGGTCACCCCCGAATTTAAGCGTTTGGAGAAATACTTCTCGGGACTTCCTAAGTCCATCAAGGGTAATGTTACCTCATCCAAGCCACCAAGCGTTCCCGAAGCAATGCGCATGGCGCATACTCTCTTGAATCAAATCATCCTGGACGAGCCGGAGAAGGCTAAGTTTGAAACTGTTAGTGGTGAAAAGAGGAAATGGGACAACAACCACAACAACAACAGGGGTAGGAACTATGATCAAAACCCGGCAAAACGACATGAAGGGTTCAGGCAAAACAACAACATGCACAACAACAACACCAACCCCAACAACAACAACCGCACCAATCCGAACTACAAAGGAACCTTACCACAATGCAATAGGTGCTACAAGCACCACACTGGGTATTGCAATGTTATCTGTGAGAAGTGCCAACGATCTGGACATGTTGGCAAGGATTGCAAGGTTACCACTTTGAATGTGAAGCCAAACCACAACAACAATGGGCCTAAGAAGTGTTATGAATGTGGAAAGACGGGCCATTTCAGAAACGAGTGTCCTAACAAGCGTAAGGATGGCGGACCACCACGTGCTAGAGCCTTCAATGTTAATGCAAGAGATGCACGCGACAACCCCGACTTGGTAACAGGTATATTCAAAATCAACAATCTTTTAGCTTCTGTCCTATTCGATACTGGTGCCGATAGGAGCTATGTGTGTAGACATTTTTGTGATAAGTTAGATTGGTCGTTAGTTCCTTTGAAGGAAAGTATGCTTGTCGAGGTCGCCAATGGAAAACTTGAAAAGGTTGACCATATTAGTCGTGGAGCTATTATCAACATAGCTGGTGCAGATTTCGAAATTGATTTGATACCTATCAAACTGGGAAGTTTTGACGTGATCGTCGGTATGGATTGGTTGAGCAAGATAAAGGCCGATGTTATCTGTGGAGATAAAGCACTTCGCATACCACAAGGAGATGGTGAACCACTGGTTATCTATGGAGAGAGATGTACCTCGAAGTTGAATCTCATTAGTTGCGTGAAAGCGCAAAAGATTATGAAGAAGGGACGCTTTGCTGTCCTAGCACATGTGAAAGCGGTAGAAACTGAGGTGAAGAACGTGAACGACGTTCGAATTGTGAACGAATTTTCTGATGTCTTCCCAGAGGAATTGCCTGGATTACCGCCGCAGAGAGCAGTAGAGTTTCAGATTGACTTAGTGCCAGGAGCTGCACCTGTAGCTCGCGCACCTTATAGACTCGCACCTTCCGAGATGCAAGAATTACAGAGTCAACTACAAGAGCTATTAGATCGAGGGTTTATCCAACCAAGCTTCTCGCCTTGGGGCGCACCTGTGTTGTTTGTGAAGAAGAAGGATGGATCCTTCCGTATGTGTATCGACTACCGTGAACTCAACAAATTGACTATCAAGAATCGATATCCTCTTCCACGAATTGATGATCTTTTTGATCAACTACAAGGATCGAGCGTTTATTCAAAGATCGATTTGCGATCCGGATATCACCAGCTGAGGGTGAAGGAAAGTGACGTGATGAAAACTGCATTCAGGACCCGTTATGGTCATTATGAGTTCCTCGTGATGCCATTCGGTTTGACAAATGCACCTGCCGTGTTCATGGATCTCATGAATCGTGTCTGCAAGCCTTACTTGGATAAGTTTGTTATCGTCTTCATAGATGATATCCTCATCTACTCTAAGAGCGAAGAAGAACATGAGCAACACCTTCGGCTAGTGCTTGAACTCTTAAGACAAGAGCAACTTTATGCCAAATTCTCCAAGTGCGAATTTTGGTTGAAGGAAGTACAGTTTTTGGGTCATGTTGTGAGCGACCAGGGTATCAAAGTTGATCCCGCCAAGATTGAAGCCATCAGCAAGTGGGAGACCCCCACTACTCCAACGCATATTCGCCAATTTCTAGGTCTCGCCGGTTATTATCGAAGGTTTATCGAAGGATTTTCTCTGATTGCGCGTCCTTTGACCGCACTGACTCACAAGGGCAAGAAGTTCATTTGGGAACCCACACACGAATCAGCATTCCAAACTTTGAAGAAGAAGTTAACCTCCGCACCTATCCTATCACTTCCTGAAGGCAGTGACGACTTTGTTGTTTATTGCGATGCATCGAAGAGTGGTTTTGGTTGTGTACTGATGCAACGATCAAGGGTTATTGCCTATGCCTCCCGCCAATTGAAGATTCACGAGCGGAACTACACTACACATGATCTTGAACTTGGAGCCGTTGTCTTTGCACTCAAATTGTGGAGACATTATCTGTATGGAACTAAGAGCACTATCTTCACCGACCACAAGAGTCTCCAGCACATCTTTGATCAGAAGCAACTAAATATGAGACAGCGTCGATGGATTGAGACGCTCAACGACTACGATTGTGAACTCCGTTATCACCCTGGCAAGGCCAATGTTGTAGCTGACGCTTTAAGCCGAAAGGAGAGGACGGCACCTCTCCGTGTTAGGGCTCTGAACATCACCATCCATTCGAACCTCAACAACCAGATCAGAGTAGCCCAAGTTGAGGCTCTCAAGGAGGAGAACATATCTCACGAGCATTTGAACATACTTGTCTCTCGATTCGAGGTTAGAGAGTCTGGACTCCGATGTTATGCCGGAAGAATTTGGGTACCTTACTATGGAGGTCTACGAAGCCTGATACTTGATGAAGCACACAAATCGAGATATTCGATTCACCCCGGTGCAGGTAAGATGTACCACGACCTTAAAGAACAGTATTGGTGGCCGAATCTTAAGAAGGACGTTGCGACTTATGTTGGTAAGTGTTTGACTTGCTCGAAGGTTAAAGCCGAACATCAGAGACCTTCTGGGTTACTTCAACAGCCGGAAATCCCACAATGGAAGTGGGAAAGGATCACAATGGATTTCATTACTAAGCTGCCGAAGACGGTGGGCGGATACGATACTATTTGGGTTATTGTTGACCGCCTTACCAAATCTGCACACTTTCTAGCGATGAAGGAAACTGATACAATGGAGAGACTTGCTCAGTTATACATCAAAGAGGTTGTATCTCATCATGGTGTACCTTTATCGATCATCTCCGATCGCGATCCCCGTTTTGCTTCTAGATTTTGGCGTTCTTTGCAAGAAGCCATGGGAACTCGTCTTGACATGAGTACTGCTTATCATCCTCGGACTGACGGGCAAAGTGAATGAACGATTCAGACCTTGGAGGACATGCTGCGTGCATGTGTCATTGATTTTGGAAAGGCCTGGGAAAGGCATTTGCCACTCGTCGAATTCTCGTACAACAACAGTTATCACTCTAGCATTAATGCTGCACCTTTTGAAGCATTGTATGGCCGTAAGTGCCGATCTCCTATTTGTTGGGCCGAAGTAGGCGAAAAGCAAATCACCGGACCCGAGGTAGTTCACGAAACCACGGAGAAGATTGCTCAGATCCAAGCTAGACTTAAGACTGCCCGTGATCGCCAAAAGAGCTATGCCGATCTTAAACGGAAAGACTTTGAATTTAATGTTGGTGATCGTGTAATGTTGAAGGTTGTACCTTGGAAAGGTGTGATCCGTTTTGGAAAATGTGGAAAGTTGAACCCACGATACATTGGTCCATTCGAGATCTTGGAACGTGTTGGACCAGTTGCATACCGTTTGGATCTACCAGCACAATTGAGCTCAGTTCATCCTACCTTCCATTTGTCAAACTTGAAGAAGTGTCTTGCTGCACCCGAACTCATCATACCTTTGGAAGAACTTACTATTGATGACAAACTCCACTTTGTGGAGGAACCTGTTGAGATTATGGATCGTGAGATCAAAACTTTGAAACGCAACAAGATTCCGATTGTACGAGTACGATGGAATGCCAAACGAGGACCTGAGTTTACTTGGGAACGAGAGGATCAAATGATGCGGAAATATCCTCATCTTTTCCCGACTCCTCCATCTACTTCAGCTTAAATTTCGGGACAAAATTTTCTTTAACAGGTGGGTAATGTAACGACCCTGGTTTTTCCAACGTTATTTATTAATAATTATTATTATTAATACGCTTGATTAAACGAATGTATGTTATTACATTTACATGTTGCTTTAATTGCCCGTACTTGAACTTTAAATGCCCGAAACGTCTTTGTGACACCCGGAACTTGCACGAATAATATTTTAAGATATTATTTACATTCATGATTAATTTTATTAATCATTTTAATTAACTAAGGCCTTTAGTTAGTTACTTGGGCTTAAAATGGACTTTTATTGGATTACTTGCTAACTACTTGCAACTTGGGCCTTTTAAAGTGTTAATGGACTAGTGTAAGCCCACCCTACTTATATTATGGATTAATCTAGCCCATGTTTACATGTAAGTATGATACTTGAACTTAAACTAGATGGTTAGCTTGGAAATGGAATCTAGTTGCCATAATCCCCATGAACACCACCTTATTATCCAACTTTATGAGCTTTACCATGCTAATAACCTTAGAACAACTCTCTCCCCCCTCCTTTTGCTGCTGCAGCCGTGAGGTACCATGGGTGGGGAGGTATTTTTGGCTTTCAAATTTTGATAACTTGGCTACTAGTTCTCTCACACTTCATTCATTTCAAACACACTTGATTTTCTCTCAACTTTTTCCTCTCTTTTTCTCTCTAGTTCTTGTAAGTAACTTGACTTTTTCTCTTCCTTTCTTCTTGCTAAAACCGAATTTAAACATCACATAATCATCATCATCTTTTGTTGTTTGTTACTTAATCTTGTTGTAGTTTAATTACTTGTAGATTACTAAGTTGTTTACTTACTTACTTACTTGTCTTTATTTAATAAGTTACAAGATCAAACTTTCTAGTTTTGATTCTTCAACTTTATCTTGTTATAACAAGAACATCAAGAACATAATCTATCTAGTTATGTTCTACATATTTTGTTTCAAAAGATTAAAGTTCATAGTTGTATAAACTCATTACTTGTAGTTCTTGAAGTAACTTTAAAGTTACTTCACTTAAAGATCAACTTGGGTTGAATCTTTAAAAGTATGAGCAACTATGAACCATTTTCTTATTTAGTTAGTTTTCTACTTTATTTTGTTTCAAAAGATTTAAAGTTTATAATCTTTATAATTGTTACTTGTGTTCTTGTTTGTTGTATGTTACTAGAATACCACCTTCATGGTTGGTTTAGGCTTATCATTCATTTTCTTTATTTCTTATTGTTAGTTGCTTACTACACATTTGAACAAGGACATGAAACCAACAAGAGCTTACACTTTGGTGCAAGTATCATGGATCCAACACTTGGTTGTGATCTTTCTTAGTGTTCATGAACTTGTTCATAAACTTACATGTAACCTTGGTTCATCAAACACTTACAACACTTGCACTTGAGTTATGATGGACAAACCTTGGTCAAAATGATGTTAACACATCAACGAGTTGTACACTTGAAGCTATACGCATCAAGGATGAGAACCGTGATGAACATCAAGCACCGAGACAACCGGAACTCTCCAAAACCCACTGTTCTGTCCAAAACCTACTGACCTGATGCTTCTGGAACAGACCAGTAGACCTGGGCTGTTCTAACCTTGATTTTTAGATAGAACTTTTCGAGTAGATAACTTTTCATATAGGACTCGTCTTAATCCGAGTTACGGTTTAGGATTTATGGCCCTCCGATCGTTACCATGTCCTTTAACGTTGTGCAGAAATTTCTGACCTACTCGCACTTAGACCGTCGCCACGGTCAAACCAAGACGAGTTTGCTTCTGTAAATTTTACCACACTTAAGGGACTCGTAGACGGAGCCATGACCACTGGTCTCACCTTAATTCAGTAAGGGTAGAGGCTGTGGTGACTGACCGAAGTCAGCCTTTGTTTTAAACGACTTTCATAAACGAGTCTTACTTGTTACCTTTTGTTTAATGATGATTGATGATGACCCTTATGACCTTAATTACGTACTTGTAAACCTTTTGAGACGACTTATTGACTTAGTGCTATTTGACTTAGGTTGAGGACGTTTGGACCGTTACTTGCACACCACTTTCCGACTACTACCTTACCATTACTACTAATCATTGTGAGTTATAGCATTCCCTTTTTACTTTAACTTATTTTGGGAACTGAGAATACATGCGGATTTTATGTTTTACATACTAGGCACGAGTACTTAAACTTTATATATGTGTGGGTTATATAACGGCAGAAACATTCCCTTTAGCTCGGTAACGTTTAATCATTGGTTTTTGAACCGTGAACGCGAATCTTAGATATGGATCCATAGGGTTTGACATCCCCACTCGGGCTAGTAGCGCTAGCATTTAACGAGTGTTTAATACTTCGAGGTTATACGCACTTGCCAAGTGCACTTTAAGGGGGTACATTAAACGTTAAGTTAGTTACCGGGTGCCCACGGTTAAGCATATACTTTTACATACTTTTGAAACGCTCGTTGTAGCACTGAAATCTCGTGGCCTACTTACATTACTGTTATACTTAAACTATAGCTCACCAACCTTTGTGTTGACCTTTTTAAGCATGTATTTTCTCAGGTGTTTGAAGTCGCTTCCGCTATCTTACTAGTCGTGCTGTAGAACCCGCTGCCTAGAGTTGTTATCGCATGACTACTTATGTTGCATTCAAACTTTTTACTTATGAACTTATGTTATGTAACGACCATTATGGTCACGTACACTTATTTAATGCTTCTACTTAGCGAAGCATACTTTTGATTTGTAAAACAATTGACGTATGTTATGACGTCACTTTTATTTATAAATGTAAACTCTGTTTTGAAAACGCATATAGTACTTAACCTTGTAATGATCCTGTTGTTGATGGTCCGTACATGATGATTTAGTACGGGGCGTCACAACAGTACCTACCCGTTAAAGAATCCCAAAATTTGAGTGAGGTCGTCATGGCTAACAATAAATATGTTTTACTGACGAATATGAGCTAATAAATAGAGTTTTATCATCATAGAGTAATATGGATAAGAATAATTCGATTATTCGAAGAGTACGAATGCAGCTATCACCAAAGAGTGAAATAGGATAGTAAAGAATCATCTAATCTTTTTGACAGAGTCAGGGTGAATTCCGGAATTCAAGGGATTTAAAGAAAATCCTTGAAATCTAAGAGATTTGATTCTTCGACGAATAAGGAGATTAAGATCTCTATAATTAAATACGGTGATCTGCCTTGATTACTCTGTCTGATATTTCCATTATAAATTAAACTCTTCCGTTCCATTATTCTCACCATTCCTATACTTTCTTTCTTAGTTCATACATCTAAAAGATTGTGAAAATGCTTAATCCAGTTCTGATCCTTGTCCTTATCCTTACTTTTGCAACAATCATTTTTTTCCTTTTTCAATTTCCACCGGAGGAATCTGCTTTCTTCTACTTCGCATTTGGGGTTATAGTGTTTTTAATTCTCCCGTGTCTTTATGTTGCGATAAACATTGATATACACGGTTTGTAATTTCTACGTTGTTGTTGGGTTTTATATCTTCCCTTTTATTTCGATGTCCCCATTTCCGTCTTCGATAATCATCGTCATTCACAGTTAATGCTCTCTCTTTTTGCTGCAATTTATACCCCCTTTCTATTTCGAAGCCTCATGTTTTTGTTTTCTTTTCGCAAATAATGGTCCAGAATTCATAGGTATGGAGTTTCGAATGAACTTAATGTTCTAAACGAGAAAGAACGTAATAGCACGATTTGATTTGTCAAATTACCAGAATCACTGAGAACAGAACTATCAAGAATAAATTTTCTTGATATGTTCAGAAGTTAATCAAAATGAAAGAGTTATGTAACATGACACATGATGACGTTATAATCTGTGAATCATCATGTTCCATTTAGAAACTCAGCATGACTTACTGTAATATAATCACGTTGATCAAGTGTCATTATATTATACTAACTCATACATCAGTTCCCGACATTACTTCAATAACATTCATATTTTAAATTCGAAAGCTTACAGAATATAGAAACTAACAGTTTCTATATGATGTAACACTGATAGCGCGAAGAAATTAATGATTTCAGATAAGAATAGTTATGAAAATATCTTCAGAAATATGGAGGATATTTATAATGAAAGATACGATAATATCTTTGAATATTTAAGATCAGAGGATGATGGAGACTATTGTCCGCAAGGGTTTAGAGTAAGGAGCAAGATATTCGATAAAGACTTCAGCAGGCATTGAATCTTTTGGATTCTTTGAAGTCAAACTTATTCTTTGTGATTTGTCCACGGTTTCCTTCATAGTTTGGCATAATCCGATTTTTGGTACTAAATTTTCTATTGAGTGTTTCCAATACTCCATTCTTTATCATCAAACTTTCGACGGTTAAGGTCGTGTACAGTTTTTGCTGCTGTATTTAGCTTTTTCAGAATTTGTGGGATTGATTTGTAGACTGGGTGCTTTTCAGAATGGAAAATCATAATTCTAAGAGGTGAATGTTATATGTATACATATAACTGTTGTTGTAGATATGCTGTGAGTTTTCAAAGTACTGATTACTGATTATCAGTAATTGGTATGGCAATACTTATTACAAGATGCGGACGAGTACATGATGAGACTTCAATAGATAAATATAGTGATTTGTCGGAGAGATTTAAGTCAAGGAGCAACGGGGTTACTGGTACGTCTGCTGGTAATATAGTGGAATATAAAAGAATTCTCCGGTATCGAAAGGGTAATCGTATATATCAGGATTATAGTAAGGTTACTTCGAATGAAAAGTTGAAGTTGACTTGCTGGAGCTGTGACAAAATTGGCTACTTTGAAAAGGGATCGCAAAGTTATTTTTGCTAATAAATGCCAAAGGATCTGACGCGGCTATGTGTTAAATTTTTACTCAGTTGCCGAGAGTTTCTCAGGTGCAATACTATATACATAAATCTTTCCTTCCGTAGATGAAGTGCGGTTGGTTCATCCTCTCGATTGAGGTGTTTTCAAGAATCATGAAAGGTTTGAATGCATATTATAATCATCAAAATACAAATGAGGTTTAAGATGAAATCAAATGGCAAAACTTGAAGAATTGTTTAGTTTCATATGTTATAATCAATATTTTAATTTTTTTTAAATTGTCCAATGTTATTAGTCCATAATCGATAGTCCACAGTAACAGTCTAATAATTCATATATAGTTTAATATATAATATACGAATTAATTAATACGTGTTGTGACCCGTATACGTCTCAGACTCGATCACAACTCAAACTATATATATTATTGTAGAATCAACCTCAACCCTGTATAGCGAACTCGATCATTACAGCATATAGAGTGTCTATGGTTATTCCAAATAATATATATAGATGCGTCGATATGATATGTCAAAACCTTGTATACGTGTCCCGATATTTAAAGTGCGTAATATAAATAACAAAAATTTAAATGACGATAAATAAAGTGCGTAAAGTAAATAACAGAAATTTAATGACAATAAATAAAGCTGCGAGAATTAAATTGCGATAAAATAAATTGCGATAAATAAATGTAATCAGTTAGCTAGGAACAGTTAGCTAGGATTTTGTTAGCGTGGATTCTTAACAAAATTTCTCATAGTTAGTTTGTTTGTTTCTAACAAATTTTATTTTGTCCAATGTTTTCTTCATTATGCCACTTGTTGGATTCTGATAAGTCAAAATCCAAATATAAAATTGAATGAAAATGGTTATTTTGTGGTGAACGGATTCGTATAGCTGTGGTGGTAAGTAGGATAGTAAATAACAGTTGAATCAGCTTCGTAGAATGTACAGTGTAACTTATTAATGCGAAATCTAAATATTCCTCGGGTATTACCTACCCGTTAAAATATTTTCACCATTAACAGTTTGTACAATAAAAATTTTAATTACAATCTTTATGAAAACATATATACATATATATTTTCTTCAGACATAATCATGGATTTAATGAGTCAATGTGATATTAAACTCATCAGATTTATGGCTAGAACTAGATTACATAATCTCTAAAACATTAAAGATTACATAATCATCACGAAGGATGAAGATAGTTTATGTAGAACGATTCGTAGAACAATGATTATGCTTAAGGTATAGATTGTGAGGTTGAGACGTGTGATGATGTTGTTATTGTTGGTACTGGTTATGCTGCTGGTGCTGTTGATGGTGGTACTGTTGCTGTCAGTGTTACAAGTGTTGTTGGTGCTGAGGTTGATGATGATGTTGGTGTAGTAAGTATAGCTTGTAAATCACGCACCATTCTTGTCAGGGTTTCTATCCTACCCTCTATCATTTCTATCCATCCACTCATCTGATTCGATAGATCTTGATTATCAATTTGAAGTTCCCTAACTTCTTCTAATATTCCCCTTCGATTGGTATTCGGAAGTAGAGGTTGAATATTTTCTGAGATTGCAGTAATGCGACCTTCGAGGTGGAATATTTTAGCAAGAAGGGTGAATACAGTGTTGCGCATAGGTTCACCGATGAGTACATCGTTTTCTCCGATGTTAGAAGGTAAGTTTGGTTCGCGGTAGGGCTCGCCTTCTTCATTTCTCCATCGAGTGAGTAAGTCTCGGACCCACCCCCATCTCCTCCAGAAAGAAAAATAACTAAATGGTTGAGGCACTTCTGGTTCATTGACTTCGAAGTTTGCTTCAATATACATCTCGAAATCGCTTCCGGAACTAATGGAATCCAAGCTAGGTGTAGGATCCATCTCTCACGATCAGTTAAAGGGTTTTGATATGAAATTATTTTTGAATATCGAATGATTTTCTAATTATATATAGAATATCTATACATACTTCCAAAGATCCCGTGAATTATGGAGAAAATTAAGGAAACGTGTCAGATAAGGTCTACAGTGACAGATACGCTAAGATATGGATTTTATCTATACACTATTCATGCAATCACTGCAGTAAGATGTGTCTAGACTAAGAATGATAAGCAGGTAATTTCCTAAGGATGATAAACTGATGATTTTCGACAAAGATGATAAGCAAAATTTTTGACATGCAGACACGGTCGAAGTCCAGACTCACTAATGCATCCTAACGACTTATCAGTTATACACACTAATGCAGACCTGGTTCGCTAAGACCACCGCTCTGATACCAACTGTAGAGACCCGTCCTAATCTATCCTGATGAAGTCCATATCGATTATAAACGATTCACAACAGTTGATTACATCGCGAGGTACTTGACCTCTATATAATACATTTTACAAACATTGCATTCGTTTTTTGAAAACACAATTTTTCATTACATCGAAAGTTGACAACATGCATACCATTTCGTACTATATCTTACTATAATTGACTTAATAATAATCTTGATGAACTCAATGACTCGAATGCAACGTCTTTTGAAATATGTCGTGAATGACTCCAAGTAATATTTCTAAGATGAGCAAATGCACAGCGGAAGATTTCTTTCATACCTGAGAATAAACATGCTTTAAAGTGTCAACCAAAAGGTTGGTGAGTTTATTAGTTTAACATAAATAATTATTTCATAATTTTAATAGACCACAAGATTTCATATTTTCATTTCTCATAAACATACGTCCCATGCATAGTGACAAAAATATCATTCATATGGATTGAACACCTGGTAACCGACATTCACAATATGCATATAAGAATATCCCCATCATTCCGGGATCCTCCTTCGGACATGATATAAATTTCGAAGTACTAAAGCATCCGGTACTTTGGATGGGGCTTGTTGGGCCCGATAGATATATCTTTAGAATTCGCGTCAATTAGGGTGTCTGTTCCCTAATTCTTAGATTACCAGACTAAAAAGGGGCATATTCGATTTCGATCATTCAACCATATAATGTAGTTTTAATTACTTGTGTCTATTTCATAAAACAGTTATAAAAATTGCGCATGTATTCTCAGCCCAAAAATATAAAGGGTAAAAAGGCAAATGAAACTCACCTAATGTATTTTGTAGTAAAAATACATAGAACGACAATGAACAAGTATAGGGTTGGCCTCGGATTCACGAACCTATATCAATTGTATATTTATTAAAACATGAAATGATAATCTCATAATTTTCATTTATAACTTATATAATATTTGTGTGTTTGTAGTCATATAAATTTTATATTAAATTTTTATTTAATACATATACTTTATTTATGTGTATTATATCTTAAGTTTTATGTTATATATCTATATCTATTTTGTATATATACATTTAAAAATAATTTTTTTTATTCATTTTGTTATATTAATATATCTATAAATATATGTTTAGTATTATATTTAAAAATAGATAGTTTATTTTATGTAAGTATTTTTATAAATATTATTCATAATAACAATACTAACCAAAAATGAAATTTTAATAAATATAGTAACTTTAATAAAAATGTTAAATTTTGACAAGGAGATAGTTTTAATAAAAATAATAATAATATTCATATTAATAGATATAATGATAATATTGATAATAATACTTATGTTAATAATAATAATAATAAAAATAATAATAATAATAATAATAATAATAATAATAATAATAATAATAATAATAATAATAATAATAATAATAATAATAATAATAATAACTTGATACTAATACCAATATTAATGATAGTAATAATAGTTTGTGTTATTTTTGTAATAACAATAATCATGATAATAATAAATAAATGATAAGCAATAATAATTGTGTATACCCTCAAAAGCTTTTAGTAAAAGAAGTGCTTCAGGCGAGACTCGAACCCAAGACCTCTCGCTCACCCATAACGCCATAAACCATTTCACTGTATGTTCTCTTCCTGATTTAATCTAGGACTCGAATTTAATTAACCCGTTTTCTGTTTTAGTCATCATAATGTACGGCCCAATGGCACAACATTTATACTGCCCATCATGTGCTAAAGCATTATTACGGCCCAATTGTTTAATTGGTCCAACAGACTCAAGCAGTTCACCACATCCCAGCTTTTTATTTTAAAAAAAATACGAATTTGCCTAGGTCGAGTTTCGAACCTAGGACCTCTCGTTTATCCCCAACACTCTAAACCATCCCTCTGCTCTGTCATATATGTTTTATCCTGAATTAAAATTTATATAAGCCATATGTTCTACCTTCTTTCTCTTCAACATCATCATCTTTATATTAATATCGTACACTATCATCTCAGATATTCGCTATTTAACATATTAATCACGCTCATAATCATCATTAAATATCGAACAAAACAAAACCATAACAGGTTCGAGCAATATACTTCGACTGTTCATCATCTTCAAAAATTTTCATCATCATCATGAATGAATGTTACACGTGGATGTGGGTTTGTTTGAGGTCTACAATTGAACAGAAACATGGACTAGTAGCGAACGTTAAAAACATAACACTCTAGCAACAATATTAAATTATTAAGTGAAGTAGTGTGTTATCGATGATGGTGGTGGAAAATAGATAAACAATGGCGGCAGGAGTAGCATGATGCAGTTTTAAATGCGATGGGTTAAAATAACTTAATTATAGGAGCAGCTCACGAGTAGCAGAAACACGATAGCTCTTTGAAATCTCGTAATCGTGTGTAGTTCACAAAGAAGAAGGAGAGAGAAAAAAGAAGAGAGAGAGAGTGACGGTGGAGGGTGGTGAAGGTGATTTATAACGGTTGTCATGAGTGTTTGTAGGTTGATGGTGGAGTGACGGTTTTAGAAGGTGGTTAAAGACTGCAGGATAGTGATGGTGGTTGTGGGGTTTCAACGAAGAGGTGGTTGGCGATTCTGACGTGGTGACGGTGGTAGAAGGTGGTTGTTGCAGATGACAGCCGGTGGTGATGTTCTCCGATTTTTTTAACAAGAGTACTATTTGGTTTTGGGTTGTTGATTGAATAAACCTTGTATGCATATAATATATATTAGAAGTATGCATAAACACAGTAACAATTTTAATATCTAAAAATCAAGCTCTAATAAGTGAACCCAATAATTAACTCTGCCAACACTTCTTAGATATTTTCAATTCACGGAGTACTATATCGTGTCCATTGCTAAACGGTTAACATATAAAAGTGTTCCTAAAAATCCCAAATTTTTAGATTAAATATATTTAATTATTTCACTCATTATCTGATTGAAACCTGATCAAAAATGTTCGATAAATATTTATTTTCTGTTCCAATTAATATATACGGAGTACAAATATTTAAACTTAAAAGGGTAAAAATATTTTTATCAAACCTAAAATCTTCATAATCAATTTACAGTTCAAATTTTATTTTCAATCTTTTTAAACACGTATTAGAACTATATGAACGCTGGCGAAATGCCAACCGAGTTGTACTGACATTTATTATTTAAGTTCGAAATCGTATTTTCAATATACTATATGTATATGTATATATAAACACATTTTAGTAACATGTTTTATTACATAAATAAATATATTGAATATATATATATATATATATATATATATATATATATATATATACACACACACAATAATATTTCCCATTACATCTTATATTATTTTTACATATTTAGTTCTAGTAATTTAATCGTATATTATTTCAAATTAAAGTAAATATATATATATATATATATATATATATATATATATATATATATATATATATATATATATATATATATATATATATATATATATATATATATATATATATATATATGTATCAATTTACAAATAGTTATTCGTGAATCGTCGGGAATGGTCAAAGGTCAAATGTATGCATGAACACAGTTCAAAATTTTTAAGACTCAACATTACAGACTTTGCTTATCGTGTCGAAATCATATAAAGTTTAAGTTTAAATTTGGTCGGAAATTCCCGGGTCATCACACTTGCTGCCAGACAGGAGATGCGCCGCATCATTTGCCAATAAATGCGTCGTATCCCTTTAAACCTCCGCATCACAAACCTTCGGGCCAAAATGCTGCATGGATGTGCCGCATCCAAGAGTGATGCGCCGCATCACGCCCTGAAACTTCCTGAATTCAGGTTTCACGCAACCCGAAATCTGCAAAATCTGTGCAACACCTTAACACACCTTTTGTGGCGACATTTTCAACTTTGTTTAAATGTCTCCACACCTCAACAATATGGTATGATTGGAACACATGCGAAAATGATCGGTGAATATAACATTATAAGAATTATATATGGTATTATGCCTATTATTATTAACTTCCAACATTAGGAGTACGTAATTCTAGGCTACATTAACTTACATAGAGCCCATTGTATTAGTATTCTAATCTTCTTTCTTTCTTTATTAGGAAAGGAAATCCTACAAATAACCTAACCCACAAAATATATCTAAATTTGCACACTTATATTTATACATGGATCTCACAAGGCTTGAACCCACAACATGGGCTTCTCACTAGACCCTTTTGGTTGTACTCTAATCTTCTATATTATCTAGTTGTTAAATTCACCTAGGCCTAGTTGGATGGCCATTTGATGAACCCAAAGGTAGAACTTAGTGAGGGCAGGGAGGCTGCCCCCTTTAAAACTTGAGTACATAACATATGACTAATAGTTCCAATGAAATGAAACAAATAACTTGGATATTTAAGACGTTTTGGCCCCCTAAAATCGAGTACTAACCAATGCGGTCTCATGACCCCACTAGTCTGGAATTTTCACCAAGTACTCTTCGAAAATGTACGTGGCACCACTTAATTATAAGCATGTTTTGTTGGCTAAAGAATTAATGGAAGCATGTTGTGCGAGTCACACGATGATCGATAGAAGATTGGAAACAGATGTATATTCTAGGCTGACTTTTCACGGAATTGTTTGTAGTTTGTGGTTTAACCCTAGCGGGTTCTATGGTGGACCATAAACAATTCATGGATCATTTAGTTAGCGTAAGCCTAACAGAGTGTTTCTACGTGGAGTCATATGAAAACGCAACATATATTTCCTCTAGTACTATTGTTCAAGTTGGATCCTTTAATTAGAACGAAACTTACCAAAATTTCTTGGTCTTTGGATATAGTCGTGAAATGACAATTACTGCCCATTTTTCTTACGTAACAACTTCTACCTTATTCTTTGACCGCTTTAGTTCCTTCACTCTTTGTAGCAAGACAAAATTGTACGGTTGGTCCATGTGGTTTACATCAAATGAAGTCGTTGGTCTTGATCCTTTTTTCCCCCTGAAGTGGTTGGTCCCTCTTACGTGTTTTACAGATGATGGGTAGTCTCTAACAGGGACCAACTACGTCCATTTTGTAAACACTGACAGGTACTACTCAAACCATAAAAAATAACCACATTGACAACCCACGCCCATTTTGTAAACCACATAGATCAACCACTTCGAAAAAAAGATCAGGGATTAACGACTTCATTGATAAAAAGATCAGGGATCAGGACTATTGAAATTTTGACGGAGAAATTATTGAATTGAGACGGAGAAATTAATATGTTTCACAACCCTAAATGACGAATAAGGTTTTCTCTATATAGGTGTTGTTTGGTCAGTTTTACTCATATATACGTAGTCTAACCAGGATATTTTGTGACCGGTTTCGACTTTTTTCTAACCATCTCAAGGTGTCAGGTTAATATGGGTGGACCTGAGTCAAGACATCGTGTCAGGGTATCATATCATAACCAGTATTTTGATCGTTTCATATCATAATCAGTATTTTGTATTTTGATTCTTTGAATCGGTGCAAAGACATCAACACGAAAGTCGTAAACGAAATTCTACTTTGAATCGGTGCAAAGACATCAACACGAAAGTCGTAAACAGAATTCTGATATTGCGATTCTATTTATACACATTTGGTCAAACTTTCTTCTTATACTTTTGGGATTAATCACTATATTGAAAAGGTAACCTAATAAATTCTGGTGAATTCTTAGGATTTTACGTTCAATGGTAATGAACGCATTGAAAATAGGTTTTCAGAAGAAAAAAATCGGTTTTAATTTGACCAAATATTTTCTCGTTCACGCTCGAGTTTAGATATCATCGAATTCCATGAGTTTGTACTTCTCAATCTTTAAAGTCAATCTCAAGGATTGAGTAATATCAGGCTTAAAAGCTGATTTTTAATCTTTTAAGAAGATTATCCTTTCTGGGGGTCTGATTCATTAGTCTTATCAAGCTAATTTGCGCGGCGCCCTCCCTATTTTACGAGACAGATCCTCTCATGGCTAGGATAAGTCTGACCACTTGGCGATCCTGTTTGATGCTGAGGTCCGTGGATATCCAGCTGATTTTAGAGATGACTTTTCTAGATTTTTCGTCAACCTACAGCTGGTCTGGACGACAACTTTTTGACCTAAATCAAGAAGTGCGTGTCTTTTTCGGAAGACTTTACTTCCTTTTAATGATGGAATTGATTCATCGTGTAGATCCGTCTTTCTTTCAAATACAATATAGTAAATCGGGTAAAACTGATTAAAATCGTCCAAAACAAAAGTACCTGTAATAATCTTGTACAAACATATGCGATATGTGTTTTAAATAACTTGGTAAATTCTTCTCACACTTAGCTTTCATTTATTATTATTTTTTCTTTGCCTTTTTATTCTCCTCTATTCTATTTTAAATGAATTCTAACATTTTGGGTTGTTTCTCCATTTATGTTTTCTCCAAGGTAACAATAATTTCGGTAATAAAACCTAGTTTTATCATTCATAAATATGTATAAACATGATTTTGAATTCATTTAGTTGAAAATTTTTCAAATTTTCACAAAAATTGGCAATTAAACTAAGTGTAAACCTGAGAGAATTTATAACCCTTCCCCACACTTGAGATCATGCAATGCCCTCATTTGCATGAAATCAGACTATAATTATAAATTCATGAGGGTGATTAGTGTAGAAAAGTGATTAAAAATACCCAGTTTGAAATTTCTAAGCTCGTCGAATGATAGATGGCGCGCCTCACCGTTCATTTCTTTTATTGTAATTTCACATATGTTTTGCATCTTATCGTCAAAATTAGTAGCTATTGCTGAACTTAATCTTTGAAAGTGCGATGTTTTACCCTGTTTTGTACATAAGATAAACTAAAAACATATAATATATATATATATATATATATATATATATATATATATATATATATATATATATATATATATATATATATATTTTATATATAAAACCTTTATTTATTAAAATAATTTAAATGAATAATTTTTTAAAATTTTGTTTCCTTTTACTTTAGGTGGTTTCGGTATGTTTACCTAGTCCGTCCCTTGACAAAATTTAAAATTTGTCGTTAAAGCGATTGTTTTAAAAGCAAAGATTTTTGGGTTTTTGATCTCCTATCTGTTGGAGTGAAGTAGGAGAAAGACAACTTACTGGACCAGAAATTATTCATGAAACCACCGAAAAGATCATTCAAATACAACAGCAATTGAAAACGACCATGAGTCGCCAAAAGAGTTATGCTGATGTAAGAAGAAAACCGCTAGAATTTCAAGTGGGCGACAAAGTCATGTTGAAAGTGTCTCCCTGGAAAGGCGTTGTACGATTTGGTAAATGAGGAAAGCTAAGTCCTAGGTACGTAGGACCCTTTGAAATCACCGAAAGAATTGGAGCAGTTGCTTATCGATTAAAGCTACCGCAAAAACTTAGTAGTGTTCACGACACATTTCACGTGTCAAATTTGAAGAAATGTTTAGCTGAAGAAGATATCGTAATTCCACTTGACGAAATACGAATCAATGATAAACTCCATTTTATTGAAGAACCTGTTGAAATCATGGATCGTGAGGTCAAATAATTAAAACAAAGCAAAATACCGATAGTTAGGGTTCATTGGAACGCTAGACGAGGACCCGAGTTTACTTGGGAACGTGAGGATCAAATGAAGCAAAAGTATCCACATTTATTCACTGATATCGCTCATAAAACAGGTACTACTCAAAATTTTGAGACGAAATTTTCTTTAACGGGGAGGTACTGTGATGACCCGAAAAATTTCGACTAATTTAAACCAATTCTCTATATGATTTAATATTATGTAAACCGGTATATGTGTGTATATATATATATATATATATATATATATATATAGATTTATATATATATATATATATATATATATATATATATATATATATATATATATATATATATATATATATATATATATATATATATTATAAGATGTACAAGTAACACAATAATTGCTACCGTAAAAACGACTTTGCTACAGTAAAACACTATTTGCTACAGTAAAAATGACTTTGCTACAGTAAAACACTATTTTCTACAGTGAAAACGACTTGCTACAGTAAAACACTATATTGTTAGGAAACCAGACTAGGTGAGCCCAAACAAGACAAGATAACCCCAAGTTATCTAACCCACTTCTAACAAACGAAAAAATATAGTGATAATCATAAAACTTGCAAGAATGATAAATAACACGGGAATTTAACGTGGTTATATGCAATCACAAGTGATTGCTTTAGTCCACGGCCAACCAAAGAGTGTTCTATTTGTATTAATTTCGTGGTGGTGTGTTTACAATGAGTTACAATGAGGATTATTTATAGGAGAAACAAGAAACATAAGCATGCTTCAGGGAATCATCAAGGAACCATCAACTAGCCAACTTGATCCTCTTTACACCCTTGCATATGCATGATCACAGCCATAAAACAAGGTGTAAAGTAACCTACTTTGCACCAAAAGTGACAACTTGGTTAATCAAATCCGGATCCCATGTGAGCAAGTTGCCAACTTGCTGCCAGACAGGAGATGCGCCGCATATCCTCATGATACGCCGCATCATTTGCCAATAAATGCATCGTATCCCTTTAAAGCTCTGCATCACAAACCTTCGGGCCAAAATGCTGCATGGATGTGCCGCATCCTAGAGTGATGCGCCGCATCATGCCCTGAATCTTCCTGAATTCAGGTTTCACGCAACCCGAAATCTGCAAAATCCGTGCAACACCTTAACACATCTTTTGTGGCGACATTTTCAACTTTGTTTAAATGTCTCCACACCTCAACAATATGGTATGATTGGAACACATGCGAAAATGATCGGTGAATATAACATTATAAGAATTATATATGGTATTATGCCTATTATTATTAACTTCCAACAGTAGGAGTACGTAATTCTAGGCTACATTAACTTACATAGAGCCCATTGTATTAGTATTCTAATCTTCTTTCTTTCTTTATTAGGAAAGGAAATCCTACAAATATCCTAACCCACAAAATATATCTAAATTTGCACACTTATATTTATACATGGATCTCACAAGGCATGAACCCACAACATGGGCTTCTCACTAGACCCTTTTGGTTGTACTCTAATCTTCTATATTATCTAGTTGTTAAATTCACCTAGGCCTAGTTGGATGGCCATTTGATGAACCCAAGGGTAGAACTTAGTGAGGGCAGGGAGGCTGCCCCTTTAAAACTTGAGTACATAACATATGACTAATAGTTCCAAAGAAATGAAACAAATAACTTGGATATTTAAGACGTTTTGGCCCCCTAAAATCGAGTACTAACCAATGCGGTCTCATGACCCCACTAGTCTGGAATTTTCACCAAGTACTCTTCGAAAATGTACGTGGCACCACTTAATTATAAGCATGTTTTGTTGGCTAAAGAATTAATGGAAGCATGTTGTGCGAGTCACACGATGATCGATAGAAGATTGGAAACAGATGTATATTCTAGGCTGACTTTTCACGGAATTTTTTGTAGTTTGTGGCTTAACCCTAGCGGGTTCTATGGTGGACCACAAACAATTCATGGATCATTTAGTTAGAGTAAGCCTAACAGAGTGTTTCTACGTGGAGTCATATGAAAATGCAACATATATTTCCTCTAGTACTATTGTTCAAGTTGGATCCTTTAATTAGAACGAAACTTACCAAAATTTCTTGGTCTTTGGATATAGTCGTGAAATGACAATTGCTGCCCATTTTTCTTACGTAACAACTTCTACCTTATTCTTTGACCGCTTTAGTTCCTTCACTCTTTGTAGCAAGACAAAATTGTACGGTTAGTCCATGTGGTTTACATCAAATGAAGTCATTGGTCTTGATCTTTTTTTTCCCCCAAAGTGGTTGGTCCCTCTTACGTGGTTTACAGATGATGGGTAGTATCTAACAGGGACCAACTACGCCCATTTTGTAAACACTGACAGGTACCACTCAAACCATAAAAAATAACCACATTGACAACCCACGCCCATTTTGTAAACCACAGAGATCAACCACTTCGAAAAAAGATCAGGGATTAACGACTTCATTGATAAAAAGATCAGGGATCAGGACTATTGAAATTTTGACGGAGAAATTATTGAATTGAGACGGAGAAATTAATATGTTTCACAACCCTAAATGACGAATAAGGTTTTCTCTATATAGGTTTTGTTTGGTCAATTTTACTCATATATACGTAGTCTAACCAGGATATTTTGTGACCGTTTTCGACTTTTTTCTAACCACCTCAAGGTGTCAGGTTAATATGGGTGGACCTGAGACAAGACATCGTGTCAGGGTATCATATCATAACCAGTATTTTGATCGTTTCATATCATAATCAGTATTTTGTATTTTGATTCTTTGAATCGGTGCAAAGACATCAACACGAAAGTCGTAAACGAAATTCTACTTTGAATCGGTGCAAAGACATCAACAAGAAAGTCGTAAACAGAATTATGATATTGCGATTCTATTTGTACACATTTAGTCAAACTTTCTTCTTATACTTTTGGGATTAATCATTAGATCTGATTAGTAGATTTATAAACTCAAATCGGACACAACAAGAAACATAAACGTATACATAGATAGTTTGTTTGATTGCTTGATAGTGACTATACACTACTAACCATTTTGTTTGATTGCTTGATAGTGACTATACACTACTAACCACTGTTGTAAAAAAAACCTGCTTACTTCTCATTTAATCCTCGATTACTCATTTCTAAGAGCACTTCATCCCGATTTTCCAAATCCGTTTTATTAATCGGTCAACGTCGATTGATGGGTTAAAATCGAAATTGGTAATCAAGTCGGTTAAAGTCAAAATTTGTCAACATTTTTACATGAATTTAAGTTAAAAGCCTAGAACTCTATAGTTTTTGAACAAAATAAGCATTTTTAGATTATTATGTTAAAGTTTATGTTATGTTTATGATTTTTTTTCTATATTAACACATATAATATTTAAAATTAATATTTAAATATAAAGTATAATCTAATTAATCTCCGAATTGTCGATTAATCCTTACAAATTTTCAACCGATTAATCCTTGAATAGCGAATGTTGCAACCTTGCTACTAACTAGGGATTACAACTATATTAGAGTACTATATTAGTATATCCTCGCACATTATGTATGGTTTATAATTAACTATTTACCAAATTGTTCTAATCGTAATACATAACCACACCTGTTCACATATAACACATGTTCATAGCATAATAATTAGTTCTCATAAAACACATAATAACACATAATAATTAGTTCTCATAAAATTTCAACAACATACATCGACGCGTGTTAGCCACTACCATATCATTAATAAATTTGAAATACACATACCTTGCATCATTACATAATCATAGTAGTCTCGCTAGATCTTCAAACTTTGTTCATCTTTTTTCAGTAACTTCATATAACAACAATGTTAGATATAATTTGTAAATTGTAAGACCCAAATATATATTGTACATAATGTATTTATGGTGTACGATGCGTGTATGAAGTGTACGCAGCATGTACGTGTTGCTTGCTCGAACGTCGAAGAAAACTGGACGTTGTCTGAAGTGACAAGGTGTGTACGTATCTTTTCAACCCCAAAAAAATTTTGTGTTGATGTTTCAAAGTCATACCATTGGAAAGAAAATCTTATTACGTTTCCAACGATATTTGATTCATCGAAAATGGAGCTACGGTCAAAAAGTTATGGCCAAAACAAGTTTCTGAAAACTGACCTGTAGGTTGGAGCGGCGGTCCACCATTTGGAGCGGCGCTCCGATTGCTGCTGATGCAATTTTCAGCAATTTTAAAGGGTTTAAATGAGGGGTACTTTGGTCTTTTCACTTGGGGTCGGTTTGGGGTCATCAAAACTGATCCATTGATCATTTTGGATCACATTTCACTCATCAAACACTCTCATCAAACCCTAGAGTGACAGACCCATTTCAAGTGTGAGAAAGCTCCATTTGGAGAAGAAGAAGTTTGATTCGGGTCAAGTCTCAAGTATTAAAGTTGCTCTACTCGTCAACGGCATTATTTTGGCGGTATTGGTAAGTTCAAACTCCAAATTTTATTGTTTGATTTGAGATTCAATGTTAGGGTTGGTGTTAGTTAGTTGTAAAACCCACTTAGTTGATGAAGAGGGTTTATGGAAACTTGCTATTTTGATATTTGGCAGGTTTTGAGTTGGTTAATGATTTAACCATGTTTAGGACTTGTAAATGGTGTATAATCACTAGTATTAGTGATTATTGATGTTTGGAGACCATTAGGGTTCTTATGGTTGACTAATTTTGACTAGAGTCAAAATTAGGGTTTGTTGATGATTATGACTCAATTGTCGATTTAATAAGGTTTATAAACTTAAAATAGATTAAGTTGAAGCATAGAACCGAGTTAAATATGTTTTGGTGTCAAAACTTGCTAATGGCGTGATATTGACTTCTTATGGGTCAAATTAGGGTTTAAGTGTCATTTTGGGTAAGATAGGTATTTAACACCTATGATTGGATTTAATTGGCATATTAGGACCATTCTCACTTGTGTTAGTGATTATTTATTAGTTTGGGCACCGTTTGTGCTTGGAAGTGCATTTGGGTCAAAATGGCACTAAATGTCGAATTGGGTTGGTTTGTAAGTCAACCCTAATTGTGTTGCTTGTTTCATGATAATGGAATAGGTACTTTCCATTGACGAGTCGCGGATTACTTGGAAGCATTCATCAAGGCGACAAGGTGAGTGTTAATATCCTATGTGTATATGTATGTGTAGGATGGGTGCGGGTCGGGTGAAGTGATTCTCGGCTATAGAGCTCACTTCACATATAGGTGGATTTGATGGACTTGTGTATGGGTCCAATTGGCACGGTTGTGCATTTTGGTTGACCACCTTTGGCAAAGTACACACTTTGGGTGTACGTTATCACACATGGTTGTGAGTGGAATAAGTATACATGTATGTATATAATGTATTTATTTGTAGGAACGGATATGTGTTGTCCAAATTAGTGATATATGTCGTTGTACACTAACGGGTTTTATGAATGGATGTATGTGGTCCGAGTTAGCGATATATGTGTTGTATGCTAACGGTTTATTGTATGGATATGTGTTGTCCAAGTTAGTGATATATGCGTTGTACACTAACGGTTTTATGAATGGATATATGTTGTCCAATTTAGTGTTATATGTGTTGTACACTAATGATTTATGAATGGATATGTGTTGTCCAATTTAGTGTTATATGTGTTGTATACTAACGATTTTATAAATGGATATGTGTTGTCCAAGGGTTAGTGATATATGTGTTGTACACTAACGGTTGTTATGAACACCGATGGGAAATTCGAGTACCATTCCTTTTTACGATTGGTTAACCTTGGGCATTTATATATTGTTGTATATGTCCAGGCCCTTCTGCGCACCGCGCGGGGTAATGGCGCGCCGCGCCACTATGCTGTACAAATATTTTTTTTTATTTTGCATATTTCGATTGCATATGGGTTGGGTTGTTACAAGTGGTATCAGATCATGGTCTAAGGTATTTAGGTGACTTGAGATAGGTGCCTAGACTTAGACTTTTGTATGTGCTTAATTTGTTGCGGGACTTGTAGGATTACGGGTCGGAATGGGTTATAGTTAGTGCCTTGTTTGTAAGTGGACTAACGTTTATATTAGTAATGCGGATATTATTAATATATTATTCTGTTGTGATAATAATTCTCGCATGTGTTGTTGTCGCGTAGAATTTGTTTGTGTTTGTTTATGACATCAAGCGAGGCGGTCGTTGTACTAATAAGTTGATACGGCGTGTATGCGTAATAAGGACTTGCAAACCGTATTACGGGTGCAAATCATGTCTAACAAGTGATGTACGATGAGTGTTTAGCAAGATGGGACGGTTGATGTTAAAGCTAAGGGATACGAAATAGTTTATATTTTACTAGGAAATACTATTAAATACGATACAATTTTACACAAGATATTTATTTATTTATAGAATGGATATACTTAAACCTTGCTACAACACTTATAGGCAGTGTACCTAATCGTACAGTAGTGTAGTTTTTAGTAAGTCCGGTTCGTTCCACAGGGAAATCTTTAAACAAAGCTTAACGCTATATTAGTTTACTTTTATAAAAATACAAATATATATATAAGTAATATTATTATTATAAAGGGGGGTTTTTACCGTTTAATGACCGGTTTGTCGATTTTAAGACTTTAGTCGCAGTTAAAACCTAATAAAATAAATACAAGACTTAAATTAAAGCGTAAAGTAAATAACGATAATGAAATTTCGAATAATAAAAGTGCGATAAAATAAACTTGCGATAATTAAAAAGGATGATAATTAAAAGTGCAATTAAATAACAATAAATAAAAGTGCGATAATTAGAAGTGCAATTAAATATAAAATAAAGGAAATTAAATATGAAATAAAAGAATTATGCTTATTTAAACTTCTGTAATCATGATGTTTGACGTGTTGATTTTAGTTTTATGCCCATGGGTTAATTGTCCTTTGTCCTGGATTATTTAATATGTCCGTCTGGTTTTTGTCCATAACAGTCCATCAGTCATAAATATAAAGTGCGAGTGTCCTCGTCAAATTATTCTTATACCCGAAGTTAAATATTCCAACTAATTGGGGATTCGAATTGTAACAAGGTTTTAATACTTTGTTTAATGAATACATCAGGTTATCGACTGCGTGTAAACCAAGGTTTTACTACTTTGTTAACAATTACACCAATTACCCTTGAATGTAATTCACCCCTGTTTCAACAAGTTTATTAACTATTAATCCATTTTCGTGTCCGGTTAAATGAACGATTATTCGTACATATAAATACCCCGCCCATCGTGTCCGATCGAGTGTATATGGTAATTTATAGGAACGCCCAATTGTAAATCTTTATATTAACATTAACAAACTATCATTTAGTTAAACAAATATAAAGCCCATTAATAGCTCATAGTCTAATTTCCACAAGTGTCGTTCTTTTGTCCAAACCCCAATTATGGTACAAAGCCCAATTACCCAATTTTAGTAATTAGCCCAACATCATGATTACTTCGTTTTAAATAAGCATAATAATAACTTAGCTACGAGACATTAATGTAAAAAGGTTGAACATAACTTACAATGATTAAAAATAGCGTAGCGTTACACGGACAGAATTTCGACTTACACCCTTACAATATTCGCTAACATACCCTTATTATTAGAATTATAATTAAAATTAAAATATAAATTATAAATATAAATATAAATTTTACGTATGAATGAGGAAGAAAAAGATGATGATTTGCGATCAGAATTCGGTAGGCTTTATAGGCAGTTTCTCATTTTGGGGCTCCGCGACTCGCGGCATATTTTGCCTTCAAACTCCGCGAGTCGCGGAGTTTGAAATTCCAGCTCACACTTTGGAGTCTTTCTCTGCCGACGGTTTTTTATTTATAAATATAATATATATATAATTAATATAATTAATTATATATCATATTATATTTATATACATAGTTAACTTGTAATTTTTAGTCCGTTGCGTCGAGCGTTAAGAGTTGACTCTAGTCCCGGTTCCGGATTTTCGAACGTCCTTGCGTACAATTTAATATCTTGTACTTTGCGTTTTGAATCTTGTACTCTTGTAATTTCGAGACGTTTCTTATCAATAATTGGAACCTTTTTGATTGTCTTTTGTACTTTTGAGCTTTTTGGTCGTTTGCGTCTTCAATTCGTCGAATCTGTCTTTTGTCTTCACCTTTTATTATTTAAACGAATATCACTTGTAAATAGAACAATTGCAACTAAAAGCTTGTCTTTCTTGAGGAATAATGCTATGAAATATATGTTCGTTTTTAGCATTATCAAATATTCCCACACTTGAGCGTTGCTTGTCCTCAAGCAATATCGTCTTGAAATACTAGAATCACTTCTTTATTCTTCACACTTTGTACATCAGTGATTTTCTATACTGCGGTATAAACAATGGTAGTAACGATATGGTTTACAGTCCCACATGACTATAAAAATTTAGATCCATTAAGGAAATTGGATCTTTATGAAAACATTTGATCTTTTGAAAATTAAATCTAGTTTTTACCCTAGATAAGTTTTCCGGGATAACCCTTTACCGGTGTTTGCAAAATATTTTTGTGGGTTTGGTGGGTTTCAGATTTGAAAATTTTAGCTCAAAACTTGCGGTTTTGTGTCACCCACTTGCTAACCTTGTATTTGGAAAGCAACACGTCCAGTTTACTTGTCCCGTATATTACCTTTCGGTAAACTACCGTCCGGTTGTAAAGGAAAGCGTTGAACAAGCAACTGTTAAGGCAATGTCCCCTGACATGCTTTTAATTATGGTCTGTAACGTGTCGGATGCAATTACTATCCTTGGTAAGAGCAATAGTAAAGCTCACCCTTATAATTTTTCGGTATGGCACAAGGTCCTATCTTTGACCATGCTATGCAACCACCGTTCTTACGGTTGACACCCGATTTAGTTCAGGTGACCTAATGAATTCCAGGTGAATTCCTAGGATTTTACGTTCAATGGTAATGAACGCATTGAAAATAGGGTTTTCAGAAAACAAATCGGTTTATAATTTTGATCAAAATATTTTCTCGTTCAAGCTCGAGTTTAGATATCATTGAATTCCATGAGTTTGTAATTCTCAATCTTTAAGGTCAATCTCAAGGATTGAGTGATATCAGTCTTAAAAGCTGATTTTTAATCTTTAAGGAGATTATCCTTTCTGGGGATCTGATTCATTAGTCTTGTCCAGCTAATTTGCATGGTGCCCCCCCATTGTACGAGATAAATCCTTCTCATGGTTAGGATAAATCTGACCACTTGGCGACCCTGTTTGATGCTGAGGTCCGTGGATTTCCAGCCGATTTTAGTGATGACTTTTCTAGATTTTTCGTCAACCTACAGCTGATCTGGACGACAACTTCATGACCTAAATCAAGAAGCGCGTGTCTTTTTTGGAAGACTTTACTTCCTTTTAATGATGGAATTGATTCATCGTGTAGATCCATCTCTTCTTTTCTTTCATCGGGTAAAACAGTTTAGTTTAGTCCAAAGCAAAAGTATTTTCAGTTATTTGTTACAGATATATGTGATATATGTTTTGAATAACTTGGAGAATTTTCCCACACTTGGCTTTTATTTTCCTTTTTATCGTCGTCTATTCCATTTTAAATGAATTTTAACATTTTGGTTTGTTTCTCAATTTATGTCTTTTTTGAGGTAACAATAATTTCGGTGTTAAAACCTAGTTTTATCGTTCATAAATATGTATAAACATGATTTTGAATTCATTTAATTGAAAATTTTGAAAATTTTTACTAGAATTGGGTAGTCAGTATATAAGACTAGGGCTGTTCTTTTTTATCAGATAGCACTAGATTCTAATACAACTACTGCTTTACTAGTATTTTTAATGGTAACCAAGTGTATAAAGTTAAAAAAATTTTAAAATCCGAAAGAATTTAACCCCTTCCCACACTTAAGATCTTGCAATGCCCTCATTTGCAAGAAATCAGTAACAATTTAAATTATTGAGGGTGATTTGTGTGAAAATGATTAAATTTTACCAAAGTTTCCAAATATATTGGCGTTTGTTTGCTGAATGATAAATGGTGCACATCATTTGTTCATTCCGTCTTGTTGTTATTTCACATATATTTTGCATCTTGTCGTCAAAATTAGTTGCTTTTGCTTAACTTAATGCCAGTCTTTGAAAATGCGTTGTTTTACCCTGTTGTGTACATAAGATAAACTGCAAACATATATACATATTTTTGAAGTTTGGTATATTACCCCACATTCAAAAATTATTAAAATCTAAGAATAAAAGTTAGATAATTATAAAAATGATTACAATATTAACAAAAGTATTAAACGTATCAATAATTACAAATTACAAAATAAATAAAAAATAATAAGTAAACTAAGGATGATATTGGTACCAATAGGGGTTCCAGGCATAACCATAGGTGCTATAGAATGCTTCGGCAGGGTCATACGTAGGGTACGGTGGCTGCATCTCTATAGACCAGGGAGGGAAGATGGGTTTCGGTGTAGGAATATAGTTTCTACCTATATGTTGGCAATGAGCTATGATTTGGTTCTGATGAACTTGCCAATCTTCAAATGCTCTCTGTCTAGCATTTTCGTATTCCTGAGAAGCTATAAACCTTTGCATTTCTTGCATCTCATTCCCCCCTCCTACATTACCTTGCTGTTGGTTTCTCTCCACCTGTGGATGTCTACCATGGTATCGTACTGCGGCGTTATTTCGCCTCTTCAAAACTTTCGCACCATGGTATACATTTAAACCTATAGTATCGCGGGGTTCTGGTTCTTCTACTAATAATCCCCCCCGACTTATATCCACACCGAGATATTCACCAATCAAAGTAATAAAAATACCACCTCCTATTATGCTATGCGGTCGCATCCCCCGAACCATAGCTGATAAATAATAACCCACACAATACGGTATACTTACAGTGCTTTGTGGGTCTCGAATACACATATGGTAAAACAAATCTTGTTCATTTACTTTTTCCTTGTTCTTACCCCTTTGTGTAATCGAATTAGCTAAAAACCTATGTATCACTCTTAATTCGGCTCTATCTATATCCAAATAAGAGTAATTTCCCCCTTTGAAACGGTGATGGCTTGTCATTTGACTCCACACACCGTGTGTATCAAAATTTTCATCTATCTTTCTACCGTTTAGTATCAATCCTCTACAATCGGCAGACGCTAACTCCTCAGGCGTATATATACATAAAGCCTGAGCCATGTCCAGTAAAGACATGTGGCGCATCGAACCGCCTAACAAAAATCTAATAAAAGAACGATCGGTTAAACTAGTTACCCGATCATTCAACTCTATACTACATAACAATTCTTCACACCATACTTTATATACAGGTCTACGCATGGTGAATAAACGTACCCAGTCATTAAAAGAAGAATTACCATACCTCTGTACAAGTAATTCCCTAATTAGCCCGGCCAATTCTACAGCTTCTAAGGGTCCCCATTCTATGACCCTCGGTACCTCAACAACCTTAGAATGAAGAGTATGCAAACCCCGTTGATATTTTGGATAATCTATCCAAAGTCTGTCAAATCTCAGGTTCGGGTGCAACTCTTCCAAGTGCATATCGGAAAAGGTCATGACTGGATGAGGTATATCCTGCTTGTAGTAGTTATCCACCTCTTGTTGTTCCAAATTCTCAGCAGGAGCATTGCGGGCTTGGGATGAAGATTCACCCCTTTCAGTCTGCAAAACACATCAAACACAAATTTTGTGCATCCAAATATGCATTAGTGTCAGCAAAATCATCAATCAAAATAATTACAATGACATTATCAATTTATATCAAACTTAAGCTCATTTTCATATTTTTATCAAATCTACACTTTTTCAAATAAGCATATACGAAAATGTTCGCCAAGTTCATAAGCATTCAACTCAAATAACATGTCAAAATAATCATTACTAGCAATTAAACAAGTCTCAAATGGCATTATCTTTCAAAAATCAAGTTCATGAATTTTAGACTTGAAAAAGTCCACTTTAATTCTCAAAATCATGTTTAGGCTCAAAGTTTGGATCATTTAACTACCTAAACATGTTACACTACTTAATTTAGCAACAATTCATGAAAAAAATCGGCCATAACCTGTTTATATCAAAAAGCCCCAAATTTGCTCAAGAACACAAACCCTAGATTACTCAAAATTTGAAGTTTAAGGCTTCTAATTATGTTAAACAGCATCAATCTAGGTTATACAAACATAATACATAAACAATTTAAGCCTAATTACACTAAAAAGCATCAAAATCAAATTGGGGAAAAAATTGCTCAAGAACACTAAATTTCGGATTAAATGGTGTTTAGGTGTAGAAATTTACCGTTTTTCTTGAGTAATTCTTAGATAGCATCCTTCTCAACATGATTTTAGCAAAAGATTTGATGATTAACGGTTAAAAATTGTGATTTTTGGGGTGCTTTTGGGTGGTTTTTCGGAGTATTTTCGCAGTTATTTTTGAGTTGTGGAGTGTGAAACTGAGCTGTTGCAGCTCTTATTTTTTTTTCTGTAATCCGGTCCTCCCGCGAGTCGCGAAGATTTAAGCTCCAAACTCCGCGAGTCGCGGAGTTTGGTAATTTTTTTTTTTTTTTTTATAATCATTAACTTATTAAAACAATTAAGTAATTAATTTTAAAATTTTGTTTCCCTTGTTATTTAGGACGAGGTCGTTTCGGATCGATGTCCTAGTCCGTCCCTCGACAAAATTTTAAAATTTGTCTTTTTGTAGCGATTGTTTTAAAAGCTAAGATTTTTGGGTTTTTTTCAATGTTTTTGGCATACTTTAATTCAATAAGATTAAAAATAATGATAATAAAAGTTCTCGTCCCTCCCTCGGGTAAAGCAATTTCGGTTTAAAGACCTAGTCTTCAACTTACGACGAATTTTAAAAATCATATTTTTAACTTAATGAGATAAAGTAAATTTTTGTTTTTAAATTCACACAACTTAAATAAAAAAAAATTCATACCAAACTTAAAATTGAAATGCATAAAATTAAAAATTTATATTTTAAAAATTAAAAATTCACACCAAACTTAATTTAAAAATTTATAAATTCATACCAAACTTATATTAATTTTTCAAATATTTACAATTTTAAATATATTGTTTTTACAAAGTTTACAATATTAATTTAAGATTTAAATATTAATTTTAAAAACATGGTAAAAATAAAATTAAAAATCTTTTTGGCTTTTTATCCCACTTTAATCAATCAAATATTATCAAAAATATACGCCCCTCTTTTCGGTAAAGTAATTTCGGTTCCAAGACCTAATTTAACTCATGACGAATTTTTGAAATATTTTGGGTTGATTGTTTAAAGATATTTATACCTTAAGAATAAACGTTAAATTTCGCAGTGATGTAATAAATTTTTGAATGATATCAATAATTTCGGTCGCCAAACCTAATTTTATTTAATACCAATTTAATACTTTTTAGCGAACAAATTAGCGTTTATTATCAAAAGGTTAAAAATAAAAATAAAAAATAAAAACTGTACAGACATACCTGTGGAATAGATTTCTTAGTTATATGATCTATCCCATTCATAAGATAGTCGGTTTAATTGATTTTTCATGGCTACATAGGCGTAACCTCGAGCATTCAGTGTCTTTTCTTCTAAACATATGAACGGTCCGTCTCTGCATAAAGTAACAAATTCGGTATTTGAATAGGTTTGATTATTTGAACATTTACCTCCATGTGACCATTTTCCGCATTTGTGACATCTTTCTAGGTGTCGTGCTCTTCTTTTCGCTGCGGATTTTGATTTTCCTTTACCAAATTGTAACTTATTATCTTCGCATCTGGATTCTTTTCTAACTCCGTCCATTCTTTCTCTGATTACTGATACTATTTCACTCGGTAGTATGTCATTATTTCTTTTAGTGATCAAAGCGTGTAGCATTAGACCATGGTTTAGTTCACAGGCAGTCTTCATTTTGGAAAAACCTAAAAAAAATAAAAATTCAGAATGGGGGGAGAAGACTAGTTCTTTAGGGTCTGCTAGGGAAAGACCATTCGGGTTCCATTTTCGAGAACTACACGAAAACAGACAATCTAACTCTAACAGAAATACATATTATCCTTTAAAGACTTGATTCTCCCCATACTTAGTTAGCTGTGGTGTCGAAATTGTGATTAACTTCGTTGTCGACTTCCATCGGACCATGTATGTAATGTTTAACTCTGTGACCATTAACTTTAAATTCAATCCCATTTGAATTTATCAATTCTATCGTTCCGTATGGGAAAACTCTTTTGACTATGAATGGTCCAGACCATCTTGATTTCAATTTTCCAGGAAATAGCTTGAATCGTGAATTGAAAAGAAGAACTCTGTCTCCTTCTTTAAATTCTTTTGAACTTCTGATTCTTTTATCATGCCATTTCTTCGTTCTTTCTTTATAGATTAACGAATTTTCGTATGCTTCATGTCTTAATTCTTCTAATTCGTTTAGTTGACTTAATCGTAGACGTCCGGCTTCATGTAAATCAAGATTACATGTCTTCAAAGCCCAAAATGCTTTGTGTTCAATTTCTACTGGAAGATGACATGCTTTTCCATAAACAAGTCTAAAAGGTGTGGTTCCAATTGGAGTTTTGTAGGCTGTTCTAAAAGCCCAGAGTGCATCCTCCAATTTAATGGACCATTCCTTCGGATTTGATCCTACGGTTTTCTCTAGAATACGTTTTAAAGCTCGGTTGGTATTTTCAACTTGTCCACTTGTTTGTGGATGATATGCGGTGGAGATTTTATGAGTTACTCCATATCTTTTAAGAACTTTCTCAAGTTGATTATTACAGAAATGAGTACCCCGATCACTTATTAAAGCTTTCGGTGTTCCAAACCTTGCAAAAAGACGTTTTAAAAAGTTGACTACAACTCGTGCATCGTTAGTTGGGAGAGCTTGTGCTTCCGCCCATTTAGATACATAATCAATGGCTACGAGTATATATAGATTATTATGAGATTTTGGAAATGGACCCATAAAGTCAATACCCCAAATGTCAAATACTTCACATACTTGGATGACATTTTGTGGCATTTCATCACGTTGACTTATTTTTCCGGCCCTTTGACATGCATCACAGGATTTGCAAAGAAGGTGTGCGTCTTTGTAAATTGTAGGCCAATAGAATCCAGCATCATAAACTTTTCTTACTGTTAGTTGAGGCCCATAATGCCCTCCTGTTGGTCCTGTGTGACAATGGTTTAATATTTTACTAGCTTCATCTCCAAATACACATCGGCGTATTATTCCATCGGGATAACTTTTAAACAGATGTGGATCTTCCCAGAAATAGTGTTTTATATCACTGAAGAATTTCTTTCGTCTTTGGTACGATAATCCTTTTTCAAGGAATCCACAAACTAAGTAGTTTGCATAGTCTGCAAACCATGGGATTTCATTATAATCTATCTTCAATAGATATTCATCAGGAAAGTTGTCTTGTATGGCCGATTCATTTAGAACTTCTAATTCGGGATTTTCAAGACGAGAAAGATGATCAGCGGCGAGATTTTCTGCTCCTCTTTTATCTCGTATTTCAATATCAAACTCTTGTAAGAGTAAGATCCAACGGATTAATCTTGGTTTAGCATCTTGTTTTGAAAATAGGTATCTAAGAGCAGAATGGTCGGTATAGACCACCGTTTTTGCTAGAACGAGATATGATCGAAATTTGTCAAAAGCAAAGACAATAGCAAGGAGTTCTTTTTCAGTAGTTGTATAGTTCGTTTGTGCTCCTTGTAATGTCTTACTAGCATAATATATAGGTTGAAATTGTTTTTCAATCCTTTGTCCTAAAACGGCTCCCATTGCAAAATCACTTGCATCGCACATGAGTTCAAATGGTAGATTCCAATTTGGTGTTATCATAATTGGCGCATTAGTGAGTTTCTCTTTAAGAATATTAAAAGATTTGATACACTCATCTGAAAAGATGAATGGCGCATCCTTTTCTAGGAGTTTATTCATAGGAGTGGCAATTTTAGAAAAATATTTTATGAAACGTCGGTAAAAACCGGCATGCCCTAGAAAACTCCTAACTCCTCTAACATTGGTGGGATGTGGAAGTTTATCAATTACATCTACTTTAGCTCTATCCACTTCAATTCCTTCTTTTGAAATTTTATGTCCAAGAACGATGCCTTCTTTAACCATGAAATGGCATTTCTCCCAATTAAGTACTAGATTTGATTTTTCGCATCTAATTAGCATTCGTTCCAGATTAACTAGACATGATTTAAATGTATCACCGAAGACTGAAAAGTCATCCATGAATACTTCCATGCATTCTTCTATCATGTCGTGAAAAATCGCCATCATACACCTTTGAAAGGTTGCAGGGGCGTTGCAAAGTCCGAATGGCATGCGTTTGTAAGCAAAAGTACCATAAGGGCACGTGAATGTGGTTTTCTCTTGGTCTTCGGGTGCTATTGGAATTTGAAAATATCCGGAAAATCCATCTAGAAAACAATAGTAACTATTTCCGGCTAATCTTTCCAACATTTGATCTATGAAAGGTAAGGGAAAGTGATCTTTTCTGGTGGCGTCATTTAATTTTCTATAATCAATACATACACGCCATCCTGTTACAGTCCTAGTAGGAATAAGCTCATTTTTTTCATTTGTAATGACAGTCATGCCACCTTTCTTAGGCACGCATTAAACTGGGCTTACCCATGGACTATCAAAAATTGGATATATTAAACCTGCATCTAGCAGTTTAATAATCTCTTTCTTAACTACATCTTGCATATTAGGATTTAGTCTTCGTTGGCGTTGCACATACGTTTTATGACCTTCTTCCATAAGGATTTTATGTGTGCAATACGAAGGACTTATTCCTTTAATATCATGAATCTTCCATGCAATGGCTGGTTTATGAGCTTTCAACACAGAAATGAGTTGTGATTTCTCATTTTCAGTAAGAGAAGACGATATTATTACAGGTAATTCAGATTCACCATGTAAATAAGCGTATTCCAAATGGTTTGGAAGTGGCTTTAACTCTAATTTCGGAGGTTCTTCTATCGATGATTTGTATCGATATCTGTCTTCTTCTTTTAGCATTTGAATTTCTTCTGTTGTTGGTTCATATCCATTAGCTATAAGTGTAGCTAACATTTCAGCTTCATCAATTGGTTCATTACTTTCTCCTAAAGAACATTCTCCTGTTCCTTGTAATTCTGGAAATTCTTCTAATAATTCTGCATGTGCATCTATAGTTTGAATATAATAACATGTATCATCTGCAGATTGTGGTTGTTGCATTGCTCTATCAACTGAAAAGGTAACACTCTCATCCTCTATACTTAGGGTCAGTTTCTTACCGAACACGTCTATCATTGCTTTAGCCGTGTTTAAGAATGGTCTTCCTAATATGAGAGGAACTTGAGAATCTTCTTCCATGTCCAGAACAACAAAATCTACTGGAAATACTAAAGTACCAACTTTAACTAGCATGTTCTTCATTATCCCTCTAGGATATTTTATTGATCTATCGGCTAGTTGTATGCTTATTCTGGTTGGTTTCAATTCTCCAAGGTCTAGTTTAGTGTATAGTGAATACGGCATTAGATTTATACTAGCACCTAAGTCTGCCAATGCTTCTATTGAACTAAGACTACCCAGAAAACATGGAATTGTGAAACTTCCTGGATCAGATAATTTTTCTGGTATCTTATTCAACAGCACTGCTGAACAATTAGCATTCATAGTAACAGCCGAGAGTTCTTCCATTTTCTTTCTATTTGAGATTAGATCTTTCAAGAATTTAGCATATCTAGGCATTCCTGAAATCACATCAATGAAAGGAAGATTTACATTTATCTGTTTAAAATATCCAAAAATTTGGATTGCTCGGCATCAAGTTTTTCTTTCTTCATTTTACTTGGGTAAGGAAGTGGTGGTTGGTATGGTTTAACATAAGGTTTATCCTTAACTGTGTTATCTTCATTAACCTTTTCAACTACCGGTTCTTTTTCCTTATCTTGATCAGGTTGTGGTTCTTGTGGAGTAGGAATGGTTTCATCAGAAGTTACAGGTATTTCAGGTGGTTTAAGTGTTGTGCCACTTCTTGTGGTAATGGCTTTAGCTGTTTCACTCCGGGGGTTAGCATTTGTATCACTAGGTAGACTTCCCGGTTTTCTTTCACCTATTAACCTTGCTAGGTTACTTACTTCCTGTTCCAGATTTTGAATAGAAGCTTGTTGATTTCTAAATGCTTGAGCATTTTGTTTATTGGTTTGTTTCTGAGATGTGAAAAACTGTGTTTGAGTTTCAACTAGCTTCGTCATCATATCTTCTAAATTCGGCTTTTTATCATCGGTTTGTTGTGGTGGTTTGTTTTGAAAATTTGGTCTTTGCTGATTGTAAGTATTATTGGATACTTGTTGATTGCTAGGACCTTGTTGGTTGTTGTATGGAATATTTCTGTTATAATTCTGGTTTTGATTGTAAATCGGTCTTGGCGGTTGATAATTATTCTGATAATTATTTCCAGGCCTTTGGTTTATGTATGAAATATTCTCTCTTTGTTCCATTGTTAATTCAATACTGAGACAATCTTTTGTCAAATGTGGTCCTCCACACTGCTCACAACTAATTCGTATTGAGTGAATATCTTTAGTCATCTTTTCCATTCGTCTCTCCACAACATCTATCTTTGCTGAAATGGAATCTAAGTCATGGCTAGAATCGGTTCTAGCTGCTTTAGATGATCTAATGATGTCTTTTTCTTGGTGCCACTCATGTGAGTGGGAAGCAGTATTATCAATAATTTTGTAAGCATCAGTTTCGGTTTTCTTCATAATAGAACCACCAGCTGCTATATCTATGTCTTTTCTTGTAGTGATGTCGCATCCTTGGTAGAATATTTGTACTATTTGATAGGTGTCTAAACCATGTTGCGGACATCCTCTTAACAACTTTCCATATCTAGTCCACGCCTCATATAGAGTTTCATTTGGCTTCTGTGTGAACGTAACAATTTCTGCTTGAAGTCTTACGGCTTTAGATGCAGGAAAGAATTGTTTAAGAAATTTGTCAACTAAAACATCCCATGTATCGATCGCCCCTTCAGGTAATGATTCCAACCAATCTTTGGCTTCTCCCTTTAAAGTCCAGGGAAATAACATGAGATATATCTGTTCATCCTCCACTTCTCGGATTTTAAATAGTGTGCAGATCCTATTAAAGGTACGTAGATGTTCATGTGGATCTTCCTTCGGCGCACCACTAAATTGGCATTGATTAGTCACCATGTGTAGAATTTGTCCTTTGATTTCATAATCTGGCGCATTAATGTCTGGATGAGTAATTGCGTGACCTTGGCCAGTGCGTTTAGCTCTCATTCGGTCTTCCATACTTAAAGGTTCCAGATTCTCCATAATTGAATTTGTTGAATCGGTATCACTAGATGATTCTGATTTAATGGTTCGTTCCTCAACAATCTCTGTTTGAATGATTGGTGGCTCCGGAGGAAAGTTTAGTGGTTCAGGATCTACGAACCGTTCCTGAATATTTTCCGGATTCTCAATTGTGAGGTCGGGTTCAAAAAATGGATTATCGGAAATTTGAACTGAAGTACTTGGTCGACTGGATGACGATTCTAAAGAAAAATCAACGGCGGTTATATTTGCTAAATGTCTTGATCTAGTTACAGGTGGTGAACGTACAAAAGGTGGTGAACGTCTTGCTCGGTGCATTCACTGAATATCCTATTAGTTTTAAAAAGGAAAGAAAAATTATAATAAGTTATCCAACCAATAGACTTTTCTGATTTTGCCCACGTTTTGAATAGCCAAAAGATGCAGCAGAGGGGCAGGATTCGTTTGGTCTCAATATAATTGAGGACTGTTTGGCTCCAATAACCCGGTCCACGTACAAATCCAACTATTACTACGAACCAGAAAATTTTGATGTCTATTAATTTAACCACTTAAAATAAATTTTCGTAATTTTAAGAAAATTTAGATAAGAAGTAGAAAAAATTCTAAGTCCTAAAACTAGAATAGCGAGAAATAAGAAAGAAAAAGAGCTCGTCGAAAAATGTCGAAAAAGAAAAAAGGTTGAAAAATAAAAGGTGACGGAAAAATAAAAGAAACTTATAAAAACTTAAAAATACTTGACTAACCTAACCTTATTACTACAACTATCTTAAAATTATAATCGCAAATTGAAATTACTAATTGGAATGATAATTGATACATAGTAAAAGGTGTCTAAAAATATTAAAGCTTATAGGAAAAACTAAATCCCAAATGAAAATAACTTAAAAAGAAACTAAAACTTAAAAAGGCGTCGCAAAATTCTAAAGCACCTAAATCTTAGTCTAAAGAAAAAGCACTTAAGGAATTCTACGGCAAAGCCTAAAAATCTAGGAGTAAAAATGACTATAGTAAAAATTAAATTTAAAATTAAATATGAGCGAAAAATACAAATATTACGCTACAACGATTAAAAAGGAACAAAATATAAAAATATACAAAAAGTTGTAAAAATTACAATTTTTATAAAAATATTATTTTTTATATTATTTATTTAATAAAACTATTAATTTTACAATTTAAATAAATTAATTAAACTAAAAATACAAATTAATTAAAAAGTAAAAGTTAAAATAAAACTAATAATAATAATAATAATTATTAGGGTTAAATAATAATAATAATTAATAATTATCCGTAATTAATGCTGAATTAGGGTTTTGTCGCGTGTCAGAGTCACTCCGCGAGTCGCGGTATTTAAAACATCAAACTCCGCGAGTCGCGGGGTTCAGAATTTCAGATCTGGAGCAGTTTGAAATTTTACGCGTTTTTTATTTTTTATTTTTTTATTTTCTGTTTTCTGTTTTTATATAAATAAAAGATATTTAAATAAAACTTATATTTTTATACACTAAAATAAAAATAAATAAACTTATAAAACTTAAATATTTAACAAAATCTTAAAAATACTTATATTTTTGTTTTTCTTTTTATATTTTCGAATAATTAAAACGTATTTTTACAAAAACGAATTTTAATAAAAGTTAACTAAAAATCTTTTTTTTTATTTATATATATTAGCGTTACGCTTCCGGCGTTTAAGAGTTCTCCGGCAGCGGCGCCAAAAATACTTGATGTTAAAGCTAAGGGATACGAAATAGTTTATATTTTACTAGGAAATACTATTAAATACGATACAATTTTACACAAGATATTTATTTATTTATAGAATGGATATACTTAAACCTTGCTACAACACTTATAGGCAGTGTACCTAATCGTACAGTAGTGTAGTTTTTAGTAAGTCCGGTTCGTTCCACAGGGAAATCTTTAAACAAAGCTTAACGCTATATTAGTTTACTTTTATAAAAATACAAATATATATATATATAAGTAATATTATTATTATAAAGGGGGGTTTTTACCGTTTAATGACCGGTTTGTCGATTTTAAGACTTTAGTCGCAGTTAAAACCTAATAAAATAAATACAAGACTTAAATTAAAGCGTAAAGTAAATAACGATAATGAAATTTCGAATAATAAAAGTGCGATAAAATAAACTTGCGATAATTAAAAAGGACGATAATTAAAAGTGCAATTAAATAACAATAAATAAAAGTGCGATAATTAGAAGTGCAATTAAATATAAAATAAAGGAAATTAAATATGAAATAAAAGAATTATGCTTATTTAAACTTCCGTAATCATGATGTTTGACGTGTTGATTTTAGTTTTATGCCCATGCGTTAATTGTCCTTTGTCCTGGATTATTTAATATGTCCGTCTGGTTTTTGTCCATAACAGTCCATCAGTCATAAATATAAAGTGCGAGTGTCCTCGTCAAATTATTCTTATACCCGAAGTTAAATATTCCAACTAATTGGGGATTCGAATTGTAACAAGGTTTTAATACTTTGTTTAATGAATACACCAGGTTATCGACTGCGTGTAAACCAAGGTTTTACTACTTTGTTAACAATTACACCAATTACCCTTGAATGTAATTCACCCCTGTTTCAACAAGTTTATTAACTATTAATCCATTTCCGTGTCCGGTTAAATGAACGATTATTCGTACATATAAATACCCCGCCCATCGTGTCCGATCGAGTGTATATGGTAATTTATAGGAACGCCCAATTGTAAATCTTTATATTAACATTAACAAACTATCATTTAGTTAAACAAATATAAAGCCCATTAATAGCTCATAGTCTAATTTCCACAAGTGTCGTTCTTTTGTCTAAACCCCAATTATGGTACAAAGCCCAATTACCCAATTTTAGTAATTAGCCCAACATCATGATTACTTCGTTTTAAATAAGCATAATAATAACTTAGCTACGAGACATTAATGTAAAAAGGTTGAACATAACTTACAATGATTAAAAATAGCGTAGCGTTACACGAACAGAATTTCGACTTACACCCTTACAATATTCGCTAACATACCCTTATTATTAGAATTATAATTAAAATTAAAATATAAATTATAAATATAAATATAAATTTTACGTATGAATGAGGAAGAAAAAGATGATGATTTGCGATCAGAATTCGGTAGGCTTTATAGGCAGTTTCTCATTTTGGGGCTCCGCGACTCGCGGCATATTTTGCCTTCAAACTCCGCGAGTCGCGGAGTTTGAAATTCCAGCTCACACTTTGGAGTCTTTCTCTGCCGACGGTTTTTTATTTATAAATATAATATATATATAATTAATATAATTAATTATATATCATATTATATTTATATACATAGTTAACTTGTAATTTTTAGTCCGTTGCGTCGAGCGTTAAGAGTTGACTCTAGTCCCGGTTCCGGATTTTCGAACGTCCTTGCGTACAATTTAATATCTTGTACTTTGCGTTTTGAATCTTGTACTCTTGTAATTTCGAGATGTTTCTTATCAATAATTGGAACCTTTTTGATTGTCTTTTGTACTTTTGAGCTTTTTGGTCGTTTGCGTCTTCAATTCGTCGAATCTGTCTTTTGTCTTTACCTTTTATTATTTAAACGAATATCACTTGTAAATAGAACAATTGCAACTAAAAGCTTGTCTTTCTTGAGGAATAATGCTATGAAATATATGTTCGTTTTTAGCATTATCAACGGTGTTGTGCGTGTGGTCTATACGTTCGTGATCTAATCGTTTGCATCCCTTAGAATGAAAACGGAAGATGGATGCAGAACGAGTGAGCCTATTCACGAAGGGAAGGATGAGTTAACATTAAAGATTGAGGCCGTGTTTGAACAATATGTCTCGGTTTTCACCGACAAAGTTAGAGAAGTAACCAAGGAGTTGGTCGAAGGACAAATGACGAAAATGGTCCGAGACCAAGTGACTAAAGTTGTAAAGGAAGAGTTTGAAAAGAGGTTTCCCAAACCTCGGGGTAGTGATGATGAAGATGTACTTACAAGGTTAGGATTACAGGGTGCTCATGGTAAGAGGGCACGAAGTACGCCTGAAGGCGTCGGGAATGTGAAGAAGAAAAGTAAGAAGGGTTACAAGCTTACGTGCTTTAAGTGTGGGGAACGGGGTTATTTGGCACAAGATTGTACGGTGGTGCCTTTAGGCTCAATCAGGTGTTTCATTTGCCGGATGGAGGGACACCGGAAGTCAGAGTGTTCCGAATCGCATGACGATCGGGTTAGGAGGTTAGAACGCGAATACATGATGGGTAGTAGAGCACGGAAGCCCAACGGCGCTACATCAGGTACCTTTAGTACGAAATTATATGTTGTTCGTTTGTAATAACATGCGGTATGTGTGTAAGTCGTAGCTAAACTTTATTCTCCGTTGGAGATAATTCGTAGCAAGCGGGCGGTTTACGTTTATGGTTTCGGTTTGCTCTCAGTAGAGTGTATAAGTGGTGTGTTGTGCCTTGATCCTATGGTGTGAATCCTTGGGTGCTTAAGCATTTTGGTTGGTATCGGGTCGTTAAGCTCGTTTGAGTGAGACCCTTAAAGTCTCAATGGTGTTGTGCATGATATTGATATGGGTGACGTTCCTAATGGAAGTACCCTATGGTGATGTTTGATTGTCGGGCGAAGGGCGTAAGACTTGGTGCAACCAAGCATTCCTTAGTATTTGGGAAATGTTTCTACCAAACCATAGAAATGGGTTTTGGTGTTCGGTCGTTAAGCGCGTGTTCGCTTTCGTGTTGAAGTTGATGAACCATGAGGTTCGTTGGGTGGATTGAAACTCCTGAAATCGAGTGTTGATCTCGATGCATGTTGGTAAAGGAGTCTACGTGACGCGACGTTAGGTGCCTTTTTATACCTACTAGCGTGGTGTTCGACTCCGATTGTGTTGCGGTTACATTGTACTTAGGGTACCGAAGTGAAACCCTTAGGTTCATGAGTGATCGGGTGAAATTCGACAAACTAAAGCAATTGGATGATTGCGAGTGTATAGTTCGTGTAATTTGTGGTACACTTTTCGTTCGAAGTGTTTAAGGATATGTTAGGATCCTCGGTATGCTCAAAGTTAGAGCAAGACATGGTGATGGGCCGTGTGAACCCAATTATTGGTAAAGTCTACCTTTGGTAGCATTGTACGGGTGTACGAGATGCGGTTATGGAACGTAATTCCAAGTGGGGGAGTTACACTCCCGCACGAGGAGGTTTTAGTGTGAGATTTCGGACAATGCTTATGGTAGATCCGAAATTTGTGTCGGAACCTAGATTTGGTCGATTTGTGACAGAGTACAATTTCGGTAAAATTGTACCTATGATTTTAGACTTGTAAATTATCACCGAGGTGGTAAGATGGTAAATCTCGTTGAGAGATAATGGACGTGTTTGGCGAGCAAGGGGAAATCCCTCAGTTAAGGGAAGTTTGTGAGTCGGATTCTCTTATAGAGAATTATTGTTTTGTGCCTATGTTCGATATAGGTGGTTCTTGCTCGATTGTGTAAATGGTTAGTAGTATCCGTTAGGATTCACTATGGCGTAGCAGAGCGCGATGTTACGCTACTCGTCGTTCGAGGCCAAAAGGGACGTTGATTGATGAAGCATGACCTTCGGGGTCCGCTGACTTCATCATGGTATTGGTGATTGGTGAAGCATGACCTTCAGGGTCCGCTGACTTCGTCATGAGATCGTTGATTGGTGAAGCATGACCTTCGGGGTCCGCTGACTTCATCATGGGTGTAGTGTTATATCGGTGAAGCATGACCGTTGACGGGGTCCGCTGACTTCATCCGGTGTTGAGATTTGGGAAGTGGGTCGCGTGTAGTTTTCTGCCAGCCTTCATGTTGTTGGATGTGCGATCTATTGGTTGTTTTATACGCCAATGGTGGGGTCGTAAGGACCACGTTGTGTGAACTAACGTTGATTTTATACGCCGATGGTGGGGTCGTGTGGACCATGTCGTGGGATTAGTGAGGCGATAGCCGTGTTTCGCTCACATGTTGTTACGGGTGTAACAATGGTCGATTTTTGTGTACCTTGGGTTTAGCGTTGCGATAGTCGTTTTGAACGCTATCGGTCTTAGCCGTTGCTTATGATGTTAGGTTAGTGGCGTATTGGTTGTATTGCTCGCTACAAAGGATGTTTAGTGGTAAGTGTAATCCGTAAGGATTTTTGTGGTTCGATCTTCAACGTTCGGATTGTTGACTTTAGGTTGAGACTTGGCCGCTTTTAGCGTTGTCCTTGGTAAAGGTACGCTAAGGAATTGATATCGCGGTACGAGATTGGTTGAGTTTCTCCAGATATGGGGAAAAGAGCAGGTTTTAGTGCTCGGATGGTGATTTTGTTAAATCGCGGGTGACGATTTAGTTGTTAAAGGTGATTCATTGGGAAGAATTGTCTAGGAAAGTTCGGATTGAAACTTATGATTGAGGGCCGTTGAGTAGTTTCGGAATGGTTAAGTGGAGAAGATCACGAGGACGTGATCGAGTTTAAGTGGAGGAGAGTTGTAAGACCCAAATATTTATTGTACATAATGTATTTATGGTGTACGATGCTTGTATGAAGTGTACGCAGCATGTACGTGTTGCTTGCTCGAACGTCGAAGGAAACTGGACGTTGTCTGAAGTGACAAGGTGTGTACGTATCTTTTCAACCCCAAATAAAGTTTTTGTTGATGTTTCAAAGCCTTACCATTGGAAAGAAAATCTTATTACGTTTCCAACGATATTTGATTTATCGAAAACGGAGCTACGGTCAAAAAGTTATGGCCAAAACAAGTTTCTGAAAACTTAACTGTAGGTTGGAGCGGCGCTCCACCATTTGGAGCGGCGCTCCGATTGCTGCTGATGCAATTTTCAGCATTTTTAAAGGGTTTTAATGAGGGGTACTTTGGTCTTTTTACTTGAGGTCGGTTTGGGGTCATCAAAACTGATCCATTGATCATTTTGGATCACATTTCACTCATCAAACACTCTCATCAAACCCAGAGTGAGAAACCCATTTCAAGTGTGAGAAAGCTCCATTTGGAGAAGAAGAAGTTTGATTCGGGTCAAGTCTCAAGTATTAAAGTTGTTCTACTCGTCAACGGCATCATTTTGGCAGTATTGGTAAGTTCAAACTCCGAATTTCATTGTTTGATTTGAGATTCAATGTTAGGGTTTGTGTTAGTTAGTTGTAAAACCCACTTAGTTGATGAAGAGGGTTTATGCAAAACTTGCTATCTTGATATTTGACGGGTTTTGGGTTGGTTAATGATTTAACCATATTTAAGACTTGTAAATGGTGTATAATCACTAGTATTAGTGATTATTGATGTTTGGAGACCATTAGGGTTCTTATGGTTGACTAATTTTGACTAGAGTCAAAATTAGGGTTTGTTGATGATTATGACTCAATTGTCGATTTAATAAGGTTTATAAACTTAAAATGGATTAAGTTGAAGCATAGAACCGAGTTAAATATGTTTTGGTGTCAAAACTTGCTAATGGCGTGATATTGACTTCTTATGAGTCAAATTAGGGTTTAAGTGTCATTTTGGGCAAGATAGGTGTTTAACACCTATGATTGGGTTTAATTGGCATATTAGGACCATTCTCACTTGTGTTAGTGATTATTGGTTAGTTTGGGCACGGTTTGTGCTTGAAAGTGCATTTGGGTCAAAATGGCACTAAGTGTCGAATTGGGTTGGTTTGTAAGTCAACCCTAATTGTGTTGCTTGTTTCGTGATAATGGAATAGGTACTTTCCATTGACGAGTCGCGGATTACTTGGAAGCATTCATCAAGGCGACAAGGTGAGTGTTAATATCCTATGTGCATATGTATGTATAGGATGGGTGCGGGTCGGGTGAAGTGATTCTCGGCTATAGAGCTCACTTCACATATAGGTGGATTTGATGGACTTGTGTATGGGTCCAATTGGCACGGTTGTGCATTTTGGTTGACCACCTTTAGCGAAGTACACACTTTGGGTGTACGTTATCACACGTGGTTGTGAGTGGAATAAGTATACATGTATGTATATAATGTATTTATTTGTAGGAACGGATATGTGTTGTCCAAGTTAGTGATATATGTCATTGTACACTAACGGCTTTTATGAACGGATGTATGTGGTCCGAGTTAGCGATATATGTGTTGTATGCTAACGGTTTATTGTATGGATATGTGTTGTCCAAGTTAGTGATATATGCGTTGTACACTAACGGTTTTATGAATGGATATATGTTGTCCAATTTAGTGTTATATGTGTTGTACACTAATGATTTATGAATGGATATGTGTTGTCCAATTTAGTGTTATATGTGTTGTACACTAACGATTTTATAAACGGATATGTGTTGTCCAAGGGTTAGTGATATATGTGTTGTACACTAACGGTTGTTATGAACACCGATGGGAAATTCGAGTACCATTCCTTTTTACGATTGGTTAACCTTGGGCGTTTATATATTGTTGTATATATATATATATATATATATATATATATATATATATATATATATATATATATATATTTATATATATATTAATGTATTGTTGTGATGTAGCTAACCCTCTGGGTGTAGCTTATTGGCGTTGTTCACATCGTCGTTGGTGACTTACTTTATGGTTGTTGTTACTAGCTTGTTGCTTAGTGATTATACGGTATGCTTAGCTTAGCTTGCCTTTATGCTTGGATGCTCCGGTATGCGGTATTTGATTATTTGTGTGGCGTGTCCATTTTATGCATATATATATATATGTATGTAGTATATTCTCACTCACTAAGCGTTAGCTTACCCTCTCGTTGTTTACATTTTTATAGATTTGCTTGGATGCGGTGGCTCGGGTAAGCGTGGGAACTAGTGGACTCGCGTAGTTGCTTTAGAAGGCTTGCTTTTGGATTTGATTAGGATTGGGTAGCGTATCCCCAATCGCCATGCTCGGCTTTATTTTGTATTAAAAAAATCATGTGGTTGAAAACTTGTATTTTGTACGAAAGTCGTAAAACGGTCGATGTGGGCCCGGTCTCGTAAAACTTATTTTATGAATGGAACGTGTTAGTTTTTCATATGTGAGTATGTTGTGAAAAGTGTTTTGTCTAATTACGTCGGGAAGTGGTCAAACATTTTTATGTTTTTGACTTTTTGGGACAGCAGCCTGTCCAGGCCCTTCTGCGCGCCGCGCGGGGTCATGGCGCGCCGCGCCACTATGCTGTACAAATATATATATTTTTTTATTTTGCATATTTCGATTGCATATGGGTTGGGTTGTTACATAAATCTCCTTATTTTTCTTCGAGAACTCGTTTTTTAAAGGCAGCCAAGACGAGATGTTCATCTCGCGAGATTTCTCGGTCAACGGGGCCAAATTTGGTTAAAGCTACGATTTCTCGAATGTTGTCGCTCATTTCTCGGGTTTTCTTGTATAATCTCGCAATTTCTCGAATTTTCTCACTCATTTCTCGGATTTTCTTGTAAAATCTTGTAAAAATGTATATAAATTTACATATATATATATATATTTATTTATATATATTTATATTGAAGAAAACTAAAAAGTCAACGTCTCCGATCTTCCCGAGTCGAGATCTCCTTGAGATGCCGAGAGCTCTCAAAAATGTCCAAACGAGAGTTCCCCGAGATTCGAGTTCTCCAACCTTGGATATAATAAACAAAACACAATACTACTTATACATGTAATTATGATAGAATTATTTTTTCAAATAATAATATTTATAATATAAAGTATATTACAATAATGGTTTTTCAAAATCAAAAATTACAAAGTAGGGAAACCGGCATTTCAAATGCCGTTTTGCGATTTGTCACCCCAAACCGGCATTTCAAATGCCGGTTTGCTTACGTGGCATTTTTTATGTTCACGACTAAATTTGAACCCTTAAGCTCTTTTGTTGAAAAACTCCCAGAAGGCTATAAGCCCTTTGGTAACCAAATGGGTTAATTAGTTTAAAAAAAGATTAATGTTTGTAGTACAGTAAAAAGAAATATACATAAACTATAACATTCAGCTTTTTTAACTTGTGACAAATGAAACAAAATTTGTATAACATTTGAATTTGATAACTAGTTTGGAGGTCCGTGCTTCGCTACGGAGACCAAATCCACATACACATATAATTTCAATACTTTTCTTAATCAATAATAAAAGAATGCAGTTAAGAAAAAAATTATTATTTTTGATTTTTTTTTTTTACAATAGTAAGGTGTTGGCCGACGGTGAAGGTCGACGGCGGCGTCGGCTGTTGTGATCGTAACTGTTGCCGGAAGTAGCTTTCCACCGCCACTCTCGTGGTGTGTTGGGCTATTGTAGTTGTTCTCCTACAGGAGGTCCAGCGCTTGACATTTATCAGAGTCACGGTCGTGAAAAACCCGACTCAAAAACTTGACTTTTCAGGTATGTGTTTTTTCTAACCACTACCAAACCGTCATATGTTCAGATTTGTTTATTGATCGGTTGATTTTTAGATTTGTTTTTGTTCCTTTAATATATATGTTTATCGTCCCCCCCCCTAAATCAGACAATTGGGTGGACTCGTGAGGTATTTGATATGCTGGGTGTCTTTTAAGTTTTCAGGTATGTTTATATATTTCATCAAACACTAAATTGCCCTTTGTTCCGGAAGTTTGTCTCATGTGTGGATCTGGATGTTTTTTCTTTAGATCAGATTTGATGGTGGTTGAAAGTTGTGGACGGTGACGGTCGTAGCCGGCCGTGAAATCGGCGGTGGTAGGTGGCAGTGCATGGTGGTGTAAAGTGGCTGATGGTGGCAGTTGCAGGTGGTTGGTGGACATGGAATATTGGTGTAGATGGAAAAGAGACCCAAAAATTAATAAGTTCATGGTTTTTTTTTCTTTTTTTTTGTTTTGAATATATGTAAAAAGACGAATATTAACTGGTGGTCGTTGTATAAAATCAGAAGATTAAATAAATTATCTCAAAAAAAAAAAAAAAACCACTGTAGCTACAATGCGCTACAGTAGCTACAATGTTTTTTGGTATGTGGCGGGTTATGATTGGAGGGTGTTGTTCATATTTAGTACTCCCTCCGTCCCAGATTAATTGTCCCCAGACAAAAAACACACAGTTTTAAGAAATCCCACTAACTTTATTTCTCCACCAATGAAATATCTTCTCTCTCCAGATCCACCAATGAAATATCTCCTTTCCTTTCTATTTATGGAAGTAGACAATTAATTTGGGACATCCCAAAATGGAATACTGGACAATAATTTAGGGACGGAGGTAGTATATAGTATAATATAATAATAATATGTCATTATGTCAACCACAAATTGATAGTACAAATAATTTATTTAAAAATTTAAAAAACGTATCCATTTTCATCCTACATCTTCTTAGAAAAAGTAATTATAATTTTTTATTATTATTATTATTTCAATCGTTGATGAATAGAAGAAAAACATCCAAATTGATCTGTTCAATACTTCAATTTCCAGGGTTTCAGATTGAACAAGGATCTTCAAGATTTCTGTTTTTGCCAATTACTCTGAAGAGTAAGATTTGAAAGTTTTGTGATTCTTTTTTATCGTTAACATATTTGGTTTACGTAATGCATTACATTTGAAACTATTATTAGGTTAATCACAATCACAATTATGTGTTTTTTAATTAGGCAGGCTGTATTTGCTACATTTCCAAATATTGTGTTCTATAAACAACATTGAAGATTAATATATTGTAATTTGAAAGTTATCAATTTAAATGTAATTTTGTTATGATCATGTGATGTAATTATAATTTATATGTTATGTCTCCAGGAAGTTTTATTATATGGTAATTGCATTGGTTCATAAAGACAAGCCAGTTTGTGGTGTCATAGATGTTATGCAGAAGTTACTTTAGGACAGTGATCCTGCAAGCTGGGCATATTTGTAAAATCGCACAACGCTCTGTGCATTTATCTATTTTTAAGAATAATACTGCATTAACGTCGTCCATTGATCAACAATATTCAAGGATGGATATGGAAGGTAGTAGTAATTGCCGGAGTTTAATAACTTCACTCGAGAAGAAAGATGGTGGTTGCTATGCAAGTGGAGGTTGGAAGAGGTAAATGTTCTTTTTGAGTATTTATCGATAAATAGAAACAAAAAGATGAATGTTTTAAATTTTTGATTTGAGACTCAAACTTTGATTTATTTTGGCAGTGAAAATGGAAAAATAAGTTGTGGTTTTTCAAGTTTTAGAGGAAAAAGGGCTACCATGGAAGATTGTTTCGACGTCAAAACTTGCAAGATTGACGGGCAGACGGTCTGTCTGTTTGGAATATTTGACGGTTATGATTCTTATTAGCACCCATTTACATTAGATTCTGTAAAATAACGAGAGAAAAAACATTTATGAATTTTTGTTAAGTTTTCGTTAGTTTTGTGTAGGACATGGTGGTTCGCGTGCATCCGAGTATCTGAAGGAAAATCTTTTTAAGAACCTTATGAAGCATCCGGAATTTATATCAAACACTAAACTCGCGATAAGTAAGTCACCATATATAACATATTCCTTTTATAAGCGATATTTGAAGTACGATGGATTTGCAGATGAAACTTATCGACAAACTGACTCGGATTTTTTGGAGTCTGGAAAGGATAATTCTGGTGATGATGGATCGACTGCTTCAACAGCGGTTTTAGTAGGTAATCATTTGTTTGTTGCCAATGTTGGAGATTCTCGGACTGTTATTTCAAAGGCGGGCAAAGGTAACTAAATTTTATTATTGATCTCGTTTAATTAACATTTTGTTTATGGTTAATTGGTTATTATGAATTTATACAAGTGAGTTATTTCTTATAGCTATTCCCCTTTCCGAGGATCACAAACCGAATAGAAGTGATGAACGAAAAAGAATTGAAAATGCCGGTGGAGTTGTCATGTGGGCAGGTAAAGTTGTTAGTTCGTATTCATCTATAGATTAAACGATTGTTTTTTAAAATTTAAAGATTAACTTAAGTTTTATGTTAATTAGGAACTTGGAGAGTTGGAGGCGTTTTAGCAATGTCTCGTGCTTTTGGAAACCGTATGCTGAAACAATTTGTTGTAGCAGATCCTGACATTTAGGTATGTATGTCTTAAATCATTTGTGTTTAACTGTGTTTCATTGCCAATTTTTTAAATTATTTTATTATTTATTATAACTTTTATAGGAACAAGAGCTTGGTGAAGAGTTTGAAATTTTGGTTCTTGCTAGCGATGGTCTTTGGGATGTCGTACCCAATGATGTATGTCATTGTTAATTTGTCATCATTGTTATATGTTAACTATGAATGTTTTGTGAGACTGTAACCTGCTAAAAATGTGGAAAACTTTGTGAAATGTTGCATATGTTTGTTATTCTTTTGTTATTTTATTTTTTATTTTATTGGTCTTGTTTATCAGGATGCGATCTCACTTGCAGAGAGCGAAAAGGAACCGGAAGCAGCAGCTAGAAAGTTGATAGAGACTGCTTTTAGTTGTGGAAGTTTAGATAACATCACTTGCATAGTAGTCAAACTTTACCATGATCCCACTACTCGATCTAAACCGCAACCTAACAGAAACCAAACAGAAGATTCAAATGGAAAGGGATCCGAAAATAAATGATGATTGTTATTGTAATTTCACTTGCTGTCAACTAGGATTATAAGTTAATGTCAAAGAGGAATGATTTGATTCATTCATATATTACAGTAGTTTGTTTCTTGTCTTTTAAATGGTGATTGTTGTCTATGTCCATAAATATTGGCTGATTTTTTGAAGGTTAAAGTTGAATAATGATTTTCTTTTGCTTTCATTTATTCGAGTTAACTGTTGTTGACTGTAAACTTAATCTGTATTATTGTATGTATCGTTGTGACTTCAAACAGTAGCATTTAAGTCAAAGTGTCATTGTTGTAAAGAACCATATCTCATGATATAGCCTAGTAATTGTGGTCATGATATTCTTATAAGAAATTTCAAGTTTAAACTTCATTATTATCATGTATTGATGTTTATTCGTGCATCCAAAAAAAAAATTGTTTTCGGGTTTGTATGGTTACATTATGCTATGACTGTGTTATTTTTTTCTTGCCCACTGTCCCATTAGACTGAAACTAATCGAGCGTCAGAAATTAGGCTTTAGCTTTCTTGGCGCTTTTGACAGAAACTGACGCAGGTTAACCCGACGTTAGTTTTTGACACATGCGAGCGTTAGTTGCCTAGGTGACGAAATTGTTTTTGAGCGTGAGACTTGTTTTAACCAATCATAATTCAAGACAATTTTTATATATTTATTTAATTTTATGTTTCTCACTCAAATTTCAATCATACTTTACCACATCACTTTATAAATATGTGTGATAAAAATTTAAACGTTTAGGTTAATGAAAGTCAAATACAATCATAATCAAAACTCTTTTTTTTTTTTTTTTACCAAAAAGTGCACAATTTGATTCTGACGTTACAGTCGGGATTAAAACTAATCTTTTAAATGTTCACTTAATTTTATACATAGTTTAAAAAATCTCACTAATCATTATTCACCTTTCTTAAATTTATTCTCTCCGGAATAAAATTTTCTGATTGATTAAAATATAAAATGAACACGTCAAATGAGACATCCTAAAATAGTAATGTAAATATTTGTGGTGGGACGAAAGATATATTTATTATTATTTATTATTGTATATTATATCAAAATCAAATATTACGTAATGCTAAAAGTATACTACTAGTAAATAGAAAAATAATAATAATAAAATATAGGTTAAAATGAAATCTTGGGACCATTTCACTAGGATGTGGGATCATCGTTGTAAAATAAAATCTCAGTTTTGGGACTATTGTGAATAAAAATCGGACAAAAGATGACATTCTTAAAACTGAACATACTGTAGGGACTATTTATATAACTTACCCTAATATATCTACTCATGATGACCCTAGACCAGTAGACCTAACTAAAAGGGTCCAAGCAAACATTGTCCACCAGTCTCAGTCTAAACCTCGATGACTACTCCATTTTAGGGGTTCTGCACTCCTTTCATTTTTTTCAAATCAAATTCTGAAATTAGTAAACCTTCAAACAATAACAATTCATATATGCGTTTGATCCGTATTTCATCTTCACCAAGCTGTCCAGTCTCAATTGGTAATTACAATTTCCCTCCTTTTTAGATGATGTAAAATTGTTAATTAGGGTTTATGTTATCATCTATATTTTCATTTTGTTGTCATGATTCTCGTTAGTCTACTGCTTTTTCATTCTAGGGTTTACATGATTTTAGTCATTTCTATGTTAATTGTATTATTTTTGTTTTAAGGCATGAAATTTTGTGTACCGAGTTTGAAGGTTAATAATATATAATATATACTACTTATTATCAGGGCGAAATATTTAAAAGAAGTAGAAAGGAATTGAAAGTTTTCCTTTTAATTAGAGATATACACTGTTTTTTTTCTTTCTTTTTTTTCAAGTTCTTATTTGGCTATTGAGCTGTTTGATTTCATGATAGTTTTTTTGTTATATGCAAAATGAAGGTTTCTTGATTTTGGATTGACTTCAGGTATGTATGTTTAGTGCAATTTTATGAACATCTTGATAACGAACAGAACGTTGACAGTTATCGTTATAGAGAATGGAATGCAATAAAGATGAGGCAATTAGAGCCAAAACAATTGCAGAAAAGAAATTGGGCGATAAAGATTATGCCGGAGCAAAGAAGTTTACTTTGAAAGCACAGAATCTTTATCCAGGGCTTGATGGTATATCTCATATGTTGATCAGTCTTAACGTGTATATCTCATCAGAGAAGAAGGTAAACGGTGAATGTGATTGGTACAGTGTTCTTGATGTAAATCCATCCGATGATGATGAAACAATCAGAAAACAATATAGGAAGTTGGCGCTAATGCTTCATCCGGATAAAAACAATTCGGTTGGTGCTGATGGTGCGTTCAAGATAATTTCAGAGGCATGGCGTTTATTATCTGATAAAGTTAAAAGATCCGCTTATAACCAGAGAAGGAACGCGAGAGTATTTCAACAAAGGTGTCCACCTCATAATTGGCGTCCATCATCATCATCGTCATCACCATCACCATCCCCAGTTGTCAATAGATTCCATGCTTCTGCAAACAGAACAACTTCAACGCCGAACAGTTGTCCACCTTGGGCTTCAGTTTCATTCAAGCCCAAGCCCAAGCCCAAGCCCAAACCCAAACCGAGGCCTCCTGCTACAAATGTCAACGGTGGTGATACTTTTTGGACTACGTGTCATAGATGCAATATGCATTATGAATATGTCAAGGTGTACCTTAATCAAACCATTCTTTGTCCCGAATGTCGCAAACCTTTTTTAGCTGCAGAGATGCCAGTACGACTTAATATTCCGAAGGAGAAATTAAAGAGGCATACTGATGAATTTCTTGCTCCATGTTCATCGAAAAGGACAAGAGGGGAAAATGGTGGTGAGTAATCTAAAGTCAAGGTCCCGGATCAAACGAGTGCCCGTAATTGATCACGGCCAGGTTCTCGAATTGAGCTTCACATATTTTGACGTACTTAGTGTTCCGTCACTTTGAACAATGTTGTTAATCGGCAGCCTAATTTATTAAGCTAGTACTAATATTGTATAGGTAAGTAGTTTGGTGTTAAATATGCAGAAGTTTATTGCGTTATCTTATTGAATGAATGAAAGATTTCAATTTCTACCCTACTCTTTAAAGTCTTTACTTTGTGAAATGACTAAAAGTTAAATAAGTTTTTTATTCTTATAAATATGGTAGTTTACTTAACCAGGTAGATTTACATTCCACATAAAGAGAACCATTTTTGTAATGGTTACTAAGCTCTCAAACATTGTTTGAATGCAAAACCGAAAATCGTAACGGTAACTTTGGATTATTTCATTTCTAGGAGAATAACCTTAGTTAACAATAGCGTTTAAGCACACCACACTTCATTTCACCACTATAATTGATAAAGATTTTACAAGTAGTATAGATAGATAATAAATTGAAAACATAGTCAAACACCAACTCACATAATCTTTCTAGACAAGCTACTCCGATACAGCTAAACCAGAGTTTATTTAGTCAAAGTAACATACATTAAAACCCTACATCGCATCAATTGAAAACCTTTGTTGTAAACACGAAATTGAATTGGACATTGATATTTTCACTATTATAATTGATAAATCAACTAAAACTATGTGGTAAGTATTTGTACTGTACAAGTGTCTAATACACAATTATAGTGGATCTATTAATTTTATCAGTGAAAATATCATCATTTAATCGAATTGGTAACCATGAGTGTGGTGGTTGAATGGTTATGACCCTGGCCTTCCATAGTGGAGGTCATGGGTTCGATTCCAGGCACCCACAGTTATCCACTCATGGCCACGGAGGTTCGCCTGCAATGACTACGGGCTGCTCGCGTAGCGAGTAGTCGCCCTGGGATTAGTCAAGTTGACCGTTTGGATACCCAGGTTAAAAAAAAAAAAATTTAATCGAATTGGTAATAGTGGATGGTAGCATCGCTTGTTGTGGTTGAACCATTGAACCGCATATAACTCCATCATGGCATCATCCACTTCATCTAGATACATAAGTAGCAATCGCTGCATCCAGTAGCGGATCTAGGATTGGGAGTCATTGGTGTCACCGGTTAAAACCCTCAAAAAAATTCTACTACATGGTTTATTTCAGTGATGTTACATAAAAAAATTTACACAATTCAGTGGTGTCACTAGTTAAAAACCCCCCAAAAATTTCACCGCATCGCGTATTTCAGTGGTGTCTCGTGCAACCACTCGGGATATAATAGATCCGTCCCTGGTTGCATCACTTTCAAGTTCCAACGCTAGCGATGAAGGTGATGTAAAGCAACAACTTTTCAAATAAAGGACTAACAATGTAACTTCAAAAAAAATGAAATTTTCTAACGACAACCCTTAGGGTTGTCTTTAAGAGATTCAGACACGCTTCTTTTGTTTGTACATAAAAAATAACCGCTCACTTTTTGCAAATAACCACCCCTAATTAATAAATTGTATAAGTCCTTTATGCACCATTTTTCTCTTAATGACAACCCAAGGGTTGTCATTAGAAAACTTAAAAAAAAATATGAAGGGTGAAATTCGTAAATTGGCGAACTTTAGGGACATCGAGTATAATTTATGCAAAATTAGAAAACGTGTAAATCGTTAGTTTGTGCAACAACAAAATGTGGGAGACTGTAATTGTAATGGAAAGTGATATTTCCAAACATCTATTTAATAGATTCATACATATTTGTTATTGATTTCTAGTTATACCCTTCAATAATTTGAAAATAAAAAATTTGTATAACACATCATATTATTAAGGGTAATTTAGTAAATTTGTGTGATTTATAAAAAAAAAAAAAAAAAAAAAGTTTGGAAATATCAATTTGCGTGAAGCACATGTTGAGTTCTTCTGATACTCTGATTCGAAAGTCAACTCTGATCACACAAACATGGCAGCAGCTTCTTCGTCAATGGCGCAAGCAGTATTTGCAGCTCGATCTACAACGGCGCCGTTTCATTGCACTTCTTTTTTACCCAACCTTCCTTTTTTACCTCGCTCACCTTCTAATTCATTTACAGCTTCTTCCAAGCTCCAAATTTCAGGTAAAAAGTTAAGCAGATAGTTTTATATGATCGAGATCATTTTTAATTTCTATTCGTATTAAATAATTGTGGCTGTCTGTTTTGTCTCCTAACTTGTCAATGCGCTTTAGTAGTTGTAAGTAATCATAGACTACTGCTTTGATAGATTTTATTAATTAAAATGGAAAAGAATTGTATATTCAAAGTTGATACCTCACGTTCGTAGGATTGGGTATAATTGTTGTATGTTCGAAGTTGTAATTAGAGTTAGTTTAGGGTTAAGAGTTGATGTTAATCGGTACCTTGAAATTAATCAGGGATAAATATCTTAGGTGCCTTTGATAAAAGAAAATGATTAAGCATTGAATAATTCAAAATATGAATTATTAGTTTGGTTCTTAATGACAATAAAATGTTTGATACTAATGAACACTATAATGATCCAAAATTCGTGTATTAACCTTTTCAATGAATAAATAATAAATAAAAATTATATTGTAATTGTTTAGTAAGTATCTGGATACAATTTATGGAGAATATAAAAGGAAATGAAGGTGCTCAATGGTTAAAAGAGTATTGTGCTTTTGAATTTATCAGTTATGTAGCTTAGGTATCATGCTTGTTTGTTGAAGTTAGCTCTTGATTCGTATACTTGAGGAGTTACTCAACTGATCCTTATTTATAAACATCAGCCTGTCTTTTTGTACAATGGTGGCAAAAGAGAATAGGAAAAAATAAAAAATCAATCTTTTCGCTTTTTTAATTATGATTGAAGTTTGTGCTTGTGAGAGACATAAGCCTAGTGACTATAACGCTGAATCTGTGTCTGCTGGTGTGTGGTGCTATTTTCTGTATGTTGGATTGTAATGTATGGTATAAAAGACACCATGATAACTCGTTTACCTGATAACGGTAATCTTTATGAACAGGATCCAAGAGATCGTTATCATATTGCATAAAGGCGTCCTCAGAGGATACATCTGAAACTTCGGAAGTTGGGGAGGTATTCGCGGGCTTAAAGGAAAAGGTAAGCCGTTAATTACTCTTCCTTTATATAAAACCGATTAAGCAACACTTTAAATGGCACTTGTGATTTTGAAAAATACACGTTTCTCTATTAAAGGCAGTTATATATTATAATATATTATATTATATTATATACTTTGATTCCCTACTGTTTTGACTTAAGAAATGAATAACTCTGATAACAATTAACATATTACTCAAGTTTGAGAATAGACTGATATTTTCAGTCAATATAACACTCATTTAGATTTTTTCATGTTTATAGTGGGATGCTATTGAAAATAAACCAATGGTAGTTATCTATGGAGGAGGGGCGGCCGTTGGCGTTTGGTTGGCTGCCACTGTTGTTGATGCAATTAATGGTGTTCCTGTGGTAAGTGATTCGCTACATCCAGCCTTCGAGAAAATAATTTAGTACTGTAGTTTGATTATATGCTTTAGTTTTGAAGTTCTATGTATGTGACTACTTTTGCAAGCAGATCCCGAAACTCATGGAACTTGTAGGACTCGGATACACTGGATGGTTCATCTATCGATATCTTCTCTTTAAGGTTAAACTTCATGTTGCCAACATTTGAAAATATTCAATTTCTTTTGTTCTTTAAACTATGTTTTCGATATGCAGTCAACAAGAAAGGAACTGGCTGATGAGATCGAAGCACTGAAAAAGAAGGTTATTGGATCTGAATAATGTATGGTAATTGGAAATTGCTAACATGTTTCTCAGTCTACACTTAGTTTATATATTAGTTATCCAAAGTTGTTTATATGCACCTTTCCACCACACTCTGTACGTGTTTCAGTTTGTTGTATCTGTATTCATTCCTGTTGTAAATTCACTATTTTTTATTGGAAATAAATTACCTTCATGATCTTCATGATTGAATTATCAAACTGATAATACCGAGTTTATTAGATGACAAATTGAGGTGAGTAGGTAAATGGTCCAAGGACATTCTCTATAAGATAATATTGAACTTTCTCGGAAGAATATTACTCCATCTAGTGCATGGACTGAGGGATGAAAGAATATGAGAGTCAATAATATTGCGAGCCTGCTGACCCGAAAAGGTCTCAACTGGAGCCGAATACCATAAATAAGAATCTCGGTCAGTGGACAAGTGAAGGTGACCCACATCCGAGATTAAAGAAATCAAAGTTTGCAATATCTTGACGAACCCAATTCCATAACCACGAGCCATTCTGAAATCTGTCTGCAATGGAACACTTGGGGTTCGAATCATAAGATCCTTCCAAAAACGAATTGATTCACCATTTCCTACCAAGAAGAGAATTCACATAAATTATGTTGCGATTTTTTGTATTAATTTACTTTTGAATGTCTTGGTGTTTATACTTAATCTACTAATCTCTCATGTTGTTGTAGTCATTAACTTGAAACACCGGTTACTGCTCAAAATTAGCATAGTTTGTTGAGTAGCTAACGTGGCGTTGTCAAGTTCAGTCAGTTCCATGTGACCGGAAGTTTGATACAGTACATTTTTATGTCATTATCTTCACCATCTTCAACTTTCCAGTGGCACCACCACAACCAAGTTGCACCTTTCTGTCATCTCCACCTCACTTCCACCTCAGTAGTGACGGAGCTTGAAGAATATTATAAGGAGGGCCGGATATGTCATGTTTTATCAAGAAGATCAAATGATTTTAGCGTACAATATAAATTTTAGTATGTTGGTGATATCTCGAACAAGATAGGGCCTTTCCCGGATGGGAGGATGTGAACTTAAAGTAACTATAAAATAGAAATTTGTAGCCTTTTGAGTTACGAGCGTTTGAGCTTTTAAATTAACTAAATCTGAATCTGCATGAAAGATATGACTAAAACTGTGACAACTCGTAAATTTTATGGAACTCAAAGAACTACAAATTTCATTTATATTGTGGGGGGGCCACAACTCTACTTGCTTCAGCTCCGTCATCGCACCTCAATACATAATATTTAAGGGATGTGGTAACTTGTATATTGTTAGAAAGGCAATCAAGCAAGTTAACCTAATTCACATATATGTCATGAGATTTGAACGAAAACCTTTTAATTGATGGACTTCTTGGATATAGGATAAAAGCCTATTGATTTAAATTATATGTGTTCAAATACAAAGTTTTGCTGTGTTCTCTTATCACAAACATAAATAAAGATATAGGTTATAAGCTTTTTGAGAATTTTATTAAAAAGTTTGGTTAGATCTCAAGTGGTGTGTGGATTTATTGAAAAGGTTTAATTGGCTGAGCTGGTTTTGGTGGGTAGATTTGATTTGTGTCAAAGTCCCACATGGGCCTATTGCTATTCCAATAAATATAAAAGATACATATGGTCCAAGTTAAATTATTTTTGTCACTTTTATTATTTTGTATTTATTTAGGTAACGCTATAAATTTATTATTATTATTATTATTATTATTATTATTATTATTATTATTATTATTATTATTATTATTATTATTATTAAAAATATGATACTCATACACACACACACACCTACTAACAACTTATACAATTATCCACAACAACTTGTACAATTATCCACAAGTATGTACCACGACTTTTTATTAAGAAGTTTGAGGGCTGTTTCTTTTTATTTGGAATTAAGTGTTGTTCCGAATGCTTCTGTTTAGAAAAAGGTCACTGTTTTTATGTCTCCTACATACATATTATTTTTTATATTAAGTGACAAAAAATAATATTATTATATACTGAATTAAGAGTTGTACAAAAACAAAAATGACCCGTGGAACCACGAGTTTGTTTAAACGAAACAGTTTAATGATAGGTATTAAGTGAACGTAAATGCTAAAGTTATTTAGTTTTATAACCCGTGGAACCACATAATCCAACTAAGAAACTCGTCAGCTGAACATTTCATCAAACACTTAAAATGCATACTTAACAATTCACATCCAATCATAAGAGATAATATTGGTTGTTATTTTATTTAAAAGTGTAAATCAAAATATAAATGTAGAATTGGTTTCATTCTGGCTAACTTTTATACCTTCTCGTACTCAATTCAAAATAATTAATTAAAATAATTTAACTATTTAATTTTAATAATTAAAATAATTATTAATAAGATTTAATAATAATAATTAATTAATAAGATTTAATTTTAATTCAAAATTATTTAAATTAATGACATCACTCACCATGCTTAGATTTTTTTTTTCTTTTTAATTTTTTCTTAACAAAGGAATTAGCCTAATAATGACATCATCATTTTAGCAATATAATAAAAACTATAGATAGATATACTGAATTAAGAGTTGTACAAAAACAAATTATTAAGTAAATAAAATAAAGTTAATATCTATCCGGATTTTAATGACTATTTTTTAAAATTTTTTGGTCATCTCAAAATTTTTCATCTAATTAAATTTGAACTTGAGATCTTTGGTAAGCGTATCACAACGTCAACCAGTAAATAATCTTATATGAATTTTAATGGATTATTATATTTTAATGTTTTTATCTTCATGCAATGTTAAACACTATTCTAAAGATGGTACTCACCCCGTTACATTATATTGATCCTGTTTTAATTTCTAAAAATCTTCATTTTCAAGTTTAAATATTAAATATTTTTGTTTATATTAAATAAGTTGTATTATATAACGTTTGATTAAACTTGTATGAATGTATCGAAAAGACGAAAAATTGATTGGTTAACTACGTCCATTGCACACGTTCGAGTGGATTTCAAAAAGATCGAAAAGACGAAAAATTGATTGGTTAACTTGGATAAACGATCCGAGTACATATCTTAGGATAGCATAGATTAGCAAAATGTTTCATCTCGTGTATTCTCGTGTTTTAGTCTCGTGACTTATCATATATGGTTTGCTAACTTTGCAAACTATTGTGATCCTTGTATCCTTTTGGTTGTTTAATAATACTTGCTTTTCAAAAATAAAAATAAAAAATGAATGTATATTGAGTTTCAAATGTGTAATAATTGTGTAAAGGGCGTGCAATTTATTTATACAAGGACAAAACTAACATCGTAAGTGTTTATTTATATCTTTTCCTACCTTGTTTGTTAGTTTGCACATTTGCGGCGTTTTATTTCGTCTTTGTCTTGTAAGTATTCGGGTTTCTTTCAACATTTGATGAAAGTATCTTTTGTTTTAATAAAGTAAGTTTTCAATATATATATATATATATATATATATATATATATATATATATATATAAAGGTAGAATTTATCATGTGTATCTTAAATCATCAAAAATTTCTATGAGACACTTTTTGTAGGACAAATGTGGGGATGGTATCAGTAACAATACCTTATCAAACCGAGAACGAACAACATAGAACCGATATCGAAAAATGACCAAACTCTTTCTCGAATACCGTAGCGAATTAACGGTATCAGTACGGTACCGGTATCATTTTTGGTTTTCGGTACTAATACCATATATACCGAAATCTAACATGTCTAGTTAAACTTTGCTTAGTCATCGTTAGCCCGTTAACTTGACACAAAACTTTTAAAGTAGCTAAACTAGCACTTAATTTGCGTACAATTGTTGTTCTCTCATTAATATGCACATATTGCATACTTATTCAGTAGTTATATATTCATCCATTTACCACATAATATCTCTTGAATGTTATATATACAAGTGAAGACTTGTAATGAGGAAAATAAATGAACTAGTCTAACTCTTACGAGTTTAGAACAAGCAACTATATGTTTTTCTCTCAAATGTGAAAATATAGTAATTAACTTTTTTTACGTTATTAACAATATTACATTATACCTCATGTCCTTTTATGTTTAAAAATGATAGGGTTTATTACTTTAATTTTCATAAATATTAAATGGAAAAGTAATCGAGTGTGTGATGAGTGGACAATCAAGACACGATTTTGTGTCTTATGTGTAATGTGACTCTTGACACATTCATTCGTTAGTAACTTTTGGAATGCTAAGGAGGCTATGGAAAAAATCGTCCCGTCCTCACATTCACGATGCCCGGACATTGCACTCGTTGTGGTGGGGCACAACCTACCTCCAAAATGCCGGGATGCAAATGGTCAAATTTGCTTTAGCGAACAATATTTTAAGGAACTTTATTGCGAAGCAACGGTGTAGTATTCAAGTTATCATATTGTGATTGAATAAAGAAGTACCATGACTTGTTTCGTACTCTCACTTTCTCTTCGTACACTACTATTTACGTTGACAAGGTATATTGTATAACAAGTAAAATCGGTAGTGTACGAATAAGTAATTGTAAGAAAACGGTATGAAACAGACATTATGGATTAATTGGTTCCTGAATCGTGAAACATTTTCCTAATTAAGTATTTCGCTCTTCACAAGCCTCGGGTTTACATAAAATCTTAATTGGGATAAGACAAGAACGATTTTATTTCCAGACAAGAAGAAATCAAAATCAAGTATGAGAGAATCTGAATGTTTATGTGTCTTTCGAATGAATGCAGAAAAACTGTTGAAACCGAATATGTAATCAGTTTTGGTAGTTTTATTGAAGAGACATAACTCTTCATTTTAAGCGGGAAAAACGGTTGAAAGACACATTCTGTATAAGATGTATAGTGTCTTTTCGGTTGAGGTTTCGGGGCGCTGCCCCTTGGACCCCGCAAGAGAGCCCCCTTGACCCCGCAATTTGCGCGACGGTTAGTAATCAACTCTTACGGGCGTGCACTTCACACTATCTGAAGCCGTTGTTAATTAAGTATAACTAGCTAACTCTTGCATTCAAGTAAATCTCAATTAACTAAAATGAATGTTAGATGATACTAAAGTCATCGACAATATTGATATACTCCATTTTTAAATTTGGTTATAGATTAATTTCCATATGATTCAATTATTCGTGTATATTCGATATGAGTATGAGTATGTTTTGTTCCATAAAAGAAAAGGAAAGGGAGAAGGTGAAATTTAAAAGGCTTTGGTGATGACCATGTCACGTAGAAAGTGGTAAAAAGCAAAAGTTGCTTACGTGTAATCCCACACGTTACATGATGTGAATTTCATTCCAAGCCTTTTCAAGAGACTTAAAATTGAGAATCATAGTTTGTGAATATATATATATATATATATATATATATATATATATATATATATATATATATATATATATATATATGTCTTACTATACTATAAGTGTTGGATATAGTTTATGTATTGGTTTATTTGGCCCGTATTCTATAAGGCCCGTTAACTCATCTATAGTCCATTAGGTTTATCACTTATTCTACTTCTATTTATTGTAATGTAATCCGCAGCCATCATCATCAAGCAATAATATTACGCTATTTATCAAATGATTTAACATGGTATCAGACGGTATCTATCTACGGCTTCACCACCTCAAAGTGTAATTTCGTTCTTTACGACTCACAAATTAATAGCTCCTGCCACTTTCTAACGAAGAATCAATATATATAAATTATAATACTCTTATGCTTCGGTAGAATCGAGAACAGAAAGAAAGGAAAAGAAGAATTAAAGATCAACTTCACATGCTCCTCGATTTGTGTAACGTGCTTCTGATCTTATTCCTTTTATATTTAGTTTTCAAATCAACAAATTTGCTATTCTCACAATCAATTGTAGAGCCTGCCGACTAGCAATTTTATCTTCATTTTTTTCTCTTTGTTATCCTTATTAATAATTAGTAATATCTGTGACGACCCGGAAATTTTCGACCAAATTTAAACTTAATCTTTATATAATTCCGACTTGATAAGCAATGAATTTTTAATAAATTTTGAACCTCCGGAAAAGGTTTTACACAAGCTTTTGTTCACCCATTTATTCCGACGATTCACGAACGTCATAACTTGATTTAATTGTTTAATTGTTTAATTATTGTGTATATATATGGATTTATATATATTTAACTTTAAAATATGATAATTAAATATCTCATTAAGTATATTAACAAAGTATTGTATATATATTTCATACTACTAATTTAAAGAGTTTTTGAACAATATATATGTTACTATTTAAACGACGAAATTAACTTATGTTAAAATGTATTTACATATAATGTATTACGAGTGTAAATACATCCTTACAAGTATTGAATACACTTTATAATATACCAATACATATAAAGGATAGCTATACTCGTATTTCTGTTCAATTTTCTCAAGAATTTTACTCGCATTCATACGGTATTTTTACCCATATTATACACAGCTTCTAGAAGTATTTACTCTTGGTATATACCAATAGAAATCTGCAATTATTTGTGTAATATGTCATCCATGACCTAATCAATTTAATATGTCAGCCATGACTTAATACATTTTAACTTATCTTAGATATTTTCACTAAAAGCCAAATTTTTAAGCCTATAAATAAACACCATTTCTAACTCATTTTTACACATTCATTTTCCAAATTTTTACTTCCAATTTTCACACACACTTGCAAGAACTCTCTCAAGTTTTGTTCTACTACTTCTTTCCAGCAACTTTGCATTCTAAACTTGAGGTAAAAACTCTACTTCAACTCTTGTTCAATTCATATGTTTATAGCTATCAATATAAGAGTTTATAAACTATAACATAGTTTAGTTGATTCTAAACTTGTTTGAAAAACTAATCTAATCTTTCTAACTTAACTCTAATAACACTTATTTATATGTATTATGATGTTATATTAAGTTAATATAAGAACTTATAACTTGTACATATGAAGAACACCTTGAAATTTAACATATATCCTTTAATCTCCATTCAGTAAAAAGCGGGCTATTTTGGGTTGGGAATTAAAAACCTATTTTAGACTTTGAGTTCGAGGCTAAGACTTTGGAAATATGTTAATATATGTAAATAAGACTTCCAGTATTTTTTTCATGATTTTAGACAAAGTGGAAGTATTTTATCAAAAATCATATATTGGGTGGATGCCGGGATTTTTTCAAATCTGTCCACCAACACAAAAAGAGGGTAAAACTCTAAACATTACTACTTGGAATGAACTTTTTGAATTGTTTTTGTAAAATTGACTTCTTAAGGAATCCATAGCAATTTGATTCACTTTAAACGGAGTTGTAATGAATATTTGGCGAGCAAAACAAAATCTGCTAAAATTAACGTGGTATGGACGAAATTTATATTATAAAAACTATATTAATCATATCCTTGTTAACTTTTCCTATATCCTATATATATTTGGACATGTTATCATTAGTATAACAAAATATTATAATCTTGATTAATTTCGAGATTGTATATATATAATAATCTTGGTACGTTCCATGACAATACGTGCACAATACGTTTTGATAAATCCTAAGACAATACGTACACAATACGTCTTAGTTAATTCTAAGACAATACGTATACAATACATCTCTGGATTGATGCAAGACAATACGTACACAATACGCCGTGGGGTAATTCTAAGATTATATATATATATATATATATATATATATATATATATATATATATATATATATATATATATATATATATATATATATATATATATATTGATGATAATGATAAAAACGAACATATATTTCATAGCATTATCCCTCAAGAAAGACAAGCTTTTAGTTGCAATTGTTCTATTTACAAGTGATATTCGTTTAAATAATAAAAGGTGAAGACAAAAGACAGATTCGACGAATTGAAGACGCAAACGATCAAAAAGCTCAAAAGTACAAAATACAATCAAAGTGGTTCAAATTATTGATGAGAAATGTCTCAAAATTACAAGAGTACAAGACGCGAAACGCAAAATACAAGATATTAAATTGTACGCAAGGACGTTCGAAAAATCGGAACCAGGATCAGAGTCAACTCTCAACGCTCGACGCAACGGACTAAAAATTTCAAGTCAACTATGCACATAAATATAATATAATATTTAAATAATTCTTAAAATTATTTATATATTATATTTATTTATTAAACCGTCGGCAAACTAGAAAACAAAGACATGTGAACTTCCCTTGGAAGTGTTAAATCCATGAGATCGCATGGCAGTAGGTGGCAGGCCACACCCCTATAAATTCGTGTGTTTTGGCTAAGTTTATATATCCTACATCTTTCTCTCTATCGCACTCGTAAACATATATATATATATATATATATATATATATATATATATATATATATATATATATATATATATATATATATATATATATATATATTAATTTTAATTTTAATTCTAGTAATAAGGGTATGTTAGCGAATGTTGTAAGGGTGTAAGTCGAAATTCTGTCCGTGTAACGCTACGCTATTTTTAATCACTGTAAGTTATGGTTAATGTTATTTTTAAATTAATGTCTCGTAGCTAAGTTATTATTATGCTTATTTAAGATGAAGTAATCATGATGTTGGGCTAAATATTAAAATTGGGTAATTGGGCTTTGGACCATAATTGAGGTTTGGATAAAAGAACGACACTTGTGGAAATTAGACTATGGACTATTAATTGATTTTATATTAACTAAATGATACCTCGTTGATTTAATATATAGACTTATAATTTGACGTATTTATGTATAACCACATACGCTTGACTGGGCACGGTGGGCGGGATATCTATAAATACCAATAATTGTTCATTTTACCGGATACGGAACTGGATTAATAGTTAATAGACTTGTTGAAACAGGGGTGGATTACATTCAAGGGTAATTGGTGTAATTGTTAACAGAGTAGTAAAACCTTGGACTACACGCAGTCGATAACCTGGTGTATTCATTAAACAAAGTATTAAGACCTTGTTACAATTCGAATCCCTAATTAGTTGGAATATTTGACTTCGGGAATAAGAATAATTTGACGAAGACTTTCGCACTTTATGATTATGATTGATGGACTATTATGGACAAATCCGTATGGACATATCGAATAATCCAGGACAAAGGACAATTAACCCATGGGAATAAACTAAAAACAACACGTCAAACATCATGATTACGGAAGTTTAAATAAGCATAATTTACATATTTCATATTTAATTGCACTTTTAATTATCGCACTTTTATTTATTGTCATTTTATTTAATTACATTTTTAATTATCGTACTCTTTAATTATCGCAATTTTATTTTATCGCACTTTTATTTATCGCAATTTCATTATCGTTATTTACTTTAAGCTTTAAATTAAGTTATATTTATTTTTAATATTTTACATTAGGTTTTAACTGTGACTAAAGTTTTAAAATCGACAAACCGATCATTAAACGGTAAAAACCCCCTTTTATAATAATAATACTACTTATATATATTTTTGTATTTTTACAATTATAAGTTAAAAATATAGCGTTAAGCTTCTTTAAAAGATCCCTGTGGAACGAACCGGACTTACTAAAAACTACACTACTGTACGATTAGGTACACTGCCTATAAGTGTTGTAGCAATATTTAGGTATATCCATTCTATAAATAAATAAATCACTTGTGTAAATTTGTATCGTATTTAATAGTTTTTCGTAGTAAAAATATAACTATTTTATACACCACCTTGCACACATCAAGTATTTTTGGCGCCGCTGCCGGGGAACGCTAAAACGCCGAAAGCGCAACGCTATAAAAAAAAGATTTTTTATAAAGTTCTTTTTTGTAAAAATATACGTTTTAATTATTAAAAACCAAAAATATAAAAAAGAAAAACAAAATATTTATATATTTTTAATAATTTGTTATATATATATATATATATATATATATAAAATTATAAAGTTTCTTTATTTTTATTTTAGTTTTTAAAATACACGTTTTTATTTATTTATATAATTATTTATTAAAACAGAAAACAGAAAAAAAAAATATATAACTCTCGGCATGGTACTGTAGCAGCCCAACACCTGGCCCGAAAACCTAGCCCATGCGATCGCATGAGCCAGAAGGCAAAATTTCATGCGATCGCATGAGGGTACCTGACACGCCGGGTTTGACCATCCAACAACAATCATTACGGAGTATTATTATTAATTATAATTAATTAAAACCCTAATTAGGTTTTTATTAATTTATTATTTAAGTTTTAGTTTTATTATTTAATTTGCATTATTTAGTTTATTTAGTTTTATAAATTATATAAAAATTAATAGTTTTATAAAATAAATAATATAAAAATAATATTTTTATAAAAATTGTACTTTTTACAACTTTAAGTTTATTTTTATATTTTGTATCTTTTTGTTTGTTTTAGCGTAATATTTGTATTTTTCGTTCGTATTTACTTTTAAGTGTAGTATTTTGCCATAGTTATTTTTATTTCTAGATTTTTAGGCTTTGCCGTAAAAGCCCTTAAGTGCTTTTTATTTAGGCTAAGATTTAGGTGCTTTAGAATTTTGCGACGCCGTTTTTATATTTTAGTACCTTTTTAAGTTATTGCCATTTGGGATATAGTTTTTCTTTTAAGCTTTAATACTTTTAGACGTAACTTTTAATTCTTAGTTTTTAGTTCCTTTTTAGTTTCGACGCGCTACTTTCTTTTTATTTTTCGAACTTTAATTTTTTTAACGTTTTTCGACGCGCTCTTTTTCTTTCTTATTTTTTTTCGCCACTATAGTTTTTAGGACATAGAATTTTCTATTTCTTCTCTAAAATTTCTTTAAATTTCAACGAAAAATTATTTTTAGTGGTTGAATTGATAGACATCCAAATTTTCTGTTTCGTAGTAATAGTTGGATTTGTTAGTGGCTGAGTTGTGAGCTTCCAATTTAAAGGGTTCTGGCTCCCTGCTGCATCTATTGGCTATTCGAAACGTGGGCAAAAGCAGAAAAGTCTATTAATTTGATAACTTATATAATTTTTCTTATTTTTATAACTAATAGGATATTCAGTGAATGCACCGAGCAAAACGTTCACCACCTTTTGTACGTTCACCACCTGTAACTAGATCAAGACATATAGCAAATATTGTCGCCGTTAATTTTTCTTTAGAATCGTCATCTAGTCGACCAAGTACTCCAATTCAAATTTCCGATAATCCATTTTTTGAACCCGACCTCACAATTGAGAATCCGGAGAATATTCAGGGATAATTCAGAGATCCTGAACCATTAATCATTCCTCCGGAACCACCAATCATTCATACAGAGATTGTAGAGGAACCAACCATTAAATCAGAATCCTCTAGTGATTCAGATTCCACAAATTCAATCATGGAAAATCTGGAACCTCTAAGTATGGAAGACCGAATGCGAGCTAAACGCACTGGCCAAGGTCACGCAATTACTCAACCAGACATTAATGCGCCAGATTATGAAATCAAAGGACAAATCCTACACATGGTAACAAATCAATGCCAATTTAGTGGTGCGCCGAAGGAAGATCCAAACGAACATCTTCGTACATTTAATAGGATCTGTACTTTATTTAAAATAAGAGAAGTGGAGGATGAACAGATATATCTCATGTTATTTCCCTGAACTTTAAAGGGAGAAGCCAAAGATTGGTTGGAATCGTTACCTGAAGGGGCGATTGATACATGGGATGTTTTAGTTGAAAAATTTCTTAAACAATTCTTTCCGGCATCTAAAGCCGTAAGACTTCAAGGAGAAATTGTTACGTTCACACAGAAGCCAAATGAAACTTTATATGAAGCGTGGACAAGATTTGGAAAATTATTGAGAGGATGTCCGCAACATGGTTTAGACACCTGTCAAATAGTACAAATATTCTACCAAGGATGCGACATCACTACAAGGAAAGACATCGATATAGCAGTTGGTGGTTCCATTATGAAGAAAACCGCAACTGATGCTTACAAAATTATTGATAACACTGCTTCCCACTCACATGAGTGGCACCAAGAAAAAGATATCGTTAGATCATCTAAAGCAGCTAGAGCCGATTCTAGCCATGACTTAGATTCCATTTCTGCAAAAATAGATGCTGTCGAGAGACGAATGGAAAAGATGACTAAAGATATCCACTCAATACGAATTAGTTGTGAGCAGTGTGGAGGATCACATTTAACAAAAGATTGTCTCAGTATTGAACTAACAATGGAACAAAGAGAGAATGTTTCATACATAAACCAAAGGCCTGGAAATAATTATCAGAATAATTATCAACCGCCAAGACCAATCTATAATCAAAACCAGAATTATAACCAAAATGTTCCATACAACAACCAACAAGGTCCTAGCAATCAACAAGTATCCAACAATACTTACAATCAGCAAAGACCTATTTTTCAAAACAAACCACCACAAACCGATGATAAAAAGCCAAATTTAGAAGATATGATGTCAAAGCTAGTTGAATCTCAAACACAGTTTTTCACATCTCAGAAACAAACCAATGAACAAAATGCTCAAACATTTAGAAATCAACATGCTTCTATTCAAAATTTGGAACAAGAAGTGAGCAACCTAGCAAGGTTGATAGGTGAAAGAAAACCGGGAAGTCTACCTAGTGATACAAATGCTAACCCCCGGAATGAAACAGCTAAAGCCATTACCACAAGAAGTGGTATTACACTTAAACCACCAGAAATACCTGTAATTTCTGATGAAGCTATTCCTACTCCACAAGAACCACAATCTGAACAAGATAAGGAAAAAGAACCGGTAGTTGAAAAGGTTAATGAAGATAACACAGTTAAGGCAAAACCTTATGTTAAACCATACCAACCACCACTTCCTTACCCGAGTAAAATGAGAAAAGAAAGACTTGAAGCCGAGCAATCCAAATTCTTGGATATGTTTAAACAGATAAATGTAAATATTTCTTTCATTGATGTGATTTCAGGAATGCCTAGATATGCTAAATTCTTGAAAGATCTAATCACTAATAGAAAGAAAATGGAAGAACTCTCGGTTGTTACTATGAATGCAAATTGTTCTGCAGTGCTATTGAATAAGATACCAGAAAAATTATCTGATCCAGGAAGTTTCACAATTTCATGTTTTCTGGGTAGTCTTAGTTCAATAGAAGCATTGGCAGACTTAGGTGCTAGTATAAATTTAATGTTGTATTCACTATACGCTAAACTAGACCTTGGAGAATTGAAACAACACGAATAAGCATACAACTAGCAGATAGATCAGTAAAATATCCTAGAGGGATAATGGAGAACATGCTAGTTAAAGTTGGTACTTTAGTATTTCTAGTAGATTTTGTTATTCTGGACATGGAAGAAGATTCTCGAGTTCCTCTCATATTAGGAAGACCATTCTTAAACACGGCCAAAGCAATAATAGACGTGTTTGGTAAGAAACTGACCCTAAGTATAGAGGACGAGAGTGTTACCTTTTCAGTTGATAGAGCCATGCAACAACCGCAATCTGCAGATGATACATGCTATTATATTCAAACTATAGATTCACATGCAGAATTGTTAGAAGAATTTCCAGAATTACAAGGAACTGGAGAATGTTCTTTAGGAGAAGGAACTGAACCAATTGATGAAACTGAAATGTTAGCTACACTTATGGCTAATGGATATGAACCAGCAACAGAAGAAATTCAAATGCTAAAAGAGGAAGACAGATATCGATATAAATCATCGATAGAAAAACCACCAACATTAGAGTTAAAGCCACTTCCAAACCATTTGAAATATGCTTATTTACATGGTGAGTCTGAATTACCTGTAATAATATCGTCTTCTCTTACTAAAAATGAAAAATCTCAACTCATTTCTGTGCTAAAAGCTCATAAACCAGCTATTGCATGGAAGATTCATGATATTAAAGGAATAAGTCCTTCGTATTGCACACATAAAATCCTTATGGAAGAAGGTCATAAAACGTATGTTGATAATGCTAAAAACGAACACATAATTCATAGCATTATTCCTCAAGAAAGACAAGCTTTTAGTTGCAATTGTTCTATTTGCAAGTGATATCCGTTTAAATATTAAAAGGTGAAGACAAAAGGCAGATTCGACGATTTAAAGACGCAAACAACCAAAAAGCTCAAAAGTACAAAGTACGATCCAAGAGGTTCAATTTATTGATGAGAAGCGTCTAGAAATGACAAAAGTACAAGTTACAAAACGCAAAGTACAAGATATTAAATTGTACGCAAGGACGTTTAAAAAATCTGGAACCGGGACCTAAGTCAACTTTCAACGCACGACGCAACGGAGCGAAAATTATAAGTCAACTATGCATATAAATATAATATAATATATAAATAATTCTTAAAATTATATATATATATTATATTTATTTATTAAAAAATCCGTCGGCAAGCTAGGAGCCAAACTTGGATGAGCTGTAATCCACTACTCCGCGATCGCGAAGCTGTGAAGGAGAAACCCTTCGTGATCGCGGAGCACACTAAAACTGAAATGGGGCCTATAAAAGGCAACGCATTCGATCGATATTTGACATCTTTTTCTTTCCTTTCTATCATACGTAAAATATATATATATTTTATAATTTTAATTTTAATTTTAAATTCTAATAATAAGGGTATGTTAGCGAATGTTGTAAGGGTGTAAGGCGAAATTCTGTCCATGTAACGCTACGCTATTTTTAATCACTGTAAGTTATGGTTAATGTTATTTTTAAATTAATGTCTCGTAGCTAAGTTATTGTTATGCTTATTTAATGCCGAAGTAATCATGATGTTGGGCTAAATATTAAAATTGAGTAATTGGGCTTTATACCATAATTGGGGTTTGAATAAAAGAACGACACTTGTGGAAATTAGACTATGGGCTATTAATGGGTTTTATATTAACTAAACGATACCTCGTTAATTTAATATATAAACTTATAATTTGACGTATTTATATATAATCACATACGCTTGACTGGGTACGGTGGGCGGGATATCTATAAATACCAATAATTGTTCATTTTACCGGACACGGAACTGGATTAATAGTTAATAGACTTGTTGAAACAGGGGTGGATTACATTCAAGGGTAATTGGTGTAATTGTTAACAAAGTAGTAAAACATTGGTTTACACGCAGTCGATAACCTGGTGTATTCATTAAACAAAGTATTAAAACTTTGTTACAATTCGAATCCCCAATTAGTTGGAATATTTGACTTCGGGAATAAGAATAATTTGACGAAAGCTTTCACACTTTATATTTATGACTGATGGACTATTATGGACAAATCCGTATGGACATATCGAATAATCCAGGACAAAGAACAATTAACCCATGAGAATAAACTAGAAACAACACGTCAAACATCATGATTATGGAAGTTTAAATAAGCATAATTCCTTTATTTCATATTTAATTTCCTTTATTTTATATTTAATTGCACTTTTAATTATCGCACTTTTATTTATTGTCATTATATTTAATTGCACTTTTAATTATCGTACTTTTTAATTATCGCAATTTTATTTTATCGCACTTTTATTTATCGCAATTTCATTATCGTTATTTACTTTACGCTTTAAATTAAGTTGTATTTATTTTTAATATTTTACATTAGGTTTTAACTGCGACTAAAGTTTTAAAATCGACAAACCGGTCATTAAACGGTAAAAAACCCCCTTTTATAATAATAATATTACTTATATATATTGTTGTATTTTTACAAATATAGTTTTTAAATATATAGCGTTAAGCTTGTTTAAGAGATCCCTGTGGAATGAACCGGACTTACTAAAAACTACACTACTGTACGATTAGGTACACCGCCTATAAGTGTTGTAGCAAGGTTTAGGTATATCCACTCTATAAATAAATAAATAACTTGTGTAAAATTGTATCGTATTTAATAGTATTTCCTTGTAAAAATTAATACTATTTCCAAGTACACCTCGCACACATCATATGTGCAACGCCAACGAAGACTAAATCCTAATATGCAAGATGTTGTTAAGAAAGAAATTATTAAACTGCTTGATGCAGGTTTAATTTATCCAATTTCTGATAGTCCATGGGTAAGCCCAGTTCAATGCGTACCTAAGAAGGGTGGCATGACTGTCACCACAAATGAAAAAAATGAGCTTATTCCTACTAGGATTGTAACAGGATGACGTGTTTGTATTGATTATAGAAAATTAAATGACGCCACCAGAAAAGATCACTTTCCTTTACCTTTTATTGATCAAATGTTGGAAAGATTAGCCGGCAAATAGTTACTATTGTTTTCTTGATGGTTTTTCCGGATATTTTCAAATTCCAATAGCACCCGAAGACCAAGAGAAAACCACGTTCACGTGCCCTTATGGTACTTTTGCTTACAAACGCATGCCATTTGGACTTTGCAACGCCCCTGCAACCTTTCAAAGGTGCATGATGGCGATTTTTCACGACATGATAGAAGAATGCATGGAAGTTTTCATGGATGACTTTTCAGTCTTCGGTGATACATTTGAATCATGTCTAGTTAATCTTGAACGAATGCTTATTAGATGCGAACAATCAAATCTAGTACTTAATTAGGAGAAATGCCATTTCATGGTTAAAGAAGGCATCGTTCTTGGTCATAAAATTTCAAAGGAAGGAATTGAAGTGGATAGAGCTAAAGTAGATGTAATTGCTAAACTTCCACATCCCACCAATGTTAGAGGAGTTAGGAGTTTTCTAGGGCATGCCGATTTTTACCGACGTTTCATAAAAGATTTTTCTAAAATTGCCACTCCTATGAATAAACTCCTAGAAAAGGATGCTCCATTTATCTTTTCAGATGAATGCATCAAATCTTTTAATATTCTTAAAGAAAAACTCACTAATGCACCGATCATGATAACACCAAATTGGAATCTACCGTTTGAACTAATGTGCGATGCAAGTGATTTTGCAATGGGAGCCGTTTTAGGAAAAAGGATAGAAAAACGATTTCAACCTATTTATTATGCTAGTAAGACGTTACAAGGAGCACAAACGAATTACACAACTACTGAAAAAGAACTCCTTGCTATTGTCTTTGCTTTTGACAAATTTCGTTCATATCTTGTTCTAGCTAAAACGGTGGTCTATACTGACCATTCTGCTCTTAGGTACATATTTTCGAAACAAGATGCTAAACCACGATTAATCCGTTGGATATTACTCTTACAAGAGTTCGATATTGAAATTCGAGATAAAAAGAGAGCAGAAAATCTCGCCGCCGATCATCTTTCTCGTCTTGAAAATCCTGAATTAGAAGTTCTAAATGAATCGGCCATACAAGACAACTTTCCTAATGAATATCTATTGAAGATAGATTATAATGAAATTCCATGGTTTGCAGACTATGCAAACTACTTAGTATGTGGATTCCTTGAAAAAGGATTATCGTACCAAAAACGAAAGAAATTCTTTAGCGATATAAAACACTATTTCTGGGAAGATCCACATTTGTTTAAAAGTTGTCCTGATGGAATAATACGCCGATGTGTATTCGGAGATGAAGCTAGTCAAATCTTAAACCATTGTCACACAGGACCAACAGGAGGGCATTATGGGCCTCAACTAACAGCAAGAAAAGTTTACGATGTTGGATTCTATTGGCCTACAATTTTCAAAGACGCACACCTTCTTTGCAAATCCTGTGATGCTTGTCAAAGGGCCGAAAAAATAAGTCAACGTGATGAAATGCTACAAAATGTCATTCAAGTATGTGAAGTATTTGACATTTGGGGTATTGACTTTATGGGTACATTTCCAAAATCTCATAATAATCTCTATATTCTCGTTGCCATTGATTATGTATCTAAATGGGCGGAAGCACAAGTTCTCCCGACTAACGATGCACGAGTTGTAGTCAACTTTTTAAAACGCCTTTTTGCTAGGTTTGAAACACCGAAAGCTTTAATAAGTGATCGGGGTACTCATTTTTGTAATAATCAACTTGAGAAAGTTCTCAAAAGATATGGAGTAACTCATAAAATCTCCACTGCTTATCATCCACAAACAAGTGGACAAGTTGAAAATACCAACCGAGCATTAAAACGTATTCTAGAGAAAACCGTAGGATCAAATCCGAAGGAATGGTCCATGAAATTAGAGGATGCACTCTGGGCTTTTAGAACAGCCTACAAAACTCCAATTGGAACCACACCTTTTAAACTCGTTTACGGAAAAGCATGTCATCTTCCAGTAGAAATTGAACACAAAGCATTTTGGGCTTTGAAGACATGTAATCTTGATTTACATGAAGCTGGACGTCTACGGTTAAGCCAACTAAACGAATTAGAAGAATTAAGATATGAAGCATATGAAAATTCGTTAATCTATAAAGAAAGAACGAAGAAATGGCATGATAAAAGAATCAGAAGTTCAAAAGAATTTAAAGAAGGAGACAGAGTTCTTCTTTTCAATTCACGATTCAAGCTATTTCCTGGAAAATTGAAATCAAGATGGTCTGGACCATTCATAGTCAAAAGAGTTTTCCCATACGGAACAATAGAGTTAATAAATTCAAATGGGATTGAATTTAAAGTTAATGGTCACAGAGTTAAACATTACATACATGGTCTGATGGAAGTTGACAATGAAGTCAATCATAATTTCACCACCCAAGAAAACCTTCAAAATGAAAACATAAATATGTTATCAACAACATATGAAAAATCAAAATTGGAAAATAGGGAGGATTCAAATTGGAGTGATGAAGAAGAATTCTTATACAAACCTCCCATTCCAAGAAACGACGAAAAATGTGAACAAGAAGTTTAAATAGAAGTGAAAGAACCAAGAAAAGAACACCCGAAAAAGGTTTACAAACCAACTCGACTTACTAAAGAAGGAGACCCGGGTAAATTTATCATTTCTTGCTTGCTTAATGATGGTGCTGTATATAATGGATTCGCAGATTTAGGAGCAAGTGCAAATATTATGCCTCTTTCTTTATACAAAAGATTAGGTATGGGTAAATTAAAACCAACCAAAATAGGTGTTCAATCATTTGACCTAACCATTAAACACCCGGTTGGAATAGCAAATAATTTACTTGTTAACGTGGGAAGTTTGACCTTTGTTGCAAACTTCATAGTGATTAATATGGAGGAAAACTTTGATATTCCTCTAATTTTAGGTCGCCCATTTTTAGCAACCACCGAGGCATTCATTGATGTAAGAGAAGGTAGAATGACACTTAGGGATGGTGATAAATCGATCACCTTTGTGAATCGAAAGTTTAGATCTCCACCAACCAAAACTGTTAAACCAATAAAAATGCATAAGTGTGGGGAAGATGAAGAAACACTTAATGATGATCCGATCACAAATAACCCCGTTGATGATAAGAAATTAGATGAACCCGTTTTTAATAGTTCAACGAAGAAACTTTATAAACGGATTCACGATGCTAAGATTAAGGGAAACCTTAAGTTATGTAACCGATTAGTATCCAATTTATCGCCAAAAGAAAAGGCAATGTTAGTTGAATTTGTGAAAGCTACGGAGGAAATCAACAAATGGATTGAAGCAAAAGTCAGAGACATATAAATTGTTGATGATCCAATTGAAAATAACGATAATCACAATTTCAACACCACCTCTAACTAAGTGTGGGGAGGTTCGAATCTTTTTAGGGTAATATATATTTCTGTTAGAGTTAGATATTCTGTTTTCGTGTATTTCTCGAGAATGAAATCCGAATGGTCTTTTCCTAGCAGAGCCTAAAGAACTAGTCTTCTCCCCCCATTCTGAATTTTTATTTTTTTTAGGTTTTACGAGTTGAAGACTTCCTATGAGCTAAACCATGGTCTAATGCTACACGCTTTAATCACTAAACGAAATAATGACACCCTTCCAAGTGAATTGGTATCATTAATCAGAGGCAAATTGGACGGAGTAAGAAAAGAATCCAGGAACGAAAATAATAAGTTACATTTTGGTAAAGGAAAATCAAAATCCGCAGCGAAAAGAAGAGCACGACACCTTGAAAGATGTCACAAATGCGGAAAATGGTCACACGAAGGAAAATGCTCGACAAATCAGACATATTCCAATACCGAATTCGTTACTTTATGCAGAGATGGACCGTTCATATGTTTCGAAGAAAAAACGTTGAATGCTCGAGGTTATGCCTATGTAGCTATGGAAAACCAATTAGTCCGACTATCTTATGAGTGGGCTAAAGCAGGTCACTAAGAATTCTATTTCACAGGTAAGTATGTACAGTTTTTATGTTTATTTTTATTGCTTTTAACCTTTTGATAATAAACGCTAAATCGTTCGCTATAAAGTATTAAATTGGTATTCAATAAAATTTGGTTTTGCGACCGAAATTATTGATATCATGCAAAAATTTATTACATCACTGCGAAATTTACCGTTTATTCTTAAGGTATAAATATCTTTAATCATTCAACCCAAAATATTTCAAAAATTCGTCATGAGTTAAACTAGGTTATGGAACCGAAATTACTTTACCGAAAAGAGGGGCGTATATTTTTGATAATATTTGATTGATTAAAGTGGGATAAAAGACCAAAAAAAGATTTTTAATTTTATTTTTACTTTGTTTTTAAAATTAATATTGTAAACCTTTTAAAATCAATATATTTAAATTTATAAATATTTGAAAAAATTCATATTTTTAATATAAGTTTGTATGTATAAAAACAAAAATATAATATAAATTTGGTGTGAATTTTTAATTTTAATAATATGAATTTTTAATTTTATGCATTTTAAATTTAAGTTTGGTGTGAATTTAAAAACAAAAATTTACTTTATTTCGCTAAGTTAAAAATTGATTTCTAAAAATTCGACGTGAGTTGAAAACTAGGTCGTTGAACCGAAATTGCTCTACCCAAGGGAGGGACGAGAATTTTTATTATCATTATTTTTAATCTTGTTGAATTAAAGTATGCCAAAAACATTAAAAAATTCAAAAATCTTTACTTTTAACGCCGCGCTTTAAATTGACAAATTTTAAAATTTTGTCGAGGGACGGACTAGAACAACGATCCGAAACACCCTCACTCCTAAAAAGAAACAAATTTTTAAAATGTTATTAATTTATGTTTTAGAAGTTATAAGATTTTTATATATAAAAAAAATAAAAAAAAACAAAAGTTACTGTACCCGAACCCCATGCGATCGCATGGGGTTTGCACTGCAACTCCATGCGATCGCATGGAGCTGGAATCCAGGCCAGAAACATAAAACCCAGCGAGCTGTGTTCTATCTCCACACTTACACACACATATACACACGAACACATACTCAAATCCTCACCAAAAATTACCAAATTTCACCGTAATTCGTCAAATTTCTTGCTCTAATCATGCCTAGGTTCGGATTCTTCAACAAAAAGGTAAAAATTACACCCCTAAACTCTTAAAATTTCTAGTTTTTGTGATAATTACCAATATTATACCTAATTTAATTTTGTAAATTTCTAGTGTAATTAGAGTTAAATTGTTAGTATTTTATGCATGTATAACCTAGATTGATGCTATTTAACATGATTTGAAGCCAAAAACTTCGAAAATTTTAGAAATATAGGGTTTGTGTTTTTTTAGCAATTTGGGGCTTTTTGATATAAACAGGTTATGGCCGATTTTTATCATGAATTATTGCTAAATTAAGTAGTGTAACATGTTTAGGTAGCTAAATGATCCAAACATTGATCCTAAACATGATTTTTGGAGATTAAAGTAGACTTTTTAAGTCTAAAATTCATGAACTTGATTAATTTGATATAATTGCCATTTGAGACTTGTTTAATTGTTTGTAATGACTATTTTGACATGTTATTTGAGTTAAATGCTTATGAACTTTGTATACATTTTCATAAAAGCTTATTTGAAAAAGTGTAGAATTAATAAAATTGTGAAAATGTGTATAAGTTTAATTATGATTTAACATGTTATTGTAATTGTTTCAAGTTGTTATTTTGCTAACACTAATGCATATTTGGATGCACAAATTTTGTGTTTAATGTGTTTTGCAGAAAACCGATACTGCTGGTGCTTCATCATCATCTAGACAACCACAACAAGAACCTGAACCAGAATATGAGCCGCAATACGAGCCCGAACAAGAACAACAACAAGAACCACAACAACAGCCTGATCAACACATACCTTATTATGATCCGCTACAATTTGTTGATGCCTTCACAGTATTTCTGATACATCCACCAGTAGAATACCCAACAATTCCTGAACACACGTTGCATCCTAATCTGAGATTCGATAGAAGCTGGAGGGATTACCCGGCATATCAAAGTAATAAATTCAAACTAATACTGAAAAATGTAGAAGTGCCAAGGGTAATTGATTGGGATCCTTTGGAAAGGGTCCAACTTGCTAACTCAGTTAGACAGCATTTAATCCAAAGGTATGGCAGTTCTTCTTTTACCGATTGGGAACGTTTATTCACCATTCGTATACCTGTATATAAGGAATAGTGTGTTGAGCTTATGAGTACTATAGCATTAAATGCAGATGTAGATAGGTTAGATGATATAAGTTTTCTTAGATTTATACTTGGCCGTAGGATGTACAGGATGTCCATGCTGGACATGGCCAGGGCTTTGCAGATATATACGCCCGCTGAATTACTACTACCCGATTGTATTAATTTGATTTATCGTGGTGAAAGGGTAGATAGGAATTTTGATGTGAACGCCGTCTGGAGGCGTATGTCAGATTATAATGTTTTTGGGCGGGGAACACATACCTACTTACATATTAACAGAGCCGAGCTTCGTATAATTCATAGATTTTTGGCTAACTCGATTACACAGACAGGTCACAACAAGGAAAAATTGACCTTACATGATTTATTTTACCTAAAGTGTATTCGAGACCCAAGAGGTTTTGTTAATATCCCTTACTGTGTTGGTTTTTATTTATCTAAAATGGTGGAAGGAATACAGGAAGGGGGGATAATTGGAGGAGGTATTTTTGTTACTCTCATTGGAAAGTATTTAGGTGTAGATAGGGACCAAGGGGTCCACTTTTGGTATGTAGAGAACAGGTTGAGCCTTTAGGATTGAGGGTTTATGCGGGTGCTAAGGTATTAAAGAGTAGACGCAATCAGGCAGTACCCTTTGAAGGTAGTCATCCACAGGTAGAGAGAGGATCATACGAGGAAATGGAGGAAGCGGATGACATTAGGGATGTCATTCGAGAGGCTATGACTGATGTCTACCAGCGTGTAGATGAGGTAGACATGACAAACGCGGAGAGATTTCGTCGGATGGAGCAGTGGCAAGCCCGGAATGATTACGAGCATTCCAGGCAATGACAGCATGATAGATGGGACTATCATCAGCTTCAGATTATGAGCCAGCTGTCACCTCAGGAGCACTATATCCCGACCCGACCAGCTTACTATCCTCCACACCAGCCCGAGATGAGACCGCCATTTACTCTCTACGACCCTAACCAGGCCTACCAGTACAGCTATCACCAACCAAGGAACCCGAACGACGACATGAACTGGAACCCCTATCCAGATTGATATAGTTCCTATTGATGATTTCTATGATTTTTATCTTTTTATTATTTTTATTTATTTATGTTTAAACATATGATATTGTGATACATTAATGTATTGTTTAATAATTTTATTATTTTGTACTAATATTTCATATTTGATTTGAAAGTGGGATTTTAAGTTCCATTTCAAATTACCATGCATGTTTATATTTGTATGTATGTATAGTGTCAATTGTACACAACAGGGTAACACAGCGCATTTTCAAAGACTGACATTAAGTTCAGCAAAAGCTACTAATTTTGACGACAAAACGAAAAACAAATGTGATGTAACAACAAGACGGAATGAACAAATGATGTGCACCATTTATCATTCAGCAAACAAACGCCAATATGTTTGGAAACTTTGGTAAAATTTAATCATTTTTCTACGCTAATCACCCTCAATAATTTAAATTGTTTCTGATTTCTTGCAAATGAGGGCATTGCAAGATTTTAAGAGTGGGAAGGGGTTAAATTCTTTCGAATTTTTAAAATTTTTGACTTATACACTTGGTTACCATTAGAAATACTAATAACATAGTAGTTGTATTAGAATCTAGTGCTCTCTGATAATAAAGAACAGCCCTAGTCTTATATACTGACTACCAATTCTAGTAAAATTTTTCAAAATTTTCAATTAAATGAATTCAAAATCATGTTTATACATATTTATGAACGATAAAACTAGGTGTTAACACCGAAATTATTGTTACCTTGGAAAGGACATAAATTGAGAAACAAACCAAAATGTTAAAATTCATTTAAAATGGAATAGAGGACAATAAAAAGGAAAATAAAAGCCAAGTGTGGGAAAAATTTACCAAGTTATTTAAAAACATATATCACATATTTTTGTACAAATAATTGAAGATACTTTTGTTTTGGACAAAATTAACCGTTTTACCAATAAACTGTAATATATTTGAAAGAAAGATGGATCTACACGATGAATCAATTCCATCATTAAAAGGAAGTAAAGTCTTTCGAAATAGAAACGCGCTTCTTGATTTAGGTCAGGAAGTTGTCGTCCAGACCAGTTTAGAGTCTACGAAAAACGTTGAAAAGTTTTCTTGAAAATCAGCTGGAAATCCACGGACCTCAGCATCAAACAGGATCGCCAAGTGGTCAGAAAATTAGCTTGATAAGACTAATGAATCAGACCCCCAGAAAGGATAATCTCCTTAAATATTAAAAATCAGCTTTTAAGACTGATATTACTCAATCCTAGAGATTGACTTTAAAGATTGAGAATTACAAACTCATGGAATTCGATGATATCTAAACTCGAGCTTGAATGAGAAAAAATTTTGATCAAAATTACAAACCGATTTGTTTTCTGAAAACCCATTTTCAATGCGTTCATTACCATTGAACGTAAAATCCTAGGAATTTACCTGGAATTCATTAGGTCACCTGAACCAAATCGGGTGTCAACCGTAAGAACGGTGGTTGCATAGCATGGTCGTGAAAGAACCCGTTCATATACATTATAAACGATTCTCAATAGTTGATTACATCGCGAGGTATTTGACCTCTATATGATACATTTTTCAGATATTGCATTCGTTTTTAAAAGTTAAACTCTCTTTGCATCGAAATTTGACAGGCATGCATACCATTTCATAATATCCAACTATAAATGACCTAATCTATCATTTACTTAATAAAAATCTCTATTGAACTCAACGACTTGAATGCAACGTCTTTTGAAATATGCCATGAATGACTCCAAGTAATATCTTTAAAATGAGCAAATGCACAGCGGAAGATTTCTTTATTACCTGAGAATAAATATGCTTTAAAGTGTCAACCAAAAGGTTGGTGAGTTCATTAGTTTAACATAATCGATCATTTTTATCATTTTAATAGACCACAAGAATTTCATTTCCAGTTCTCATAAATATACGTCCCATGCATAGAGACAAAAATTTCATTCATATGGATTGAACACCTGGTAACCGACATTAACAAGATGCATTTAAGAATATCCCCTATCATTCCGGGATCCTCCTTCGGAAATGATATAAATTTCGAAGTACTAAAGCATCCGGTACTTTGGATGGGGCTTGTTGGGCCCAATAGATCTATCTTTAGGATTCGCGTCAATTAGGGTGTCTGTTCCCTAATTCTTAGATTACCAGACTTAATAAAAAGGGGCATATTCGATTTCGATAATTCAACCATATAATGTAGTTTCGATTTCTTGTGTCTATTTTGTAAAACATTTATAAAAATTGCGCATGTATTCTCAGCCCAAAAATATAAAGGGTAAAAATGCAAATGAAACTCACCATACTGTATTTCGTAGTAAAAATACATATAACGTCATTGGACAAGTGCAAGGTTGGCCTCGGATTCACGAACCTAAATTAATTATATATATTTATATGTTGATCAATATTTGTCTAACAAATTAAGTCAGGTCATAGTGTACCACAATCCTAATGCTCGAGACTAATGTGCAAAAGTCAACAAAAATCAATTTGACTCAAAATGATTTCCATAATTATAATATATTTTAAATATCGTCGTTTTATATTTTTAAATATTTTTAAAAGATTTAATATAGTAAATAATACAATTCATTTATTAATAAATAAAATTTCATATTAAAATTTATATACTAAAATATACTTCTATATATCTTAAGTAATAAAATTTATAGAGGTCATTTAATATCATAAAGATAATATTTATTAAAGTAATTTATTACACGCAGTAAAATATGATAGTTTTAATACCAACGATACTTTTAATAATAATAATAATGATAAAAATAATAAGAACAATAATTTTATCTAAATCAATAGCTTATAATATATTAATTTAATCATAATGCTCTTACTCATTATTTCCTAATCATTTCGTTTAATAGCTTTTAATCATCTTTTACATCGTGTTCATAATAACGATAATAATAGTAATTAAAATAATTAGGTGTTATTAATATTAGTTTTAATTACAATAATACTAATAATAATAATTACTTATAACTTTATTAAAGATAATACTAATAATTATTTTAATGATAATATAATAATAATAATAACAATAACAATAACCATTTTTGAATAATGATATATATATATATATATATATATATATATATATATATATATATATATATTAATGATGATGATAAAAATAATAATAATAATAATAATAATAATAATAATAATAATAATCATACTAATTATAACTTTAACGATAATAATGATAAAAATAATAATTTTCAATGATAAATCCCTTATTGATAATAATAATAATAATAATAATAATAATAATAATAATAATAATAATAATAATAATAATAATAATATAAAACTAGAACGATGATAATAACGACGATAAAAATAATCATTTTTAATAATAATACAAAGATTCAATTGGCTATAACTTCTAACCCGTTCATCGAAACCATTCGGTATCTAAAGGAAAAGTTCTTATTTTTTCGCTAGCTTTCCAAGGACATGCATATCTTATATCTTATCTCAACCGCAGGTGTAACTAATTCAAGGTCCAACACAACCTATCTAAGGGCAATATTAAAAGTACAAGCATGCATAATCCTATATACTCGAGCACTAGTCAGGGATACACTATTAATATGTAAAAATTAATTTACGAGTACTCACGTATCAATATTGAGATTCAATATTGCAGGAAAGGTACGTAGACGCCACGAAGATACTAAACACTAAATTGACCTCACGAGCATACCCATGATCCATACCCATAACCTCCATAGCTATAACCCATAATTTCCTTAGCCCTATCTTACTCGAAAAAACTCATTTTGAGATCACGCGGGCAGAGCCCCGTCATAGTATTTTATGTATAATACTAATAATATCGCTCCCAATAATACTACACTAATAATAATAAGATTAATATTAATAATCTTAATATTAATAATAATTATAATATAAATATAAATATATAATATAGAGAGATCGAGTTGTGAGAAGAACAAAAAAAAATGAATCAGAATGAGAAAAACCTGCGGGCTTTAAAGACTTGATCTCACCAAATCCCCATGCGATCGCATGGGGGTTCTTTGAAAAATGCATGCGATTGCATGCTCATAAAAACCAACTCATATGCACTTTTAAATTGCTGCCGACACCTTTAAAACATACACATCTTAGTACTACGTACCATTATTATGTATATATATTATTTAATAAATAATATATTAAATCTTTAGAATTAATTAAATATTATATTATATTTACGCTCATGGTAAAAATATAATTTTTACAAAAATGACACGGTCGTGGTCTCACGACTCATGTACCACTTTCGATTTTTCGAGCGCATTTTCGTACGTTTAGGAAACTAGCCTTTTACGTTTTGTGACTCGTACCCTTTTTAATAATTAGGCTTAAATTAATGAAAAACTAACCCACTCAAAGTGTAACTTAATCTTTTGAATGTTTTGGTCATTTACTTTTATAACTCATACTCTCGTTAGTTATCGAAGTATATTTAATAACATTAACTTAAATCAAAACGTCTTTTGACTAGATTAAAATATTTTTGTATACATAATATATAGGTTTGAAATATTTTGCTAATAAGAAAATATTTAGAATTTTAATTATATTTCAAAGTATAATTGAAGATCGTTTACCTAATCGAAGATAACATTTACGCTTTATCTTAATTTGATTTAATTCTTTTATGCGTCAACGTTTATTTTGATTTCCTTAAATTTTCTAAATAATATATCTTAATATTGATCGAATCAAATGACAAGTTCTACTATTGTTTACTTAACTATTTTGAAGTAATATTTATTTATTATACATAACCATGTTGTAGACACCCGTTGCACATTATTTATATACTTAGTTTTACAATTACTATTTCGATCTATTGTATATATTCAAATTACGTTATTTAAATAAAACCTTTTAAATAATAAATTCTATTCTATCAAGAACGTTTTCGTTTAATAAAGCTAAGTCATATAATACATAAGTCATAATGGTTCCTAGTTTCTAACTTATAGTTCAATAGTGTATCGTAAGGTTAAATCTAAAGGGTAATCAAATGTATGTAATCATTTTAATGTAACATATCAAATGGGTTTATCTAATCGACGAACCTTATTCCAAATGATTTAATCATTATGAAAGTTAAATAATTAACACGAGAATTTATTGTAAAATATGTATTGGAGATCAAACAGGAATCTCCACTAACTTTTGTCTGACACTTGATATGTGATACTTTGTTCTCATTTAAAAATCACTTTATCATTTATTCCGAATATCGTTAAAAAGTAAAGGTTTCTTAATTCAAAGTGGACCTCATAACAGAGACACGTAATCATAATTCAATGTATCCGATAATTCAATCATTTGATATTATCTTTTAATCTCGTTGATAAACTTACGTCGAACAAATACGTTCATGTAAAGTATTATTATTCATTCAATACCTTGATAGTATTTCCAAGTTCATAAAATAGATCTCATAGCTTATATTCATATCAACTAATCCGTTCAATGTTTTATTAATATTTCTCAATTTAAAATCACACATATGTATATATTGATAATGCTAAAAACGAACATATATTTCATAGCATTATTCCTCAAGAAAGACAAGCTTTTAGTTGCAATTGTTCTATTTACAAGTGATATTCGTTTAAATAATAAAAGGTGAAGACAAAAGACAGATTCGACGAATTGAAGACGCAAACGACCAAAAAGCTCAAAAGTACAAAAGACAATCAAAAAGGTTCCAATTATTGATAAGAAACGTCTCGAAATTACAAAAGTACAAGATTCAAAACACAAAGTACAAGATATTAAATTGTACGCGAGGACGTTCGAAAATCCGGAACCGGGACCAGAGTCAACTCTTAACGCTCGACGCAACGGACTAAAAATTACAAGTTAACTATGTATATAAATATAATATAATATATAATTAATTATATTAATTATATATATATTATATTTATATATAAAAAACCGTCGGCAGAGAAAACTCCAAGGACTGAGCTGTAAATACTATCTCCGCGACTCGCGGAGTTTGAAGGGGTATTTGCCGCGAGTCGCGGAGCCCCAAAATTCAACTCTGGCTATAAAGCAAACCGAATTCTGATCAAATTTCATATTCTATTTCTATCTCTCTCTCAATATATACGTAATATATATATATAATTTATATTTTAATTTTAATTTTAATTTTAAATCCTAATAATAAAGGTATGTTAGCGAATGTTGTAAGGGTGTAAGTCGAAATTCTGTCCGTGTAACGCTACGCTATTTTTAATCATTGTAAGTTATGTTCAACCTTTTTACATTAATGTCTCGTAGCTAAGTTATTATTATGCTTATTTAAAACGAAGTAATCATGATGTTGGGCTAATTACTAAAATTGGGTAATTGGGCTTTGTACCATAATTGGGGTTTGGACAAAAGAACGACACTTGTGGAAATTAGACTATGGGCTATTAATGGGCTTTATATTTGTTTAACTAAATGAAAGTTTGTTAATGTTAATATAAAGATTTACAATTGGGCGTCCCTATAAATTACCATATACACTCAATCGGACACGATGGGCGGGGTATTTATATGTACGAATAATCGTTCATTTAACCGGACACGGGAATGGATTAATAGCCACTAGAATAATTAAAACAGGGGTGAAATTACATTCAAGGGTAATTGGTGTAATTGTTAACAAAGTAGTAAAACCTTGGTTTACACGCAGTCGATAACCTGGTGTATTCATTAAACAAAGTATTAAAACCTTGTTACAATTCGAATCCCTAATTAGTTGGAATATTTAACTTCGGGTATAAGAATAATTTGATGAGGACACTCGCACTTTATATTTATGACTGATGGACTGTTATGGACAAAAACCAGACGGACATATTAAATAATCCAGGACAAAGGACAATTAACCCATGGGCATAAAACTAAAATCAACACGTCAAACATCATGATTACGGAAGTTTAAATAAGCATAATTCTTTTATTTCATATTTAATTTCCTTTATTTTATATTTAATTGCACTTCTAATTATCGCACTTTTATTTATTGTTATTTAATCGCACTTTTAATTATCGTACTTTTTAATTATCGCAATTTTATTTTATCGCATTTTTATTATTCGCAATTTCATTATCGTTATTTACTTTACACTTTAATTTAAGTCTTGTATTTATTTTATATTTTACATTAGGTTTTAACTGCGACTAAAGTCTTAAAATCGACAAACCGGTCATTAAACGGTAAAAACCCCCCTTTATAATAATAATATTACTTATATATATATTTGTATTTTTATAAAAGTAAACTAATATAGCGTTGAGCTTTGTTTAAAGATTTCCCTGTGGAACGAACCGGACTTACTAAAAACTACACTACTGTACGATTAGGTACACTGCCTATAAGTGTTGTAGCAAGGTTTAAGTATATCCATTCTATAAATAAATAAATATATTGTGTAAAATTGTATCGTATTCAATAGTTTTTCCTAGTAAAATATAAACTATTTTATATACACCCCGCTGCACGCCAAGTATTTTTGGCGCCGCTGCCGGGGAACTATCTTAAAAGCCGGAAGCGCAACGCTAATATAAAAAAAAAAAAAAGATTTTTAGTTACTTTTATTAAAAGTCGTTTTTGTAAAAATACGTTTTAAATATTCAAAAATATAAAAAGGAAAACAAAAATATAAGTATTTTTAAGATTTTGTTAAATATTTAAGTTTTATAAGTTTCTTTATTTTTATTTTAGTTTATAAAAATATAAGTTTTATTAAATATCTTTTATTTAATTAAAAAAACAGAAAATAGAAAATAAAAAAAAAAATAAAGAAAAACGCGTAAAAAATTTCAAACCTGTCAGCTGAAATTCTGAACCCCGCGACTCGCGGGGTTTTCTTTATTAAATGCCGCGACTCGCGGAGCTTTTCTGACACGCGCACAGAAACCCTAATCCTGCATTAATTACGGGTTTTAATTATTATTATTATTATTTAAACCTAATTATTATTATTATTATTATTAGTTTTATTTTTACTTTTACTTTTTATTTATATATTTTAGTTAAATTAGTTTTATTAAATTGTAAAATTAATAGTTTTATAAAATAAATAATATAAAAATAATATTTTTATAAAAATTGTACTTTTTACAATCTTTTTGTATATTTTTATATTTTGTCCCTTTTTAATCGTTGTAGCGTAATATTTGTATTTTTAGCTCATATTTAATTTTAAACTTAGTTTTAGCTATAGTTATTTTTACTCCTAGATTTTTAGGCTTTGCCGTAGAATTCCTTAAGTGCTTTTTCTTTAGACTAAGATTTATGTGCTTTAGAATTTTGCGACGCCTTTTTAAGTTTTAGTTTCTTTTTAAGTTATTTCCATTTGGGATTTAGTTTTTCCTGTAAGCTTTAATATTTTTAGACCTTTTACTATGTATCAATTATCATTCCAATTAGTAATTTCAATTTGCGATTATAATTTTAAGTTAGTTGTAGTAATAAGGTTAGGTTAGTAAACTATTTTTAAGTTTTTATAAGTTTCTTTTATTTTTCCGTCACCTTTTATTTTTCAACCATTTTTTCTTTTTCGACCTTTTTCGACGAACTCTTTTTCTCTCTTATTTCTCGCTATTCTAGTTTTTAGGACTTAGAATTTTTATTCTACTTCTTATCTAAATTTCTTAAAATTACGAAAATTTATTTTAAGTGGTTAAATTGATAGACATCAAAATTTTCTGGTTCGTAGTAATAGTTGGATTTGTACGTGGACCGGGTTATTGGAGCCAAACAGTCCTCAATTATATTGAGACCAAACGAATCCTGCCCCTCTGCTGCATCTTTTGGCTATTCGAAACGTGGGCAAAATCAGAAAAGTCTATTGATTGGATAACTTATTATAATTTTTCTTTCCTTTTTAAAACTAATAGGATATTCAGTGAATGCACCGAGCAAGACGTTCATCACCTTTTGTACGTTCACCACCTGTAACTAGATCAAGACATCGTTTAACAAATATAACCGCCGTTGATTTTTCTTTAGAATCGTCATCCAGTCAACCAAGTACTTCAGTTCAAATTTCCGATAATCCATTTTTTGAACCCAACCTCACAATTGAGAATCCGGAAAATATTCAGGAACGGTTCATAGATCCTGAACCATTAAACTTTCCTCCGGAACCACCAATCATTCAAACAGAGATTGTTGAGGAACGAACTATTAAAACAGAATCATCTAGTGATACCGATTCAACAAATTCAATTATGGAGAATCTGGAACCTTTAAGTATGGAAGACCGAATGAGAGCTTAACGCACTGGCCAAGGTCACGCAATTACTCATCCAGACATTAATGCGCCAGATTATGAAATCAAAGGACAAATTCTACACATGGTGACTAATCAATGCCAATTTAGTGGTGCGCCGAAGGAAGATCCAAATGAACATCTACGTACCTTTAATAGAATCTGCACACTATTTAAAATACTAGAAGTGGAGGATGAACAGATATATCTCATGTTATTTCCCTGGACTTTAAAGGGAGAAGCCAAAGATTGGTTGGAATCGTTACCTGAAGGGGCGATCGATACATGGGACGTTTTAATTGACAAATTTCTTAAACAATTCTTTCCTGCATCTAAAGCCGTAAGACTTCAAGCAGAAATTGTTACGTTCACACAGAAGCCAAATGAAACTCTATATGAGGCGTGGACAAGATATGGAAAGTTGTTAAGAGGATGTCCGCAACATGGTTTAGACACCTGTCAAATAGTACAAATATTCTACCGAGGATGCGACATCACTACAAGGAAAGACATAGATATAGCAGCTGGTGGTTCTATTATGAAGAAAACCGAAACTGATGCTTACAAAATTATTGATAATACTGCTTCCCACTCACATGAGTGGCACCAAGAAAAAGATATCGTTAGATCATCTAAAGCAGCTAGAGCCGATTCTAGCCATGACTTAGATTCCATTTCCGCAAAGATAGATGCTGTGGAGAGACGAATGGAAAATATGACTAAGGATATTCACTCAATACGAATTAGTTGTGAGCAGTGTGGAGGACCACATTTGACAAAAGATTGTCTCAGTATTGAACTAACAATGGAACAAAGAGAGAATGTTTCATACATAAACCAAAGGCCTGGAAATAATTATCAGAATAATTATCAACCGCCAAGACCGATTTACAATCAAAACCAGAATTATAACCGAAATATTCCATACAACAACCAACAAGGTCCTAGCAATCAACAAGTATCCAATAATACTTATAATCAGCAAAGACCTAATTTTCAAAACAAACCACCACAACAAACCGATGATAAAAAGCCGAATTTAGAAGATATGATGACGAAGCTAGTTGAGTCTCAAACACAGTTTTTCACATCTCAAAAACAAACCAATGAACAAAATGCTCAAGCATTTAGAAATCAACAAGCTTCTATTCAAAATCTGGAACAAGAAGTGAGTAACCTAGCAAGGTTAATAGGTGAAAGAAAACCGGGAAGTTTACCAAGCGATACAAATGCTAACCCCCGGAATGAAACAGCTAAAGCTATTACCACAAGAAGTGGTACAACACTTAAACCACCTGAAATACCTGTAACTTCTGATGAAACTATTCCTACTCCACAAGAACCACAACCTGATCAAGATAAGGAAAAAGAACCGGTAGTTGAAAAGGTTAATGAAGATAACACAGTTAAGGATAAACCTTATGTTAAACCATACCAACCACCACTTCCTTACCCGAGTAAAATGAAGAAAGAAAAACTTGAAGCCGAGCAATCCAAATTCTTGGATATGTTTAAACAGATAAATGTAAATCTTCCTTTCATTGATGTGATTTCAGGAATGCCAAGATATGCTAAATTCTTGAAAGATCTAATCTCAAATAGAAAGAAAATGGAAGAACTCTCGGCTGTTACTATGAATGCTAATTGTTCAGCAGTGCTGTTGAATAAGATACCAGAAAAACTATCTGATCCAGGAAGTTTCACAATTCCATGTTTTCTGGGTAGTCTTAGTTCAATAGAAGCATTGGCAGACTTAGGTGCTAGTATAAATCTAATGCCGTATTCACTATACGCTAAACTAGACCTTGGAGAATTGAAACCAACCAGAATAAGCATACAACTAGCCGATAGATCAATAAAATATCCTAGAGGGATAATGGAGAACATGCTAGTTAAAGTTGGTAATTTAGTATTTCCAGTAGATTTTGTTGTTTTGGACATGGAAGAAGATTCTCAAGTTCCTCTCATATTATGAAGACCATTCTTAAACATGGCTAAAGCAATGATAGACGTGTTCGGTAAGAAACTGACCCTAAGTATAGAGGATGAGAGTGTTACCTTTTCAGTTGATAGAGCAATGCAACAACCACAATCTGCAGATGATATATGTTATTATATTCAAACTATAGATGCACATGCAGAATTATTAGAAGAATTTCCAGAATTACAAGGAACAGTAGAATGTTCTTTAGGAGAAGGTAATGAACCAATTGATGAAGCTGAAATGTTAGCTACACTTATAGCTAATGGATATGAACCAACAACAGAAGAAATTCAAATGCTAAAAGAAGAAGACAGATATCGATATAAATCATCGATAGAAGAACCTCCGAAATTAGAGTTAAAGCCACTTCCAAACCATTTGGAATACGCTTATTTACATGGTGAATCTGAATTACCTGTAATAATATCGTCTTCTCTTACTGAAAATGAGAAATCACAACTCATTTCTATGTTGAAAGCTCATAAACCAGCCATTGCATGGAAGATTCATGATATTAAAGGAATAAGTCCTTCGTATTGCACACATAAAATCCTTATGGAAGAAGGTCATAAAACGTATGTGCAACGCCAACGAAGACTAAATCCTAATATGCAAGATGTAGTTAAGAAAGAGATTATTAAACTGCTAGATGCAGGTTTAATTTATCCAATCTCTGATAGTCCATGGGTAAGCCCAGTTCAATGCGTACCTAAGAAGGGTGGCATGACTGTCATTACAAATGAGAAAAATGAGCTTATTCCTACTAGGACTGTAACAGGATGGCGTGTATGTATTGATTATAGAAAATTAAATGACGCCACCAGAAAAGATCACTTTCCCTTACCTTTCATAGATCAAATGTTGGAAAGATTAGCCGGAAATAGTTACTATTGTTTTCTAGATGGATTTTCCGGATATTTTCAAATTCCAATAGCACCCGAAGATCAAGAGAAAACAACATTTACGTGCCCTTATGGTACGTTTGCTTACAAACGCATGCCATTTGGACTTTGCAACGCCCCTGCAACCTTTCAAAGGTGTATGATGGCGATTTTTCACGACATGATAGAAGAATGCATGGAAGTATTCATGGATGACTTTTCAGTTTTTGGTGATACATTTAAATCATGTCTAGTTAATCTGGAACGAATGCTAATTAGATGCGAAAAATCAAATCTAGTACTTAATTGGGAGAAATGCCATTTCATGGTTAAAGAAGGCATCGTTCTTGGACATAAAATTTCAAAAGAAGAAATTGAAGTGGATAGAGCTAAAGTAGATGTAATTGCTAAACTTCCACATCCCACCAATGTTAGAGGAGTTAGGAGTTTTCTAGGGCATGCCGGTTTTTACCGACGTTTCATAAAAGATTTTTCTAAAATTGCCACTCCTATGAATAAACTCCTAGAAAAGGATGCGCCATTCATCTTTTCAGATGAATGTATCAAATCTTTTAATATTCTTAAAGAAAAACTCACTAATGCACCGATCATGATAACACCAAATTGGAATCTACCATTTGAACTAATGTGCGATGCAAGTGATTTTGCAATGGGAGCCGTTTTAGGACAAAGGATTGAAAAACGATTTCAACCTATATATTATGCTAGTAAGACGTTACAAGGAGCACAAACAAACTATACAACTACTGAAAAAGAACTCCTTGCTATTGTCTTTGCTTTTGACAAATTTCGATCATTTCTCGTTCTAGCAAAAATGGTGGTCTATACCGACCATTCTGCTCTTAGATACTTATTTTCAAAACAAGATGCTAAACCAAGATTAATCTGTTGGATCTTACTCTTACAAGAGTTTGATATTGAAATCCGAGATAAAAGAGGAGCAGAAAATCTCGCTGCTGATCATCTTTCTCGTCTTGAAAATCCCGAATTAGAAGTTCTAAATGAATCGGCCATACAAGACAACTTTCCTGATGAATATCTATTGAAGATAGATTATAAAGAAATCCCATGGTTTGCAGACTATGCAAACTACTTAGTTTGTGGATTCCTTGAAAAAGGATTATCGTACCAAAGACGAAAGAAATTCTTCAGTGATATAAAACACTATTTCTGGGAAGATCCACATCTGTTTAAAAGTTGTCCCGATGGAATAATACGCCGATGTGTATTTGGAGATGAAGCTAGTAAAATTTTAAACCATTGTCACACAGGACCAACAGGAGGGCATTATGGGCCTCAACTAACAGCAAGAAAAGTTTATGAAGCTGGATTCTATTGGCCTACAATTTACAAAGACGCACACCTTCTTTGCAAATCCTGTGATGCATGTCAAAGGACCGGAAAAATAAGTCAACGTGATGAAATGCCACAAAATGTCATCCAAGTATGTGAAGTATTTGACATTTGGGGTATTGACTTTATGGGTCCATTTCCAAAATCTCATAATAATTTATATATACTCGTAGCCATTGATTATGTATCTAAATGGGCGGAAGCACAAGCTCTCCCAACTAACGATGCACGAGTTGTAGTCAACTTTTTAAAACGTCTTTTTGCAAGGTTTGGAACACCGAAAGCTTTAATAAGTGATCGGGGAACTCATTTTTGTAATAATCAACTTGAGAAAGTTCTTAAAAGATATGGAGTAACTCATAAAATCTCCACCGCATATCATCCACAAACAAGTGGACAAGTTGAAAATACCAACCGAGCTTTAAAACGTATTCTAGAGAAAACCGTAGGATCAAATCCGAAGGAATGGTCCATTAAATTGGAGGATGCACTCTGGGCTTTTAGAACAGCCTACAAAACTCCAATTGGAACCACACCTTTTAGACTTGTTTATGGAAAAGCATGTCATCTTCCAGTAGAAATTGAACACAAAGCATTTTGGGCTTTGAAGACATGTAATCTTGATTTACATGAAGCCGGACGTCTACGATTAAGTCAACTAAATGAATTAGAAGAATTAAGACATGAAGCATACGAAAATTCGTTAATCTATAAAGAAAGAACGAAGAAATGGCATGATAAAAGAATCAGAAGTTTAAAAGAATTTAAAGAAGGAGACAGAGTTCTTCTTTTCAATTCACGATTCAAGCTATTTCCTGGAAAATTGAAATCAAGATGGTCTGGACCATTCATAGTCAAAAGAGTTTTCCCATACGGAACGATAGAATTAATAAATTCAAATGGGATTGAATTTATAGTTAATGGTCACAGAGTTAAACATTACATACATGGTCCGATGGAAGTCGACGACGAAGTTAATCACAATTTCGACACCACAGCTAACTAAGTGTGGGGAGAATCAAGTCTTTAAAGGATAATATGTATTTCTGTTAGAGTTAGATTGTCTGTTTTCGTGTAGTTCTCGAAAATGGAACCCGAATGGTCTTTCCCTAGCAGACCCTAAAGAACTAGTCTTCTCCCCCCATTCTGAATTTTTATTTTTTTAGGTTTTTACAAAATGAAGACTGCCTGTGAACTAAACCATGGTCTAATGCTACACGCTTTGATCACTAAACGTAATAATGACATACTACCGAGCGAATTAGTATTAGTAATCAGAGAAAGAATGGACGGAGTTAGAAAAGAATCCAGATGCGAAGATAATAAGTTACAATTTGGTAAAGGAAAATCAAAATCCGCAGCAAAAAGAAGAGCACGACACCTAGAACGATGTCACAAATGCGGAAAATGGTCACATGGAGGTAAATGTTCAAATAATCAAACCTATTCAAATACCGAATTTGTTACTTTATGCAGAGACGGACCGTTCATATGTTTAGAAGAAAAGACACTGAATGCTCGAGGTTACGCCTTTGGAGCCATGGAAAACCAATTAAACCGACTATCTTATGAATGGAATATATCATATAACTAAGAAATCTATTCCACAGGTATGTCTGTACAGTTTTTAGTTTTTATTTTTATTTTTAACCTTTTGATAATAAACGCTAATTTGTTCGCTAAAAAGTATTAAATTGGTATTGAATAAAATTAGGTTTGGCGACCGAAATTATTGATATCATTCAAAAATTTATTACATCACTGCGAAATTTAACGTTTATTCTTAAGGTATAAATATCTTTAAACAATCAACCCAAAATATTTCAAAAATTCGTCATGAGTTAAATTAGGTCTTGGAACCGAAATTACTTTACCGAAAAGAGGGGCGCATATTTTTGATAATATTTGATTGATTAAAGTGGGATAAAAAGACAAAAAGATTTTTAATTTTATTTTTACCATGTTTTTAAAATTAATATTTAAATCTTAAATTAATATTGTAAACTTTGTAAAAACAATATATTTAAAATTGTAAATATTTGAAAAATTAATATAAGTTTGATATGAATTTATAAATTTTTAAATTAAGTTTGGTGTGAATTTTTAATTTTTAAAATATGAAATTTTAATTGTATGCATTTCAAATTTTAAGTTTGGTGTGAATTTTTAATAATAATTTTGAATTTTATATTTAAGTTGTGTGAATTTAAAACAAAAATTTACTTTATCTCATTAAGTTAAGAATATGATTTTTAAAATTCGTCGTAAGTTGAAGACTAGGTCTTTGAACCGAAATTGCTTTACCCGAGGGAGGGACGAGAACTTTTATTATCATTATTTTTAATCTTATTGATTTAAAGTATGCCAAAAAAATTAAAAAACCCAAAAATCTTAGCTTTTAAAACAATCGCTACTAAAAGACAAATTTTAAAATTTTGTCGAGGGACGGACTAGGACATCGATCCGAAATGACCTCGTCCTAAATAACAAGGGAAACAAAATTTTAAAATTAATTTCTTAATTGTTTTCAAAAGTTAATTATTATAAAAAAAAAAAAAAAAAATACCAAACTCCGCGACTCGCGGAGTTTGGAGCTTAAATCTCCGCGACTCGCGGAGGGACCAAAACCCAGAAAAAAAAATAAAAGAGCTGCACGATCAGTTCACTCCACCACACAAAAACAACTCGAATTCTGCTGCGAAAAACCCCGAAAAATCACCCAAAAACACCCCAAAAATCCCAATTTTTAACCGTTAATCACCAAATTTTTTGCTAAAATCATGTTGAGAAGGATGCTATCTAAGAATTACTCAAGAAAAACGGTAAATTTCTACACCTAAACACCATTTAATTCGAAATTTGGTGTTCTTGAGCTATTTTTTCCCCAATTTGATTTTGATGCTTTTTAGTGTAATTAGACTTAAATTGTTTATGTATTATGCTTGTATAACCTAGAATGATGCTGTTTAACATGATTAGAAGCCTTAAACTTCAAATTTTGAATAATCTAGGGTTTGTGTTCTTGAGCAATTTGGGGCTTTTTGATATAAACAGGTTATGGCCGATTTTTGTCATGAATTGTTGCTAAATTGAGTAGTGTAACATGTCTAGGTAGTTAAATGATCCAAACTTTGAGCCTAAACATGATTTTGAGAATTAAAGTGGACTTTTTCAAGTCTAAAATTCATGAATTTGATTTTTGAAAGATAATGCCATTTGAGACTTGTTTGATTGTTAGTAATGATTATTTTGACATGTTATTTGAGTTGAATGCTTATGAACTTGGCGAAAATTTCCGTATATGCTTATTTGAAAAAGTGTAGATTTGATAAAAATGTGAAAATAAGCTTAAGTTTGATATAAATTGATAATGTCATTGTAATTATTTTGATTGATGATTTTGCTGACACTAATGCATATTTGGATGCACAAAAATTGTGTTTGATGTGTTTTGCAGAATGAAAGGGGTGAATCTTCATCCCAAGCCCGCAATGCTCCTGCTGAGAATTTGGAACAACAGGAGGTAGATAACTACTACAAGCAGGATGTACCTCATCCAGTCATGACCTTTTCCGATATGCATTTGGAAGAGTTGCACCCGAACCTGAGATTTGACAGACTTTGGATAGATTATCCAAAATATCAACGGGGTTTGCATACTCTTCATTCCAAGGTTGTTGAGGTACCGAGGGTCATAGAATGGGGACCCTTAGAAGCTGTAGAATTGGCCGGGCCAATTAGGGAATTACTTGTACAGAGGTATGGTAATTCTTCTTTTAATGACTGGATATGTTTATTCACCATACGCAGACATGTATATAAAGTATGGTGTGAAGAGTTGTTATGTAGTATAGAGTTGAATGATCGGGTAGCTAGTTTAACCGATCGTTCTTTTATTAGATTTTTGTTAGGCGGTTCGATGCGCCACATGTCTTTACTGGACATGGCTCAGGCTTTACGTATATATACGCCTGAGGAGTTAGCGTCTGCCGATTGTAGAGGATTGATACTAAACGGTAGAAAGATAGATGAAAATTTTGATACACACGGTGTGTGGAGTCAAATGACAAGCCATCACCGTTTCAAAGGGGGAAACTACTCTTATTTGGATATAGATAGAGCCGAATTAAGAGTGATACATAGGTTTTTAGCTAATTCGATTACACAAAGGGGTAAGAACAAAGAAAAAGTAAATGAACAAGATTTGTTTTACCATATGTGTATTCGAGACCCACAAAGCGCTGTAAGTATACCATATTGTGTGGGTTATTATTTATCAGCTATGGTTCGGGGGATGCGTCCACATAGCATAATAGGAGGTGGTATTTTTATTACGTTGATTGGTGAATATCTCGGTGTGGATATAAGTCGGGGGGGATTATTACTAGAAGAGCCGGAACCCCGCGACACTATAGGTTTAAATGTATACCATGGTGCGAAAGTTTTGAAGCGGCGAAATAACGCCGCAGTACGATACCATGGTAGACATCCACAGGTGGAGAGAAACCAGCAACAAGGTAATGTAGGAGGGGGGAATGAGATGCAAGAAATGCATAGGTTTATAGCTTCTCAGGAATACGAAAATGCTAGACAGAGAGCATTTGAAGATTGGCAAGTTCATCAGAACCAGATCATAGCTCATTGCCAACATATAGGTAGAAACTATATTCCTACACCGAAACCCGTCTTCCCTCCTTGGTCGATAGAGATGCAGCCACCATATCCTACGTATGACCCTGCCGAAGCATTCTATAGCACTTATGGTTATGCCTGGAACCCCTATTGGTACCAATATCATCCTTAGTTTACTTATTATTTTTTTTTATTTTGTAATTTGTAATTATTGATACATTTAATACTTTTGTTAATATTGTAATCATTTTTATAATTATCTAACTTTTATTCTTAGATTTTAATAATTTTTGAACGTGGGGTAATATACCAAACATCAAAAATATGTATATATGTTTGCAGTTTATCTTATGTACACAACAGGGTAAAACAACGCATTTTCAAAGACTGGCATTAAGTTCAGCAAAAGCAACTAATTTTGACGACAAGATGCAAAATATATGCGAAATAACAACAAGACGGAATGAACAAATGATGTGCACCATTTATCATTCAGCAAACAAACGCCAATATATTTGGAAACTTTGGTAAAAATTTAATCATTTTCACACAAATCACCCTCAATAATTTAAATTGTTACTGATTTCTTGCAAATGAGGGCATTGCAAGATCTTAAGTGTGGGAAGGGGTTAAATTCTTTCGAATTTTAAAATTTTTTACTTTATACACTTGATTACCATTAAAAATACTAGTAAAGCAGTAGTTGTATTAGAATCTAGTGCTCTCTGATAAAAAAGAACAGCCCTAGTCTTATATACTGACTACCCAATTCTAGTAAAATTTTTCAATTAAATGAATTCAAAATCATGTTTATACATATTTATGAACGATAAAACTAGGTTTTAACACCGAAATTATTGTTACCTCGGAAAGGACATAAATTGAGAAACAAACTAAAATGTTAAAATTCATTTAAAATGGAATAGAGGACGATAAAAAGAAAAATAAAAAGCCAAGTGTGAGACAATTTACCAAGTTATTTTAAACATATGTCACATATATTTGTAACAAATAACTGAAAATACTTTTGCTTTGGACTAAACTAAACTGTTTTACCCGATGAAAGAAAAGAAGAGATGGATCTACATGATGAATCAATTCCATCATTAAAAGGAAGTAAAGTCTTCCTAAAAAGAAACGCGCTTCTTGATTTAGGTCATGAAGTTGTCGTCCAGACCAGCTGTAGGTTGACGAAAAATCTAGAAAAGTCATCTCTAAAATCAGCAGGAAATCCACGGACCTCAGCATTAAACAGGGTCGCCAAGTGGTCAGACTTATCCTAACCATGAGAGGATCTGTCTCGTACAATGGGGAGGGCACCATGCAAATTAGCTGGATAAGACTAATGAATCAGATCCCCAGAAAGGATAATCTCCTTAAAGATTAAAAATCAGCTTTTAAGACTGATATTACTCAATCCTTGAGATTGACCTTAAAGATTGAGAATTACAAACTCATGGAATTCGATGATATCTAAACTCGAGCTTGAACGAGAAAATATTTTGATCAAAATTATAAACCGATTTGTTTTCTGAAAACCCTATTTTCAATGCGTTCATTACCATTGAACGTAAAATCCTAGGAATTCACCTGGAATTCATTAAGTCACCTGAACCAAATCGGGTGTCAACCGTAAGAACGGTGGTTGCATAACATGGTCAAAGACAGGACCTTGTGCCAGACCGAAAAATTATAAGGGTGAGCTTTACTATTGCTCCTACCAAGGATAGTAATTGCGTCCGACACGTTATAGACCATAATCAAAAGCATGTCACGGGACATTGCCTTAACAGTTGCTTGTTCAACGCTTTCCTTTACAACCGGACGGTAGTTTGCCGAAAGGTAATATACGGGACAAGTAAACTGGACGTGTTGCTTTCCAAATACAAGGTTAGCAAGTGGGTGACACAAAACCGCAAGTTTTGAGCTAAAATTTTCAAATCTGAAACCCACCAAACCCACAAAAATATTTTGCAAACACCGGTAAAGGGTTATTCCGAAAAACTTATCTAGGGTAAAAACTAGATTTCAAAAGATCAAATGTTTTCATAAAGATCCAATTTCCTTAATGGATCTAAATTTTTATAGTCATGTGGGACTGTAAACCATATCGTTACTACCATTGTTTATACCGCCATATAGAAATCACTGATGTACAAAGTGTGAAGAATAAAGAAGTGATTCTAGTATTTCAAGACGATATTGCTTGAGGACAAGCAACGCTCAAGTGTGGGAATATTTGATAATGCTAAAAACGAACATATATTTCATAGCATTATTCCTCAAGAAAGACAAGCTTTTAGTTGCAATTGTTCTATTTACAAGTGATATTCGTTTAAATAATAAAAGGTGAAGACAAAAGACAGATTCAACGAATTGAAGACGTAAACGACCAAAAAGCTCAAAAGTACAAAAGACAATCAAAAAGGTTCCAATTATTGATAAGAAACGTCTCGAAATTACAAAAGTACAAGATTCAAAACACAAAGTACAAGATATTAAATTGTACGCGAGGACGTTCGAAAATCCGGAACCGGGACCAGAGTCAACTCTTAACGCTCGACGCAACGGACTAAAAATTACAAGTTAACTATGTATATAAATATAATATAATATATAATTAATTATATTAATTATATATATATATTATATTTATATATAAAAAACCGTCGGCAGAGAAAACTCCAAGGACTGAGCTGTAAATACTATCTCCGCGACTCGCGGAGTTTGAAGGGGTATTTGCCCCGAGTCGCGGAGCCCCAAAATTCAACTCTGGCTATAAAGCAAACCGAATTCTGATCAAATTTCATATTCTATTTCTATCTCTCTCTCAATATATACGTAATATATATATATATAATTTATATTTTAATTTTAATTTTAATTTTAAATCCTAATAATAAAGGTATGTTAGCGAATGTTGTAAGGGTGTAAGTCGAAATTCTGTCCGTGTAACGCTACGCTATTTTTAATCATTGTAAGTTATGTTCAACCTTTTTACATTAATGTCTCGTAGCTAAGTTATTATTATGCTTATTTAAAACGAAGTAATCATGATGTTGGGCTAATTACTAAAATTGGGTAATTGGGCTTTGTACCATAATTGGGGTTTGGACAAAAGAACGACACTTGTGAAAATTAGACTATGGGCTATTAATGGGCTTTATATTTGTTTAACTAAATGAAAGTTTGTTAATGTTAATATAAAGATTTACAATTGGGCGTCCCTATAAATTACCATATACACTCAATCGGACACGATGGGCGGGGTATTTATATGTACGAATAATCGTTCATTTAACCGGACACGGGAATGGATTAATAGCCACTAGAATAATTAAAACAGGGGTGAAATTACATTCAAGGGTAATTGGTGTAATTGTTAACAAAGTAGTAAAACCTTGGTTTACACGCAGTCGATAACCTGGTGTATTCATTAAACAAAGTATTAAAACCTTGTTACAATTCGAATCCCCAATTAGTTGGAATATTTAACTTCGGGTATAAGAATAATTTGATGAGGACACTCGCACTTTATATTTATGACTGATGGACTGTTATGGACAAAAACCAGACGGACATATTAAATAATCCAGGACAAAGGACAATTAACCCATGGGCATAAAACTAAAATCAACACGTCAAACATCATGATTACGGAAGTTTAAATAAGCATAATTCTTTTATTTCATATTTAATTTCCTTTATTTTATATTTAATTGCACTTCTAATTATCGCACTTTTATTTATTGTTATTTAATCGCACTTTTAATTATCGTACTTTTTAATTATCGCAATTTTATTTTATCGCATTTTTATTATTCGCAATTTCATTATCGTTATTTACTTTACACTTTAATTTAAGTCTTGTATTTATTTTATATTTTACATTAGGTTTTAACTGCGACTAAAGTCTTAAAATCGACAAACCGGTCATTAAACGGTAAAAACCCCCCTTTATAATAATAATATTACTTATATATATATTTGTATTTTTATAAAAGTAAACTAATATAGCGTTGAGCTTTGTTTAAAGATTTCCCTGTGGAACGAACCGGACTTACTAAAAACTACACTACTGTACGATTAGATACACTGCCTATAAGTGTTGTAGCAAGGTTTAAGTATATCCATTCTATAAATAAATAAATATCTTGTGTAAAATTGTATCGTATTCAATAGTTTTTCCTAGTAAAATATAAACTATTTTATATACACCCCGCTGCACATCATATATTCATACATATCTATTTACACATAATTGTTCGTGAATTGTTGAGCATAGTCAAAGGGTAATTGATTACATGAATATAGATTTCAAAACTTTTGAGACTCAACATTACAGATTTTGCTTATCGTGTCGGGAACATATAAAGATTAAAGTTTAAATTTGATCGGAAATTCCCGGGTCATCACAGTACCTACCCGTTAAAAGAAATTTCGTCCCGAAATTTGATCGAGGTCGTCATGGCTAACTATAAAAATGTTTTCATGATGAATATGAGTTGATAAATAGAGTTTTATCATCATTGGGTAATATAAAACTATTTGATTACGCGAAGAGTATAAATGAAGCTATTGCAAGAGAGTGAAATGAGTAACGTATATTCGTTTTAATCGATGACGTAATTATGATTGGTTTCCGAAATTTAAGGGATTTAAAGAAAATCTTCATAATAAGATTTGATTCTTCGGCGATTAGGAAGGTCAGGATCTCCTTTGATTTAATGCGGAAATCTGTTTTGATTGTTATGTCAGATATTTCATTATAAATCCACCCCCTTCGTTTCGTTATTCTCCACAACTCACACCTTCTATTCTTTTTCCTTAATTCCTACTTTAAGATATTCGTCAATATGCTCCATCCCATTCTGATCCTTGATATACTCTTAATTTTCACATCTGTCATTCTTCTCTTTCATCTACCACCGGAGGATTTTATTTACTTCTACTATTATCTTGGGGTTATAGTGTTGTTAAATTTTCTCGTGCCTTTACGTGGCAATACGTATTGATATGCACGGTTTGTAGTTTCTGGGTGGTTGTTGGGTTTTATATCTTCCCTTATATCTCGATGTCCTTGCTTCTGTCTCCCCTAATCATTGTCATCCACAGTTAATGCTCTCTTTTATTTGCTGTGATTTATACTCCAATTTCTATGTCAGAGTTTCATTCTTTCATTTCCTCTTCTTGTGATTAAGCATCGCTTGTAATGGTCCGGAATGAGTAGATGAGTTTCAGAATGAACATAATTAATGTTTTATACCAGAATATCCCGGAAAAGACCGAATCGTCAAGAAAAATATTTTCTTGATATGTTTATAGATTAGATAGAACGTAAGAGTCGTGTAAATGGCACATGATGACGGTATGTTCTGTGAATCATCACGTTCCATTAGAAACTCAACATGAATTACTGTAATATAATCACGTTGATCAAGTGTCATTATATTATACTAACTCATGCATCAGTTCCCAACACTACTTCAAAGCATTCATATTTTAAATTTAAATTTTTCAGAATTTAGAAACTAACACAGTTTCTTTTATGCAGATATTGCTAAGAGTTAAATGATCTCAGATAAGAATAGTTGTGAAAATATCTCCAAAAATATGGAGAATATGTATAATGAGAGATACGATGATATCTTATAATATTTAAGATAAGATGATGATGAAGAATAATGTCCGCAAAGGTTTAGATTCAGGAGCCAGGTATTCGTTAATGACTTCGTCAGAAACAGAATCATCAAGATTCTTTAAATACAGACTTTGGTCCTTGTATTTGTCCTTGGTCTCCTTCACGGTCTGCTCAATCCGTTGTTCAGTACCAACTCTTCTCTTTTTCTGGGCTTTACCAACACATTAATCCTTATCATCAAACTTTTGACTGTTAAAGTCGTTTACAGTTTTTGCTGCTTCATTAACATTTCGAAAACTAGTTCATAGTTGAGATGTTTTTCAGAAACTTCACATTCAAAGTATATATGTCTAGGAGATAAACGTTATATGTATACATATAACTGTTGAAGTATAAATGTTGCGAGATTTCAAAATATTGATTGCTGATTCTCAGTAATTGGTATGACAATTATCGTCACAGGATGTAGGTGAGTACATGATGGGTTTTTAATGAATAAGTATAGTGACTTTTCGGAGAGGCTTAAGCCGAAGGTTCATGAAGTTGTTGCTAAGTTTACTGCTAATGTGGCGAGATATAAAAGGTTCCCCAGTAATGATGGTGAAAGGGCAACGTATCTATCGAGGTTATAATAAGGTTAATCCGATTGAAGAGTCGAAGTTGACTTGCTGGAGCTGTGACAAAACTGGCTACTTTGAAAAGGAATTGTAAGGTTGTTTTTGCTAATAAATGATAAAGAATTCGACGCGGGTACGTGTTAAACTATGACTTTAGTTTCGAGAGTTTTTCAGGTGTAAGACTTCGGGTAATGTGTGGTTGGATCATCATCTCGATCGTTCATTATTCGAAGTGTCTTCTGAAATTTCGAAGTGTTTTAAATGCAACTTGTCATTGTCAATATCCAAAGGATGAAATCGTCATGAATCTCGATTGATTCTCATATCCTTCTGAGTGTTACAATTAAAAGTGATGTTCTATCACAGTTTTGAAGTCAAAGTATAACTTTGAAAGATGTAGGAATCTAAAAGTGATGCTACCGGTTATATCTCGATTTGAATTCTGAGGTTTCAAAATCATAATATGTAATTGGGTTTAAATGAGTATGGTTGTTTTGATTTCTATAAAAGGATGTATATTATTGTGAAAATAGGAAGTATAGTTGATAATTTGCTTAATCAGATTCGAAGAATGTAACATATTAATTGTGAATATATATATATATATATATATATATATATATATATATATATATATATATATATATATATATATATATATATATATATATATATATCTCGGGTATTACCTACCCGTTAAAAAAATTTCACAATTAATATTTTGTACAAAAGAATTTTATTATAGTCTTTACAAAAATATATATGTATATATTCTCTTCAGATGTAACATAGATTTCAATGAGTTAATACTAAATTAAACTCATTCGATTTAAGGTTGGAACCAGAATTGAATAATCCCTTGAAGGATTTAGAGATTACATAAGTATTTCTTCAATAATATTGAAATTATGAATCAATACTTCGTTATATGTTGAGGCGTGATGTTGGTTTTTTTTTTGTTAAATTCTTATGAACTTCGCAAAGTACGAATGATGGAATCTAAAAAGTTTTGGGTACATCGACGATGAAAGTGTAAAATCAAATATATACTTGATTTATTATGAATTGGAATTTGTTGAATTGAGGCAGAGATTGTAGTTAACGATGGTTAAGTATGACCGAAGGACGTACATTATTGCATATTTGTAATATGAATTAACCGAGTAGTCAAGATTCACACATAATAGTTTAGCACGGAAAGATTTATTTTTATTTCAATATATATATATATATATATATATATATATATATATATATATATATATATATATATATATATATATATATATAAAATATACATATAATTTCTTCAGAGGGAATGAGTTAATTTTTCATAACTCGTTAATACAATATACGCGTTATTGATTCGTAATGATGTCCACAGTAATTCTTGAACTGACGGAGTTTGTGATATTATAGATGTTGTTGATTCTGATACTGACTGCACTGACGATGCTGGTGACGCTGACGGTACTGATGATGTTGTTGGTAAAAACAAGTTTAGCTTGTTAATCACACACCATTTTTGTCAGGGTTTCTACTCTTCCTTCTATCATTTTGGTTCGCTTAACTGATTTATGGTTAGGGCTAGATTAGATAATCTCTAAGACTTTATAGATTACATAATTGCCGCAGAATGTTTCTCCAATGAAGTTATGAGTTAATACTTCGTCAGTTATTGTTGTTGGTACTCCTTGGTATCTATGGTGCGTATGACGTTGATGCTCGTGGGACAGATTGTGAAATTTGAGGTTTACGACGCGGTTGTGGTTGGAGGTGGTAATGGTACTGTTGGCGTTGATGATGGTGGTACTGGTTACGCTACTGATGCTGCTGCTGGTGTTTGTAATCTTTGCACCATATTCTTCAAAGTCACTACCCGAGCGCGAAGCTCGTTGACTTCTTCAATTACACCGGGGTGATTGTTTGTTCGGACGAGTGGATAAATAAAATCTAGAATTTGATGTAGTATATAATCGTGATGAGATACTCTGGAAATGAGATAGAAAATAGTGTTTCGGACAGGTTCACCGGTAAGTGCTTCAGGTTCTTCATCAAGAAGGCAATGTGGTGGATGGAAGGGATCACCTTCTTCTTGTCTCCAATGATTGAGGAGGCTACGGACCCATCCCCAATTCATCCAAAATAGATGATGGCTGATTGGTTGATCCATTCCGGTCACACTGCTTTCGGAGCTTGAATGGGATTCCATTTCGAAATCCGAGTGACTTGAACTGATGACGAATTCCATTTCGTACGATTGGATAAAGGATTTTTTTTTCCGATATGAAATGATTTTAGCTAACGGATGGTATTCTAATTACATAGAATATCCATATATATAGAACAAAAGATTTCGTAAATTACGGAGGAATTTACGGAATATATCAGGCAACGTTTACATTAATAGATACGATAAGATATGATTTAGCAGATACGCTAAGATATGAATTTTTGTCTATACACTATTCATGCAATCAATGCAGCAAGACGTGTCTAGACTAAGCAGAAAATTTTCTAAGGGTGATAAGCAGATGATTTCTGGCTAGACATGATAAGCAAAACTTTTGACATGTAGACACTGTCGAAGTCCAGACTCATTAATGTATCCTAATGACTTATCAGTTAGACACACTAATGCAGACCTGGTTCGTTAAGACCACCGCTCTGATACCAACTGAAAGAACCCGTTCATATACATTATAAACGATTCTCAATAGTTGATTACATCGCGAGGTATTTGACCTCTATATGATACATTTTTCAGATATTGCATTCGTTTTTAAAAGTTAAACTCTCTTTGCATCAAAATTTGACAGGCATGCATACCATTTCATAATATCCAACTATAAATGACCTAATCTGTCATTTACTTAATAAAAATCTCTATTGAACTCAACGACTTGAATGCAACGTCTTTTGAAATATGCCATGAATGACTCCAAGTAATATCTTTAAAATGAGCAAATGCACATCGGAAGATTTCTTTATTACCTGAGAATAAGCATGCTTTAAAGTGTCAACCAAAAGGTTGGTGAGTTCATTAGTTTAACATAATCGATCATTTTCATCATTTTAATAGACCACAAGAATTTCATTTCCAGTTCTCATAAATATACGTCCCATGCATAGAGACAAAAATTTCATTCATATGGATTGAACACCTGGTAACCGACATTAACAAGATGCATTTAAGAATATCCCCTATCATTCCGGGATCCTCCTTCGGACATGATATAAATTTCGAAGTACTAAAGCATCCGGTACTTTGGATGGGGCTTGTTGGGCCCAATAGATCTATCTTTAGGATTCGCGTCAATTAGGGTGTCTGTTCCCTAATTCTTAGATTACCAGACTTAATAAAAAGGGGCATATTCGATTTCGATAATTCAACCATATAATGTAGTTTCGATTTCTTGTGTCTATTTCGTATAACATTTATAAAAATTGCGCATGTATTCTCAGCCCAAAAATATAAAGGGTAAAAAGGCAAATGAAACTCACCATACTGTATTTCGTAGTAAAAATACATATAACGTCATTGGACAAGTGCAAGGTTGGCCTCGGATTCACGAACCTAAATTAATTATTTATATTTATATGTTGATCAATATTTGTCTAACAAATTAAGTTAGGTCATAGTGTACCACAATCCTAATGCTCGAGACTAATATGCAAAAGTCAACAAAATCAATTTGACTCAAAATGATTTCCATAATTATAATATATTTTAAATATCGTCGTTTTATATTTTTAAATATTTTTAAAAGAATTAATATAGTAAATAATACAATTCATTTATTAATAAATAAAATTTCATATTAAAATTTATATACTAAAATATACTTCTATATATCTTAAGTAATAAAATTTATAGAGTTAATTTAATATCATAAAGATAATATTTATTAAAGTAATTTATTACACGTAGTAAAATATATTTGTATCACATATTTATTTGATAAAATAATATCTATAATAATAGTAAGTAAAAGTTGTATTATTTTGTAATAATAATTATTTTTATAAAAATATCAATATTTATAATTTCTAAGATGACATTATGATAAAACGATAATTCTAATTATGATAACTTTAATATTTACGATACTTTTTAATATTATCTTTAAAAATAATAATTCTATTTAAAATGATAATAATAATGATATTTTATAGTAACAATGACATTTCTATTAAAATGATAATTTTCGTTAAAAAAAATGATAGTTTTAATACCAACGATACTTTTAATAATAATAATAATGATAAAAATAATAAGAACAATAATTTTATCTAAATAAATAGATTATAATATATTAATTTCATCATAATGCTCTTACTCATTATTTCCTAATCGTTTCGTTTAATAGCTTTTAATTGTCTTTTACATCGTGTTCATAATAACGATAATAATAGTAATTAAAATAATTAGTTGTTATTAATATTAGTTTTAATTACAATAATACTAATAATAATAATTACTTATAACTTTATTAAAGATAATACTAATAATTATTTTAATGATAATATAATAATAATAATAACAATAACAATAACAATAACCATTTTTGAATAATGATATATATATATTAATGATGATAATAATAATAATAATAATAATAATAATAATAATAATAATAATAATAATAATCATACTAATTATAACTTTAACGATAATAACTATAAAAATAATAATTTTCAATGATAAATCCCTTATTGATAATAATAATAATAATAATAATAATAATAATAATAATAATAATAATAATAATAATAATAATAATAATAATAATAATAATAATAATAATAATAATAATAATAATAATATAAAACTAGAACGACGATAATAACGATGATAAAAATAATCATTTTTAATAATAATACAAAGATTCAATTGGCTATAACTTCTAATCCGTTCATCGAAACCATACGGTATCTAAAGGAAAAGTTCTTAATTTTTCGCTAGCTTTCCAAGGACATGCATATCTTATATCTTATCTCAACCGCAGGTGTAACTAATTCAAGGTCCAACACAACCTATCTAAGGGCAATATTAAAAGTACAAGCATGCATAATCCTATATACTCGAGCACTAGTCAGGGATACACTATTAATATGTAAAAATTAATTTACGAGTACTCACGTATCAATATTGAGATTCAATATTGCAGGAAAGGTACGTAGACGCTACGAAGATACTAAACATTAAATTGACCTCATGAGCATATCCATGATCCATACTCATAACCTCCATAGCTATAACCCATAATTTCCTTAGCCCTATCTTACTCAAAAAAACTCATTTTGAGTTCACGCGGGCAGAGCCTCGTCATAGTATTTTATGTATAATACAAATAATATCGCTCCCAATAATACTACACTAATAATAATAAGATTAATATTAATAATCTTAATATTAATATTAATTATAATATAAATATAAATATATAATATAGAGAGATCGAGTTGTGAGAAGAACAAAAAAAAATGAATCAGAATGAGAAAAACCTGCGGGCTTTAAAGACTTGATCTCACCAAATCCCCCATGCGATCGCATGGGGGTTCTTTGAAAAATGCATGCGAACCCATGCTCTTAAAAACCAGCTCATATGCACTTTTAAATTGCTGCCGACACCTTTAAAACATACACATCTTATTACTACGTACCATTATTATGTATATATATTATTTAATAAATAATATATTAAATCTTTAGAATTAATTAAATATTATATTATATTTATGCTCATGGTAAAAATATAATTTTTACAAAAATGATACGGTCGTGGTCTCACGACTCATGTACCACTTTCGGTTTTTCGAGCGCATTTTCGTACGTTTAGGAAACTAGCCTTTTACGTTTTGTGACTCGTACCCTTTTTAATAATTAGGCTTAAATTAATGAAAAACTAACCCAATCAAAGTGTAACTTAATCTTTTGAATGTTTTGGTCATTTACTTTTATAACTCATACTCTCGTTAGTTATCGAAGTATATTTAATAACATTAACTTAAATCAAAACGTCTTTTGACTAGATTAAAATATTTTTGTATACATAATATATAGGTTTGAAATATTTTACTAATAAGAAAATATTTAGAATTTTAATTATATTTCAAAGTATAATTGAAGATCGTTTACCTAATCGAAGATAATGTTTACGCTTTATCTTAATTTGATTTAATTCTTTTATGCGCCAACGTTTATTTTGATTTCCTTAAATTTTCTAGATAATATATCTTAATATTGATCGAATCAAATGACAAGTTCTACTATTGTTTACTTAACTATTTTGAAGTAATATTTATTTATTATACATAACCACGTTGTAGACACCCGTTGCACATTATTTATATACTTAGTTTTACAATTACTATTTCGATCTATTGTATATATTCAATTTACGTTATTTAAATAAAACCTTTTAAATAATAAATTCTATTCTATCAAGAATGTTTTCATTTAATAAAGCTAAGTCATATAATACATAAGTCATAATGGTTCCTAGTTTCTAACTTATAGTTCAATAGTGTATCGTAAGGTTAAATCTAAAGGGTAATTAAATGTATGTAATCATTTTAATGTAACATATCAAATGGGTTTATCTAATCGATGAACCTTATTCCAAATGATTTAATCATTATGAAAGTTAAATAATTAACACGAGAATTTATTGTAAAATATGTATTGGAGATCAAACAGGAATCTCCACTAACTTTTGTCTGACACTTGATATGTGATACTTTGTTCTCATTTAAAAATCACTTTATCATTTATTCCGAATATCGTTAAAAAGTAAAGGTTTCTTAATTCAAAGTGGACCTCATAACAGAGACACGTAATCATAATTCAATGTATCCGATAATTCAATCATTTGATATTATCTTTTAATCTCGTTGATAAACTTACGTCGAACAAATACATTCATGTAAAGTATTATTATTCATTCAATACCTTGATAGTATTTCCAAGTTCATAAAATAGATCTCATAGCTTATATTCATATCAACTAATCCGTTCAATGTTTTATTAATATTTCTCAATTTAAAATCACACATATGTATATATTCATACATATCTATTTACACATAATTGTTCGTGAATCGTTGAGCATAGTCAAAGGGTAATTGATTACATGAATATAGATTTCAAAACTTTTGAGACTCAACATTACAGATTTTGCTTATCGTGTCGGGAACATATAAAGATTAAAGTTTAAATGTGATCGGAAATTCCCGGGTCATCACAGGTCGAAGACAGGACCTTGTGCCAGACCAAAAAATTATAGGGTGAGCTTTACTATTGCTCCTACAAAGGATAGTAATTGCATCCGACACGTTATAGACCATAATTAAAAGCATGTCAGGGGACATTGCCTTAACAGTTGCTTGTTCAACGCTTTCCTTTACAACCGGACGGTAGTTTTCCGAAAGGTAATATAAGGAGCAAGTATACTGTACGTGTTGCTTTCCTAATACAAGGTTAGCAAGTGGGTGACACAAAGCCATAAGTTTTGAGCTAAAATTTTCAAATCTGAAACCCACCAAACCCACAAAAACATTTTGCAAACACCGGTGAAGGGTTATTCCGGAAAACTTATCTAGGATAAAAGCTAGATTGTATTTTCAAAAGATCAAATGTTTTCATAAAGATCCAATTTCCTTAAGGATCTAAATTTTCATAGTCATGTGGGACTGTAAACCACAACGTTACTACCATTATTCATACCACCGTATAGAAATCACTGATGTACAAAGTGTGAAGAATAAAGAAGTGATTCTAGTATTTTTATTTCAAGACTATATTGCTTGAGGACAAGCAACGCTCAAGTGTGGGAATATTTGATAATGCTAAAAACGAACATATATTTCATAGCATTATCCCTCAAGAAAGACAAGCTTTTAGTTGCAATTGTTCTATTTACAAGTGATATTCGTTTAAATAATAAAAGGTGAAGACAAAAGACAGATTTGACGAATTGAAGACGCAAACGACCAAAAAGCTCAAAAGTACAAAATACAATCAAAGTGGTTCAAATTTTTTATGATAAACGTCTCAAAATTACAAGAGTACAAGACGCGAAATGCAAAATACAAGATATTAAATTGTACGCAAGGACGTTCGAAAAACCGGAACCGGGATCAGAGTCAACTCTCAACGCTCGACGCAACGAACTAAAAATTTCAAGTCAACTATGCACATAAATATAATATAATATTTAAATAATTCTTAAAATTATTTATATATTATATTTATTTATTAAACCGTCGGCAAACTAGAAAACAAAGACATGTGAACTTCCCCAGCTGGCCATGCGATCGCATGGCCTGGAAGTGTTAAATCCATGCGATCGCATGACAGTAGGTGGCACACCACACCCCTATAAATTCGCGTGTTTTGGCTCAGTTTATATATCCTACATCTTTCTCTCTACCTCACTCGTAAACATATATATATATATATTTTAATTTTAATTTTAATTTTAATTCTAATAATAAGGGTATGTAAGCGAATATTGTAAGGGTGTAAGTCGAAATTCTGTCCGTGTAACGCTACGCTATTTTTAATCACTGTAAGTTATGGTTAATGTTATTTTTAAATTAATGTCTCGTAGCTAAGTTATTATTATGCTTATTTAAGACGAAGTAATAATGATATTGGGCTAAATATTAAAATTGGGTAATTGGGCTTTGGACCATAATTGGGGTTTGGATAAAAGAACGACACTTGTGGAAATTAGACTATGGACTATTAATGGGTTTTATATTAACTAAATGATATCTCGTTGATTTAATATATAGACTTATAATTTGACGTATTTATGTATAACCACATACGCTTAACTGGGCACGGTGGGCGGGATATCTATAAATACCAATAATTGTTCATTTTACCGGATACGGAACCGGATTAATAGTTAATAGACTTGTTGAAACAGGGGTGGATTACATTCAAGGGTAATTGGTGTAGTTATTAACAAAGTAGTAAAACCTTGGACTACACGCAGTCGATAACCTGGTGTATTCATTAAACAAAGTATTAAGACCTTGTTACAATTCGAATCCCCAATTAGTTAGAATATTTGACTTCGGGAATAAGAATAATTTGACGAAGACTTTCGTACTTTATGATTATGACTGATGGACTATTATGGACAAATCCGTATGGACATATCGAATAATCCAGGACAAATGACAATTAACCCATGGGAATAAACTAAAAAAAACACGTCAAACATCATGATTACGGAAGTTTAAATAAGCATAATTTATATATTCCATATTTAATTGCACTTTTAATTATCGCACTTTTATTTATGGTCATTTTATTTAATTACATTTTTAATTATCGTACTCTTTAATTATCGCAATTTTATTTTATCTCACTTTTATTTATCGCAATTTCATTATCGTTATTTACTTTAAGCTTTAAATTAAGTTATATTTATATTTAATATTTTACATTAGGTTTTAACTGCAACTAAAGTTTTAAAATCGACAAACCGGTCATTAAACGGTAAAAACCCCCTTTTATAATAATAATACTACTTATATATATTTTTGTATTTTTACAATTATAAGTTAAAAATATAGCGTTAAGCTTGTTTAAAAGATCCCTGTGGAACGAACCGGGCTTACTAAAAACTACACTACTGTACGATTAGGTACACTGCCTATAAGTGTTGTAGCAAGGTTTAGGTATATCCACTCTATAAATAAATAAATCACTTGTGTAAATTTGTATCGTATTTAATATTTTTTCGTAGTAAAAATATAACTATTTTATACACCACCTCGCACACATCAACTGATTATTGGACTGTTGGACTTTTCGGACTATTTTGGACTACTAACAAAGGACTACTAACAATGGACTACTAACATAAAATTTCTAAAATTATTATATAAGTATTCTATGAACCTGCTTTATTTTATTCATATGTCATATTATTATCTGAATCGTTATTATTGTTATAGGTTCGTGAATCCAAGGACGACGATCATATTTTTAATAAGTTTAAAACTTATTATTAATATACTTTTACTACCGTGAGTATATAGTCCCATTTTTAAACTCTAAAAATATTTTGGGATGAGAATACATGCATTTTATGTTTTACGCTATGGACACAAGTACTTAAAATATATTCTACGTTGAGTTGTACCACCTTGCATATCTTCCCTAATAGCTTGGTAACTAATATTTACATGTTGTAAGAACATGTAAGCACGAATCCTATTGATAGATCTATCGGGTTTGACAACCCCAACCGGGCTAGTCGCTCTAGTATCGTAAACGGTTGCATAGTACTTCGTTTTTACTACACTTGGTACAGTGTAGGGAGATTTCATAATAAAGGGAATATACCACATTAATGGTTAAGTATGGTTACCGAAGCGCTCAACAACTTATAGAATACTTTTATACACTTGCGAGTGTACATATATTTATAACTATGAAAATCTTGTGGTCTATATTTATATCGATGCTAAACCTATATATCTCACCAACCTTTGGGTTGACTGTTTAAGCATATTTATTCTCAGGTCCTTAAGAAAGTCTTCCGCTGTTGCATTATCAGAGCAAGTTGTGCATGGAGTCTCATGCTTTTGTTTAAATGAAGTGTTGCATTCAATAAAACCTTTGTCATGTATTATATTCGATTGTTATGTCACGTGTGTAGTATTTTGAAACCGATGTATCATGGGGATTATTTCTTAAATAATCACCCACTTGTTTAAAACATGTATTATGTATAATAATGGTGTGCTTTTTATGAAATGAATGCAATATTTTTCTAAAACGTATCATATAGAGGTCAAATACCTCGCTATGGGACCAATGAATAATGTACTGCGTTTATAGTAATATGGACGGGTCGTTTCAGTTGGTATCCGAGCGGTGGTCTTAGCGAACCAGGTCTGCATTAGTGTGTCTAACTGATAAGTCGTTAGGATGCATTAGTGAGTCTGGACTTCGACCGTGTCTGCATGTCAAAAGTTTTGCTTATCATTTGTGTCGAAAATTACCTACTTATCATCCTTAGGAAATTACCTGCTTATCATTCTTAGTCTAGACACGTCTTGCTGCATTGATTACATGAATAGTGTATAGACAAAATTCATGTCTTAGCGTATCTGCTAAATCATATCTTATCGTATCTATTATCGTAAACTTTGCCTGGCATATTCCATAAATTCCTACGTAATCTATGAAATCTTTTGATCTATATATATAGATATTCTATGTAGTTAGAATACCACCCGATAGCCGGAAAATCATTTCGTATCAAAAAATCCTTTATCAAATCGTACGAAATGGAATTCGTCATCAGTTCAAGTTCCTCGGATTCCGAAATGGAATCCCACTCAAGCTCCGAAAGCAGTGTGACTGGAATGGATCAACCAATCAGCCATCATCTATTCTGGATGAATTGGGGATGGGTTCGTAGCCTCCTTAATTATTGGAGACAAGAAGAAGGCGATCCTTTCCATCCACCACATTGCCCTCTTGGCGAAAAACCTGAAGCACTTACCGACGAACCTGTCCAAAACACCATTTTCTCTCTCATTTCCAGAGTATCTCGTCACGATTATATACTACACCAAATTCTAGATCTTATTTATCCGCTCGTCCGAACCGACAATCATCCCGGTGTAATAGAAGAAGTCAACGAGCTTCACGCTCGGGTAGTGGCTTTGGAGAATATGGTGCAAAGGTTACAAACACCAGCAGCAGCACCAGCAACATAACCAGTACCACCATCAACAACATCAACAGTACCATTACCACCACCAACAACAACCGCATCGCAAACCTCAACTTCACAATCTGTCCCATGAGCATCGACGTCATACGCCATGTAGATACTAAGGAATACCACAACGATGAAGTATTGATTCATAACTTCATTGGAAAAACATTCTACGACGATTATGTAATTTCTAAAGTTTAGAAATTATCTATCCTAGCCTTAACCATAAATTAAATGAGTTTAATTTAATATTAACTCATTAAATCTATATTACATCTGAAGAAATATGCACATATATTTCAATAAAGACTGTAATAAAATTCTTTTGTACAAAATATTAATTGTGACATTTTTTTAACGGGTAGGTAATACCCGAGAGATATATAAATTCACAATTAATATGTTACATTCTTCGAATCTGATTCAGCAAATCATCCATTATACTCCCTACTTTCACAATAATATACATTCTTTTATAGAAATCAAAACAACCATACTCATTCAAAAATCTAATTACATATTCTGATTTTGAAATCGCCGAATTCAATTCAAGATATAATCGGTATCATCACTCTTAGATTCTTACATCTTTCAAAGCTATACTTTGATTTCAAAACTATGTTAGAACATCGTATGTATATTAACGATTATATTCTGTGTTCAAGCCCTTTAAAATACCTGAAGACACTTCAAATAATGAACAATCGAGATGATGATCCAACCACATGTTATCTACAGTTACGTACCTGAAAAACTCTTGAAACCAAAGTCATAATTTAACACGTATCCATGTCAGATATTTTGGCATTTACTAGCTAAAATAACTTTTCAATCCCTTCTAAAAATAGACGGTTTTGTCACAGCTCCAGCAAACCAACTTTAAATGTTCATTCGAATAAGCCTTATTATAATGATTACCCCTTCATCAATATTACCGGGGAACCTTTCATATCTTGCCACATTAGCAGTAAACTTATTAACAACTTCATTGATCTTTGACTTTCCGAAAAATCTTTATATTTATCAAAACCCCATCATTTACTCATCTGCATCTTGTAATGAGAATTGCCATACGAATCATCGGGAATTAGCAATCAGTATTTTGAAATCTCGCAGCATGTCTACGCTAACAATTATATGTGTCTATCTTCTGGACTTATATACTTTAAATGTGAAGTTTCTGAAATACACCCTAAACTGCGAACTAGTTCTCGAAATGCTGATGAAGCAGCAAAAACTATAAACGACCTTAACAGTAAAAAGTTTGATGATAAAGAGTAGTGTGTTGGCAAAGCTCAGAAAAAGAGAAGATTTGGTACTGAAAAATACGGATTGAGCAAACTATGAAGAAGGCTGTGGATAAATCACAAGGACGAAATCTACCTTCAAAGAATCCAAATGATTCCGTGTCTGCTGAAGTCATTATCGAATACCTTGCTCCTGACTCTAAACCCTTACGGACAATATTCTTCATCATCCTCTGATATTAGAAATTCTAAGATATCATCGTATCTTTTATTATAAATATCCTCCATATTTCTGAAGATATTTCCATAATTATTCTTATCTGAAATCATTTACCTCTTCGCGCTGTCTGTATTACATCATAAAAGAAACTATTTTAGTTTCTAAATTTTGAAACTTTCGAATTTAAAATAAGAATATTTTTGAAGTAGTGTTGGGAACTGAAGCATGAACTAGTATAATATAATGACACTTGATCAACGTGATTATATTACAGTAAGTCATGCTGAGTTTCTAAATGGAACGTGATGATTCACAGATCATAACGTCATCATGTGCTATGTTACACGACTCTTGTATTCTCTTTAACCTTTAAAATATCAAGAAAATATTTCTTGATGATTCGGCCTTTTCCGAGGTATTCTAGTAATTTGACAAGTCAAGATCGTGCCATTACAATTTTTTTCTTAGAACATTAACAATGTTCATTCCGAAATTCATATATGCGAATTCTAGACCATTACAAGCGGTGCTTAATTGCAAGAAGAAGAAACGAAAGGACAAAAACTCCGAAATAGAAATTGGGGTATAAATCGCAACAAATAAAAGAGAGCACTAATTGGGGATGACAATGATTATAGAAGACAGAAGCAGGGACATCGAAATATAAGGGAAGATATAAAACCCAACAACAACCCAGAAACTATAAACCGTATATATCGATGCATATAGCAATATAAAGACACGGGAGAACTAAAAACACTATAAAACCAAGAGTATAGTAGAAGTAAATAGATTCTTCCGGAGGTAGATGAAAAAGAAGAACGACAGATATGAAAGTGAGGAGTATATCAAGAATCAGCACTGGATGAAGCATATTGACGAATAATTTTAGAGAAAGAATTGAGGGTGAAAGAATAGAAGGTGTCAATTAAAAGAAAACGAAGGAGGTGGATTTATAGTGAAATATCCGACAGAAAAATCGAGATGAATCATCGCATTAAATCGAAGAGGATCATAATTTCCTTAATCACCGAAGAATCAAATCCTATATAGATTACAAAGATTTTCTTTAATCCTGAGATCAACCGTGATGACGTCAAAAGATAAGACGAATCCCTATTTTCTCATTTCACTCTTTTACGATAGCTTCACTCATACGTTTCGAGTAATCGAATTGTTTTATCCATATTTCTCAATCATGATAAAACCCTATGAATCAACATATATTCGTCATAATAACATTCTTATTGTTAGCCATGACGACCTCGATCAAATTTCGGGACGAAATTTCTTTAACGGGTAGGTACTGTGACGTCCCGGAAATTTCTGACCAAATTTAAACTTAATCTTTATATAATTCCGACTTGATAAGCAATGAATTTTTAATAAATTTTGAACCTCCGGAAAGAGTTTTACACAAGCTTTTGTTCACCCTTTTATTCCGACGATTCATGAACGTCATAACTTGATTTAATTGTTTAATTGTTTAATTATTGTGTATATATATGGATTTATATATATTTAACTTGAAAATATGATAATTAAATATCTCATTAAGTATGTTAACAAAGTATTGTATATATATTTTCATACTACTAATTTAAAGAGTTTTTGAACAATATATATGTTACTATTTAAACGACGTAATTAACTTATGTAAAAATGTATTTACATATAATGTATTACGAGTGTAAATACATCCTTACAAGTATTGAATACACTTTATAATATAACAATACATATAAAGTATAGCTATACTCGTATTTCTGTTTAATTTTCTCAAAAATTCTACTCGTATTCATAAGGTATTTTTACCCATATTATACACAGCTTCTAGAAGTATTTACTATTGGTATATACCAATAGAAATCTGCAATTATTTGTGTAATATGTCATCCATAACCTAATCAATTTAATATGTCATCCATGACTTAATACATTTTAACTTATCTTAGATATTTTCACTAAAAGCCAAATTTTTAAGCCTATAAATAAGCACCATTTCTAACTCATTTTTACACATTCATTTTCCAAATTTTACTTCCAATTTTCACACACACTTGCAAGAACTCTCTTAAGTTTTGTTCTACTACTTCTTTCCAGCAACTTTACATTCTAAACTTGAGGTAAAAACTCTACTTCAACTCTTGTTCAATTCATATGTTTATAGCTATCTATATAAGAGTTTATAAACTAGAACATAGTTTAGTTGATTCTAAACTTGTTTGAAAAACTAATCTAATATTTCTAACTTAACTCTAATAACACTTATTTATATGTATTATGATGTTATATTAAGTTAATATAAGAACTTATAACTTGTACATATGAAGAACACCTTGAAACTTAACATATATCCTTTAATCTCCATTCAGTAAAAAGCGGGCTGTTTTGGGTTGGGAATTAAAAACCTATCTTAGACTTTGAGTTCGAGGCTAAGACTTTGGAAATATTTTAATATATGTAAATAAGACTTCCAGTATTTTTTTCATGATTTTAGACAAAGTGGAAGTATTTTATCAAAAATCATATATTGGGTGGATGCCGGGATTTTTTCAAATCTGTCCACCAACACAAAAAGATGGTAAAGCTCAAAAAATTACTACTTGGGATGAACTTTTCGAATTGGTTTTGTAAAATTGACTTCTTAAGGAATCCATAGCAATTTGATTCACTTTAAACGGAGTTGTAATGAATATTTGGCGAGCAAAACAAAATCTGCTAAAATTAACGTGGTATGGACAAAATTTATATTATAAAAACTATATTAACCATATCCTTGTTAACTTTTCCTATATTCTATATATATTTGAACATGTTATCATTAGTATAACAAAATATTATAATCTTGATTAATTTCGAGATTGTATATATATAATAATCTTGGTACGTTCCATGACAATACATGCACAATACGTTTTGATAAATCCTAAGACAATACGTACACAATACGTCTTAGTTAATTCTAAGACAATACGTATACAATATGTCTCTGGATTGATGCAAGACAATACGTACACAATACGCCGTGGGGTAATTCTAAGATTATATATATATATATATATATATATATATATATATATATATATATATATATATATATATATATATATATATATATTGTATACGTATTGTCCAATAATCGGTATATATATATATATATATCGATATATATATATATATATATACCGATTATTGGACAATACGTATACAATATATATATATATATATATATATATATATATATATATATATATATATATATATATATATATATATATACCGATTATTGGACTGTTGGACTTTTCGGACTATTTTGGACTACTAACAAAGGACTACTAACAATGGACTACTAACATAAAATGTTAAAAATTATTATATAAGTATTCTATGAACTTGCTTTATTTTATTCATATGTCGTATTATTATCTGAATCGTTATTATTGTTATAGGTTATTGAATCCAAGGACGACGGTCATATTTTTAATAAGTTGAAAACTTATTATTAATATACTTTTACTACCGTGAGTATATAGTCCCATTTTTAAACTCTAAAAATATTTTGGGATGAGAATACATGCATTTTATGTTTTACGCTATGGACACAAGTACTTAAAATATATTCTACTTTGAGTTGTACCACCTTGCATATCTTCCCTAATAGCTTGGTAACTAATATTTATATGTTGTAAGAACATGTAAGCCCAAATCCTATTGATAGATCTATCGGGTTTGACAACCCCAACCGGGCTAGTCGCTCTAGTATCGTAAACGGTTGCATAGTACTTCGTTTTTACTACACTTGGTACAGTGTAGGGAGATTTCATAATAAAGGGAATATGCCACACTAATGGTTAAGTATGGTTACCGAAGCGCTCAACAACTTATAGAATACTTTTATACACTTGCGAATGTACATATATTTATAACTATGAAAATCTTGTGGTCTATATTTATATCGATGCTAAACCTATATATCTCACCAACCTTTGTGTTGACTGTTTAAGCATGTTTATTCTCAGGTCCTTAAGAAAGTCTTCCGCTATTGCATTATCTGAGCAAGTTGTGCATGGAGTCTCATGCTTTTATTTAAATGAAGTGTTGCATTCAATAAAACCTTTGTCATGTATTATATTCGATTGTTATGTCACGTGTGTAGTATTTGGAAACTGATGTATCATGGGGATTATTTCTTAAATAATTGCCCACTTGTTTAAAGCATGCATTATATATAATAATGGTGTTCTTTTTATGAAATGAATGCAATATTTTTCTAAAACGTATCATATAGAGGTCAAATACCTCGCTATGGGACCAATGAATAATGTACTGCGTTTATAGTAATATGGACGGGTCGTTTCAATATCAGTCAATCGAAGTTGAGTTTTCAATCAATTAAAAGTTAGACAAATTTCACTTTGAGAATGGCTCGGCAAACTCAACATCGTAATCGACCACACACACACTTACATGAAAACGATCAATATTCTGTCTATTTGCTTGAGATCATACAAGCCCAACAACACTTATTGGGCCAATTTGGCCTGGCCCAGTCTATGTATAATCGACCTGCATCTCAGTACAACTCAAATTGACCACCAAGGCCTAATTACTTATTTAGTGGACAAAACCAACATGGCAGTGGGCTGGTTCAACTTTTAGCACATTTGTTGCACCTTCACAGCTTAGTCAGGAAGCTCTTATGCCACACACGTTTAATGCTACGAATGTTCCGAATTACAGTTACTCAGGTTGGACTATGGACACATGTGCATCTACTCACCTTACATCTAGCATTAAAAATTTAAGTATTGTTTTTAATCACTGCATGTATCCTTCGGTTGCCGTTGGGGATGGGAATCCAATTCCTGCCATCAATACTGGCCATAGCATTTTGCCTAACATTCACCGACCCCTGCACCTTAATAATGTTCTTGTTATGCCTAATATTGTTAAAAATCTTATCTCTGTTCGTCGTTTTGCCCGTGACAATAAGGTTTCTGTTTGTTTTGATGAGTTTGGTTTTTCTGTGAAAGATTACTCGACCCACCGCCTCCTTCTCCGATGTGACAGTACCGGAGATCTCTATCCATTCACAACTCAGACATCATCACCAGCTCATCTTGCTCTCATCACCACACCCAACATTTGGCATCAGCGCCTAGGACATCCAAGCACTGATGTTTTTCATCGCCTTATATCTAATAATTCTATTTCATGTAATAATACGAAGTCTTCTGCACTTTGTCATGCCTGTCAACTTGGCAAGCATGTGAGACTTCCGTTTCGCAGTTCTGTTTCTCATGTTACTTCTTTATTTGATATTGTTCACTCGGATTTATGGACTTCACCTATTCCGAGCCTTAGTGGTTACAAATATTATGTCATTTTCGTAGATCATTACTCGCATTACTTATGGGTTTTTCCGTTACACAATAAATCCGAAGTTTTTGATAAATTTACTCAATTTCGTGCATACATTAAAACTCAATTTAATTCTGAAATCAAAGCCTTCCAATGTGAACTTGGCGGCGAATTCAACAACAACCAACTTAAACAATTCTTTCAAAACAATGGTATCCAAATACGCTTTTCGTGCCCGTAAACCTCCCAACAAAACGGGAAATCTGAACGAATGATTCGTACTATCAATAACGTAATACGCACCCTTCTCTTCCAAGCACACCTCCCTCCTACTTTCTGGGTCGAGGCTCTCCACATGGCCACCTATCTAATCAATCTCCTACCATCATCTGCAATCAACCACGATATCCCTCACACACGTCTCTACAAATATCCACCCAACTACTTCACTCTTCGTGTCTTCGGTTGCCTTTGCTACCCTCACCTAAACAACACCCACAAACTCGCTCCACGATTCACCCCTTGTATCTTTCTTGGTTATCCATCAAATCATAGAGGATATCGTTGTCTCGACCTCGCCACTCACAAAATAATTCTCTCCCGTCATGTCACCTTCGATGAAACTTCTTTCCCTTACAACTCTACTACTACCTCCCCACCTCAATCATTTGAGTTTCTTGACCCTCCTACAAATTTATTCTCGCGTACACTCTAGGATATATCTGTGACGACCCAGAAAATTTCGACTAATTTTGAACCAAACTCACGATACGATTTCATAATTCTGACATGATATGTAAAGTCCGTCATGTTGCGTCTCAAAAATTTTGAACTATTTTCATACATTCATTTGACTTCGACCATTCCCAACGATTCACGAACAACTAATTGTAAATAGATACATGTATATATATATATATATATATATATATATATATATATATATATATATATATATATATATATATATATATATATATATATATATATATATTTATGATAACTTGAAATATTATTTGAATTAATATATGATTTGATTGTTGGAAATAAATATGTATATAAATATTACTTGTAATATATATATATATATATATATATATATATATATATATATATATATATATATATATATATATATCATATTAAATCTATTTGTTTAAAAATATATAATATATTTAAGTAGTAAAACTTGCTATTAAAAACTATTTATATATATATATATATATATATATATATATATATATATATATATATATATATATATATATATATATATATATATTATATATATATATATATATATATTATATATATATAGAAGGTACATTAAATATAAATGATTTCGAGGTTAATTTGTCAAAGTTTTGTATTACTCGGTTGACATTTCGCTAGTGTTCATATAGATTTAACATGAATTTATGAAGGATTAAAATAAATGTTGGAGTGTAAATTGATTACGAAGATTATAGGTTGGACAAAAATATTTTTACCTTTTTAGTTTAAATTTTTAGTACTCCTTATATATTAATTGGAACAGAAAATAAATAATTACCGAACCTTTTTGATTAGGTTTCAAATAGTTAATGCCTGAAATAAATAAATGGACTTAATTTTAAAATATGGGATTTTTCTGAGTTAAATTATCCGTTAACTGTTTAGCAATGGACACGCTCCGTAAAAACTGTCGGTAGTTAAATGTCAAGTAATAGGCTGCTTTACTATTTGGGTTACTGTGTTCTTTTTTATTTCCATCCACTAATCTTATTTATATATACATATAGGTAATATAGACATAGGATATATATGTACATGTACCCGATTACATTGCAAAACCACAATCACCTTCTTCTTTGATCACTTTGATAAACCACAACATTCACCGCCACTCTACACCACCCTAGCCTCTACCATCGGCCACCATCATCCACCAAGAACAACCACCACTAACCATCTCTCTCTTCTCTATCTTTCCTTTTCCTTCTTTGATGAATCAACACCCACAACCACCATGTTCGCCACCATCACCACCGGTATCACCACCATCCTTCAATCTTTCGGCCACCATTTGACCACCACCATCTCCGCTGTTCTCCAGCCCGAAACCACCATCAAATAACCGCTGTAAGCGTGCTGTTTTACAACCCAAAATCATCACTCAAAAACCATCACAACCACCACTGTTTTCACGATTTTTATTTTCTGATTAACTACTCGTATATTTCTGTTTCAACCACCGTAATCCACCACCAACCCACCACAACTACACTCGTTAACTGTTGCTACTACTATTATTTTTTTATGTTTCTGTTACGGGTTGAGCATATCGCCATTGATGATGATGAGGTTACGAAGGAGAAGATGATTAATGATGGTGATGATTAAACGGAGATGATGAAACAAAGATGATGATATACGTGATACATGATGACGATTGATGGCATGATGAAGATGATAGTTTAAGATGATGTTGGTATTATGATGATGAAGAAGAATCAGTGATGATGATGATGATGATGATCATGACGATTCATGATGATGATGATGAAGTAGGAAGATAACGATAACAATGATGATGATGCAGGGAAAGAACGATGAATCGATCGTGATGTACGATGATGATGATAAAATAGTGAGCATGAAATTGATGATGATGATAATCGATGTAAAGAGGATGATCATATTATGACATGAATGATGATAATTATGATGATAATCACATAATCCTTGATAATGACGGCTTCTATTTTTAATTTTTGAGTTTGTAAAATTGGACCGTATCATTATTTGGGCTGTGACCAGTTTTGGATTTCTAATTGGGCTACTTTGGCCTACTAACCCACGGAGAAAGGTTAAAAAGAATTAAAATGGGAATTGAAATAAAAAAAACAATGACAGAGGGACGGTTAGGGGAGTTTTCGTGTGAGCGGGAGGTCGCAGGTTCAAGCCTTGGCGAGGGTATTTTTTTTTGAAGATTTTACTCTTAAGGTAGTATTACTTATTTGTTGTTGTTATTATTATTATTATTATTATTATTATTATTATTATTATTATTATTATTATTATTATTATTATTATTATTATTATTATTATTATTATCATTATTATTATCATTATCATTATTATTATCATTATTATTATTATTATTATTATTATTATTATTATTATTATTATTATTATTATTATTATTATTATTATTATTATTATTATTATTATTATTATTATTATTATTATTATTATTATTATTATTGTCACTATTTTAGTATTAAAAATATTACTTTAATAAATAAAGGACATTTATGTAAAAATATTGTACATCTATATTAATATTAAATATTATCTTATTTTAATAAAATGTTATTATAAATAAGTTACAAATAATATATAAATATATTTTAAATTGAATCATATATATAAATAGTAAATCTTAATACATAACGAAATATATATAAATTTGTTTGATTACGATTATATGTATTAAAATACATAAATGATATAGGTTCGTGAATCCGAGGCCAACCCTGCATTGTTCAGTCTCGTCATATGTATTTTTACTACAAAATACAGTATTGTGAGTTTCATTACTCCCTTTTTATATATATTTTTGGGACTGGGAATACATGCGCTGATTTTATTAATGTTTTACGAAATAGACACAAGTGATCAAAAACTACATTCTATGGCTGGATTATGAATATTGAATATCACCCCTTTTTAGCTTGGTAACCTAATAATTAAGAAACGGGTATGGCCCCTAATTTACGCGAATCCTAAAGATAGATCTATGGACCTCGACAAGTCCCATCCGGGGTACAGATGCTTTAGTACTTCAAGATTATTATTATTATTATACAGACGAGAGGTTCTGTTTGGGGATATTCTATGCATTAAAGTTAAGTTGGTTATCAAGCGTTCACCATATGAATGATTTTTAATTCGCGGGTTACACGTGTTAATTTGTACTCGGGTTAAGTGTACAATTAAATATATGAAATCTTGTGGTCTATTAAAATGATGGAAATGAATGTTTATGATAAACTAATGAACTCACCAGCCTTTTGGTTGACACTTTAAAGCATGTTTATTCTCAGGTATGAAAGAAATCTCCCGCTATGTATTTGCTCATTTTAGAGATATTACTTGGAGTCATTCATGACATATTTCAAAAGACGTTGCATTCGAGTCGTTGAGTTCATCAAGATTATTATTAAGTCAATTATAATTGGATATATTATGAAATGGTATGCATGCCGTCAACTTTCGATGAAATGAAAGTTTGTCTTTTTAAAAACGAATGCAATGTTTTTAAAATGTATCATATAGAGGTCAAGTACCTCGCGATGTAATCATATGTTATTGTATTCGTCCTTATGGATTTGGACGGGTCGTCTCATGTGGTATCAGAGCGGTGGTCTTAGCGAACCAGGTCTTGCATTAGTGTGTCTAATTGATAGTTGTTTAGATGCATTAGTGGGTCTGGACTTCGACCGTGTCAGCATGTCAAAAGTTTTGCTTATCATTTCGTGTCGAAAATTATTTTCTTATCATCCTTAAAGTCTAGACACGTCTTACTACCTCTATTGCATAGACAGTGTATAGATAAATTCATATCTTAGCGTATATGTTATTGTTACCTTTGCCTGACAGCTTTCGTAGATTCCTCCGTAACTTACGGGATTTTACTATTATATATGCATATGTAAATTATGTATTGTAGGGTACTAATCTACATCCTATAATCTATTTCTTATCGAAAATCCTTCATCTGATCGTACGAGATGAATCCCTCAACCAGTTCGAGTCCCTCAGATTCTGATAGCTATTCCGATAGTTATTCCGACAGCTATTCCGACATGGATATTCACCTAAGCTCCGAAAGCAGTGTAAATGAAATAGATCAACCAACTAGTCATCTTCAATTCTGGATGAATTAGGGATGGGTTCGTAGTCTACTTAATCATTGGAGACAAGAAGAAACGATCCCTTTCATCCACCATATTTTCCTCTGGGCGAAGAACCTGAAGCATTCACCGGTGAACCAATCCGAAACACCATTTTCACTCTCATTTCCCGAATATCTCGCCACGATTATATTCTATCTAAAATTCTAAACCTTATTCATCCGCTCGTTCCAACCGACAATCATCCTGGACTAATAGAAGAAGTCAACGAATTTCGCGCTCGGGTAGTGACTTTGGAGAATATGATGCAAAATTTACCAGCTTCAGCGACATCACCAGCACCAACATCAACACCAGTACCACCAACAACTCAAGTTTCAACATCACATGCCTCAACATCTCAATCTGTACCTCGAGCATAATCATCGTTCTACATGACGTTCTACAGCATTTATCTTCGTTCGACATGACGCTTATGTAATCTTTAATGTTTTAGAGATTATATATTCTTGTTCTAACGGTAAATCAAATGAGTTTAATATCATATTGACTCATTAAATCCATGATTACATTTAAAGAAAATATATATGTAAGTATATTTTCATAAAGATTGTAATTAAAGATTCTTTCGTACAAACTGTTAATGGTGAAAATATTTTAACGGGTAGGTAATACCCGAGGAATATTTAGATTTCACATTAATAAGTTACACTGTACATTCTTCGAATTTGATTCAACAGTCATTTACTATCCTACTTACATCCACAGATATACGTATCTGTTCACCACAGAATAACCATTTTCATTCAATTTCATATTTGGATTTTGACCTATCAGAATCCAACAAGTGGCATAATGAAGAAAACATTGGACAAAATAAAATTTGTTAGAAACAAACAAATTAACTATGAGAAAAATTTTGTTAAGAATCCATGCTAACTGTTCCTAGCTAACTGATTATATTTTATTTATCGCAAGTTATTTATCGCAATTTATATTCTCACAATTTTATTTATCGTCATTTAATTTCTGTTATTTATTTTATGCACTTTAAATATCGGGACACGTGTACAAGGTTTTGACATATCATATCGACGCATCTATATATATTATTTGGAATAACCATAGACACTCTATATGCAGTAATGATCGAGTTAGCTATACGTGGTTGAGGTTGATTCCAGAATAATATATATACTTTGAGTTGTGATCGAGTCTGAGACATGTATATAATGGGTCACGACATGTATTAATTAATTCGAATATAATACATTAAACTATATATGAATTATTGAACTGCTAACTGTGGACTGCTAACTGTGGACTGTCAACATTGGATAATTAAAATGAATTAAAATATTGATTATAACATATGAAACTAAACATTTCTTCAAGTTTGCCACTTGAGTTCATCTTAAACCTCATTTGTAACTTGACGATTACAATCTGCGTTCAAATCTTTCATGATTCTTAAAAACACCTCAATCGAGAGGATGAACCAACCACACTTCATATACGGAAGAAAAGATTTATGCATATAGTTATGCACCTGAACAACTCTCGAAACCTGAGTAAACATTTAACACGTATCTGTGCTAGCTCCTTTGTCATTGTTATTATCGAAAATAACATTGCAATTCTTTTTCAAATTAGACAATTTTGTCACAGCTCCAGCAAATCAGCTTCAATTTGTCATTCGAATAAACCTTATTATAACTTTGATATATAATTTGCCTTTCATCATCATTACCGGAGAACCGTTTATATCTCACCACATTAGCAGTAAACTTACCAACAATTTCGTTGATCTTTGACTTCCCGAAAAATCATTATATTTATCGAAACCCTATCATATACTCATCCACATCTTATAACGAGAATTGCCATACCAATTACCGAGAATTAGCAATCAATATTTTGAATCTCGCAGCATCTTTACATCAACAGTTATATGTATAACATTTATCTATTAGAATTATGATCTTCCATTATGAAGTTCTGAAAAGCACCGAGTTTACGAATCAGGTCTCTAAATTTTGGAAAGTGCTAAAGAAGCGGCAAAAGCTGTAAACGACTTTAACATTCGGAAGTTTGATGATAAAGAATAGTATGTTGGCAAAGCTCAGAAGTTTGGAACTGGAAAAAGGATTGAGCAAACCATGAAGGAGGCTATGGACAAATCATAAAGACAAAATTTTCCTTCAAAGAATCCAAATGATTCAGTATCTGCTGAAGTCATTAACAAATACCTTGCTCCATACTCTAAACCCTTATGGACAATATTCTTCATCATCCTCTAATCTTAGATATTCTAAGATATCATCGTAGCTTTCATTATAAATATCCTCGATATTTCTGAAGATATTTTCATAACTATTCTTATCTGAAATCATCTATCTTTTCGCAATATTAGTGTTACATCAGAAAGGAAACTGTTTTAGTTTCTAAATTCTGAAAGATTCAAATTTAAAATATGAATGTTTTTGAAGTAGTGTTGGGAACTGAAGCATGAGTTAGTATATATATAATGACACTTGATCAACGTAATTATATTACAGTAAGTCATGCTGAGTTTCTAATGAAACATGATGATTCACAGACTATAACGTCATCATGTGTCATATTACACGACTCTTATATTCTATCTAATCTATAAACATATCAAGAACATATTTTCCTAATAATTCTATCTTCTCTCCGGAATTCTGGTAATTTAACACATCAAGATTGTGCGATTACGTTCTTTCTTGTTTAGAACATTAAGTTCATTCAAAATTCCATACTTACAAATTCTGGACCGTTACTCGCTTTACTAGAGGTCGAGAAGATAATAAAAAGGCAAAGAGCTCCAAAATATAAGAGAAAATATAAAGCCCAATAACAACACGGAGGTTACAAACCGTGGATATTAATACGAATAGCAATATAAAGACACGGTATAATTAAGAATAGTATCACCCCAAGGTAATAGTAGAAGTAAACAGATTTTTCTGGTGGAAGATTGAAAAGAAGGATGACAGAAATGATAATTAAAAAAATATCAAGGATTAGAACGGGATTAAGCATTTTCCCAATCTTTTGGATGTATGAACTAAGAAAGAAAGTATATGAATGGTGAGAATAATGGAACGGAAGAGCTTAATTTATAATGGAGATATCAGAAAGAGTAATCGAGGCAGATCACCATATTTAATTATAGAGATCTTAATTTCCTTATTCGCCGAAGAATCAAATCTTTTAGATTTCAAAGATTTTTTCTGAATCCCTTGAATTCCGGAAATCAACTGTGACTACGTCACCGGTTAATACAAACCTGCATTTATTCATTTCACTATTTTGTGATAGCTTCATTTGTACTCTTCAAATAATCGAATTTTTTTACCCATATTACTCGATGATGGTAAAACTCTATTCATCAACTCATATTCGTCATGAAAACAATTTTATTGTTAGCCATAACCACCTCACTCAAATTTCGGGATGAAATTTCTTTAACGGGTAGGTACTGTGACGACCCGGAAAATTTCGACTAATTTTGAACCAAACTCACGATACGATTTCATAATTCTGACATGATAAGTAAAGTCCGTCATGTTGCGTCTCAAAAATTTTGAACTATTTTCGTACATTCATTTGACTTCGACCATTCCCGACGATTCACGAACAACTAATTGTAAATAGATACATGTATGTGTGTGTATATATATATATATATATATATATATATATATATATATATATATATATATATATATATATATATATATATATATATATATATATATATATCATATTAAATCTATTTGTTTAAAAATATATAATATATTTAAGTAGTAAAACTTGCTATTAAAAACTATTTATATATATAGAGAAGGTACATTAAATATAAATGATTTCGAGGTTAATTTGTCAAAGTTTTGTATTACTCGATTGACATTTCGCTAGTGTTCATATAGATTTAACATGAGTTAATGAAGGATTAAAATAAATGTTAGAGTGTAAATTGATTACGAAGATTATAGGTTGGACAAAAATATTTTTACCTTTTTAGTTTAAATTTTTAGTACTCCGTATATATTAATTGGAACAGAAAATAAATAATTACCAAACCTTTTTGATTAGGTTTCAAACAGTTAATGTCTGAAATAAATAAATGGACTTAATTTTAAAATATGGGATTTTTTTGAGTTAAATTATCCGTTAACTGTTCAGCAATGGACACGCTCCGTACAAACTGTCAGTAGTTAAATGACAAGTAATATGCTGCTTTACTATTTGGGTTACTGTGTTCTTTTTGATTTCTATCCACTAATCTTATTTATATATACATATAGGTAATATATACATAGGATATATATGTACATGTACCCGATTACATTCCAAAACCACAATCACCTTCTTCTTTGATCACTTTGATAAACCACAACATTCACCGCCACCCTACACCACCCTAGCCTCTACCATCGGCCACCATCATCCACCAAGAACAACCACCACTAACCGTCTCTCTCTCTTCTCTATCTTTCCTTTTCCTTCTTCGATGAATCAACACCCACAACCACCATGTTCGCCACCATCACCACCGGTATCACCACCATCCTTCAATCTTTTGGCCACCATTTGACCACCACCATCTCCGCTGTTCTCCAGCCCGAAACCACCATCAAATAACCGCTGTAAGCCGGCTATTTTACAACCTAAAATCATCACTCAAAAACCATCACAACCACCACTGTTTTCGCGATTTTTATTTTCTGATTAACTACTCGTATATTTCTGTTTCAACTACCGTAATCCACCACCAAACCACCATAACTACAGTCGTTAACTGTTGCTACTACTATTATTTTTTCTGTTTCTGTTACGGGTTGAGCATATCGCCATTGATGATGATGAGGTTACAGAGGAGAAGATGATTAATGATGGTGATGATTAAACAGAGATGACGAAACAAAGATGATGATATACGTGATACATGATGACGATTGATGGCATGATGAAGATGATAGTTTAAGATGATGTTGGCATTATGATGATGAAGAAGAATCTGTGATGATTATAACGACCCTCATTTTTCATTCTACACTTTTCCTTATTAAATGCCCAACAATATAATTAAACTTAAAATTAAACTTTAATCGATAATTATTAAGCGTTAAGAATTATAAAATATAATAATTAACTTTTTCAACGACAAGTTAATAAAGATAAAAAAAATAATGAGTTAATAAACTTTCGTGAACAAATAAATAACTCTAAAACTTGTACACTTAAAATAATTAAACTTGGATAATTAAGGAACCATTTAAACTAAATTAAAGTACAAGGACTAAAGTGAAAAATCCCAAACCCTAACCCTAAAAAGCCTTAGCTGGAATTTAAAAAAAATAATAAAGGAAATGCCCAAAATGCCCCTTTAATTTTCGGCCAAGGCATCTCCTAATCACCTCCTCATTAACCTAAATTGTTCTCTAAGTAAGACTTGTTCCCTAAGTAATTCCTAATTAAACCCTAACTCTAGAATAATCCTAACACTCCTATAAATAGAGGCCGAACCTAAACCTTTTCATTGTACAAATCACAACAACAATTTTCTCTCCCAAATCTCTCTCCCTCTCTCCCTATTTCAGCTCCCAAAACTGAAATCACCACCACCACCCATCGAAATCATCATCAATCTTCAAGGTGATCTTCAAGTGTTCTTCGCGTTCTTCGTGTTCTTCAAGAATCTTCAAGGTGTTCTTCAAGTTTTTCAAGGCTTTGATCTTCAATCTTCATCGTGTTCATCTTTTCTTTGTTAGTCATCTTCGAATCTTCAAAGGTATAACATAAACCCTAATTTATTTACATAAACTTTGATCTTTAATTCATGTTATAAACTTGTTTAATCATAAACACATACATAAACACACCTAGATCTATATATACATGAAAAAGAAAAAAAAAAATACATATATGTATGTATGTCGACTAGAAAAAAAAAGAGGAAAAGGAAAGTTTGATCTTTAAAACCTAGGAGATTAGATAAAGATTTGTTAGTGTCTAATTAAGGAAACAAAATAAATATATATTCATATACATATATATCGACATATATATATATATATATATATATACATGTAAAAAATATATTAAATATATATATATACATATATATACGAATTATATATACATATTAAAACCCTAAACCTAACCCTAATTACTTAAACCCTAATTACTTAAACCCTAATTTACTAAAACCCTAATTTATTAAAACCCTAATTTATTAAACCCTAGGACATTAATTAAACCCTAGACATTTATTACAAACCCTAATTATTAAAATACTACTTTAATTGATTAACCCTAATTAATTAATGAAACCCTAATGTTACTTATACTATTATTTAACATATATACCCTATTACTATAACTAACACCTATAACCTACTACTTATATTATAACACATAAAAAACATTTTGGGATATGTATTAGAGATGTATAGATCTTCGAACTTTCTTGACGAATGGTTTCTACGAAACTCTAGGCGGAAGGGTTTGGATTTTCCGATTTAAAGGATCCTATAGCTCAAGCCTGTAGACCTGAAATGGCCATTCGAAGGGAAAGGGGTGATTGGAAGCTTATCTAATACGGCAAGTATCCTAAAATGAAAAACACTCTTAAAGTAGAAACTTTCTAGTTATAGAAACTTACTAAAATAAGGAACATACTAAAAGTGGAAACTTTCTAAAAATAGAAACTTACTAGGAAAGGAAACTTAGTAAAACGAACTATACTTACAACACTATCATACTTAAATATCTACTTAAACTTGAGCAAAAACACTTACCACTCTTAAATGTCAATAGGTTGACTTTTCTGCTCGTTCATCCAACTTTCTATTCCGAGGAATAACTCTCACTCTACTTACTAAGGTGAACTCATAGCCTCACTCTTTATTGCTAGCAAACTTACTTACTTTTATTGGGGTGAGACACATGATGTTTTTACATTTTACACTTTAGACACAAGTACTAACTGCTAAAACTATGCTATACCCGGCTATGTCCGACTAAGTCGCTACAGTGATATTTTTAATTGCTCGTTGATTGCATGCTTAATTATTGGGGGTAGGCCTATCGGGAGTAACGTCCCCGATACATTTGACTAAGTCTTTGTATTACTTAATAATGAAATTAAACCGACAAGGACAGACACAACTTGTCATTGGGGTAAACTTGAACGTTTAGTCTAAATATCACGCCTTGGCATAACTTTTTGATCATGCGGGAGATCAACTTTACAAACTAAATATTGTGGTCTAAAACAACGGTCAAACATATTTGTTAAACTTATGAACTTCACTCAACCTTTTTGGTTGACACTTTAGCATGTTTTGTCTCAGGTGCTTTTTAATTCAAGCTCTTATACTTACTGCTTATGTGATGTCTTAAACCATTTCTATATCCGAATCGTGTATTAAAAAGGCTTATTTAATGCCTCGTTCTTAATAATATAAAGTGTTTCGTTTATATCATATTCATCTTTATCCTATCGGATTTATCAAAATTCTATACACCCTTATGTAGTGAAGAATCATGGTTCGTCCAACTACACCAACTCTTACCACGATGTTTCATAATTTCTTCGTCTGACTACGTCTTCCACAACTTCCATAACTATCAAAGATATGAAGGTTAACCAAGTCTATAAAGACTGCAACTTAAAACTAGCCAACCATAACTCAACAAATTCGTAACTGTTTTCATGGATGACATTTCGATCTGCTCCAAGAGTGAGAAATGATGTGAGCAACATTTGAAAATTCATTCCTGAACTCTTAAGAAAAAGAACAATTCTACGCAAACTTTTCCAAGTGCAAGTTTTGGCTTAAAACCGACATGTTGTCGATCCAGCTAAGATTACTGCCATCCTTAAATCATCATTGATCACATGTCCTGACCTTATGGAGTGACCTTGGAATGGAAGTATGAATTAGTGAAATATAATGACGGTGGCCAACGTGATTATATTACGGTAATTCATAGAGATATTCCAATATCATTACGTATGGAATAGAAAGTGAATCAAAGAAAAAAAAAACTCTCAAGCTATCTATTCAAAAACCCAAATGCAAGGGCATGAAGGGAGAAAAATGATCATCTTGATATTAGTAGATACGAAGAACTCATTCTAATCAGACTATATATCTATCTCATACTCATTTAACAATCTTTCATATACCATAAAGGATGTGAACAATCGAACCTCGAAATTTTACGTTCATCCTAAATGGATACCTCCTGATCATTGATACTTAATCATCACTTGTTATTACACTTTCAGTGTAAATTTTCATATGACTTTCAGAAATTTATGTCATTTGAAACCTCAAACGTCGATATTACAAACATCATGTTCAATATTACATTTTCTATGTTGAGATGGTAAATTTGAAGAATAGAATCTCCATACGTGTACCGTTTTGACTATCATAGTCAAGAAACTTCTGCACTCGTGCATTTACTTATGATAGACAACTTGGCACCATGCAAGTAATGGTGTCATACTCAAACAATAATCGATCATTGTCAATTCGAAGGTGAAATACACTATCTCAAGTTGTGGCTTGAGCTAAACTCATCTGAAAAACTGTTGTAACAATTGAAATGATTCCATCATACTTTAACGTATCCTCCTTTCAGACCAGCTAAGGCATCTCCTAATCACCTCCTCATTAACCTAACTTGTTCTCTAAGTATAACGACCCTCATTTTTCCATTCTATATTTTTTCATATTAAATGCCCAACAATATAATTAAACTTAATAGTTAAACTTTAATCGATAATGATTAAGCATTAAGAATTATAAAATATAATAATTAACTTTGTGAAATAAACAACAAGTTAATAAAAGATAAAAATAATAAGCTTATTAACTTTTGTAAATAAATAACTTTAAAACTTGTGTACTTAAAATATTTAAACTTGGATAATTAAGGAACCATTTAAGCTAAATTAAAGTGCAAGGTCTAAAGTGAAAAATCCCAAATCCTAACCCTAAAAATGCCCTAGCCAAAATTTTAAAAAAAAATGTGAATTACCTAAAATACCCTCTAATTTTCGGCTCCCATGAGCCCTCTTTACCCCTTTTCCAAGTCAACTTGTTCCCTAAGTAATTCCTAATTAAACCAAAATTATAGAATCCTCCTAGCACTCCTATAAATATAGACCTAGGCTAACCCATTCTATGTACCAAATCACAATTACAACTCTCTCCCAAAAATCTCTCTCCCCTCTCTTGTTTTCGGCCAAAACCGAACCCCAACACCATTATCACCATCGAAATCTTCAAGGGACTTCCAAGTGATCTTCAAGTATTCTTCGCGTTCTTCATGTTCTTCAAGAATCTTCAAAGAGTTCTTCAAGTTTATCAAGGCTTTGATCTTCAATCTTCATCGTGTTCATCACTTCTTTGTTAGTCACCTTGAATCTTTAAAGGTATAACATAAACCCTAAACTTTTTACATAAACTTGATCTTTGTTAATTCATATTCATAATATAAACTTATTTATTCATAAGTATATACATAAACACACCTAGATCATATACATTTATATTGATCATGTAAAAAAAAATATACATATACATACATACATGTCGACTTTTAAAAAAAAGAAAAGGAAAAGGAAGTTTGATCTTTAAAAGCTAAGAGATTAGATAAAGATTTGTTTATGGTTAATTTAGGAAACAAAATAAATATATATACATATACATATATATACATGTAAAAAATATTTTTATTATATATATATACACACACGAAAATATATATATATATATATATATATATATATATATATATATATATATATACTAAACCCTAATTACTTAAAACCCTAATTCATTAAACCTAACCCTAATTATTTAATATCACTTTAATTATTAAAACCCTAATCATTACTACATTAAATAAAACCCTAATTTACTAAACCCTAATTTATTAAATCCTAGGACATTAATTACTAAACCCTAGTTATTAAATACTACTTTAATTAACTAACCCTAATTAATGAAACCCTAATACTACTTATACTATTAATTAACATGTATACACTATTACTATTACTAACACCTATAACCTACTACTTATATTATAACACATAAAAACATTTTGGGATATGTATTAGAGATGTATAGATCTTCGAACTTTCTTGACGAATGGTTTCTACGAAACTCTAGGCGGAAGGGTTTGGATTTCCGATTTAAAGGGTCCTATAGCTCAAACCCCTAGACCTGAAATGGCCATTCGAAGGGAAAGGGGTGATTGGAAGCTTATCTAATACGGCAAGTATCCTAAAATGAAAAATACTCTTAAAGTAGAAACTTTCTAGTTATAGAAACTTACTAAGATAAGAAACCTACTAAAAGTGGAAACTTTCTAAAAATAGAAACTTACTAGAAAAGGAAAATGAACTATACTTAAAACACTATCATACTTAAACATTTACTTAAACATGGGCAAAAACACTTACTACTCTTAAATGTCAATAGGTTGACTTTCTGTTCGTTCCAACTTTCTATTCCAAGGAATAATCGTCATCTCTCTCTGCTTACTAAGGTGAACTCCTAGCCCCACTCTTTATTGCTAGAAAACTTACTTACTTTTATTGGGGTGAGACACATGCTGTTTTTACATTTTACACTTTAGACACAAGCACCAACTGCTAAAACTATGCTATACCCGGCTATGTTCGACTAAGTCCCTACAGTGATATTTTTAATTACTCGTTGATTGCATGCTTAATTATTGGGGGTATGCCTATCGAGAGTAATGTCCTCGATACATTTGACTAAGTCTTTGTATTACTTAACAATGAAATTAAACCGACAAGGACATACACAACTTGTCATTGTGGCAAACTTGAACGTTTAGTCTAAATATCACGCCTTGGCATAACTTTTTGATCCTGCGGGAGATCAACTTTACAAACTAAATCTTGTGGTCTAAAACAACGGTCAAACATATTTTTTTAACCTATGAACTTCACTCAACCTTTTTGGTTGACACTTTAGCATGTTTTGTCTCAGGTGCTGTTTGATTCAAGCTCTTATACTTACTGCTTATGTGATGCTACTTAGACATAGGATCAAGAGATATCGCATTTATTATTATTGCATTTAAACATTTAATTTATTCCTTTGTAACGACATTTTATTTTTCGCTGCGTACTCTCAATAAAGTTTGATTTTATCATTTAGTATTGTTCTCGTTTATTATAGTATGTTGGTTGTTTGATATTAAGTCACATTTCGCCCAGGCCCTAACTGGGGGTGTGATAGATTGGTATCAGAGCAAACCAGGTTGTTATAGAGAACCAGGATTGCATCTTTATGTGTGCCATATTTGCTATCTAGGGTGCTTTAGCAATCTAGGAAACTATAACCTTTCCTGCCTTAGACTTTAAAGCACTTAGGATTGCCCTATAATCTTAACCATTATTCTTTCATAAACTTGACTTAAAGATTCAAATCAAAAGTCTCATTCCTAATGTTAGGATGTCAAGCTCAAGCGTTAACAAGCCTAACAAAGTAACTCATAACCCTACCACCGAAGTAGGTGTTGGACACTCTGCAACTTCGAGACCTGTTCGAAGTCCTTCCTACAGTCCTGCCTCACCATCATCAAACTATAGCCCAAATACTATTCGAGATTCACAAAGGTCTCCTCAATACTACCCAACTTCGAGAATCAAAGATAAGGAAAAACATCATGAAGAAGCCGGTCCATCAAGGAAGAGAGCCCGAACTCCTTCTTATGATGATGCTGCTAAGTATGAGATCTTGAGCCTACGAAAGAATACCGAGATAAACTTGGAGGGTTTGCTTCGCCACGTGGTGAGAGTGAAGGTCCGTATGGAAGAGAAAGATCGCGAAATTAAGAAGTTGGTGGAGGAAAATGTTGAACTAAGAAAAGAATTGAGGAAGAACGTGACACCCGTTGGGGGAAACAATCCCTTGCTTGTCTCAAGGAGGATGTTGACTTCCAAATGAGAATGGAGAAAAGTCGAGTCGACAAACAGCTTGTTTTAAGAGAATACGACACCAATACCATCAACAGTCATGTTACCAACCTTTACGACAATCTCGAGTACCTCTACGAAAACCAAAAAGAAAAGAACGAGTGATATGAGAAGTTTATGAAAGAATCCCTCGACTCTCAGACTTAAAGGCTAGAGAAACTTGTGAAGGATAACATGGAGAAAGTAATGAAGCAGTTTGAGGATGAGAAGAAGAGACATGAAGACTACTTCAATCTTAATATTCTTTAGTTATTTTTTTCATTTTTCCATCTATGTAAAGGCTATACCTTAAACTATTTCTATTTCCGAATCGTGTATTAAAAAGGCTTATTTAATGCCTCGTTCCTTAATAATATAAAGTGTTTTATATATATCATGTGATATCAATACTTTATCTTATTCCTACTTGTAATTGCTCAACCCTATAACTTGTTAACTTATCCGACTTATGTTCACTTATGTAGCAATATCATGGTTCGTCCAGCTGAACCTACTGTTAACAATATCGTATTGACTACCGAGCAATTCCAACAACTACTCACTGCCGCACAAGGCAACAATCAAGCTAATAATGTTAATCCTCAACCGAAACCATGTTCATACAAGGATTTCACAAACTGTAATCCTCCTGCATTTAAGGGAAATGAAGAAGCTGTCGAACTAGATCGTTGGTTCGAGAAGATGGAGTCCATTTTTCGTATTTGCAACTATGGTGATAATGATCGAGTAAAGTATGCCACTAGCTCATTGGGTGGCAATGCTTTAACTTGGTGGTCTGCTCATGCCAAGTCCGTAGGAATTGATAATGCTAATACAATTCTATGGGACGAACTCAAAAGCATGATGGTCAATAAATTTTGCCCAAGGAGTCAAGTTCAGAAACTTGAAGCTGAGTTCTGGGAACTCAAGGTGAAGGGTACTGATATTGAAAGCTACACCAACTGTTATCTTGAGCTTTCTACTCTATGTCCTGAAATGTTTCCTACCGAAGCTAGGAGAATTGAAAGATATATTGAAGGTCTTCCCGGGGATGTTCAAGGGAATGTTATTGCTGCCGAGAAGGTTACTCTTGATGCTGTGATTCTCATGGCACAAAATCTGATGTTAGCCAAGAGAAGAAGAGCGTCGGCTAATAAGCAGGTTGAAACTAAGGGAAATGATGGTAAGAGGAAGTTTGAGCCATCTCAAGGTTAGACTCAGAATGTTAGTAAGAAGCCTGCGGATGGTACAAAGTCGAATTATAAGGGTTCCTATCCTTTCTGTATTCGTTGTGAGAGGCATCACCCAGGGCAGTGTACTGCTGTTTGTGCGTTGTGTAAGAAAGTAGGGCACGTAGCTAAGACGTGTAAGACTCCTCCAAAGGATAAGGTTATTGTTCCAGCCAAAGCTCCTCCTACTTGCTATACTTGTGGAGAAAAGGGACACATTAGTCCAAATTGTTCTAAGAAGAAGGATAATCCTACTACTGGAGCTAATGCTACTGCTGCAAAGGATCGTGCGTTTGTTATTACTGCTGCTGAAGCCCGAGATGAGGATGAGGTCATCATGGGTACGTATCTTATCAATAATTGTTATGCAACTATTTTATTCGATACTGGTGCCAACCGAAGTTATGTGTCTAGTTATTTTTGTACCCTATTTACTGAAAAGCCTCAACCCTTAGAAACTAAACGATTAGTAGAAGTAGCTAATGGAAAGATCATTAAAGTCGATAAAATCTATAAAAACTGCAACCTAATCTTAGCCTATAAATAATTTAAGATAGACCTTTTGCCGGTCGAGATCGGAAGTTTTGACGTCGTAGTTGGAATGGATTGGTTACATCCATTACATGCTGCTATCATGTGTTACGATAAAACTGTCCAAATTCCATTGGGAAATGGAGAGACTCTCATCATCCAAGGTGAAAAGAGTTATTCCAATCTCAACATCATCTCCCGTATTAAAACCCAAAAGTACCTTATGAAAGATTATCCAGCCATTCTAGCCCACGTTAAGATGATTGAATCGAAAGAGAAGCGTATTGAATATTTACCAGTGGTTAAAGACTTTTCCGATGTGTTTCCCGAAGATCTTCATGGTCTTCCACCTCCTCGACAAGTTGAATTTCAAATTGATTTAACTCCCGGTGCTGCTCCTATTGCTAAAGCTCTGTATCGTTTAGCGCCCTCCAAAATGAAGGAATTATCCAACCAGCTCCAAGAGCTATTGGATAAAGGTTTTTTTGTCCAAGCTCGTCCCCATGGGGAGCTCCTATTCTATTTGTTAAGAAGAAAGATGGTACGTTAAGGATGTGCATTGATTATCGTGAACTTAACAAGCTTACTATCAAGAATCGTTATCCGTTGCCGCGTATTGATGATTTATTCGACCAACTCCAAGGGTCAAGCTTCTATTCAAATATTGATTTAAGATCTGGTTATCACCAACTCCAAGTTAAGGAATTCGATATTCCTAAGACTGCTTTTCGCACTCGCTATGAACATTATGAATTTTATGTCATGCCTTTTGGTTTGACCAATGCACCTGCTGTGTTCATGGATCTTATGAACCGTGTTTGCAAACCTTATCTCGATAAATTCGTCATTGTTTTCATTGATGACATCTTGATCTACTCCAAGAGTGAGGAAGAACATGAGCAACATTTGCCCATGATTCTTGAGCTCTTAAGAAAGGAACAACTCTATGCTAAATTTTCTAAGTGCGAGTTTTGACTCAAAACCGTACAATTCCTTGGACATGTTGTTGATAGAAATGGAATACATGTCGATCCAGCTAAGATTACTGCTATTCAGAACTGGGAGATACCAAAGACTGCGAAGCATATTCGTCAATTTTTGGGACTTGCCGGTTACTATCGAAGGTTTATAAAAGATTTTTCCCTACTTTCTAAACCTCTTACAAAGCTAACTCAGAAAGGGAAGAAGTTTGAGTGGTCCGAAGAACATAAATCTGCTTTCAAGATTCTGAAGGAGAAATTGACCACAGCCCCGATTCTATCTTTACCCGAAGGTACTGACGACTTTTTTGTTTACTGCGATGCTTCAAAGCAAGGCTTTGGTTGTGTTTTAATGCAACGAGAAAAGGTTATTGCCTACGCATCTAGGCAGTTGAAGAAACATGAAGAGAACTATACCACACATGACCTTGAGTTAGGTGCCGTGGTATTTGCATTAAAGATATGGAGACATTATTTGTATGGTACCCATTTTACGGTGTACACTGATCATAAAAGTCTTCGATACATCTTTGATCAAAACCAGCTGAACATGAGGCAAAGCCAATGGCTCGAGTTATTGAACGATTATCACTGTAAGCTGAAATATCATCCTGGCAAGGCGAATGTAGTTGTCGATTCCCTTAGTCGGAAAGATGATGTCAAACATGTTCGTGCTTTGAACCTGAAAATCAAATCAAATCTTATCTCACTAATCTGTGAAGCTCAATTGGAAGCTATTAAACCGACACTTATCGAAGGTGAAGGACCTATCGGTTTTGAGAACTAACTCCAAGTGAAAGCTAATGGTACACGGTACTTTGGCAATAGAATTTGGGTTCCTCGCTTCGGTAATCTCCGTGAACTAGTCTTGGATGAAGCTCATAAGACAAGATATTCTATTCATCCCGGTTCCAGTAAGATGTATCACGATGTGAAGGAATTCTACTGGTGGCCTAATATGAAAGCCGACATTGCTACTTATATTAGTAAGTGTCTCATTTGTTTGAAAGTCAAGGCCGAACACCAAAAGCGTTCTGGTCTGTTGACACAACCTGATATTCCGCAGTGGAAGTGGGAATGTATCACTATGGACTTCGTTACTAATTTACCTAAGACTGCAAATGGTAACGATACTATTTGGGTCGTAGTTAATCGTCTTACTAAATCTGCACATTTCATACCGATCAAGGAAACTGATAAGATGGAGAGATTATCACAGCTTTATATTAAAGAAATCGTCTCAAGTCATGGTGTTCCTATCTCGATTATTTTTTATCGCGACAGTCGATTCGTATCCAGATTCTGGAAAACTTTACAATCTGCTCTTGGAACTCAACTCGACATGAGTACAGCATATCATCCGCAAACTGATGGTCAAAGTGAACGAACTATCCAAACCATTGAAGATATGCTATGTGCTTATGCAATCGATTTCGGCAAAGGCTGGGATAGACATCTAACTTTAGTTGAATTTTCTTACAACAACAGTTATCACTCCAGTATTAAAGCTGCACCTTTTGAAGCTTTATATAGACGGAAGTGTAGATCTCCTTTGTGTTGGGACGAACTCGAGGACAGACATTTAACTGGTCCTGAAATCATTCACGAAACTACCGAAAAGATCGCTCAGATTAAGCAACATTTAGAAACTGCCCGTAGTCGACAAAAGAGCTATGCCGATAAGAAACGAAAAGACATCGAATACCAAGTTGGAGATAAAGTCATGTTGAAAGTATCCCCATGGAAAGGTGTTGTCCGCTTAAGTAAACAAAGTAAACTCAGTCCACCATATGTTGGACCATTCACAATCACTGAAAGAGTCGGTCCCGTGGCGTACTGATTAGAACTACCAACCGAACTCAGTCAAGTACAAGATGTGTTTCATGTCTCAAATCTTAAACGGTGTATTGCTGATGACACACTGGTTATTCCTTTGGATGATGTCCGCATTGATGAGCAAATGCACTTCGTTGAAGAACCTATAGAAATCATGGAAGGAGAGGTCAAACAAACGCGTAAAAGCAACATACCTATCATTAAAGTCCGTTGGAATTCGCGTAGAGGCCCCGAATATACCTGGAAACGCAAAGACCATATGATACGGAAATATCTCCATCTCTTCTCAACTGCTGATGCAAACGAGGAATCTACCTAAAAACTTCAGGACGAAGTTTTCAATAACGGGGAGGTACTATAACGACCCTCATTTTTTCATTCTATATTTTTCCATATTAAATGCCTAACAATATAATTAAACTTAATAGTTAAACTTTAATCGATAATGATTAAGCGTTAAGAATTATAAAATATAATAATTAACTTTGTGTAATAAACAACAAGTTAATAAAAGATAAAAATAATAAGCTTATTAACTTTTGTAAATAAATAACTTTAAAACTTGTGTACTTAAAATATTTAAACTTGGATAATTAAGGAACCATTTAAGCTAAATTAAAGTGCAACGTCTAAACTGAAAAATCCTAAACCCTAACCCTAAAAATGCCCTAGCCGAAATTTTTAAAAAAAAATATGTGAATTGCCTAAAATACCCCTCTAATTTTCGGCACCCATGAGCCCTCTTTACCCCTTTTCCAAGCCAACTTGTTCCCTAAGTAATTCCTAATTAAACCCAAATTCTAGAATCCTCCTAGCACTCCAATAAATAGAGACCTAGGCTAACCCATTTGATGTACCAAATCACAATTACAACTCTCTCCCAAAAATCTCTCTCCCCTCTCTTATTTTCGGCTAAAACCGAACCCCAACACCATCATCACCATTGAAATCTTCAAGGAATTTCCAAGTGATCTTCAAGTGTTCTTCGCGTTCTTCATGTTCTTCAAGAATCTTCAAAGAGTTCTTCAAGTTTATCAAGGCTTTGATCTTCAATCTTCATCGTGTTAATCACTTCTTTGTTAGTCACCTTGAATCTTCAAAGGTATAACATAAACCCTAAACTTTTTACATAAACTTGATATTTGTTAATTCATATTCATAATATAAACTTGTTTATTCATAAGTATATACATAAACACACCTAGATCATATACATTTATATTGATCATGTAAAAAAAAATAAACATAATACATACATACATGTTGACTTTTAAAAAAAAGGAAAAGGAAGTTTAATCTTTAAAAGCTAGGAGATTAGATAAAGATTTGTTTATGGTTAATTTAGGAAACAAAATAAATATATATACATATACATATATATCGACATATACATATATATACATGTAAAAAAAATATTTTTATTATATATATATATACACACGAAAATATACATATATATATATATATACTAAACCCTAATTACTTAAAACCCTAATTCATTAAACCTAACCATAATTATTTAATACCACTTTAATTATTAAAACCCTAATTATTACCTAATCATTACTACATTAAATAAAACCCTAATTTACTAAACCCTAATTTATTAAACCCTATGACGTTAATTACTAAACCCTAGTTATTAAATACTACTTTAATTAACTAACCCTAATTAATGAAACTCTAATACTACTTATAATATTAATTAACATTTATACACTATTACTATTACTAGCACCTATAACCTACTACTTATATTATAACACATAAAAACATTTTGGGATATATATTAGAGATGTATAGATCTTCGAACTTTCTTGAAGAATGGTTTCTACGAAACTCTAGGCGGAAGGGTTTGGATTTTCGATTTAAAGGGTCCTATAGCTCAAGCCCCTAGACCTGAAATGGCCATTCAAAGGGAAAGGGGTGATTGGAAGCTTATCTAATATGGCAAGTATCCTAAAATGAAAAACACTCTTAAAGTAGAAACTTTCTAGTTATAGAAACTTACTAAGATAAGAAACCTACTAAAAGTGGAAACTTTCTAAAAATAGAAACTTACTAGAAAAGGAAAACGAACTATACTTAAAACACTGTCATACTTAAACATTTACTTAAACATGGGAAAAAACACTTAATACTCTTAAATGTCAATAGGTTGACTTTCTGTTCGTTCCAACTTTCTATTCCAAGGAATAATCGTCATCTCTCTCTGCTTGCTAAGGTGAACTCATAGCCCCACTCTTTATTGCCAGCAAACTTACTTACTTTTATTGGGGTGAGACACATGCTGTTTTTACATTTTACACTTTAGACACAAGTACCAACTGCTAAAACTATACTATACCCGGCTATGTTCGACTAAGTTCCTACAATGATATTTTTAATTGCTCGTTGATTGCATGCTTAATTATTGGGGGTAGGCCTATCGGGAGTAACGTCCCCGATACAATTGACTAAGTCTTTGTATTACTTAATAATGAAATTAAACCGACAAGGACAGACACAACTTGTCATTGGGGCAAACTTGAACGTTTAGTCTAAATATCACGCCTTGGCATAACTTTTTGATCCTGCGGGAGATCAACTTTACAAACTAAATCTTGTGGTCTAAAATAACGGTCAAACATATTTGTTAAACCTATGAACTTCACTCAACCTTTTTGGTTGACACTTTAGCATATTTTGTCTCAGGTGTTGTTTGATTCAAGCTCTTATACTTACTGCTTATGTGATGCTACTTGGACATAGGATCAAGAGATATAACATTTATTATTATTGCATTTAAATATTTACTTTATTCCTTTGTAACGACATTTCATTTTCTGCTGCGTACTCTCAATAAAGTTTGATTTTATCATTTAGTATTGTTCTCATTTATTATAATATGTTGGTTGTTTGATATTAAGTCACATTTCGCCCAGGCCCTAACTGAGGGTGTGATACTAAGTAAGACTTGTTCTCTAAGTAATTCCTAATTAAACCCTAACTCTAGAATAATCTTAACACTCCTATAAATAGAGGCCTAACCTAAACCTTTTCATTGTACCAAATCACAACAACAATTTTCTCTCCCAAATCTCTCTCCCTATTTCGGCTCCCAAAACCGAAATCACCACCACCACCCATCGAAATCATCATCAATCTTCAAGGTGATCTTCAAGTGTTCTTCGAGTTCTTCGTGTTCTTCAAGAATCTTCAAGTTGTTCTTCAAGTTTTTCAAGGCTTTGATCTTCAATCTTCATCGTGTTCATCTTTTCTTTGTTAGTCATCTTCGAATCTTTAAAGGTATAACATAAACCCTAATTTATTTACATAAACTTTGATCTTTAATTCATGTTATAAACTTGTTTAATCATAAACACATACATAAAAACACCTAGATCTATATATACATGAAAAAGAAAGAAAAAAAAAAAAAAAATATATATATATATATATATATATATATATATATATATATATATATATATATATATATATATATATATATATATATATATATATGTATGTATGTATGTCGACTAGAAAAAAAAGAGGAAAAGGAAAGTTTGATCTTTAAAACCTAGGAGATTAGATAAAGATTTGTTAGTGTCTAATTAAGGAAACAAAATAAATATATATTCATATACATATATATCGACATATATATATATATATATATATATATATATATATATATATATATATATATATATATATATATATATATATATATACATACATGTAAAAAATATATTATATATATATACATATATATACGAATTATATATACATATACATATTAAAACCCTAAACCTAACCCTAATTACTTAAACCCTAATTACTTAAACCCTAATTTACTAAAACCCTAATTTATTAAACCATAGGACATTAATTAAACCCTAGACATTTATTACAAACCCTAATTATTAAAATACTACTTTAATTGATTAACCCTAATTAATTAATGAAACCCTAATGTTATTTATACTATTATTTAACATATATACCCTATTACTATAACTAACACCTATAACCTACTACTTATATTATAACACATAAAAAACATTTTGGGATATGTATTAGAGATGTATAGATCTTCGAACTTTCTTGACGAATGGTTTCTACGAAACTCTAGGCGGAAGGGTTTGGATTTTCTGATTTAAAGGATCCTATAGCTCAAGCCCCTAGACCTGAAATGGCCATTCGAAGGGAAAGGGGTGATTGGAAGCTTATCTAATACGGCAAGTATCCTCAAATGGAAAACACTCTTAAAGTAGAAACTTTCTAGTTATAGAAACTTACTAAAATAAGGAACCTACTAAAAGTGGAAACTTTCTAAAAATAGAAACTTACTAGGAAAGGAAACTTGGTAAAACGAACTATACTTACAACACTATCATACTTAAATATCTACTTAAACTTGGGCAAAAACACTTACTACTCTTAAATGTCAATAGGTTGACTTTTCTGCTCGTTCATCCAACTTTCTATTCTGAGGAATAACTCTCTCTCTCTACTTACTAAGGTGAACTCATAGCTCCACTCTTTATTGCTAGCAAACTTACTTACTTTTATTGGGGTGAGACACATGCTGTTTTTACATTTTACACTTTAGACACAAGTACCAACTGCTAAAACTATGATATACCCAGCTAAGTCTGACTAAGTCCCTACAGTGATATTTTTAATTGCTCGTTGATTGCATGCTTAATTATTGGGGGTAGGTCTATCGGGAGTAACGTCCCCGATACATTTGACTAAGTCTTTGTATTACTTAATAATGAAATTAAACCGACAAAGACAGACACAACTTGTCATTGGGACAAACTTGAATGTTTAGTCTAAATATCACGCCTTGGCATAACTTTTTGATCCTGCGGGAGATCAACTTTACAAACTAAATCTTGTAGTCTAAAAACAACAATAACTACTTTTGTTAAACCTATGATTTCACTCAACATTTTTGGTTGACACTTTAGCATGTTTGTCTCAGGTGCTGATTGATTCAAGCTTACTTACTTACTGCTTATGTGATACTACTTGAACATAGGATCAAGAGATATCGCATTATTTACTTTTGCGTTTGAACATTTACATTATTGTTACTTCCATCATTGTAATGACATTTCATTTTCCGCTGCGTACTCTCAATAAAGATAATTTTATCATTTAGTATCGTTCTCGTTCATTATAATATGTTGGTTTGTTTGATATTAGTGACGTTCCTTCCAGACCCTATCTGGAGGACGTTACATGATGATGATGATCATGATGATGATGATGATGATGATGTAGGAAGATAACGATAACAATGATGATGATGCAGGGAAAGAACGATGAATCGATCGTGATGTACGATGATGATGATAAAACAGTGAGCATGAAATTGATGATGATGATAATCGATGTGAAGTTGATGATCATATTATGACATGAATGATGATAATTATGATGATAATCACAGAATCCTTGATAATAACGGCTTCTGTTTTTAATTTTTGAGTTTGTGAAATTGGACCGTATCATTATTTGGGCTGTGACCAGTTTTGGATTTCTAATTGGGCTACTTTGGCCTACTAACAAATGGAGAAAGGTTAAAAAGAATTAAAACGGGAATTGAAATAAAAAAAACAATGATAGAGGGACGGTTAGGGGAGTTTTCGTGTGAGCGAGAGGTCGCGGGTTCAAACTGAAATGTCCCGTTCTTATTGATTAAAAACGTTCCATATTAATTGATTTCGTTGCGAGGTTTTGACCTCTATATGAGACGTTTTTCAAAGACTGCATTCATTTTAAAACAAACCATAACCTTTATTTCATCAATAAAGGTTTAAAAAGCTTTACGTAGATTATCAAATAATGATAATCTAAAATATCCTGTTTACACACGACCATTACATAATGGTTTACAATACAAATATGTTACAACAAAATAAGTTTCTTGAATGCAGTTTTTACACAATATCATACAAGCATGGACTCCAAATCTCGTCCTTATTTAAGTATGCGACAGCGGAAGCTCTTAATAATCACCTGAGAATAAACATGCTAAAAACGTCAACAAAAATGTTGGTGAGTTATAGGTTTAACCTATATATATCAAATCATACTAATAGACCACAAGATTTCATATTTCAATATACATCCCATACATAGAGATAAAATTCATTCATATGGTGAACACCTGGTAACCGACATTAACAAGATGCATATATAAGAATATCCCCATCATTCCGGGACACCCTTCGGATATGATATAAATTTCGAAGTACTAAAGCATCCGGTACTTTGGATGGGGTTTGTTAGGCCCAATAGATCTATCTTTAGGATTCGCGTCAATTAGGGTGTCTGTTCCCTAATTCTTAGATTACCAGACTTAATAAAAAGGGGCATATTCGATTTCGATAATTCAATCATAGAATGTTGTTTCACGTACTTGTGTCTATTTTGTAAATCATTTATAAAACCTGCATGTATTCTCATCTCAAAAATATTAGATTTTAAAAGTGGGACTATAACTCACTTTCACAGATTTTTACTTCGTCGGGAAGTAAGACTTGGCCACTGGTTGATTCAAGAACCTATAACAATATATACATATATATCAAAGTATGTTCAAAATATATTTACAACACTTTTAATATATTTTGATGTTTTAAGTTTATTAAGTCAGCTGTCCTCGTTAGTAACCTACAACTAGTTGTCCACAGTTAGATGTACAGAAATAAATCGATAAATATTATCTTGAATTGTAACACCCTAGGCAAATCCCACATCGCCCACGGACATGAGTGATCATGGGATTATAAGGTAATACCCACGCTTAAATGACACAACGCGTTTTGGGACCACAGGCAGAGCAGATGTGTGAGTACGCTGCAGTTAAGCGTGCTCGGGCGAGAGCACTACCAGGATGGGTGACCTCCTGGGAAAGTGCTTCTCGTGTGTGGTCGCCAAGAAAAAGCCGTGCGCCTGCGGGCAAAGCGGACAATATTGTGGTCATGTTAAGCTGGGGTGTTACAGAATGGTATCAGAGCCACTCATGTGATGTTGGGGGTGGTGGGGCAAACCTCATTGAGGACGATGAGTCCCTAAGGGGGGTGAATGTAACACCCTAGGCAAATCCCACATCGCCCACGGACATGATTGATCATGGGATTATAAGGTAATACCCACGCTTAAATGACACAACGCGTTTTGGGACCACAGGCAGAGCAGATGTGTGAGTACGCTGCAGTTAAGCGTGCTCGGGCGAGAGCACTACCAGGATGGGTGACCTCCTGGGAAAGTGCTTCTCGTGTGTGGTCGCCAAGAAAAAGCCGTGCGCCTGCGGGCAAAGCGGACAATATTGTGGTCATGTTAAGCTGGGGTGTTACATGAATCAATCCACGACCCAGTGTATATGTATCTCAGTATTGATCATAACTCAAACTATATATATTTTGGAATCAACCTCAACCCTGTATAGCTAACTCCAACATTCACATATAGAGTGTCTATGGTTGTTCCGAAATATATATAGATGTGTCGAAATGATAGGTCGAAACATTGTATACGTGTCTATGGTATCTCAAGATTACATAATATACAATACAAGTTGATTAAGTTATGGTTGGAATAGATTTGTTACCAATTTTCACTTAGCTAAAATGAGAAAAATTATCCAATCTTGTTTTACCCATAACTTCTTCATTTTAAATCCGTTTTGAGTGAATCAAATTGCTATGGTTTCATATTGAACTCTATTTTATGAATCTAAACAGAAAAAGTATAGGTTTATAGTCGGAAAAATAAGTTACAAGTCGTTTTTGTAAAGGTAGTCATTTCAGTCGAAAGAACGACGTCTAGATGACCATTTTAGAAAACATACTTCCACTTTGAGTTTAACCATAATTTTTGGATATAGTTTCATGTTCATAATAAAAATCATTTTCTCAAAATAACAACTTTTAAATCAAAGTTTATCATAGTTTTTAATTAACTAACCCAAAACAGCCCGCGGTGTTACTACGACTGCGTAAATCCGGTTTTACGGTGTTTTTCGTGTTTCCAGGTTTTAAATCATTAAGTTAGCATATCATATAGATATAGAACATGTGTTTAGTTGATTTTAAAAGTCAAGTTAGAAGGATTAACTTTTGTTTGCGAACAAGTTTAGAATTAACTAAACTATGTTCTAGTGATTACAAGTTTAAACCTTCGAATAAGATAGCTTTATATGTATGAATCAAATGATGTTATGAACATCATTACTACCTTAAGTTCCTTGGATAAACCTACTGGAAAAGAAAAAAATGGATCTAGCTTCAATGGATCCTTGGATGGCTCGAAGTTCTTGAAGCAGAATCATGACACGAAAACAAGTTCAAGTAAGATCATCACTTGAAATAAGATTGTTATAGTTATAGAAATTGAACCAAAGTTTGAATATGATTATTACCTTGTATTAGAATGATAACCTACTGTAAGAAACAAAGATTTCTTGAGGTTGGATGATCACCTTACAAGATTGGAAGTGAGCTAGCAAACTTGAAAGTATTCTTGATTTTATGAAACTAGAACTTTTGGAATTTATGAAGAACACTTAGAACTTGAAGATAGAACTTGAGAGAGATCAATTAGATGAAGAAAATTGAAGAATGAAAGTGTTTGTAGGTGTTTTTGGTCGTTGGTGTATGGATTAGATATAAAGGATATGTAATTTTGTTTTCATGTAAATAAGTCATGAATGATTACTCATATTTTTGTAATTTTATGAGATATTTCATGCTAGTTGCCAAATGATGGTTCCCACATGTGTTAGGTGACTCACATGGGCTGCTAAGAGCTGATCATTAGAGTGTATATACCAATAGTACATACATCTAAAAGCTGTGTATTGTACGAGTACGAATACGGTGCATACGAGTAGAATTGTTGATGAAACTGAACGAGGATGTAATTGTAAGCATTTTTGTTAAGTAGAAGTATTTTGATAAGTGTATTGAAGTCTTTCAAAAGTGTATAAATACATATTAAAACACTACATGTATATACATTTTAACTGAGTCGTTAAGTCATCGTTAGTCGTTACATGTAAGTGTTGTTTTGAAACCTTTAGGTTAACGATCTTGTTAAATGTTGTTAACCCAATGTTTATAATATCAAATGAGATTTTAAATTATTATATTATCATGATATTATCATGTATGAATATCTCTTAATATGATATATATATACATTAAATGTCTTTACAACGATAATCGTTACATATATGTCTCGTTTAAAAATCATTAAGTTAGTAGTCTTGTTTTTACCTATGTAGTTCATTGTTAATATACTTAATGATATGTTTACTTATCATAGTATCATGTTAACTATATATATATATCCATATATATGTCATCATATAGTTTTTACAAGTTTTAACGTTCGTGAATCACCGGTCAACTTGGGTGGTCAATTGTCTATATGAAACATATTTCAATTAATCAAGTCTTAACAAGTTTGATTGCTTAACATGTTGGAAACATTTAATCATGTAAATATCAATCTCAATTAATATATATAAACATGGAAAAGTTCGGGTCACTACAGTACCTACCCGTTAAATAAATTTCGTCCCGAAATTTTAAGCTGTTGAAGGTGTTGACGAATCTTCTGGAAATAGATGCGGGTATTTCTTCTTCATCTGATCTTCATGCTCCCAGGTGAACTCGGGTCCTCTACAAGCATTCCATCGAACCTTAACAATTGGTATCTTGTTTTGCTTAAGTCTTTTAACCTCACGATCCATTATTTCGATGGGTTCTTCGATGAATTGGAGTTTTTCGTTGATTTGGATTTCATCTAACGGAATAGTGAGATCTTCTTTAGCAAGAAATTTCTTCAAATTCGAGACGTGGAAAGTGTTATGTACAGCCGCGAGTTGTTGAGGTAACTCAAGTCGGTAAGCTACTGGTCCGACACGATCAATAATCTTGAATGGTCCAATATACCTTGGATTTAATTTCCCTCGTTTACCAAATCGAACAACGCCTTTCCAAGGTGCAACTTTAAGCATGACCATCTCTCCAATTTCAAATTCTATATCTTTTCTTTTAATGTCAGTGTAGCTCTTTTGTCGACTTTGGGCGGTTTTCAACCGTTGTTGAATTTGGATGATCTTCTCGGTAGTTTCTTGTATAATCTCCGGACCCGTAATCTGTCTATCCCCCACTTCACTCCAACAAATCGGAGACCTGCACTTTCTACCATAAAGTGCTTCAAACGGCGCCATCTCAATGCTTGAATGGTAGCTGTTGTTGTAGGAAAATTCTGCTAACGGTAGATGTCGATCCCAACTGTTTCCGAAATCAATAACACATGCTCGTAGCATGTCTTCAAGCGTTTGTATCGTCCTTTCACTCTGCCCATCAGTTTGTGGATGATAGGTAGTACTCATGTCTAGACGAGTTCCTAATGCTTGCTGTAATGTCTGCCAGAATCTTGACATAAATCTGCCATCCCTATCAGAGATAATAGAGATTGGTATTCCATGTCTGGAGACGACCTCCTTCAAATACAGGCGTGCTAACTTCTCCATCTTGTCATCTTCTCTTATTGGTAGGAAGTGTGCTGATTTGGTGAGACGATCAACTATTACCCAAATAGTATCAAAACCACTTGCAGTCCTTGGCAATTTAGTGATGAAATCCATGGTAATGTTTTCCCATTTCCATTCCGGGATTTCGGGTTGTTGAAGTAGACCTGATGGTTTCTGATGCTCAGCTTTGACCTTAGAACACGTCAAACATTCTCCTACGTATTTAGCAACATCGGCTTTCATACCCGGCCACCAAAAATGTTTCTTGAGATCCTTGTACATCTTCCCCGTTCCAGGATGTATTGAGTATCTGGTTTTATGAGCTTCTCTAAGTACCATTTCTCTCATATCTCCAAATTTTGGTACCCAAATCCTTTCAGCCCTATACCGGGTTCCGTCTTCCCGAATATTAAGATGCTTCTCCGATCCTTTGGGTATTTCATCCTTTAAATTTCCCTCTTTTAAAACTCCTTGTTGTGCCTCCTTTATTTGAGTAGTAATGTTATTATGAATCATTATATTCATAGATTTTACTCGAATGGGTTCTCTGTCCTTCCTGCTCAAGGCATCGGCTACCACATTTGCCTTCCCCGGGTGGTAACGAATCTCAAAGTCGTAATCATTCAATAATTCAATCCACCTACGCTGCCTCATATTCAGTTGTTTCTGATTAAATATGTGTTGAAGACTTTTGTGGTCGGTATATATAATACTTTTGACCCCATATAAGTAGTGCCTCCAAGTCTTTAATGCAAAAACAACTGCGCCTAATTCCAAATCATGCGTCGTATAATTTTGTTCGTGAATCTTCAATTGTCTAGACGCATAAGCAACCACCTTCATTCGTTGCATTAATACACAACCGAGACCTTGCTTTGATGCATCACAATAAATCACAAAATCATCATTCCCTTCAGGCAATGACAATATAGGTGCCGTAGTTAGCTTTTTCTTCAATAACTGAAACGCTTTCTCTTGTTCATCATTCCATTCAAATTTCTTCCCTTTATGCGTTAATGCAGTCAAGGGTTTTGCTATTCTGGAAAAGTCTTGGATGAACCTTCTGTAGTAACCAGCTAGTCCTAAAAACTGGCATATGTGTTTCGAAGTTTTCGGGGTTTCCCACTTTTCAACAGTTTCTATCTTTGCCGGATCCACCTTAATACCTTCTTTGTTCACTATGTGACCGAGGAATTGAACTTCTTCCAACCAAAATGCACACTTTGAAAACTTAGCGTACAATTCTTCCTTCCTCAATACTTCTAACACCTTTCTCAAATGTTCACCGTGTTCTTGGTCATTCTTTGAGTAAATAAGTATGTCATCAATGAAAACAATGACAAACTTGTCAAGGTATGGTCCACACACTCGGTTCATAAGGTCCATGAACACAGCTGGTGTAACATCCCGCCTTTTTCCATTTACTTTTCCGTTATACTAATATAAAGTCCGTTATATGTTTATAACATCTCCCGTTGATACGCGTTTTAAATTATCTCGTTTAGGTAATTCTCGCACCCGAACGAAAGTTGAGGGACTAAACTTGACAAGGGATCAAACCCTTGACTAGGTCAAAGGGTCAAACCCCTTTCACCCATTCATTATCATCTCCATCTCTCTCTCTTTCTCTCTAGCAAGAACACACACCCATTTACCAAATTTATTCAATCATCATCTAAATTCGATCTAGGAGGCTTACAACAAAATAAACTACATATTTGTGATCCTCTCTTCATCCTCTACATTTTGATACCAATATCATCAAGTTTGGGTAACATTTCTAAAACTCTAGATTTCTTTAAATTCGTGTTCTTGACTTATAAAGTTGTTAATTAGTGTCTATGGCTCATCGTGATGTCGTGTATGTAATTTGTATGCTCGATTCGTTGTTTTTGGTGTAACTAGTTCATTATGAAAATTTGCTTGCTAAATCTTTGATTTTGAATGATCAAATGTTGTTAGATTGTTAAAGTGCATGTTTTAAAAGTGTTACTAGTATCATTAGCTTCGTTTTGATGTATAGGTTGATTAAGGAAACTCCAAGAACATGATAAGTGATTTTGTGAACTTGGATTAGGGTTTGATAAGCTTTAGATGAACTTTTGATGCACCAAATGCTATGAAATATTGTAGATAAGAATTTTGTTGCAATGTGTGTATGATTACCTTCGAAACGGCATATCATACATGTAAATTGGTTGCCCGAATCATAAAATGCGTTTTAGAACTTGAAACTTTGATTATGAACGTTTAATGCGGTTTTTGGTTGTTGTTAGTGATGAATTGCTTGATGAAATGTGCTTAGTTGTTTTCATTGTCAAATTACCTTTCTAATGATATAGGTTATGCGTTTTAAGTGTTTTCGGTGCATGAAATGTGTTATATTGTATTTTGGTTCGTGACTTGGACCATTTTTTTTCTGCAAACTGCATGATTCCCAGGTATTGCGTGCCGCGCATTTACCCGCGCGCCGCGCAGAATCAGAGATCCCAGATGTTTGCCTTCTTGGTTGAGTTCTGACCAGAAATTGCACTTGGGTGCGCGCCGCGCAACCTAGTGCGCGCCGCGCAAAAGCCCCAGGCCACTCTCTTTTGTTTTTAAATGTCACAAAAATGTTTCCGCTTAACTAAAACTCCGTTTAACATGAAACTTGACTATTAGGCTCTTATATGACTTCTCGTCTTGGGAAAATTGTCGGATACCCGACCCGACCCCGTTGACTTTGACTTTGACCAAGTTTGACTTTTAGTCAAACTTAACCAAACGATTATACAATCGTTCTAACATACTTAACTACTTGTATCGTGCATGAAACTTGACAAATTGATTCACATGCTATATTAATCGAGTCGTAACGAGCCATAGGACTAATTGAACATCTTTGACCAATCGTGACTATCGTTATTGATACAACCTATTTGTTTAGGTCAAGACTAGCATTGTTCTTTGCACACATTTACTTGTTGAAGTACTTTACTACTCGTGCATTCAAGGTGAGATCATAGTCCCACTCTTACTCTTTTTGAACTTACATTTGGGATGAGAAAACATAAACATTTCTTTTACTAAGTGAACACAAGTACAGGAAAACAAACATTCTACATACGAGTTTAGAACAAAATCCTCAATTCGATTATCATTAGTTACACTTGTCGGGTGTAAGCGAGAACTTATGTTGTATGGATCCATATGGGTTTGACAAACCCTCATTCAAACGGTTCGCTACCGTTTACGAATGAAATATATTTTCGAGAAACAGTGTATGTTCTAGCACTAAGTGATGGGGTTCAATGGAAGGAAATGTTAAGCATTGATAATTGGGTGCTCGTGAAACAAACTTTTGGAATGTATTACTATTATTTCATTGATGCAAATCTTGTGGTTCACTTGTACTTACTTACTTAAACCTATGATTTCACCAACGTTTTCGTTGACAGATTTCTATGTTTTTCTCAGGTCCTTGAACGATACATGATACATGCTTCCGCTCATTATTTTGATACTTGCATTGGATGTCGAGTATATATGCATACATGGAGCGTCTTTTGGATACTTTTAAATTGTGTCGCATAAGTTTCATTTGTACTTAAAACTTTGTATCGTAACTTGTGGTGGAACTATTCTTGTAAACTTGAACAACCTTTACATTTGAAATGAATGCGACATATCTTTTGGTCAAACGTTGTTTTAAAGACTTATGACCACGTAACGGGACCTAAGTAGACGGCGCCGTCAGTGACGATTTGGTCGGGTCGCTACAGATGGTATCAGAGTGTTGGTTGTAGGGATTTAGAGTTCATTGGTGTCAACCTCGAGTCATAGGGTACATTGGTGAGTCTAGACTACAACCGGCATATAGACTTGAAGTAGGAATTACTTGACTACTTGTGCATTTATACTCGAACGCTTCTACTCATAGCTACTCTTAGTTCATCTTAATCTCACGTTGTCTAATTTGATTGACGCGCCACCTTGACTATATGAAATGATGTCGAATGCACATATGAATCAGGGTAATATAATTTCCGGGATTATATTACGGTGACTCATATGAACGTTCCGACATTATGACATAAAGAATTTAAGGCGAGTCGAGGAAAAACTTCTCTTTATCTTTATTCTATATCACGGTTAGTATTATTGAGAATACTAATCAATGATATTCTTGTGTCTTGAAGGAACAATGGCTCCTCGTCGTGTACGCCGCAATGAAACTCCCGAACAAGCTCTCGAACGGATGATAGCTACCGCCGTAGATGCGGCCATGGCCGGTCACTCATCCAACAACAATAATAATAACAACCACAACAACAACAACAACAACAACAACAACAATAACAACAATGGAGCCGGAAACTCAAACGAGGGATGCTCCTATAAAGCTTTCATGGGGTGCAAACCTCACACTTTTGATGGAACCGGGGGACCGGTCGTGCTCACCCGATGGTTTGAGCAAACGGAAGCCGTCTTTAGCATAAGCGGTTGTCGGGACCAAGACAAGGTCAAATACTCCACTCACACTTTCTCCGGAATTGCTCTAACATGGTGGAACACCTATGTTCAATCGGTGGGTACCGATGAAGCTCATGCCCTCTCTTGGGCCGATCTAAAGGAAAAGATGATTGTTGAATATTTTCCGCGCGAAGAAACCCGAAAGCTTGAGGAAGAACTAAGAGCTTTGAAAGCGGTCGGAAACGATCTTAAAGCTTATAATCAACGCTTCGCCGAACTATCCTTGATGTGTCCTAATCTTGTTAACCCCGAATCTCAAAGGATTGAGCTCTACATGCTCGGTCTTCCAAAAAGCATCAAACAAGGGGTGATGTCATCCAAACCCACTACTCATCAAGCCGCTATGAACATGGCTCGCCAACTAATTGAAACGGTTGACGAAATCGTAGTTCCGGCACCTAAGGCCGAGGATAAATCGGGCGGCAACAAAAGAAAGTGGGATCCCTCCCAATCAAGCAACAACAACTTTGATAAGAAGCCTTACACCTCCGACGGCAAGAGGGGTTATACCGGGAACCTACCTCTTTGCAACAAATGCAACAAACATCACTTTGGTGAATGTGGCAAGTTAATTTGCCACCGGTGCCAAGGAGTTGGTCATAAGGCCAACGATTGTAAAAGTGCCACTCCCGTTGCTCGAAAGTGGCCCAATGCACCAAAGACGGGCACTTGTTACGATTGTGGTCAAACAGGTCATTATAGAAATGCATGCCCAAAGAAGAAAGATAACCCCAACACGCGCGGCCGAGCTTTCAACATCAACACCGAGGAAGCCCGGGATGACACTGAACTAGTCACGGGTACGTTTCTTCTCAACAATTCTTATGTCTCTTGCTTATTCGATTCAGGTGCCGATAAATGCTTTGTATCCAAGACTTTGACTCATTCTTTTAGCACTCCACCTCTTCCATTAGATACCACTTATACCATTGAAGTGGCTAACGGGAAACTATTAAGTGCCGACACATATTACCGGGGGTGTACGATAAACATTTTGGGTAAGGAATTTGAAATTGATTTGATACCCATGGAACTAGGAAGCTTTGATGTAATAATCGGTATGAATTGGTTAGTCAAAACGAAATCTCACATTCTTTGTGATCTTAACGCAATCCGAATTCCTATCGAGAATGGTGAACCTTTGATCGTCTATGGCGATAAGAGTTGCACCGGACTCAACCTCGTTTCGTGTGTTAAAGTTAGAAAACTACTCCGTAAGGGTTGTTTTGCGATCCTTTCTCACGTTAAGAAAGTCGAGTCCGATGAGAAACACATCGATGATGTGCCAATTGTTAGTGACTATTCCGATGTATTTCCCGACGAATTGCCGGGTCTTCCGCCTCATCGACCGGTTGAATTCCAAATCGATCTTATTCCGGGAGCCGCACCCGTAGCACGTGCACCATATAGACTCGCTCCATCTGAAATGCAAGAATTGCAAAGTCAAATCCAAGAACTACTTGATCGAGGTTTTATCCAACCTAGCCATTCACCTTGGGGCGCTCCGATTTTGTTTGTTAAAAAGAAAGACGGATCCCTACGAATGTGCATTGATTATCGTGAACTAAATAAATTGACGGTTAAGAACCGATATCCTCTTCCTCGCATCGATGACCTCTTTGATTAACTACAAGGGTCTTGTGTATATTCGAAAATCGATCTCCGCTCGGGTTATCATCAATTGAGGGTTAAGGGGGAAGATGTCTCCAAAACCGCTTTCCGAACTCGTTATGGTAGTTATGAATTCCTCGTCATGCCATTTGGTCTCACTAACGCACCGGCGGTGTTCATGGATCTTATGAACCGCGTGTGCAAACCGTATCTCGATAAATTCGTTATTGTGTTCATCGATGACATATTGATCTATTCTAAAAATAAAGAAGAGCACGAACAACATCTCCGACTTGTGCTTGAACTTTTAAGACAAGAACAACTCTATGCCAAATTCTCCAAGTGTGAATTTTGGTTAAAGGAAGTTCAATTTCTTGGTCATGTTGTAAGTGACCAAGGTATTAAAGTCGATCCAACGAAAATCGAAGCCATTAGCAAATGGGAGACTCCTACTACTCCTACTCACATTCGTCAATTTTTGGGTCTCGCCGGGTACTATCGTAGATTCATCGAAAATTTCTCTTTGGTTGCACGTCCTCTAACCGCATTGACTCACAAGGGAAAGAAATTCATTTGGGCGACCGAACATGAATCCGCATTCCAAATCTTGAAAACGAAGCTAACCACCGCTCCTATCTTGTCACTTCCCGAAGGCAATGATGACTTTGTTGTATATTGCGATGCCTCAAAACATGGTTTTGGGTGTGTATTGATGCAACGAACGAAAGTCATTGCTTATGCTTCTCGACAACTCAAAATTCATGAACGAAACTATACGACACATGATCTCGAACTCGGAGCCGTTGTCTTTGCACTTAAAATGTGGAGACACTATCTTTATGGAACCAAGAGTACTATCTTCACCGATCACAAAAGCCTTCAACACATTTTCGATCAAAAGCAACTAAACATGAGACAACGAAGGTGGATTGAAACCTTAAACGATTACGATTGCGAGCTTCGTTACCATCCCGGGAAGGCAAATGTAGTAGCCGATGCCTTAAGTCGAAAAGAAAGAGCGGTGCCTCTCCGTGTCCGAGCTTTAAACATCACCATTCACACCAACCTTAATAGCCAAATTCGGGTAGCCCAAGATGAGGCTCTCAAGGATGAAAACATCTCTCTCGAACACTTGAACGTCCTCACCTCTCGATTCGAAGTTAAAGAAACCGGACTCCGATATTTCGCCGGAAGAATTTGGGTGCCTAGTTATGGGGATCTACGAAGCCTTATTTTAGATGAAGCCCATAAGTCACGATACTCGATTCACCCCGGTGCCAATAAGATGTACCAAGACCTTAAACAACTATATTGGTGGCCGAACATCAAAAGGGACGTAGCTACTTATGTTTCCAAGTGTTTGACATGTTCCAAAGTCAAAGCCGAACACCAAAGACCGTCCGGACTACTTCAACAACCCGAGATCCCGCAATGGAAGTGGGAAAGGATAACGATGGATTTTATCACCAAGCTACCAAAAACGACGGGCGGTTATGATACCATTTGGGTTATTGTTGACCGTCTCACCAAATCCGCACACTTCCTTGCCATGAAAGAAACGGACAAAATGGAGAAACTTGCACAACTTTACATTAAGGAGATCGTAGCCCGACACGGTGTACCTTTATCGATTATCTCCGACCGAGATGGCCGTTTCGTTTCTAGATTTTGGCGTACATTGCAAGAAGCATTGGGAACGCGTTTAGATATGAGCACCGCATATCATCCTCAAACCGATGGACAAAGCGAACGTACAATTCAAACCTTAGAGGACATGTTACGAGCTTGCGTGGTTGATTTCGGAAAAGCTTGGGACAAGCACTTACCTCTCGCCGAGTTCTCTTACAACAATAGTTATCACGCGAGTATTAAAGCCGCACCTTTTGAAGCGCTATATGGCCGCAAATGTCGTTCACCTCTTTGTTGGGCCGAGGTAGGCGACGTGCAAATCACCGGACCCGAACTCATTCACGAAACCACCGAGAAAATCGTTCAAATCCGAGATAGGCTTAGGACGGCCCGAAGTCGTCAAAAGAGCTATACCGACAAACGACGCAACGATCTTGAATTTCAAGTCGGTGACCGAGTAATGTTAAAAGTCGCACCTTGGAAGGGTGTAATCCGTTTTGGGAAACGCGGGAAGCTAAATCCGCGGTATATTGGTCCTTTCGAAATCTTGGAGCGTATTGGAACCGTTGCTTATCGTTTAGATCTTCCGCCTCAATTGAACTCCGTTCATCCTACCTTCCATGTATCTAACTTGAAAAAGTGTCTTGCCGAACCCGATATCGTCATCCCTCTCGAAGAACTTACTATTGATGACAAACTTCATTTTGTGGAGGAACCGGTTGAAATTGTGGACACCTCCGTCAAGACATTGAAACAAAGCCGAATCCCGATTGTCAAGGTTCGTTGGAATGCCAAAAGAGGACCCGAGTTCACTTGGGAAAGACAAGATCAAATGCAAAGGAAGTATCCTCATCTATTCGTGAATTCGGAAACGCAAGATCTCGAGGAAGAAACAACGACTACTACGCCTACTTAAATTTCGGGACGAAATTTCTTTTAAGGAGTAGGTAATGTAACATCCCGCCTTTTTCCATTTACTTTTCCGTTATACTAATATAAAGTCCGTTATATGTTTATAACATCTCCCGTTGATACGCGTTTTAAATTATCTCGTTTAGGTAATTCCCGCACCCGAACGAAAGTTGAGGGACTAAACTTGACAAGGGATCAAACCCTTGACTAGGTCAAAGGGTCAAACCCCTTTCACCCATTCATTATCATCTCCATCTCTCTCTCTTTCTCTCTAGCAAGAACACACACCCATTTACCAAATTTATTCAATCATCATCTAAATTCGATCTAGGAGGCTTACAACAAAATAAACTACATATTTGTGATCCTCTCTTCATCCTCTACATTTTGATACCAATATCATCAAGTTTGGGTAACATTTCTAAAACTCTAGATTTCTTTAAATTCGTGTTCTTGACTTATAAAGTTGTTAATTAGTGTCTATGGCTCATCGTGATGTCGTGTATGTAATTTGTATGCTCGATTCGTTGTTTTTGGTGTAACTAGTTCATTATGAAAATTTGCTTGCTAAATCTTTGATTTTGAATGATCAAATGTTGTTAGATTGTTAAAGTGCATGTTTTAAAAGTGTTACTAGTATCATTAGCTTCGTTTTGATGTATAGGTTGATTAAGGAAACTCCAAGAACATGATTAGTGATTTTGTGAACTTGGATTAGGGTTTGATAAGCTTTAGATGAACTTTTGATGCACCAAATGCTATGAAATATTGTAGATAAGAATTTTGTTGCAATGTGTGTATGATTACCTTCGAAACGGCATATCATACATGTAAATTGGTTGCCCGAATCATAAAATGCATTTTAGAACTTGAAACTTTAATTATGAACGTTTAATGCGGTTTTTGGTTGTTGTTAGTGATGAATTGCTTGATGAAATGTGCTTAGTTGTTTTCCTTGTCAAATTACCTTTCTAATGATATAGGTTATGCGTTTTAAGTGTTTTCGGTGCATGAAATGTGTTATATTGTATTTTGGTTCGTGACTTGGACCATTTTTTTTCTGCAAACTGCATGATTCCCAGGTATTGCGCGCCGCGCATTTACCCGCGCGCCGCGCAGAATCAGAGATCCCAGATGTTTGCCTTCTTGGTTGAGTTCTGACCAGAAATTGCACTTGGGTGCGCGCCGCGCAACCCAGTGCGCGCCGCGCAAAAGCCCCAGGCCACTCTCTTTTGTTTTTAAATGTCACAAAAATGTTTCCGCTTAACTAAAACTCCGTTTAACATGAAACTTGACTATTAGGCTCTTATATGACTTCTCATCTTGGGAAAATTGTCGGATACCCGACCCGACCCCGTTGACTTTGACTTTGACCAAGTTTGACTTTTAGTCAAACTTAACCAAACGATTATACAATCGTTCTAACATACTTAACTACTTGTATCGTGCATGAAACTTGACAAATTGATTCACATGCTATATTAATCGAGTCGTAACGAGCCATAGGACTAATTGAACATCTTTGACCAATCGTGACTATCGTTATTGATACAACCTATTTGTTTAGGTCAAGACTAGCATTGTTCTTTGCACACATTTACTTGTTGAAGTACTTTACTACTCGTGCATTCAAGGTGAGATCATAGTCCCACTCTTACTCTTTTTGAACTTACATTTGGGATGAGAAAACATAAACATTTCTTTTACTAAGTGAACACAAGTATAGGAAAACAAACATTCTACATACGAGTTTAGAACAAAATCCTCAATTCGATTATCATTAGTTACACTTGCCGGGTGTAAGCGAGAACTTATGTTGTATGGATCCATATGGGTTTGACAAACCCTCATTCAAACGGTTTGCTACCGTTTACGAATGAAATATATTTTCGAGAAACAGTGTATGTTCTAGCACTAAGTGATGGGGTTCAATGGAAGGAAATGTTAAGCATTGATAATTGGGTGCTCGTGAAACAAACTTTTGGAATGTATTACTATTATTTCATTGATGCAAATCTTGTGGTTCACTTGTACTTACTTACTTAAACCTATGATTTCACCAACGTTTTCGTTGACCGATTTCTATGTTTTTCTCAGGTCCTTGAACGATACATGATACATGCTTTCGCTCATTATTTTGATACTTGCATTGGATGTCGAGTATATATGCATACATGGAGCGTCTTTTGGATACTTTTAAATTGTGTCGCATAAGTTTCATTTGTACTTAAAACTTTGTATCGTAACTTGTGGTGGAACTATTCTTGTAAACTTGAACAACCTTTACATTTGAAATGAATGCGACATATCTTTTGGTCAAACGTTGTTTTAAAGACTTATGACCACGTAACGGGACCTAAGTAGACGGCGCCATCAGTGACGATTTGGTCGGGTCGCTACAGCTGGTGCATTAGTTAAACCAAACGGCATGACCATAAACTCGTAATGACCATAACGTGTTCTAAAAGCAGTCTTTGGAATATCATCTTCTTTCACCCGCATTTGATGATACCCGGAACGTAAGTCAATCTTTGAATAAACAGACGAGCCTTGTAGTTGATCAAATAAGTCATCGATTCTCGGTAGTGGGTAGCGGTTCTTGATGGTAAGTTTGTTCAACTCTCGGTAGTCGATACACAACCTGAATGTACCATCTTTCTTTTTGACAAACAAAACAGGAGCTCCCCACGGTGATGTGCTTGGTCGAATGAAACCACGCTCTAAAAGTTCTTGTAATTGGCTTTGCAGTTCTTTCATCTCACTGGGTGCGAGTCTGTAAGGAGAACGAGCTATTGGTGCAGCTCCTGGTACAAGATCTATTTGAAATTCAACGGATCGATGTGGGGGTAATCTCGGTAATTCTTTCGGAAATACATCGGGAAATTCTTTTGCAATGGGAACATCATTGATGCTCTTTTCTTCAGTTTGTACTTTCTCGACGTGTGCTAGAACAGCATAGCAACCTTTTCTTATTAGTTTTTGTGCCTTCAAATTACTAATAAGATGTAGCTTCGTGTTGCCCTTTTCTCCGTACACCATTAAGGGTTTTCCTTTTTCTCGTATAATGCGAATTGCATTTTTGTAACAAACGATCTCTGCTTTCACTTCTTTCAACCAGTCCATACCGATTATCACATCAAAACTCCCTAACTCTACTGGTATTAAATCAATCTTAAATGTTTCGATAACCAGTTTAATTTCTCGATTCCGACATATATTATCTGCTGAAATTAATTTACCATTTGCTAATTCGAGTAAAAATTTACTATCCAAAGGCGTCAATGTACAACTTAATTTAGCACAAAAATCTCTACTCATATAGCTTCTATCCGCACCCGAATCAAATAAAACGTAAGCAGATTTATTGTCAATAAGAAACGTACCCGTAACAAGCTCCGAGTCTTCCTGTGCCTCTGCCGCATTAATATTGAAAACTCTTCCACGGCCTTGTCCATTCGTGTTCTCCTGGTTCGGGCAATTTCTAATAATGTGGCCCGGTTTTCCACATTTATAACAAACTACATTGGCATAACTTGCTCCGACACTACTTGCTCCGCCATTACTCGTTCCGACACCATTTGTTCCTTTCGTTCTATTAACCCCTGGTCCGTAGACCTCACACTTCGCCGCGCTATGACCATTTCTTTTACACTTGTTGCAAAATTTGGTGCAGAACCCCGAGTGATTCTTTTCACACCTTTGGCATAGCTGCTTCTGATTGTTGTTGTTGTTGCGGTTATTATTGTTGTTGGGATGATTGTTGTAGTTGCTGTTGTTGTTGTTGTTGTTGTTGGGCCGTTTGTTGTAGTTGCGATTGATGTTGCGATTGTTGGGATAATTGTTGCGATTATTGTTGTAATTGCTGTTGTTGTTGTATTGGTGATTCTTATCACCGTTTTCCTCCCACTTTCTTTTGACTTGCTTCACATTAGCCTCTTCAGCAGTCTGTTCTTTAATTCTTTCTTCAATCTGGTTCACGAGTTTGTGAGCCATTCTACATGCCTGTTGTATGGAGGCGGGCTCGTGTGAACTTATATCTTCTTGGATTCTTTCCGGTAATCCTTTCACAAATGCGTCGATCTTCTCTTCCTCATCTTCGAATGCTCCCGGACACAATAGGCACAATTCTATGAATCGTCTTTCGTACGTGGTAATATCAAATCCTTGGGTTCGTAACCCTCTAAGTTCTGTCTTGAGCTTATTGACCTCAGTTCTGGGATGGTACTTCTCGTTCATCAAGTGCTTGAATGCTGACCACGGTAGTGCGTACGCATCGTCTTGTCCCACTTGCTCTAGATAGGTATTCCACCATGTTAATGCAGAACCTGCGAAGGTATGCGTAGCGTACTTTACTTTGTCCTCTTCAGTACACTTACTTATGGCAAACACCGATTCGACCTTCTCGGTCCACCGTTTCAATCCGATCGGTCCTTCGGTTCCATCAAATTCCAAAGGTTTGCAGGCAGTGAATTCTTTGTAGGTGCATCCTACACGATTTCCTGTACTGCTAGATCCAAGGTTATTGTTGGTATGTAGCGCAGCCTGTACTGCGGCTATGTTTGAAGCTAGAAAAGTACGGAATTCCTCTTCATTCATATTCACGGTGTGTCGAGTAGTCGGTGCCATTTCCTTCAAAATAGTTAAATGGAACAAGTTAATCATACAGAATATTAAGAGTAGTTAATAGTATTTCGTAGCATAATATGAACTCATTTATAAAAGCTTTTTCTTCATATTAGCGTTTTATAAGTTTAAATTCGGGTAGTACCTACCCGTTAAGTTCATACTTAGTAGCTAATATACAATTCAACTACTACAATTCTATATGAAAAACTGATTATAATAATATTTCGCGTTCAAACTTTTACACAATATTTTACAAACTTACAATACCGTTTATTTTACATATAGCATGAAATATAGCACACAATAAATTTGATACAAGATGGTTGTGAAGATAATTCTAGCTAGTACACAAGTCGTTCAGCAAAGGCAATAAAGACACGTAATTCATACGTCCAGAAACAAGTCATGCATTCTGGTTTTACTAGGATTACTTCCCATCCTTGGTCTTGTGGAACATAACCGTTATGGCCGTTGATAAGACAGCGTGTTGTAACGTCGTCAAAGGGACGAGGGTTACGTAATATCCAACAGTCCTGTAATAATCTAAAAACCTCATTTCTTACCCCAATTACCGACTCCGTCACTTGTGGGAACGTTTTGTTTAATAGTTGTAGCCCGATGTTCTTGTTCTCACTTTGGTGAGAAGCGAACATTACTAATCCGTAAGCATAACATGCTTCTTTATGTTGCATGTTAGCCGCTTTTTCTAAATCACGAAGTCCAATATTCGGATATATTGAGTCAAAATAATTTCTTAACCCATTGCGTAAAATAGCATTTGGGTTCCCCGCAATATATGCGTCAAAGTAAACACATCGTAACTAATGGATTTCCCAATGTGATATCCCCCATCTTCCGAACGAAAGCCTTTTATAAACCAAGGCATTCTTGGAACGTTCTTCGAATGTCTTACAAACTGATCTCGCCTTAAATAGTTGTGCCGAAGAATTCTGACCGACTCTAGACAAGATTTCATCAATCATGTCTCCGGGTAGGTCTCTTAAAATATTGGGTTGTCTATCCATTTTGTGTTTTTATACTGTAAAATAGACAAGAGTTAGATTCATAAAAAAAATACTTATTAGTACAAGAAATTTTTACATATATCATAAAGCATAAGCACACTATATTTCATATATTACACCACACGAATACAACTATCTTATTCCGACTCGCTTGTTTCTTCTTCTTCGGTTTTGGTTCGTTTTGCCAAGTTTCTAGGGATATATGATGTTCCCCTAATACGAGTCGTCATTTTCCACATTGGTTTAGAAAAACCTGGTGGTTTAGAGGTTCCCGGGTCATTGTTACAACTTAAGGACTTCGGGGGTTGACGATACATATAAAGTTCATCGGGGTTGGAATTAGATTTCTCTATTTTTATGCCCTTTCCCTTATTATTTTCTTTTGCCTTTTTAAATTCAGTTGGGTAATTTCTATAACATCGTCGAAATTCTCGTCGGAATCCGATTCATCGGAGAATTGGTAATCCTCCCAATATTTTGCTTCCTTGGCGGAAACACCATTGACCATAATTAACCTTGGTCGGTTGGTTGAGGATTTTCTTTTACTTAACCGTTTTATTATTTCCCCCACCGGTTCTATTTCTTCATCCGGTTCCGATTCTTCTTCCGGTTCCGATTCTTCTTCCGGTTCCGACTCTTCTTCCGGTTCCTCTTCGGGAACTTGTGAATCAGTCCACGAATCATTCCAATTTACATTTGACTCTTCATTATTATTAGGTGAGTCAATGGGACTTGTTCTAGAGGTAGACATCTATCACATAATATCAAACGCGTTAAGAGATTAATATATCACATAATATTCACATGTTAAAAATATATAGTTTCCAACAAAATTTGTTAAGCAATCATTTTTCAAGTAAACACGGTCGAAGTCCAGACTCACTAATGCATCCTAACAAACTCGATAAGAAACACTAATGCAAAATTCTGGTTCTCTAAGACCAACGCTCGGATACCAACTGAAATGTCCCGTTCTTATTGATTAAAAACGTTCCATATTAATTGATTTCGTTGCGAGGTTTTGACCTCTATATGAGACGTTTTTCAAAGACTGCATTCATTTTAAAACAAACCATAACCTTTATTTCATCAATAAAGGTTTAAAAAGCTTTACGTAGATTATCAAATAATGATAATCTAAAATATCCTGTTTACACACGACCATTACATAATGGTTTACAATACAAATATGTTACAATAAAATAAGTTTCTTGAATGCAGTTTTTACACAATATCATACAAGCTTGGACTCCAAATCTCGTCCTTATTTAAGTATGCGACAGCGGAAGCTCTTAATAATCACCTGAGAATAAACATGCTAAAAACGTCAACAAAAATGTTGGTGAGTTATAGGTTTAACCTATATATATCAAATCATACTAATAGACCACAAGATTTCATATTTCAATATACATCCCATACATAGAGATAAAATTCATTCATATGGTGAACACCTGGTAACCGACATTAACAAGATGCATATATAAGAATATCTCCATCATTCCGGGACACCCTTCGGATATGATATAAATTTCGAAGTACTAAAGCATCCGGTACTTTGGATGGGGTTTGTTAGGCCCAATAGATCTATCTTTAGGATTCGCGTCAATTAGGGTGTCTGTTCCCTAATTCTTAGATTACCAGACTTAATAAAAAGGGGCATATTCGATTTCGATAATTCAATCATAGAATGTAGTTTCACGTACTTGTGTCTATTTTGTAAATCATTTATAAAACCTGCATGTATTCTCATCCCAAAAATATTAGATTTTAAAAGTGCGACTATAACTCACTTTCACAGATTTTTACTTCGTCGGGAAGTAAGACTTGGCCACTGGTTGATTCACGAACCTATAACAATATATACATATATATCAAAGTATGTTCAAAATATATTTACAACACTTTTAATATATTTTGATGTTTTAAGTTTATTAAGTCAGCTGTCCTCGTTAGTAACCTACAACTAGTTGTCCACAGTTAGATGTACAGAAATAAATCGATAAATATTATCTTGAATCAATCCACGACCCAGTGTATATGTATCTCAGTATTGATCACAACTCAAACTATATATATTTTGGAATCAACCTCAACCCTGTATAGCTAACTCCAACATTCACATATAGAGTGTCTATGGTTGTTCCGAAATATATATAGATGTGTCGACATGATAGGTCGAAACATTGTATACGTGTCTATGGTATCTCAAGATTACATAATATACAATACAAGTTGATTAAGTTATGGTTGGAATAGATTTGTTACCAATTTTCACGTAGCTAAAATGAGAAAAATTATCCAATCTTGTTTTACCCATAACTTCTTCATTTTAAATCCGTTTTGAGTGAATCAAATTGCTATGGTTTCATATTGAACTCTATTTTATGAATCTAAACAGAAAAAGTATAGGTTTATAGTCAGAAAAATAAGTTACAAGTCATTTTTGTAAAGGTAGTCATTTCAGTCGAAAGAACGACGTCTAGATGACCATTTTAGAAAACATACTTCCACTTTGAGTTTAACCATAATTTTTGGATATAGTTTCATGTTCATAATAAAAATCATTTTCTCATAATAACAACTTTTAAATCAAAGTTTATCATAGTTTTTAATTAACTAACCCAAAACAGCCCGCGGTGTTACTACGACGGCGTAAATCCGGTTTTACGGTGTTTTTCGTGTTTCCAGGTTTTAAATCATTAAGTTAGCATATCATATAGATATAGAACATGTGTTTAGTTGATTTTAAAAGTCAAGTTAGAAGGATTAACTTTTGTTTGCGAACAAGTTTAGAATTAACTAAACTATGTTCTAGTGATTACAAGTTTAAACCTTCGAATAAGATAGCTTTATATGTATGAATCGAATGATGTTATGAACATCATTACTACCTTAAGTTCCTTGGATAAACCTACTGGAAAAGAGAAAAATGGATCTAGCTTCAATGGATCCTTGGATGGCTCGAAGTTCTTGAAGCAGAATCATGACACGAAAACAAGTTCAAGTAAGATCATCACTTGAAATAAGATTGTTATAGTTATAGAAATTGAACCAAAGTTTGAATATGATTATTACCTTGTATTAGAATGATAACCTACTGTAAGAAACAAAGATTTCTTGAGGTTGGATGATCACCTTACAAGATTGGAAGTGAGCTAGCAAACTTGAAAGTATTCTTGATTTTATGAAACTAGAACTTTTGGAATTTATGAAGAACACTTAGAACTTGAAGATAGAACTTGAGAGAGATCAATTAGATGAAGAAAATTGAAGAATGAAAGTGTTTGTAGGTGTTTTTGGTCGTTGGTGTATGGATTAGATATAAAGGATATGTAATTTTGTTTTCATGTAAATAAGTCATGAATGATTACTCATATTTTTGTAATTTTATGAGATATTTCATGCTAGTTGCCAAATGATGGTTCTCACATGTGTTAGGTGACTCACATGGGCTGCTAAGAGCTGATCATTAGAGTGTATATACCAATAGTACATACATCTAAAAGCTGTGTATTGTACGAGTACGAATACGGTGCATACGAGTAGAATTGTTGATGAAACTGAACGAGGATGTAATTGTAAGCATTTTTGTTAAGTAGAAGTATTTTGATAAGTGTATTGAAGTCTTTCAAAAGTGTATAAATACATATTAAAACACTACATGTATATACATTTTAACTGAGTCGTTAAGTCATCGTTAGTCGTTACATGTAAGTGTTGTTTTGAAACCTTTAGGTTAACGATCTTGTTAAATGTTGTTAACCCAATGTTTATAATATCAAATGAGATTTTAAATTATTATATTATCATGATATTATCATGTATGAATATCTCTTAATATGATATATATATATACATTAAATGTCTTTACAACGATAATCGTTACATATATGTCTCGTTTAAAAATCATTAAGTTAGTAGTCTTGTTTTTACATATGTAGTTCATTGTTAATATACTTAATGATATGTTTACTTATCATAGTATCATGTTAACTATATATATATCCATATATATGTCATCATATAGTTTTTACAAGTTTTAACGTTCGTGAATCACCGGTCAACTTGGGTGGTCAATTGTCTATATGAAACATATTTCAATTAATCAAGTCTTAACAAGTTTGATTGCTTAACATGTTGGAAACGTTTAATCATGTAAATATCAATCTCAATTAATATATATAAACATGGAAAAGTTCGGGTCACTACACAAACCTTGGCGAGGGTATTTTTTTTTGAAGATTTTACTCCTAAGGTAGTATTACTTTTTTGTTGTTGTTGTTGTTGTTGTTGTTGTTATTATTATTATTATTATTATTATTATTATTATTATTATTATTATTATTATCATTATTATTGTCACTATTTTAGTATTAAAAATATTACTTTAATAAATAAAGAACATTTATTTAAAAATATATTGTACATCTATATTAATATTAAATATTATCTTGTTTTAATAAAATGTTATTATAAGTAAGTTACAAAAAATATATAAATATATTTTAAATTGAATCATATATATAAATAGTAAATCTTAATACATAACTAAATATATATAAATTTGTTTGATTATGATTATATGTATTAATATACATAAATGATATAGGTTCGTGAATCCGAGGCCAACCCTGCATTGTTCAGTCTCGTCATATGTATTTTTACTACAAAATACAGTATTATGAGTTTCATTACTCCCTTTTTATATATATTTTTGGAACTGAGAATGTGATGACCCGGGAATTTCCGACCAAATTTAAACTTTAATCTTTATATGTTTCCGACACGATAAGTAAAGTCTGTAATGTTGAGTCTCGAAAACTTTAAAATTTATATTCATATAATCAATTACCCTTTGACTATGCTTGACGATTCACGAACAATTATGTATAACAAATATGTAAGTATATATATAAATATAAATATAAGAGAATATAAAATAATTAAGTCATAAAACTCACATTAACCAATTGAAGTTAAAAAGTAAAATAATAAATAAAATACTTAAGTTACCATTAAAAACAAATATAAATATATATATATATATATATATATATATATATATATATATATATATATATATACGATTTATATTAGTCATTATTTGAATAGGTATAAAATATATAAACATTAAATAAATATTATCATTATCATATATATATATATATATATATATATATATATATATATATATATATATATATATATATATATATATATATATATATATATATATATATATATATATATATTGTATAATTATAAGATATAGTGTTAAAATAATTAAATGTAATTATATGTTTAATCATAAATATTATATTATTATTACATTCATCACTAATATTAATATCAATATCAGTACTATTAATATTATTAAAAGTATAATATTGAAATTTGATATACTTGATTTGTTATATCATTGTTAATATCATATTTATTATAACTAGTAGAAGAGTTATAATTTTAGTTATTATGATTAATATTAGTACTATAGCTATTAAATATAAATTATTACTACTATCATAGTTATTGGGAAATAACACAATTTATTATTATTATCAGTAATAAACTCATTAGCAATTTAATGATTATTAGTATTCTTACAAAAAAAAAAGTTTAATAACATCCTTAAATTTATTAGTAAATTTATATATTTATGTAATGTAATATTATAAAATTCAGTATGCAGAGATATAGATATACAGCAGATATATACGAATTCAGCATATATATAAATACAATTTTTATCTAAATAAATAAAGATAAATCCTATTCAGCTTTATATCCTAATCGACCTGTAGAGGATTGGTACTTCTGTCCTTAACCTGATTACTAAATTAAATCCCATCACAGCACAATGACAAATTCAGTTAGCAGTACAAATCACCCTTAACTCTGTGATATTTTTTTTTCTTCTTCTTTGATTGGTTAGTAAAAGCTATCGACATCTATATCTATTGAAGCATTCGATTTCAATTATTTAGACCCTTTATCAGATGTTGAATATCATTGTAAGTTGAATGGAAAAAGACCCAAAAAGAATTGAAGAACACAGCTATAATTTTTTCTTCTTTCTTTCTCTGTTTCTGCCTTTCACGAACTCCACTTCACAAAAACTTGAATTTGAGTTGTTTTTCAAAAACTATAAATGCAAAGTGGTTATAAATCTTCAGTCTAAACTATCTGCAAAGTTGCAGATCCTAATTTTTTTTATCAAGAACAAATTTGTGAGTCAAACTTATGGTTTCAAAAAGTCAACAAATGTTCATCAAGCAAATTCGAGTTTTCTGTGATGATTTAATTTAAATTAATGATTCTAATAGTTTCTGGTAATGATTTGCAAACTCTTTTATTTAGGAATCATAAGCTATAATTTCCTAAATCTCAAACACCAATATTATTATTATTTTTTTCAAACCGCGACTGCAGTAGCAGTTTTGATTTTTATTTTTATTTCTTTTCGGTTACTGATTAATAAAAACACTCACCAGGAACGTTCCTGTTTCAAATACAAGTTTTAAATCAAACAAATCAAATTATTAGCAGGATTGGTTTTTGTTTACTGGTTGATTGATTATGTGAGGAAGAAGGAGAAATAAAATCAGGATAAAACGGTTTATAAATAAATGGGTCGAGTCTCATATCAGAAATGGGGCAACAGCCCAATGGTTAAGAGTGCTAGCGGGGAGCGGGAGGTCTCGGGTTCGAGTCCCGGCAGGGACATTTTTTTTGCTGTTTTCTTAAAGGTAGTCTTTTATTTGCTTTTATTATTATTATTATTATTATTATTATTATTATTATTATTATTATTATTATTATTATTATTATTATGAAGTATTAGTATTATTATTATTGTTATGTTAGTATTAAGTATTAGTATTAATATTATTAGATATTATGACTATTATGATTTTTATTATTATTAGCATTATTATTATTATTATTAGTAATATCACCATTATTATTATTAGTATTAGAATTAAAATTATCGTTATTGTTATTATTATTACTAATACAAGTAGTAACTATTATTTTTATTATCATTATGATTATAATTACAAAAATGAATATTATTATTACTATTGTCAAGTTAAGTAATATTATAACCATCGTACTACAATTTATTATTATCATCATTAAAAATAAGTATTATAATTATTGTTAGTATAGTTGTTAAGTATTATAGGATTATTATTATTGTTAGGAGAATAACACAAGTTATCATTATTTTCATTAATATTAGTATTAATATTACTTTTGTAACTATTAGTATCATTAATCTTATAATTAGATAAAAGTATCATTTTTAACAATATCATTATTATTATTACTATTATTATTATCACTACTAATAAAGTTATTATTATTATTATTATTATTATTATTATTATTATTATTATTATTAGTAAATCATTATTATCAAAACTATCACTTTGTTACACATAGCTATTTTGTACCAAAAATATACTTTATACATATATTATAGTTATATTAATAGTTGATATACCTACATATCAAACATAATAACAATATTTATATAAGTGCTTTTACATAACAAACTAATGATATTTTTTTATACTAACCATATATATACAGATATGTTAATATAACTAAAAAATTTTAGATATTAAACATTTTGAATATATATACACAAACTAAATAAGCATAATATATAATTCAAAATAATATATATATATATATATATATATATATATATATATATATATATATATATATATATATATATATATATATATATATATATGTTCGATTACAATTACGTGTGTTAATATATATACAAATGATATAGGTTCGTGAATCCGAGGCCAACCCTATACTTGTTCAATGTGGTTCTATGTATTTTTACTACAAAATACATTAGGTGAGTTCGTTTGCTCCCTTTTACTCTTTACATTTTTGGGACTGAGAATACATGCGCTATTTTTTATAACTGTTTTACGAAATAGACACAAGTAATTGAAACTACATTATATGGTTGAATTATCGAAATCGAATATGCCCCTTTTTATTAAGTCTGGTAATCTAAGAATTAGGGAACAGACACCCTAATTGACGCGAACTCTAAAGATAGATCTATCGGGCCCAACAAGCCCCATCCAAAGTACCGGATGCTTTAGTACTTCGAAATTTATATCATGTCCGAAGGAGGATCCCAGAATGATGGGGATATTCTTATATGCATATTGTGAATGTCGATTACCAGGTGTTCAATCCATATGAATGATATTTTGTCTCTATGCATGGGACGTATATTTATGAGAACTGAATATGGAAATCTTGTGGTCTATTAAAATGATGATAATGATTATTTATGTTAAACTTATGAACTCACCAACCTTTTGGTTGACACTTTAAAGCATGTTTATTCTCAGGTACGAAAGAAATCTTCCGCTGTGCATTTGCCCATTTTAGGGATATTACTTGGAGTCATTCATGACATATTTCAAAAGACGTTGCATTCAAGTCGTTGAGTTCATCAAGATTATTATTAAATCAATTATAGTAAGATATGTTATGAAATGGTATGCATGTCGTCAACTTTAGATGAAATGAAAGATTGTCTTTTCAAAACGAATGCAATGTTTGTAAAATGTATCATATAGAGGTCAAGTACCTCGCAATGTAATCAACTATTGTGAATCGTTTATAATCGATATGGACTTCGTCCGGATGGATTAGGATGGGTCGCTACAGTTGGTATCAGAGCGATGGTCTTAGCGAACCAGGTCTGCATTAGTGTGTCTAACTGATAAGTCGTTATGATGCATTAGTAAGTCTGGACTTTGACCGTGTCTGCATGTCAAAAGTTTTGCTTATCAATTTTGTCGAAAATCGTCTGCTTATCATCCTTAGGAAATTACCTGCTTATAATTCTTAGTCTAGACACGTCTTACTGCCTCTATTGCATAGACAGTGTATAGATAAATTCATATCTTAGCGTATCTGTTACTGTTACCTTTGCCTGACAGCTTCCGTAGATTCCTCTGTAACTTATGAGATTTTAGTATTATATATGCATATGTAAATTATGTATTGCATGGTACTAATCTATATCCTATAATCTATTCTTATCGAAAATCCTTCATCTGATCGTACGAAATGAATCCCTCAACCAGTTCGAGTCCCTCAGATCTCGATAGTTATTCCGATAGTTATTCCGTCATCTATTCCGATATGGATTTCCACACGCACTCTGAAAGCAGTATAACCAAAATGAATCAACCAATCATCCATCCCCAATTCATTTAATGGGTTCGTAGTCAACTTAATCAATAGAGATGCGAAGAAGGCGATCTCTTCCATCAACCGAATTCACCTATTGGCGAAGAACCTGAAACACTTACCGGCGAACAAGTCCGAAACACCAATTTCACCATTATTTCCCGAATATCTTGCCATGATTATATACTATCTCAAAATTATAAACCTTATTCATCCGCTTGTTCCGATCGACAATCATCCCGGTATAATAAAAGAAGTCAATGAGCTTCGCGCTCGAGTTGTAGCCCTGGAAAGTATGGTGCAAAACGTACCAGCTTCAACAACATCACCTGCAACACCAGTACCACCAAAAACCCAAGTTTCAACATCACATGCCTCAACATCTCATTATGTACCTCGAGTATAATCATCGTTCTACGAATCGTTCTACATCATTTATCTTCGTTCGACATGGCGATTATGTAATCTCTAATGTTTTAGAGATTATATATTCTTGTTCTAACAGTAAATCAAATGAGTTTAATATCATATTGACTCATTAAATCCATGATTACATCTGAAGAAAATATATATGTATATATATTTTCATAAAAATTGTAATTAAAAATTCTTTCGTGCAAACTGTTAATGATAAAAATATTTTAACGGGTAGGTAATACCCGAGGAATATTTAGATTTCACATTAATAAGTTACACTGTACATTCTTCGAATTTGATTCAACGATCATTTACTATCCTATTTACAACCACCGATATACGTATCCGTTCACCAAAGAATAACTCTTTTCATTCAAATTCAATTTCATATTTGGATTTTGACCTATCAGAATCCAACAAGTGGCATACTAAAGAAATAATGGACACAATAAAAAAAAATTTGATTAGAAACAGACTAATTAACAATATGAAGTTTTGTTAAGAAACCACGCTAACAAGATCCTAGCTAACTGTTCCTAGCTAACTGTTAATTCCATACTACATTTTATTTTATCGAAATTTATTTATAACAATTTATTTATCGCAGTTTATTTATCGCAATTTATATTCTCGCAATTTTATTGATCGTCATTTAATTTATGTTATTTATTTTACGCACTTTAAATATCGGGACACGTATACAAGGTTTTGACATATCATATCGACCCATCTATATATATTATTTGGAATAACCATAGACACTCTATATGCAGTAATGCAGGAGTTAGCTATACAGGGTTGAGGTTGATTCTACAATAATATATATAGTTTGAGTTGTGATCGAGTCTGAGACGTATACGGGTCACGACACATGTTAATTAATTCGAATATTATATATTAAACTATATATGAATTATTGGACTGTTAATTGTGGACTATCAACTGTGGACCATCGACATTGGACAATTAAAATGAATTAAAAATATTGATTATAACATATGAAACTAAACAATTCTTCAAGTTTGCCACTTGATTTCATCTTAAACCTCATTTGTATCTTAACGATTATAATCTGCTTTCAAACTTCTCATGATTCTTGAAAACACCTCAATCGAGAGGATGAACCAACCGCACTTCATCTACAGAAGGAAAGATTTATGCATATAGTTATGCACCTGAAAACTCTCAAAAACTGAGTAGACGTTTAACGCGTAGCTGTGCTAATTCCTTTAGCGTTATTATTACCGAAAATAACTTTGCAATCTCTTTCCAAATTAGCCAATTTTGTTATAGCTCCAGCAAGTCAACTTCGATGTTTCGTTCGAAACGACCTTATTATAAACTTGATATATATGTGTGCACTTTTATTATTACCGGGGAACTTTTTATATTCCATCTGATTACCAGCAGACGTACCATCAACCTCGTTGCTCTTTGGTTTAAATCTCTCCGACAAATCACTATATTTATCTATTGAAGTCTCATCATGTACTCATCCGCATCTTGTAACAAGAATTGTCGTACCAATTATCGAAAATCAGTAAATCTGTATTGTGAGTCTCACAACGTTTCCACAACAACAGTTATATGTATCCATATAACATACATCTCTTAGAACTATGATCTTCCATTCTGAAATTCTGAAAAGCACCCAGTCTACAAATCAATACTCCAAATTCTGAAAAAGCTGAATACAGCAGCAAAAACTGTACACGACCTTAACCGTCGAAGGTATAAAGATAAAGAATAGTATATTGGAAAAGCTCAGAAAAGTTGGAACTGGAACCCGGATTGGGCAAACCATGAAGGAGACTCTGAACAAATCACAAAGACTAAACTTGTACATAAAGAATCCAGATGATTCTATTTCTGATGAAATCTTTAGCAAATGCCTTGTTCCATAATTGTTCTAAATCATTGTGAATGAATTTCTTTATCACACGTGAATCTAAAATTCTACGATATTATCGTATCTTTTATTATAAATATCCTCAATATTTATGAAGATATCTTCATAAATGTTCTCGTTCGATATTAATTATCTCTCTGCGCTATCCGTATTATATCATAAAAGGAATCTGTTCTAGTTTCTATATTCTGCGAACCTTCGAATTTAAAATACGAATGTTTTTGAAGTAGTGTTGGAAACTGATGCATGAGTTAGTATAATATAATGACACTTGATCAACGTGATTATATTACAGTAATTCATGCTGAGTTTCTAATGGAATGTGATGATTCATAGAACATACCGTCATCATGTGCAATTTACATGACTCTTGCATTCTACTCAATCTTTAAATATATTAAGAACATATCTTCTTGATAGTTCTATTCTTCCGTATATTCTGGTATTTCTCCAAATAAAGATCGTGCCATTACAATTTCCTTCTTAGAACATTAATTATGTTCATATCAAAATCCGTACCTACGAATTCCGGACCATTATTCGCTTGACTCGAGGACGGGAAGAGAAAATGAAAGCATGAAGCTCCGAAATATAATGGAGAACATAACGCCCGATAACAACCCCGAAACTACAAACCATGTATATCAAATGCGTATAGCAATATAAAGACACGGGAGAATGAAAAACACAATAATCCCAAGGTAATGGTAGAAGAAAGTAACTTCCTCTGGTGGTAGATGAAAAAGAAGGATAACAGATATGAAAGTCAGGAATATATCCAGAATTAGAACCAAATGGAGCATATTGACGAATATTGTGGAAATATGATTTGGGAAAGAAGAATAGAAGGGGTGAGTTGTAAGGAAACAAAGGGGGTGAATTTATAGTAAAATATCTGACATATCAATCAAAACAGATGATCGCATTTAAAGCGGATCCTAATTCCTTTGATTATCGAAGAATCAAATCTTATTACGAAGATTTTCTCCAAATCTCTCGAAATTGGAAATCAATCCTATCTACGTCAAAAGAAATGACGAATCTACATCTACTCATTTCACTCTTTTATGATAGCTTCACTCGTACTCTTCACAAAATCAAATGGTTTTATCCATATTACACAATGATGATAAAACTCTATTTATCAACTCATATTAGTCATGAAAACATTTTATTGTTAACCATGACCTCCTCACTCAAATTTCGGGACGAAATTTCTTTAACGGGTAGGTACTGTGATGACCCGGGAATTTCCGACCAAATTTAAACTTTAATATTTATATGTTTCTGACACGATGTAACATCCCGCCTTTTTCCATTTACTTTTCCGTTATACTAATATAAAGTCCGTTATATGTTTATAACATCTCCCGTTGATACGCGTTTTAAATTATCTCGTTTAGGTAATTCCCGCACCCGAACGAAAGTTGAGGGACTAAACTTGACAAGGGATCAAACCCTTGACTAGGTCAAAGGGTCAAACCCCTTTCACCCATTCATTTTCATCTCCATCTCTCTCTCTCTTTCTCTCTAGCAAGAACACACACACTCAAAACCAAATTCATTCAATCATCATCTAAATTCGATCTAGGAGGCTTACAACAAAATAAACTACATATTTGTGATCCTCTCTTCATCCTCTTCATTTTGGTACCAACTTCATCTCATTTGGGTAACTTTCTAAAATCACTAGATTTTGTGTTCTTGATGTTTTTGACTTATAAAAGTGTTAATTAGTGTCTATGGCTCAAGTCTAACATGAATATATGATTTATATGCTCGATCTCGTTGTTTTAGTGTAACTAGCATGAACTTGAATTTTGGTGTGTTGTTCTTGAATTTTGGATGATCATATGTTGTTAGATGTTAAAAGTTGATGTTTTAATTGTGTTACTAGCATCACTAGCTTCAATTTGATGTGTAGGTTGCCTTAGAAAACTTCATGAACTTGATTATTGATTTTGGTGAATTTGGGTTAGGGTTTGATGAACTTGAAATGGACTTTTGATGCATTGAATGCCATGGATTATTATTGGTAAGTGTTTAGTTGGATTGTATGCTTGATTACCTTCGAAACGGCATATCATTCATGTAAATTGGTTGCCCGAATCATTGAATTGCATTTATGAACTTGTATGCGGTTAATGTTAAGCATTAGATGCGGTTTTGGTTGTTGTAATAGGTAGATTGATTGATGAAATGTGTTTAGTTGTTTTCCTCGTCAAATTACCTTCCCAACGGTATAAGATACTTGTCTTGATTGTTTGCGGATCATAAATGGTGATTGTTTGAAGTTAGGTTCGTGCATAAAACTTAAAAACTGCCAGAATTCTCTGCACAGGTAATGGCGCGGCGCGCCATATACCCGCGCGGCGCGCCATTTTGGTCTGTCCAACTTGGTCAATTTTTGAATAATGTTTGCTATGCTACGCACCTCCGATTCACATGTAACTTGTCCTAACATGCTCATACATGATTAAAAACCTCAGAAAAATAGTTCGGGACACGACCCGAACGTGTTGACTTTTTCGTTGACTTTGACCGACCGAGGTTTGACTTTTTGTCAAACTTAACCAAATGATTATGCAACCTTCCTAACTTGTTTATATACTTGTATCTTGCATGAAACTTGACAATTTGATTTCACATGCTAAATAATCGAGTCGTAACGAGCCATAGGACTAATTGAACATCTTTGACCTATCGTGTTTACCGTTATTGATACGACCTATTTGTTTAGGTCAAGACTAGCACTATCCTTCACACACGTTATTTTGTGAAGTACTTTTCGTACGTGCACTCAAGGTGAGATCATAGTCCCACTTTTACTCTTTTTGAACTTACATTTGGGATGAGAAAACATAAACATTTCTTTACTAAGTGAACACAAGTACAGGAAAAACAAACATTCTACATACGAGTTTAGAACAAAATCCTCAATTCGATTATCATTAGTTACACTTGCCGGGTGTAAGCGAGAACTTATGTTGTATGGATCCATATGGGTTTGACAAACCCTCATTCAAACGGTTCGCTACCGTTTACGAATGAAATATATTTTCGAGAAACAGTGTATGTTCTAGCACTAAGTGATGGGGTTCAATGGAAGGAAATGTTAAGCATTGATAATTGGGTGCTCGTGAAACAAACTTTTGGAATGTATTACTATTATTTCATTGATGCGAATCTTGTGGTTCACTTGTACTTACTTACTTAAACCTATGATTTCACCAACGTTTTCGTTGACATATTTCTATGTTTTTCTCAGGTCCTTGAACGATACATGATACATGCTTCCGCTCATTATTTTGATACTTGCATTGGATGTCGAGTATATATGCATACATGGAGCGTCTTTTGGATACTTTTAAATTGTGTCGCATAAGTTTCATTTGTACTTAAAACTTTGTATCGTAACTTGTGTGGAACTATTCTTGTAAACTTGAACAACCTTTACATTTGAAATGAATGCGACATATCTTTTGGTCAAACGTTGTATTAAAGACTTATGACCACGTAACGGGACCTAAGTAGACGGCGCCGTCAATGACGATTTGGTCGGGTCGCTACAGATGGTATCAGAGCATTGGTTGTAGGGATTTAGAGTTCATTGGTGTCAACCTCGAGTCATAGGGTACATTGGTGAGTCTAGACTACAACCGGCATATAGACTTGAAGTAGGAATTACTTGACTACTTGTGCATTTATACTCGAACGCTTCTACTCATATCTACTCTTAGTTCATCTTAATCTCACGTTGTTTAATTTGATTGACGCGCCACCTTGACTATATGAAATGATGTCGAATGCACATATGAATCAGGGTAATATAATTTCCGGGATTATATTACGGTGACTCATATGAACGTTCCGACATTATGGCATAAAGAATTTAAGGCGAGTCGAGGAAAAACTTCTCTTTATCTTTATTCTATATCACGGTTAGTATTATTGAGAATACTAATCAATGATATTCTTGTGTCTTGAAGGAACAATGGCTCCTCGTCGTGTACGCCGCAATGAAACTCCCGAACAAGCTCTCGAACGGATGATAGCTACCGCCGTAGATGCGGCCATGGCCGGTCACTCATCCAACAACAATAATAATAACAACCACAACAACAACAACAACAACAACAACAATAGAGCCGGAAACTCAAACGAGGGATGCTCCTATAAAGCTTTCATGGGGTGCAAACCTCACACTTTTGATGGAACCGGGGGACCGGTCGTGCTCACCCGATGGTTTGAGCAAACGGAAGCCGTCTTTAGCATAAGCGGTTGTCGGGACCAAGACAAGGTCAAATACTCCACTCACACTTTCTCCGGAATTGCTCTAACATGGTGGAACACCTATGTTCAATCGGTGGGTACCGATGAAGCTCATGCCCTCTCTTGGGCCGATCTAAAGGAAAAGATGATTGTTGAATATTTTCCGCGCGAAGAAACCCGAAAGCTTGAGGAAGAACTAAGAGCTTTGAAAGCGGTCGGAAACGATCTTAAAGCTTATAATCAACGCTTCGCCGAACTATCCTTGATGTGTCCTAATCTTGTTAACCCCGAATCTCAAAGGATTGAGCTCTACATGCTCGGTCTTCCAAAAAGCATCAAACAAGGGGTGATGTCATCCAAACCCACTACTCATCAAGCCGCTATGAACATGGCTCGCCAACTAATTGAAACGGTTGACGAAATCGTAGTTCCAGCACCTAAGGCCGAGGATAAATCGGGCGGCAACAAAAGAAAGTGGGAACCCTCCCAATCAAGCAACAACAACTTTGCTAAGAAGCCTTACACCTCCGACGGCAAGAGGGGTTATGCCGGGAACCTACCTCTTTGCAACAAATGCAACAAACATCACTTTGGTGAATGTGGCAAGTTAATTTGCCACCGGTGCCAAGGAGTTGGTCATAAGGCCAACGATTGTAAAAGTGCCACTCCCGTTGCTCGAAAGTGGCCCAATGCACCAAAGACGGGCACTTGTTACGAATGTGGCCAAACGGGTCATTATAGAAATGCATGCCCAAAGAAGAAAGATAACCCCAATACGCGCGGCCGAGCTTTCAACATCAACACCGAGGAAGCCCGGGATGACACTGAACTAGTCACGGGTACGTTTCTTCTCAACAATTCTTATGTCTCTTGCTTATTCGATTCGGGTGCCGATAAATGCTTTGTATCCAAGACTTTGACTCATTCTTTTAGCACTCCACCTCTTCCATTAGATACCCCTTATACCATTGAAGTGGCTAACGGGAAACTATTAAGTGCCGACACATATTACCGGGGGTGTACGTTAAACATTTTGGGTAAGGAATTTGAAATTGACTTGATACCCATGGAACTAGGAAGCTTTGATGTAATAATCGGTATGAATTGGTTAGTCAAAACGAAATCTCACATCCTTTGTGATCTTAACGCAATCCGAATTCCTATCGAGAATGGTGAACCTTTGATCGTCTATGGCGATAAGAGTTGCACCGGACTCAACCTCGTTTCGTGTGTTAAAGTTAGAAAACTACTCCGTAAGGGTTGTTTTGCGATCCTTGCTCACGTTAAGAAAGTCGAGTTCGATGAGAAGCACATCGATGATGTGCCAATTGTTAGTGACTATTCCGATGTATTTCCCGACGAATTGCCGGGTCTTCCGCCTCATCGACCGGTTGAATTCCAAATCGATCTTATTCCAGGAGCCGCACCCGTAGCACGTGCACCATATAGACTCGCTCCATCCAAAATGCAAGAATTGCAAAGTCAAATCCAAGAACTACTTGACCGTGGTTTTATCCAACCTAGCCATTCACCTTGGGGCGCTCCGATTTTGTTTGTTAAAAAGAAAGACGGATCCCTACGAATGTGCATTGATTATAGTGAACTAAATAAATTGACGGTTAAGAACCGATATCCTCTTCCTCGCATCGATGACCTCTTTGATCAACTACAAGGGTCTTGTGTATATTCGAAAATCGATCTCCGCTCGGGTTATCATCAATTAAGGGTTAAGGGGGAAGATGTCTCCAAAACCGCTTTCCGGACTCGTTACGGTAGTTATGAATTCCTTGTCATGCCATTTGGTCTCACTAACGCACCGGCGGTGTTCATGGATCTTATGAACCGCGTGTGCAAACCGTATCTCGATAAATTTGTTATTGTGTTCATCGATGACATATTGATCTATTCTAAAAATGAAGAAGAGCACGAACAACATCTCCGACTTGTGCTTGAACTTTTAAGACAAGAACAACTCTATGCCAAATTCTCCAAGTGTGAATTTTGGTTAAAGGAAGTTCAATTCCTTGGTCATGTTGTAAGTGACCAAGGTATTAAAGTCGATCCAACGAAAATCGAAGCCATTAGCAAATGGGAGACTCCTACTACTCCTACTCACATTCGTCAATTTTTGGGTCTCGCCGGGTACTATCGTAGATTCATCGAAAATTTCTCTTTGGTTGCACGTCCTCTAACCGCATTGACTCACAAGGGAAAGAAATTCATTTGGGCGACCGAACATGAATCCGCATTCCAAATCTTGAAAACGAAGCTAACCACCGCTCCTATCTTGTCACTTCCCGAAGGCAATGATGACTTTGTTGTATATTGCGACGCCTCAAAACATGGTTTTGGGTGTGTATTGATGCAACGAACGAAAGTCATTGCTTATGCTTCTCGACAACTCAAAATTCATGAACGAAACTACACGACGCATGATCTCGAACTCGGAGCCGTCGTCTTTGCACTTAAAATGTGGAGACACTATCTTTATGGAACCAAGAGTACTATCTTTACCGACCACAAAAGTCTCCAACACATTTTCGATCAAAAGCAACTAAACATGAGACAACGACGGTGGATTGAAACTCTGAACGATTACGATTGCGAGCTTCGTTACCATCCCGGGAAGGCAAACGTAGTAGCCGATGCCTTAAGTCGAAAAGAAAGAGCGGTGCCTCTTCGTGTCCGAGCTTTAAACATCACCATTCACACCAACCTTAATAGCCAAATTCGGTTAGCCCAAGATGAGGCTCTCAAGGATGAAAACCTTTCACACGAGCTCTTAAACATTCTCGTCTCTCGATTCGAAATTAGGGAGACCGGACTCCGATATTACGCCGGAAGGATTTGGGTGCCTAGTTATGGGGACCTACGAAGCCTTATTTTAGATGAAGCCCATAAGTCACGATACTCGATTCACCCCGGTGCCAATAAGATGTACCACGACCTTAAACAACTATATTGGTGGCCGAACATCAAAAGGGACGTAGCTACTTATGTTTCCAAGTGTTTGACATGTTCCAAAGTCAAAGCCGAACACCAAAGACCGTCCGGACTACTTCAACAACCCGAGATCCCGCAATGGAAGTGGGAAAGGATAACGATGGATTTTATCACCAAGCTACCAAAAACGACGGGCAGTTATGATACCATTTGGGTTATTGTTGACCGTCTCACCAAATCCGCACACTTCCTTACCATGAAAGAAACGGACAAAATGGAGAAACTTGCACAACTTTACATTAAGGAGATCGTAGCCCGACACGGTGTACCTTTATCGATTATCTCCGACCGAGATGGCCGTTTCGTTTCTAGATTTTGGCGTACATTGCAGGAAGCGTTGGGAACACGTTTAGACATGAGCACCGCATATCATCCTCAAACCGATGGACAAAGCGAACGTACAATTCAAACCTTAGAGGACATGTTACGAGCTTGCGTGGTTGATTTCGGAAAAGCTTGGGACAAGCACTTACCTCTCGCCGAGTTCTCTTACAACAATAGTTATCACGCGAGTATTAAAGCCACACCTTTTGAAGCGCTATATGGCCGCAAATGTCGTTCACCTCTTTGTTGGGCCGAGGTAGGCGACGTGAAAATCACCGGACCCGAACTCATTCACGAAACCACCGAGAAAATCGTTCAAATCCGAGATAGGCTTAGGACGGCCCGAAGTCGTCAAAAGAGCTATACTGACAAACGACGCAACGATCTTGAATTTCAAGTCGGTGACCGAGTAATGTTAAAAGTCGCACCTTGGAAGGGTGTAATCCGTTTTGGGAAACGCGGGAAGCTAAATCCGCGGTATATTGGTCCTTTCGAAATCTTGGAGCGTATTGGAACCGTTGCTTATCGTTTAGATCTTCCGCCTCAATTGAACTCCGTTCATCCTACCTTCCATGTATCTAACTTGAAAAAGTGTCTTGCCGAACCCGATATCGTCATCCCTCTCGAAGAACTTACTATTGATGACAAACTTCATTTTGTGGAGGAACCGGTTGAAATTGTGGACACCTCCGTCAAGACATTGAAACAAAGCCGAATCCCGATTGTCAAGGTTCGTTGGAATGCCAAAAGAGGACCCGAGTTTACTTGGGAAAGACAAGATCAAATGCAAAGGAAGTATCCTCATCTATTTGTGAATTCGGAAACGCAAGATCTCGAGGAAGAAACAACGACTACTACGCCTACTTAAATTTCGGGACGAAATTTCTTTTAAGGAGTAGGTAATGTAACATCCCGCCTTTTTCCATTTACTTTTCCGTTATACTAATATAAAGTCCGTTATATGTTTATAACATCTCCCGTTGATACGCGTTTTAAATTATCTCGTTTAGGTAATTCCCGCACCCGAACGAAAGTTGAGGGACTAAACTTGACAAGGGATCAAACCCTTGACTAGGTCAAAGGGTCAAACCCCTTTCACCCATTCATTTTCATCTCCATCTCTCTCTCTTTCTCTCTAGCAAGAACACACACACTCAAAACCAAATTCATTCAATCATCATCTAAATTCGATCTAGGAGGCTTACAACAAAATAAACTACATATTTGTGATCCTCTCTTCATCCTCTTCATTTTGGTACCAACTTCATCTCATTTGGGTAACTTTCTAAAATCACTAGATTTTGTGTTCTTGATGTTTTTAACTTATAAAAGTGTTAATTAGTGTCTATGGCTCAAGTCTAACATGAATATATGATTTATATGCTCGATCTCGTTGTTTTAGTGTAACTAGCATGAACTTGAATTTTGGTGTGTTGTTCTTGAATTTTGGATGATCATATGTTGTTAGATGTTAAAAGTTGATGTTTTAATTGTGTTACTAGCATCACTAGCTTCAATTTGATGTGTAGGTTGCCTTAGAAAACTTCATGAACTTGATTATTGATTTTGGTGAATTTGGGTTAGGGTTTGATGAACTTGAAATGGACTTTTGATGCATTGAATGCCATGGATTATTATTGGTAAGTGTTTAGTTGGATTGTATGCTTGATTACCTTCGAAACGGCATATCATTCATGTAAATTGGTTGCCCGAATCATTGAATTGCATTTATGAACTTGTATGCGGTTAATGTTAAGCATTGGATGCGGTTTTGGTTGTTGTAATAGGTAGATTGATTGATGAAATGTGTTTAGTTGTTTTCCTCGTCAAATTACCTTCCCAACGGTATAAGATACTTGTCTTGATTGTTTGCGGATCATAAATGGTGATTGTTTGAAGTTAGGTTCGTGCATAAAACTTAAAAACTGCCAGAATTCTCTGCACAGGTAATGGCGCGGCGCGCCATATACCCGCGCGGCGCGCCATTTTGGTCTGTCCAACTTGGTCAATTTTTGAATAATGTTTGCTATGCTACGCACCTCCGATTCACATGTAACTTGTCCTAACATGCTCATACATGATTAAAAACCTCAGAAAAATAGTTCGGGACACGACCCGAACGTGTTGACTTTTTCGTTGACTTTGACCGACCGAGGTTTGACTTTTTGTCAAACTTAACCAAATGATTATGCAACCTTCCTAACTTGTTTATATACTTGTATCTTGCATGAAACTTGACAATTTGATTTCACATGCTAAATAATCGAGTCGTAACGAGCCATAGGACTAATTGAACATCTTTGACCTATCGTGTTTACCGTTATTGATACGACCTATTTGTTTAGGTCAAGACTAGCACTATCCTTCACACACGTTATTTTGTGAAGTACTTTTCGTACGTGCACTCAAGGTGAGATCATAGTCCCACTTTTACTCTTTTTGAACTTACATTTGGGATGAGAAAACATAAACATTTCTTTACTAAGTGAACACAAGTACAGGAAAAACAAACATTCTACATACGAGTTTAGAACAAAATCCTCAATTCGATTATCATTAGTTACACTTGCCGGGTGTAAGCGAGAACTTATGTTGTATGGATCCATATGGGTTTGACAAACCCTCATTCAAACGGTTCGCTACCGTTTACGAATGAAATATATTTTCGAGAAACAGTGTATGTTCTAGCACTAAGTGATGGGGTTCAATGGAAGGAAATGTTAAGCATTGATAATTGGGTGCTCGTGAAACAAACTTTTGGAATGTATTACTATTATTTCATTGATGCGAATCTTGTGGTTCACTTGTACTTACTTACTTAAACCTATGATTTCACCAACGTTTTCGTTGACAGATTTCTATGTTTTTCTCAGGTCCTTGAACGATACATGATACATGCTTCCGCTCATTATTTTGATACTTGCATTGGATGTCGAGTATATATGCATACATGGAGCATCTTTTGGATACTTTTAAATTGTGTCGCATAAGTTTCATTTGTACTTAAAACTTTGTATCGTAACTTGTGTGGAACTATTCTTGTAAACTTGAACAACCTTTACATTTGAAATGAATGCGACATATCTTTTGGTCAAACGTTGTATTAAAGACTTATGACCACGTAACGGGACCTAAGTAGACAGCGCCGTCAATGACGATTTGGTCGGGTCGCTACACACGATAAGCAAAGTCTGTAATGTTGAGTCTCGAAAACTTTAAAATTTATATTCATATAATCAATTACCCTTTGACTATGCTCGACGATTCACGAATAATTATGTATAACAAATATGTAAGTATATATATAAATATAAATATAAGAGAATATAAAATAATTGAGTCATAAAACTCACATTAGCCAATTGAAGTTAAAAAGTAAAATAATAAATAAAATACTTAAGTTACCATTAAAAACAAATATAAATATATATATATATATATATATATACGATTTATATTAATCATTATTTGAATAGGTATAAAATATATAAACATTAAATAAATATTATCATTATCATATATATATATATATATATATTGTATAATTATAAGATATAGTGTTAAAATAATTAAATGTAATTATAAGTTTAATCATAAATATTATATTATTATTACATTCATTACTAATATTAATATCAATATCAGTATTATTAATATTATTAAAAGTATAATATTGAAATTTGATATACTTGATTTGTTATATCATTGTTAATATCATATTTATTATAACTAGTAGAAGAGTTATAATTTTAGTTATTATGATTAATATTATTACTATAGCTATTAAATATAAATTATTACTACTATCATAGTTATTGGGAAATAACACAATTTATTATTATTATCAGTAATAAACTCATTAGCAATTTAATGATTATTAGTATTCTTACAAAAAAAAAGTTTAATAACATCCTTAAATTTATTAGTAAATTTATATATTTATGTAATGTAATATTATAAAATTCAGTATGCAGAGATATAGATATACAGCAGATATATACGAATTCAGCATATATATAAATACAATTTTTATCTAAATAAATAAAGATAAATCCTATTCAGCTTTATATCCTAATCGACCTGTAGAGGATTGGTACTTCTATCCTTAACCTGATTACTAAATTAAATCCCATCACAGCACAATGACAAATTCAGTTAGCAGTACAAATCACCCTTAACTCTGTGATATTTTTTTTTCTTCTTCTTTGACTGGTTAGTAAAAGCTGTCGACATCTATATCTATTGAAGCATTCGATTTCAATTATTTAGACCCTTTATCAGATGTTGAATATCATTGTAAGTTGAATGGAAAAAGACCCAAAAAGAATTGAAGAACACAGCTATAATTTTTTATTCTTTCTTTCTCTGTTTCTGCCTTTCACGAACTCCACTTCACAAAAACTTGAATTTGAGTTGTTTTTCAAAAACTATAAATGCAAAGTGGTTATAAATCTTCAGTCTAAACTATCTGCAAAGTTGCAGATCCTAATTTTTTTTATCAAGAACAAATTTGTGAGTCAAACTTGTGGTTTCAAAAAGTCAACAAATGTTCATCAAGCAAATTCGAGTTTTCTGTGATGATTTAATTTAAATTAATGATTCTAATAGTTTCTGGTAATGATTTGCAAACTCTTTTATTTAGGAATCATAAGCTATAATTTCCTAAATCTCAAAAACCAATATTATTTTTTTTTTTTCAAACCGCTACTGCAGTAGTAGTTTTGATTTTTATTTTTATTTCTTTTCGGTTACTGATTAATAAAAACACTCACCAAGAACGTTCCTGTTTCAAATACAAGTTTTAAATCAAACAAATCAAATTATTAGCAGGATTAGTTTTTGTTTACTGGTTGATTGATTATGTGAGGAAGAAGGAGAAATAAAATCAGGATAAAACGGTTTATAAATAAATGGGTCGAGTCTCATATCAGAAATGGGGCAACAGCCCAATGGTTAAGAGTGCTAGCGGGGAGTGGGAGGTCTCGGGTTCGAGTCCCGGCAGGGATAATTTTTTTTGCTGTTTTCTTAAAGGTAGTCTTTTATTTGCTTTTATTATTATTATTATTATTATTATTATTATTATTATTATTATTATTATTATTATTATTATTATTATTATTATTATTATTATTATTATTATTATTATTATTATTATTATTATGAAGTATTAGTATTATTATTATTGTTATGTTAGTATTAAGTATTAGTATTAATATTATTAGATATTATGACTATTATGATTTTTATTATTATTAGCATTATTATTATTATTAGTAATATCACCATTATTATTATTAGTATTAGAATTAAAATTATCGTTATTGTTATTATTATTACTAATACAAGTAGTAACTATTATTTTTATTATCATTATGATTATAATTACAAAAATGAATATTATTATTACTATTGTCAAGTTAAGTAATATTATAACCATCGTACTACAATTTATTATTATCATCATTAAAAATAAGTATTATAATTATTGTTAGTATAGTTGTTAAGTATTATAGGATTATTATTATTGTTAGGAGAATAACACAAGTTATCATTATTTTCATTAATATTAGTATTAATATTACTTTTGTAACTATTAGTATCATTAATCTTATAATTAGATAAAAGTATCATTTTTAACAATATCATTATTATTATTATTATTATTATTATTATTATTATCACTACTAATAAAGTTATTATTATTATTATTATTATTATTATTATTATTATTATTATTATTATTATTATTATTATTATTATTATTATTATTATTATTATTATTATTAGTAAATCATTATTATCAAAACTATCACTTTGTTACACATAGCTATTTTGTACCAAAAATATACTTTATACATATATTATAGTTATATTAGTTGATATACCTACATATCAAACATAATAACAATATTTATATAAGTGCTTTTACATAACAAACTAATGATATTTTTTTATACTAACCATATATATACAGATATGTTAATATAACTAAAAAAATTTAGATATTAAACATTTTGAATATATATACACAAACTAAATAAGCATAATATATAATTCAAAATAATATATATATATATATATATATATATATATATATATATATATATATATATATATATATATATATATATATATATGTGTGTGTGTGTGTTCGATTACAATTACGTGTGTTAATATATATACAAATGATATAGGTTCGTGAATCCGAGGCCAACCCTATACTTGTTCAATGTGGTTCTATGTATTTTTACTACAAAATACATTAGGTGAGTTCGTTTGCTCCCTTTTACTCTTTACATTTTTGGGACTGAGAATACATGCGCTATTTTTTATAACTGTTTTACGAAATAGACACAAGTAATTGAAACAACATTATATGGTTGAATTATCGAAATCGAATATGCCCCTTTTTATTAAGTCTGGTAATCTAAGAATTAGGGAACAGACACCCTAATTGACGCGAACTCTAAAGATAGATCTATCGGGCCCAACAAGCCCCATCCAAAGTACCGGATGCTTTAGTACTTCGAAATTTATATCATGTCCGAAGGAGGATCACAGAATGATGGGGATATTCTTATATGCATATTGTGAATGTCGATTACCAGGTGTTCAATCCATATGAATGATATTTTGTCTCTATGCATGGGACGTATATTTATGAGAACTGAATATGGAAATCTTGTGGTCTATTAAAATGATGATAATGATTATTTATGTTAAACTTATGAACTCACCAACCTTTTGGTTGACACTTTAAAGCATGTTTATTCTCAGGTACGAAAGAAATCTTTCGCTGTGCATTTGCCCATTTTAGGGATATTACTTGGAGTCATTCATGACATATTTCAAAAGACGTTGCATTCGAGTCGTTGAGTTCATCAAGATTATTATTAAATCAATTATAGTAAGATATGTTATGAAATGGTATGCATGTCGTCAACTTTAGATGAAATGAAAGATTGTCTTTTCAAAACGAATGCAATGTTTGTAAAATGTATCATATAAAGGTCAAGTACCTCGCGATGTAATCAACTATTGTGAATCGTTTATAATCGATATGGACTTCGTCCGGATGGATTAGGACGGGTCGCTACAGAGAATACATACGCTGATTTTATTAATATTTTATGAAATAGACACAAGTGATCAAAAACTACATTCTATGGCTGAATTATAAATATTGAATATCACCCCTTTTTAGCTTGGTAACCTAATAATTAGGAAAAGGGGTATGGCCCCTAATTGACACGAATTCTAAAGATAGATCTATGGACCTCGAAAGTCCCATCCGGGGTACGGATGCTTTAGTACTTCGAGATTATTATTATTATTATACAGACGAGAGGTTCTGTTTGGGGATATTCTGTGCATTAAAGTTAAGTCGGTTATCAAGCGTTCACCATATGAATGATTTTTAATTCGCGGGTTACGCGTGTTATTTTGTACTCGGGTTACGTGTACAATTAAATATATGAAATCTTGTGGTCTATTAAAATGATGGAAATGAATGTTTATGATAAACTAATGAACTCACCAACCTTTTGGTTGACACTTTAAAGCATGTTTATTCTCAGGTATGAAAGAAATCTTCCGCTCATTTGCTCATTTTAGAGATATTACTTGGAGTCATTCATGACATATTTCAAAAGACGTTGCATTTGAGTCGTTGAGTTCATCAAGATTATTATTAAGTCAATTATAGTTGGATATATTTTGAAATGGTATGCATGCCGTCAGCTTTCGATGAAATGAAAGTTTGTCTTTTTAAAACGAATGCAATGTTTGTAAAATGTATCATATAGAGGTCAAGTTCCTCGCGATGTAATCATATGTTATTGTATTCATCTTTATGGATTTGGACGGGTCGTCTCAATATCTCAGTCTCAACCTCCACCCACCACTCAACCTCTATCTGCCACTCAGCCTCCACCCGCTACACAACCTCCACCTGACACTCCTCCTTCTCCTCCCACTCAAGTACCTCCACCACCCCCACAACCTCAAAACATGACATCCACTCACCCTATGGTTACTCGTCACTGTCTCGGCACCACCAAACCTGTTCAACGCCTTAACCTCCACGTTTCCACACCTTCTCCTACACTGAAATCATATTCCAACGCCTTTAATGACCCTAACTGGCATAACGCTATGACCGAAGAATATAATGCTTTAATAAAGAATGGTACTTGGACTCTTGTGCCTCGCCCTATGGACACGAACATAGTTCGCTCCATGCAGATGGTACATTGAGCAGGTATAAGGCTCGACTTGTTGCTAATGGTCGTAGCCAACAGATTGGTATTGATTGTGATGAGACTTTCAGCCCAGTTGTTAAACCGGCTACTATTAGGACTGTTCTCAGTCTTGCTGCATCTCGACACTGGCCCATTCATCAGCTAGATGTCAAGAATGCGTTCCTCCATGGTACTCTATCTGAGACTGTCTACATGCATCAGCCCCCTGGTTTCCGTGACCCTACTCGCCCTAATCATGTTTGCCTTCTGCACAAATCTCTATACGGATTGAAGCAAGCTCATTGATCTTGGTTTCAGCGATTTTTCGGGTATGCTCAGCGTGTTGGATTCCAGCACAGTAGATGTGACACATCTCTCTTCATCTACAAGCAGGGCGCAGACACAGCCTACTTGTTATTATATGTAGACGATATTATTTTGACTGCCTCGTCCACTGCTTTTCTTCAACGGGTTATCACCTCATTACATCAGGAGTTCTCCATGACTGACCTTGGTCCCTTGAATTATTTTCTTGGCATTTCTGTCACTCGTACTCCTTCTGGTATGTTTCTCTCTCAGAAGAAGTATGCATCTGAGATCATTGAGCGTGCAGACATGGTTGGTTGTAATTCTAGTCGCACTCCGATCGATACCGGCACTAAGCTTACCACTGCCGGCCCCCCGGTTAAGGATCCCACTTTGTATCGCAGTCTTGCAGGTGCTCTACAGTATCTCACTTTTACCAGGCCTGACATCTCTTATGCTGTTCAACAAATTTTTTTATTTATGCACGATCCTCGAGAACCTCATATGGCTGCTCTCAGACGGATTATTCGATATGTCCAAGGTACTCAGGATCTTGGACATCAGCTGTTTTCATCCAGTACTTCGTCGTTGGTTGCCTATTCTGATGATGACTGGGCTGGTTGTCCCTCTACTCGCCGCTCTACATCTGGGTACTGTGTATTTTTCGGTAATAATTTGCTATCTTGGTCTTCTAAACGCCAGTAGACTCCATCTCGCTCCAGTGCAGAAGCTGAATACCGTGGCATCGCAAACGCCGTTGCAGAGACATGCTAGATTCGTAATCTTCTACGTGAGCTTCATTGCCCGCTTTCATCTGCTACTCTTGTCTACTGTGACAACATTAGTGCTGTTTACATGTCTGGCAACCCGGTGCAACATCAGCGCACCAAACATATTGAGATTGACATCCATTTTGTTCGTGATCTTGTTCTTAAAGGTCATGTTCGGGTTCTTCATGTTCCTTCTCGGTATCAGTTTGCAGACATCTTCACCAAAGGCTTACCTACTGCATTGTTTGATGAGTTTCGATCCAGTTTAAGCGTTCGCCGAGCTCCTGCTACAACTGCGGGGGGATGTTAGACGGATATAGTTTATGTATTGGTTTATTTGACCCGTATTCTATAAGGACCCGTTAACTTATCTATAGTCCATTAGTTTTATCACTTATTCTACTCCTATTTATTGTAATGTAATCCGCAGCCATCATCATCAAGCAATAATATTACGATGTTTATCAAATGATTTATTTAACAATAAGAAGTGTTTTTCCTAGAACACCCGGAGGTCTTGACACGTGGCAATGCAGCATTGGGTGACTACTTATGTCACACTCACTCTTCGTGCCACTCACGTGCAATTAACCTGGCCCATTTGTTGTGGCTTCTCCACCAGGGTTTGTTTACTCTTGCAACTTCTAAAAACAACAATTTCTCTTGGTATGACACGTAGATTCATGACTCACCATTCTTCCATCCCAGTATTTTATATTTAATCTAATTTTAATCTGATTTCAATAACCCTTTAATATATTTAGTGTCTCGTACTTGACTTTCCCAACAGATCTTCTACGATTATGTTTTTTTTGTTAATTCTTTCAATCATGGATGGTGAATGATGGCGATGATTTTGGTAAAATTTCAAGTTTTTTTTTACTTATTGATTTACTTAATTTTTATGTTTAGATTCATATTCGGGGGTAGTCAAGTATATTGATGCTATTGAAGTTTGAATTGACCTTTCAACCTAAATTGTGGTCTGATATAGTTTCCGAAAAGATGACTGCTGGTTCATCCCTGCGAAGAGGGGTGGTTATGACGAGTGTTATGGTGGTGGTTTAGTAGATATTGCTATAGAGGTGACGGTGGTTATGGCAGTGGACTTTGAGACTGTAGCATCGTTGGCGCTTATGGTAGCGACAATTGTCGGGCTTATACGTGAGAAACATAGTGGCGACGGATCTAGGATTCGTAGTCAGTGGTGTCACTAGTTAAAAGCTCAAAAAAATTTACATACAAAAAAAATTATACTATCTAGTGGTATCACTAGTTAAAAGTCCAAAAAAATTTATACTGCATCACATCAGTGGTAGCCCGTGCTACCACTAGAGTTAAGCTAGGTCTGCCCCTTGCTGTAATTTGGAGGTATTTAAATCTTCTATCGAACTGCAACTCCTAAACTTCAATTAGGACTCGCATAATTTATTAGAAGTCCGTTAAATCTCACGACTTCTCAAGCTTGAGACTTTGAATCTTTCATGCTTTACTCTATTCGATTGGACATGATAAAGTGTGAAAATTTGTGTGAGGATGCAATTTGTGACACCATTTCAACCATCAGTCATAGAAGTACACACACAACTTTTATTTTTCATATTCAGCGAAACAGTTGCCCTTTTAATTGACTTCGATCTATTACACGTCTTATTTACATCAAGTACGTATGTATATGGTATATATACTTGACCTGAGAATGTTTGTATTTTGTTTTTATAATCGTATACTAACACTAATTCTTATAGTAGTACTAAACATGATATTCATACATATGCATATAAGGATTAAGGAGTATGTTTCAACGTTCAGTGGAGTGGTCACGTTAACCCACAATTGTACATACTTCACATGATAAATCTACACATTTTCTGGGCTGTGCATAATGCACAGTCAAAACATTCCTAGTATATATATATATGAATTAATCTTTATTTTATAATATTCGTTATTTTAGCTGAAAAAAAGGATATATACTTCTTGATCTTCCAAAGTGTCATGTTTAAAAAGGTGATACTATAAGATGTATTTAACAATATAAAAAATAAAATTGATTTGACTTTATTTGACATGTATTGTAACACCTAACTTTTTCTTTACCACAGCGGAAGTCATTAAACACGTCATATATATATATATATATATATATATATATATATATATATATATATATATATATATATATATATATATATATATATATATATGGGCAGGATCAATGGGGAAGTAACCAAGCGGGGGGAAGCAAATGTTTTTTTTTCGTTTTTTTTGAAATTTTTTTTTTCCGGCATCAAGATCACACGAAAATATGAACATTTAGAAGAGACACTTCATGATGAATGTTATTATTTAGGCGGGAAAACGATCGGCAAAAATAACATTTAAGATAATATTGTTCGTGAAGAATATGAAGGTTTTTTTTTCATGTTTTGTGAAGTAAAATTTAGCCCGATTTAGAGTTTAGGGTTTAGGGTTTGGTGTTTTGGGTTTATTCCATAAACCCAAAACATCAAACCCTAAACCCTAAACTCTAAACCGTTCGTGTTAAAAACTCAATCTAAATCCTAAATCTAAACCCTAAATTTAAACCCTAAATTTCTAAACCCTAATATCTAAACCCTATAAACCCTAATATCTAAACCCTAATATCTAAACCCCAATAGCTAAAACCTCAAAATACGCTCGAAAAACACGATAATTGTTATATATAACTTCTTCGAGCGTTTTCCCGCCAAAATAAAAACATTTATCACAAAGTGTCTCTACTAAATGTTCATATTTTCATCTTATCTATAATGTTCGTGAACAAAGTTTTTTCAAAAAACGAAAAAAAAAAGTTTTTGCTTCCCCCCGCTTCCCCCCGAATGGTTACTTCCCTCTTGATCCTACCACTATATATATATATATATACATATATATATATATATATATATATATATATATATATATATATACATATATATATATATATATATATAATACGTGTGTTACTTAATTACAGACCAGTTTTAATATTGTTTATACAAAAAATATTAGAGTTCACTGTGATGTCAAACATAACTTCTAAACCATTCAGCACCCAAACCCACTAGGGTAGATCACTTAACATGCGAGAGAAGAATGATGTTAAAGCAGATGGGTACGAAATAGTTATATTTTTATTGCGAAATACTATTAAATATGATACAATTTTACACAAGTTATTTATTTATTTATAGAGTGGATATACCTAAACCTTGCTACAACACTTATAGGCAGTGTACCTAATCGTACAGTAGTGTAGTTTTTAGTAAGTCCGGTTCGTCCACAGGGAACTAGCCAAGTTTAACGCTATATATATATATATATATATATATATATATATATATATATATATATATATATATATATATATATATATATATATATATATATATATATATATATATATATATATATATATATATATATATATAAGTAATATTATTATTATTAAAGGGGGTTTTTACCGTTTAATGACCGGTTTGTCGATTTTATGTCTTAAGTCGCAGTTAAAACCTAATGTAAAATATTAAAAATAAATATAACTTAATTTAAAGTGTAAAGTAAATGACAATAATAAAGTGCGATAAATTAAAGTGCGATAAATTAAATGACGGTAAATAAAATTGCGATAATTAAAAGTACGATAAATAAAATGACAGTAAATAAAAGTGCGATAAAATATGAAATAAATGAATTATGCTTATTTAAACTTATATAATCATGATGTTTGACGTGTTGATTTTAATTTATTACCATGGGTTAATTGTCCTTTGTCCTGGATTATTCGATATGTCCATCTGGTTTTTGTCAATAACAGTCCATCAGTCATAAATATAAAGTGCGAGTGTCCTCGTCAAATTATCCTTATACCCGAAGTCAAATATTCCAACTAATTGGGGACTTAAACTGTAATAAGGTTTAATACATTGTTAATGATTACACCAGGTTATCGACTGTGTGTAATCCAAGGTTTTAATACTTTATTAACAATTACACCAAGTGTCCTTGTATGTAATCCACCCCTGTTTTAATGAGCCCATTAACTATTAATCCATTCCCGTGTCCGGTTAAATGAACGATTATTAGTACTTATAAATATCCCGCCCATCGTGTCCGATCGAGTGTATGTGGTTATTTATAGGTACGTCCAATTGTAAATCTTTATATTAAATTAACGAACTATCATTCAGTTAAACAAATATAAAGCCCATTAATAGTCCATAGTCCAATTCCTACAAGTGTCGTTCTTTTGTCCAAACCTCAATTATGGTCCAAAGCCCAATTACCCCGTCTTTAATATTTAGCCCAACATCATGATTACTTCAATTTAAATAAGCATAATAATAACTTAGCTACGAGACATTAATTTAAAAAGGTTAAACATAACTTACAATGATTAATAATAGCGTAGCGTTACACGGACAGAATTTCGACTTACACACTTACAACATTCGCTACCATAACCTTATTATTATTAATCTTAAATTAAAATTAAAATTATAATATATATATATATATATATATATATATATATATATATATATATATATATATATATATATATATATATATATATATATATATATATATATATATATATATATATATATCCTGAGATAGAGAGTGGATAGAAAAAGGTATATAAATTCGGCCAGAATTCGTTGTATTTAAATAATGTGGCGTGCTACAGGAACTCATGCGACCGCATGAGTTTTGTTCTTCCAGGCTATGCGGTCGCATGGCTAGCTGGATCCAGCCCAAATGCTTTTGTTTGCTAGTTTGCCGACGGTTTTAATATATAATATAATATATATATATATATATATATATATATATATATATATATATATAATTTTAAGAATTAATTATATATTATATTATATTCATGTGCATAGTTGACTTGTAATTTTTAGTCCGTTGCGTCGCGTGTTGAGAGTTGACTCTGGTCCCGGTTCCGGATTTTCGAACGTCCTTTTGTACAATTTAATATCTTGTACTTTGCGTTTTGCGGCTCGTACTCTTGTAATTTTTAGACGTTTCTCATCAATAATTTGAACCACTTTGATTGTACTTTGTACTTTTTAGCTTTTTGGTCGTTTGCGTCTTTAATTCGTCGAATCTGTCTTTTGTCTTCACCTTTTATTATTTAAATGAATATCACTTGTAAATAGAACAATTGCAACTAAAAGCTTGTCTTTCTTGAGGGATAATGCTATGAAATACATGTTCGTTTTTAGCATTATCAAATATTCCCACACTTGAGCGTTGCTTGTCCTCAAGCAATATAGAATTTGAATATAACTTTACTAGAATCACTTCTTTATTCTTCACACTTTGTACATCAGTGATTTTAATACGGCGGTATGAACAATGATATTAACGTTGTGGTTTACAGTCCCACATGACTATGAAAATTTAGATCCTTAAGGAAATTGGATCTTTATGAAAACATTTGATCTTTTTGAAAATTCAATCTAGATTTTAACCTAGACAAGTTTTCCGGAATAACCCTTTACCGGTGTTTACAAAATGTTTTTGTGGGTTTTGTGGGTTTCAGATTTGAAAATTTTAGTTCAAAACTTGCGGTTTTGTGTCACCCACTTGCTAACCTTGTATTGGGAAAGCAACACGTCCAGTTTACTTGCTCCGTATATTACCTTTCGGTAAACTACCTTCTGGTTGTAAAGGAAATCGTTGAACAAGCAACTGTTAAGGCAATGTCCCATGACATGCTTTTGATTATGGTCTATAACGTGTCGGATGCAATTACTATCCTTGGTAGGAGCAATTAGTAAAGATCACCCTATAGTTTTTCGGTCTGGCACAAGGTCCTGTCTTCGACCATGCTATGCAACTACCGTTCTTACGGTTGACACCCGATTTGGTTCAGGTGACCTAATGAATTCCAGGTGAATTCCTAGGATTTTACGTTCAATGGTAATGAACGCATTGAAAATGAGTTTTCAGAAAACAAATCGGTTTGTAATTTTGATCAAAATATTTTCTCGTTCATGCTCGAGTTTAGATATCATTGAATTCTATGAGTTTGTAATTCTCAATCTTTAAGGTCAATCTCAAGGATTGAGTAATATCAGGTTTAAAAGCTGATTTTTGATCTTTTAAGGAGATTATCCTTTTCTGGGGATCTGATTCATTAGTCTTATAAGCTAATTTGCACGGTGCCCCCATTGTACGAGACAGATCCTCTCATGGTTAGGATAAGTCTGACCACTTGGCGATCCTGTTTGATGCCGAGGTCCGTGGATTTCCAGCTGATTTTCGAGAAAACTTTTCAAGGTTTTTCGTAGACTCTACAACTGGTCTAGACGACAACTTCCTGACCTATATCAAGAAGCGCGTGTATTTTTCTCTCGAAAGACTTTACTTCCTTTTAAATTTCATTTATATTACAATAAACTGGGTAAAACTGATTAATATCGTCCAAAACAAAAGTATCTTCAATTATTTGTACAAAAATATGTGACATATGTTCTAAATAACTTGGTAAATTTTTTCCACACTTGGCTTTTATTTTCCTTTCTTTGCCTTTTTATTTTCCTCTATTCCATTTTAAAAGAATTCAAGCGTTTTAAGTTGTTTCTCAATTTATGTCCTTTCCGAGGTAACAATAATTTCGGTGTTAACACCTAGTTTTATCGTTCATAAATATGTATAAACATGATTTTGAGTTCATTTAGTTGAAAATTTTGAAAAATTTTACTAGAATTGGGTAGTCAGTATATAAGACTAGGGCTGTTCTTTATTATCAGAGAGCACTAGATTCTAATACAACTACTGCGTTACTAGTATTTTTAATGATAACCAAGTGTTTAAATTTAAAATTTTAAAAATCCGAAAGAATTTAACCCTTCCCACACTTAAGATCTTGCAATGCCCTCATTTGCAAGAAATCAGTACAATTTAAATTATTGAGGGTGATTAGCGTAGAAAAATGATTAAATTTTACCAAAGTTTCTAAACATATTGGCGTTTTTTTTTGTTGAATGATAAATGGTGCACATCATTTGTTCATTCCTGCAGTTGTTATTTCACATATATTTTCATCTTGTCGTCAAAATTAGTTGGTTTTGCTGAACTTAATGCCAGTCTTTGAAAATACGCTGTTTTACCCTGTTGTGTACATGAAATAAAATACATACAATACAAATATAAACATGCATTGTAATTTGAAATGGGACTTAATATCCCACTTTCAAATTACAAAAATGAAATATTAGTACAAAATAATAAAAATATTAAACATTACATTAAAAGTATCACAATATTATATGTTTTAAACATAAGTAAATAAAAATAATAAAAAATAAAAACCACCAACAGGAACTGTATCAATCTGGATAGGGGTTCTAGTTCATGTCATCGGTCGGGTTCCACGGTTGGTTATAGGTGTGTTGATAGGCTTGGTTGGGGTCGTAGAGAGTAAATGGTGGTCGCATATCGGGCTGGTGTGGCGGATAGTAAGCAGGTCGGGTCGGTACTTAGTTATTTGGTACCTGAAGTGATAGCTGGCTCAAGATCTGATACTGATGATAGTGCCATCTATCATGATGTCGTCGCCTGGAATGCTCGTACACATTCTCGGCGTGCCACTGCTCGTACTGACTATGTCTAGCCTCGTTTGTCATTTCTACCTCATCTATACGCTGGTAAACGTCAGTAACAGCCTCCCTAATGACATCCCTAATGTCATCCGCTTCCTCCATTTCCTCATCTGAAACTCTCTCTACCTGTGGATGACGACCCTCATATGGTACTGCCTGATTGCGTCTGCTCTTTAATACCTTTGCACCTTGATAGACCCGCAATCCTAAAGTCTCAACTTGTTCCCTACACACCATTAGTGGACCCCCTTGATCCCTATCTACACCTAAATACTCTCCAATGAGAGTAACAAAAATACTCCCTCCTATTATTCCCCCTTCATGTATTCCTTCCTCCATTTTGGACAGATAAAAACCAACACAGTAGGGGATATTAACAAAGCTTCTAGTGTTTCGAATACACTTAAGGTCAAATAAATCATGTAAGGTCATTTTCTCCTTGTTGTTACCTCTTTGTGTAATCGAATTAGCTAAAAATCTATGTATAATACGAAGCTCTGCTTTGTTAATATCTAAATAGGAGTGTCTTCCTCCCCGCGTAAAAACATTATAATTTGGCATACGCCTCCAGACGGCGTCAGCGTCAAAATTCTTATCTACCCTTTCACCATGATAAATCAAATTTGTACAATCAGGTAGTAGTAATTCACCAGGAGTGTAAATCTGTAAAGCCCTGGCCATGTCCAGCATGGACATCCTATACATCCTACGGCCAAGTAAAAATCTAAGAAAATTCCTATCGTCTAACCTAACTACATCCGTATCAAGTGATATAGTACTCATAAGCTCAATACACCACTCTTTATATACAGGCCTACGAGTGGTAAATAAACATTCCCAATCGGGAAAAGAAGAGTTCCCATACCTTTGGATCAGATGCTGCCTAACTGAGTTAGCTAGTTGGACCCTTTCCAAAGGCTCCCAATCGATTACCCTTGGTACTTCTACATTTTTCATTACCAGTTTAAATTTGTTACTTTGGTACGTCGGGTAATCTCTCCAACTTCGATCAAATCTCAAATTGGGATGCAACTGTTCTTCATGAATTGTTGGGTGTTCTATTATTAGATGAATCGGAAATTGTACGTAGGCATTAACATATTCTTGTTGTGGATCATAATATGGTATGTGTTGATTATTATGATATTGTTGTTCTTGTTGTTGTTCCTGTTCAGGTTCTAGTTTATATTGTGGCTCATATTGCATTTCTGGCTGTGGTTCCGGAGCAGGTTGTCTGGATGATGATGATGCACATCCAGATTCGGTATATTTCTGCAAAACACATTAAACACAAAATTTGTGCATCCAAATATGCATTAGTGTTTGCAAAATAACAACTTAAAACAATTACAATAACATGTTTAATCCATATTAAACTCATACTCATTTTCATATTTTTATCAATTCTACACTTTTTCAATTAAGCATATATGAAAATGTTTACAAAGTTCATAAGCATTCAACTCAAATAACATGTTAAAATAACCATTTCTAGCAATTAAACAAGTTTCAAATGGCATTTACATCAATTTAATCAAGTTCATGAATTTTAGACCTAAAAAGTACACTTTAATTCTCAAAAATCATGTTTAGGATCAAAGTTTAGATCATTTAGCTACCTAAACATGTTACACTACTTAATTTAGCAATAATTCATGACAAAAATTGGCCATAACCTGTTTATATCAAAAATCCCCAAATTGCTCAAGAACACAAACCCTAAATTTCTAAAAATTTTGAAGTTTTTGGCTTCAAATCATGTTAAATAGCATCAATCTAGGTTATACATGCATAATATACTAACAATTTAACTCTAATTACACTAGAAATTAACAAAATCAAATTAGGACAAATATTTATAATTATCACAAAAATTAGGAATTTTATGGGTTTATGGGTGAAATCTTTACCTTTCTGCTTCCCCATCTGAGGAAAGACATGATTAGAGCAAGAAATTTGATGAATTTTGGTGAAAATTGAGGGTGTTTGGGAGATTGTTCGTGTATGTGTATGTGTGTGAAGTGAAGACAAAACCAGTCGCTCGAACTTTTATTCCTGCCCAGATTTTTGGTCCCATGTGACCGCATGGTTCTGAAGGCCAAACCCCATGCGATCGCATGGGGGGTTTTTTTTTTAAACCTTTGACTAATAAAACATAAATTAATAAATTTTAAAAATTTGTTTCTTTTAAGAATGAGGGCGTTTTGGATCGTTGTCCTAGTCCGTCTCTCGACAAAATTTTAAAATTTGTCACTTTTTAAGCTTTGTTTTAAAAGCAAAGATTTTTGGGTTTTTTAAATGTTTTTGACATACTTTAGATCAATAAGATTACAAATAATGATAACAAAATTTCTTGTCCCTCCCTTGGGTAAAGCAATTTCGGTTCAACGACCTAGTCTTCAACTCACGACGAATTTTAGGTATCAAATTTTTAACTTAATGAAATAAAGTACATTTTTGTTTTTAAATTCACACCAAACTTAAATTTAAAATGCATAAAATTTAAAAATTCATATAAATATCATTAATATTTTTATACATTAATTTTACAAATTTATATTAAAAATATTACTTTTTAAAATATTTAAAAATTTAAATATATTGATTTTAAAAATTTATATTAATAAATTAATATTTATATATTAATTAAAAACAAGGTAAAAATAAAATTAAAAATCTGTTTGGTAATTTTATCCCACTTTAATCAATCAAATATTATCAAAAATATAAGCCCCTCTTTTGGGTAAAGTAATTTCGGCTATATTACATAGTTTTACTCCTGACGAATTTCTGAAATATTTTGGATTGATTGATTAAAGATATTTATACCTTAAGAATAAACGGTAAATTTCGCAGTGATGTAATAAATTTTTGTATGATATCAATAATTTCGGTTTCGCATACCTAATTTTATTGAATACCAATTTAATACTTTATAGCGAACGATTCAGTGTTTATTATCAAAAGGTTGAAAATAATAAATAAAAACTGTACATACTTACTTGTGAGAAAAAATTCTCAGAGACCTGCTTTAGCAGACTCATAGGAGAGTCGTGTGATTTGGTTTTCCATAGCTACATAGGCGTAACCTCGATTCTTTAATAACTTTTCTTCTAAACATATGAACGGTCCTTCTCTGCATAGAGTAACAAATTCGGTATTTGAATATGTTTGATTGTTCGAACATTTACCTTCGTGTGACCATTTTCCGCATTTATGACATATTTCAAGGTGTCGTGCTCTTCTTTTTGTTGCGGATTTTGATTTTCCTTTACCAAAATGTGTCTTATGATGATCTTTCCTGAGTTCTTTCCTCACTTCGTCCATTTTGCTTCTTGTGAATGATACCAGTTCACTCGAAAAGATGTTATTATTATGTTTAGTAATCATAGCGTGTAGTAGTAGACTATGGTTCAGATCAAAGGAATTCTTCATCTCGTAAAACCTAAAAGAAATAAAAATTCAGAATGAAGGGAGAAGACTAGTTCTTTAGGGTCTGCTAGGGAAAGACCATTCGGATTCCTTTCTCGGAAACTACACGAAAACAAAATATCTAACTCTAGCAGAAATATATATTATACTTAAAAAAAACTCGAATCTTCCCACACTTAGTTAGCTGTGGTATCGAAATTGTGATTAACTTCATCTTCAACTTCCATTGGATTATCTATGTAATGTTTAACTCTGTGACCATTGACTTTAAATTCAATCCCATTTGAATTTATCAACTCTATTGTTCCATATGGGAAAACTCTTATGACTATGAATGGTCCAGACCATCTTGATTTCAATTTTCCAGGAAATAGCTTGAATCGTGAATTGAAAAGAAGAACTCTGTCTCCTTCTTTAAATTCTTTTGAACTTCTGATTCTTTTATCATGCTATTTCTTCGTTCTTTCCTTATAGATTAACGAATTTTCATATGCTTCATGTCTTAATTCTTCTAATTCGTTTAGTTGACTTAACCGTAGACGTTCGACTTCATGCAAATCAAGATTACATGTCTTCAAAGCCCAAAATGCTTTGTGTTCAATTTCTACTGGAAGGTGACATGCTTTTCCGTAAACGAGTCTAAAAGGTGTGGTTCCAATTGGAGTTTTGTAGGCTGTTCTAAAAGCCCAGAGTGCATCCTCCAATTTCATGGACCATTCCTTCGGATTTGATCCTACAGTTTTCTCTAGAATACGTTTTAAAGCTCGGTTGGTATTTTCAACTTGTCCACTTGTTTGTGGATGATAAGCAGTGGAGATTTTATGAGTTATTCCATATCTTTTGAGAACTTTCTCAAGTTGATTATTACAAAAATGAGTACCCCGATCACTTATTAAAGCTTTCGGTGTTCCGAACCTTGCAAAAAGACGTTTTAAGAAGTTGACTACAACTCGTGCATCATTAGTTGGGAGAGCTTGTGCTTCCGCCCATTTAGATACATAATCAATGGCAACGAGAATGTAGAGATTATTATGAGATTTTAGAAATGGACCCATAAAGTCAATACCCCAAACGTCAAACACTTCACATACTTGAATGACATTTTATGGCATTTCATCACGTTGACTTATTTTCTCGGCCCTTTGACAAGCATCACAGGATTTACAAAGAAGGTGTGCGTCTTTGAAAATTGTAGGCCAATAGAATCCAGCATCGTAGACTTTTCTTGCTGTAAGCTGAGGCCCATAATACCCTCCTGTTGGTCATGTGTGACAATGGTTTAAGATTTGACTAGCTTCATCCCCGAATACACATCGGCGTATTATTCCATCGGGACAACTTTTAAATAAATGTGGATCTTCCCAAAAATAGTGTTTTATATCACTAAAGAATTTCTTTCGTTTTTGGTACAACAACCCTTTTTTTAAGGAATTCACATACTAAGTAGTTTGCATAGTCTGCAAACCATGAAATTTCATTATAATCTATCTTCAATAGATATTCATCAAGAAAGTTATCTTGTATGGCCGATTCATTTAGAACTTCTAATTCGGGATTTTCAAGACGAGAAAGATTATCAGCGGCGAGATTCTCTGCTCCCTTTTTGTCTCGGATTTCAATATCGAACTCTTGTAGGAGTAAGATCTAACGTATTAATCGTGGTTTGGCATCTTGTTTCGAAAATAGGTATCTAAGAGCAGAATAGTCAGTATAGACTACCATTTTAGCTAGAACGAGATATGAACGAAATTTGTCAAAAGCAAAGACAATAGCAAGGAGTTATTTTTCAGTAGTTGTGTAATTCATTTCTGCTCCTTGTAACGTCTTACTAGCGTAATAGATAGGTTGAAATCATTTTTCAATCCTTTGTCCTAAAACGGCTCCCATTGCAAAATCACTTGCATCGCACATAAGTTCAAATGGTAGATTCCAATTTGGAGTTATCATGATCGGCGCATTAGTGAGTTTTTCTTTAAGAATATTAAAAGATTTGATGCATTCATCTGAAAAGATAAATGGAGCATCCTTTTCTAGGAGTTTATTCATAGGAGTGGCAATTTTAGAAAAATCTTTTATGAAACGTCGGTAAAAACCGGCATGCCCTAGAAAACTCCTAACTCCTCTAACATTGGTGGAATTTGGAAGTTTAGCAATTACATCTACTTTAGCTCTATCCACTTCAATTCCTTCCTTTGAGATTTTATGACCAAGAACGATGCCTTCTCTAACCATGAAATGGCATTTCTCCCAATTAAGAACTAGATTTGATTGCTCGCATCTAATAAGCATTCGTTCAAGATTAACTAGACATGATTCAAATGTATCACCGAAGATTGAAAAGTCATCCATGAATACTTCCATGCATTCTTCTATCATGTCGTGAAAAATCGCCATCATGCACCTTTGAAAGGTTGCAGGGGCGTTGCAAAGTCCAAATGGCATGAGTTTATAAGCAAAAGTACCATAAGGTCACGTGAACGTGGTTTTCCCTTGGTCCTCGGGTGCTATTAGAATTTGAAAATATCCAGAAAAACCGTCAAGAAAACAATAGTAACTGTTTCCAGCTAACCTTTCCAACATTTGATCAATGAAAGGTAAGGGAAAGTGATCTTTTCTGGTGGCGTCATTTAATTTTCTATATTCAATACAAACACGTCATCCTGTTACAGTCCTAGTAGGAATAAGCTCATTTTTTTCATTTGTGATGACAGTCATGCCACCCTTCTTAGGTACACATTGAACTGGGCTTACCCATGGACTATCAGAGATTAGATAAATTAAACCTGCATCTAGTAGTTTAATAATTTCTTTCTTAACAACATCTTGCATATTAGGATTTAGTCTTCCTTGGCGTTGTACATAGGTTTTATGACTTCTTCCATAAGGATTTTATGTGTGTAATACGAAGGACTTATTCCTTTAATGTCATGAATCTTCCATGCAATAGCTGGTTTTAGAGCTTTTAGCATAGAAATGAGTTGAGATTTTTCATTTTCCGTAAGAGAAGACGATATTATTACAGGTAATTCAGATTCACCATGTAAATAAGAGTATTCCAAATGGTTTGGAAGTGGATTTAACTCTAAAGTCGGTGGCTCTTCTATCGATGATTTGTATTGATATCTGTCTTCCTCTTTTAACATTTGAAGTTCTTTTGTTGTTGGTTCATAATCATTAGCCATGAGTGTAGCTAACATTTCAGCTTCATCAATTGGTTCAGTTCCTTCTTCTAAAGATCATTCTCCTGTTCCTTGTAATTCTAAAAATTCTTCTAACAATTCTGCATGTGAATCTATATTTTGAATATAATAACATGTATTATCTGCAGATTGCGTTTGTTGCATGGCTCTATCAATAGAAAAGGTAACACTCTCGTCCTCTATACTTAGGGTCAGTTTCTTACCGAACACGTCTATTATTGCTTTAGCCGTGTTTAAGAATGGTCTTCCTAATATGTGAGGAACTCGAGAATCTTCTTCCATGTCCAGAATAACAAAATCTACTGGAAATACTAAAGTACCAACTTTAACTAGCATGTTCTCCATTATCCCTCTAGGATATTTTACTGATCGATCGGCTAGTTGTATGCTTATTCGTGTTGGTTTCAATTCTCCAAGGTCTAGTTTACGGCATTAAATTTATACTAGCACCTAAGTCTGCCAATGCTTCTATTGAACTAAGACTACCCAGAAAACATGGAATTGTGAAACTTCCTGGATCTGATAATTTTTCTGGTATCTTATTCAACAGCACTGCAGAACAATTTGCATTCATAGTAACAGCCGAGATTTCTTCCATTTTTTTCTATTTGTGATTAGATCTTTCAAGAATTTGGCATATCTAGGCATTCCTGATATCACATCAATGAAAGGAAGATTGACATTTATCTGTTTAAACATATCCAAGAAATTGGATTGCTCGTCTTCAAGTCTTTCTTTTCTCATTTTACTCGGGTAAGGAATTGGTGGTTGGTATGGTTTAACATAAGGTTTAGCCTTAACTGTGTTATCTTCATTAACCTTTTCAACTACCGGTTCTTTTTCCTTTTCTTGCTCAGGTTGTGGTTCTTGTGGAGTAGGAATAGAGTCATCAGAATTTACAGGCATTTCAAGTGGTTTAAGCGTAATACCACTTCTCGTGGTAATGGCTTTAGCTGTTTCATTTCGGGGGTTAGCATTTTTATCGCTAGGTAGACTTCCCGGTTTTCTTTCACCTATCAACCTTGCTAGGTTGCTCACTTCTTGTTCCAGATTTTGAATAGAAGCTTGTTGATTTCTAAATGCTTGAGCATTTTGTTCATTGGTTTGTTTCTGAGATGTGAAAAATTGAGTTTGAGATTCAACTAGCTTTGACATCATATCTTCTAAGTTTGGCTTTTTATCATCAGTTTGTGGTGGTTTATTTTGAAAAATAGGTCTTTGCTAGTTGTAAGTATTGTTAGATACTTGTTGATTGCTAGGACCTTGTTGGTTGTTGTATGGAACATTTCGGTTATAATTCTGGTTTTGATTGTAGATTGGTCTTGGCGGTTGATAATTATTCTGATAATTATTTCCAGGCCTTTGGTTCATGTATGAAACATTCGCTCTTTGTTCCATTGTTTGTTCAATACTGAGACAATCTTTTGTCAAATGTGGTCCTCCACACTGCTCACAACTAATTCGTATTGAGTGAATATCTTTAGTCATCTTTTCCATTCGTCTCTCGACAGCATCTATCTTTGCGGAAATGAAATTAAAGTCATGGCTAGAATCGGCTCTAGCTGCTTTAGATGATCTAACGATGTCTTTTTCTTGGTGCCACTCATGTGAGTGGGAAGCAGTGTTATCAATAATTTTGTAAGCTTCAGTTGCGGTTTTCTTCATAATGGAACCACCAACTGCTATATCGATGTCTTTTCTTGTAGTGATGTCGCATCCTTGGTAGAATATTTGTACTATTTGATAAGTGTCTAAACCATGTTGCGAACATCCTCTCAATAACTTTCCAAATCTTGTCCATGCCTCATATAGAGTTTCATTTGGCTTTTGCGTAAACGTAACTATTTCTCCTTGAAGTCTTACGGCTTTAGATGCCGGAAAGAATTGTTTAAGAAATTTTTAAACTAAAACGTCCCATGTATCAATCGTCCCTTCAGGTAACGATTCTAACCAATCTTTGGCTTCCCCCTTTAAAGTCCAGGGAAATAACATGAGATATATCTGTTCATCCTCCACTTCTCTGATTTTGAATAGTGTACAGATCCTATTAAAGGTACGAAGATGTTCGTTTGGATCTTCCTTCGGCGCACCACTAAATTGGCATTGATTAGTTACCATGTGTAGGATTTGTCCTTTGATTTCATAATCTGGCGCATTAATGTCTGGTTGAGTAATTGCTTGACCTTGGCCAGTGCGTTTAGCTCTCATTCGGTCTTCCATACTTAGAGGTTCCAGATTTTTCATGATT